>NW_027526361.1:180967045-181567045 GCF_048455015.1 Haemaphysalis longicornis | reverse complement strand
AAGAAGCAGGTCGTCGTAAGATGAGGGGACACATCATTGGGGTTCTACTGTACTCTGAAGCAACTAAGGCTGCGTGACTGCTTGTTCTGCACCAATTGTCCTGAACCAAGCCTGCCTCTCTTTCACACGATTCGGAACCTTAAAAAGTACTGCTTTCACACGATGACACCGCTCCGATTATTTTTCAATTTTGCTGCGAGAAATGGTTTTCTAAGAGGCATCTGAATGCATGTTGTGTCTCACCAGAATTCTTTCCTGGCTGAAGACGACAGAACCCATGCCGTCAAACGTGCATACCTGCAGCTTAGACAACGCGTTATACCTACGCACCAAGCATTTGAACTCGTGGCTTCATAAGGAAGAAACTTGGGGAGTTTAGCATGCTGGGCTATGAGGCACGTCATAATGGAGGGCTCTGGACAAATTATGAACACCCGGGGGTCTTTACCGTGCCCTAAAATCTCGACACACGCGTGTTTTTAACTAGTCACCTCCATCTGGGATCGAGCCCGCAAATGTCCTTGGGCTCGGCAATACAACGCCTGAGCCACTGGGCCACCGTGGCAGGTGTGGCACGTCACTTTCAACCAGCTCGAGCTTTCAACGGGGGCTTAAATCTTGCCCATGTCAGTAGAGGAGTCCGTACAGCTTCCTCGCAAAGCCCCGTCTCCCACACAGGCACAGACCTGGGCATGTGCACACTTCATTCTGCCAGTGTCCAGCTACTGCCAGAAACAGGAACAAAATATAACAAAATTGACGCGCACTGCGGTAATGCTTTCGAGCGTACAGCGCATAAAATCATGGCGTTTTTTAAAAGTCAGTTGTACACAAAGACAATTGCACAAAGAGGAATTGCCAGAATCTCACGTGGACGTAAAACTAGCGAGCTAGCAAAGATACAAGACTGTGCAGCACTTGCAAAACGTTACTCGGGCATAGAGCACTGGTCCCTGTACCACATTAGACGACAACATTGTAGGTGCATGTTTCAAGAGACCATGTACGGTCCCGCAAAGCATATTTTCCAAACACCACAACTGCCTGGAAAAAGGCAATAACCAGGAACTTGTTTATGGGGCTTTACTGTAATGCAATGCGGGAGCTTATTAGCCTCCAAGAATTGCAACAGCTTCATGCTTAAAGGCCATGAAATAACCTTGCCAGTTGCTGGCACAGCCCTCAAATGCATAAATCCTGTTGTCAAGGCACGTTGCAAGGTTCCACTGGTTTCCCCAGCAAGTTAATGGAAAAATCCAGGGTTTCTGATGGAAGCCTGTTTTGTTGCGATACGTTTCTTGTTGCGATGCGTATTTGCGTTAAACAAAAAAAAAGTAGGTTTTGGCTCCCACATGGAAGCCTTCCTCACCAGTGAAGGCGAAAACATATTTTACCCTGGCGAAACACATTTTAGCCGGTGCCATTAATCTAAACATTGCGCGGAGACTGTGGACAGTTGACAGACATCTGGAGAGGCTACCCAAATAACCCTACATGACACGGGCTTGAGAACAACCCTTAAAGACATCCACACGTCACAAACGCTCTTGCTTGGTGCTTAGCAATGCCCGTGCTTCCAACTTTCCGCAAGCAGAGAGAGATCCGCCTTCAGATGGCGTTGCAGCAAGCTCGTTCATCCCCTCAGGCAAGAATGCAAAGGAGCACAAAACACAGAAACAAAAACAGTCCAGCACTCGCAACGCTGAGAATACCAAACGGAGTGGAACAAATGTCGGGCCGCTTCTAGGATGGCGGGGCCCTTGTAGCATGGCTGGCATGGGTGGTCCAGCACTCCAGCGTTGAACAGCACCCCTGGTGGTCTCGGATGCTGACTGAAGAGGGGATAGCCTTCAGAGTGCCGGAAACAGGCCCACCTGAAGCCAAGGACAACGGCAACAGTCTTGGTTCCCACAACCCGTCCAGGCGAAGCCATAAACTGTTCGTTTATCATCATCATGACCGTATCTTTCATTATCACCAGTTTTTTTAGCCACCTGCAGCAGCAAGCCAGGCATTTATGCCAGGCTAACCTCGTGAGTTTCATTTAAGACATCTCTCTCTCTCTCTCTCTCTCTCTCTCTCTCTCTCTCTCTCTCTCTCTCTCTCTCTCTCTCTCTCTCTCTCTCTCTCTCTCTCTCTCTCTCTCTCTCTCTCTCTCTCTCTCTCTCTCTCTCTCTCTCTCCATTGTGACGCACGGTAGCTTGCTCACAAAAAGATGTCCAAACTCAACGAATGCACTCCAAACCCTTTTTCTCGCTTTGTGTACTAGCAGGAAGAAGAGCGGAAATCGAAGGAGCATTAGCGCGCACAGAAGCAGTCAAAACAGGTGCGAAAACCACAGAAAGCCAGTGCCGCACTAACTTCCACATCACCGAGTGGTTGCGAATACCTCCCAGATGAAGAACAACTTGCCCGCCTGGGAATGCCGATGTCAGCCAACAATGACAACATGTAAATTCCCCACTGGAAAACCCACCACAGTCAGAGCTCTACCAGCTTCTTTCTTCACGGAGTGGAAGGGCTCTGAATTTTTTATCCAACATGTCGCCCCTACACACACAGCCCACAGTTTTTCCAAAGAGCTGGCTGATAGGCAACAGATCAACAGCGGTGTTGGTTTGTGCAGATGCTGACGGCTCCATGTCCAACTGCCGCGGATTGACAGTCGCTTCTGACATCAGCCAAAGGTTCCTGAAGCCGACCAGCCTGGTTGCTGCGTACCTTTTGCCTTTTTCGTTGAAGTGTGAGCCCCGCGGTACTTGCTTGGCTGTGCTTCACATCTGTACCATGCTGACACCCAAATTGCTGCGCCCAGACTGCAAACGGCAGCCGCATCTAACTGTCCGAACCATTGAGAACCACCCATTTTGGCACGTGATGAGCACCAACAAATGTAGTAGAGTCAATTTCCACGTTTTTGTTAGTTCTTTTTTTTTGCTAACGAGTCGAGTCCATTGTGCCACACAGTAGAAAATAATCATAATAATAATAAAAAAACAATACAACAAGGTGGCTGTCTGCCACATCATTCAAGAACCGTGAGCAACTCAAAATTAGCACTTTAGGGCATTGAGTTATGCTTTTCTAAAAAATAGGTGGTTCCGTGAAACAAAAGCTCACTCAAAGTGGAAAATGGCTTCAAACACAAATACCATTAGGCTGAAATATGGCTGTCCTTTCAAATTTTCACCTCTAAACACCTGTAAGCTCAGTTTAAGAGATGAATAATGAAACATCAAGCGCCTTCTGTCACGCTGGACAACCAACTCCACTTGGAAAGCGAGGAGAGGCGGTTCGGCTGAAGCAGCGCTGCTGCCGCTTCCTCACCTCGAGTGCCCGCTCAGGGCTGAGCAGGTCGGTCGGGTGCAGGCCGTTGTTGTTCATCACCTCCAGGGGCGCCCCGTGGCGCACCAGGAGCCGCACCAGTGCGTTCTCCCTGTCCTGCCCCTGCCCTTGCGGACGGGAGCGGCAGGCCATGTGCAGGGCCGTGTCGCCGCTGTGGTTCTTCACGGCCGCCAGGGAGGTCGGGCAGTCAGCATTCAGCAGCAGCACCTGTGCGCACATGCACAGGGACTCGTTAGCTTTCTTCTGTTCATTACACTCAGTATGGCACAACTTGCGATGAGTGAGACTTCAGCACAGCCCCTTCTTGGCACTGTATTTACTCGCGTAATGATCGCACTTTTTTCCCCCAAAATACGATGCAAATTTAAAAGTGCATTCATTACGCGAGGCAAATTTTTTTGCGAAAAAAGTTTCAGCGCAAGAAACACAAGTAAGTTGCAGGTCAGAATTTTTTAGGATAGGTCTCATGAACATGCATAATAACCACAGTAAATAAAAACATAATAAAAACTCCACGGACCACCGCCAGCCACATTGAAAAGTGACGCATAATGCAGTGTTTTTATGAATTACGGAACGCGCCGGAACGAGTTTCCTGCGAGGTGAGAACAGGTCGACCAATAAGTGGCTGCTGCTGTCGCAGTGCGGGACATCAAAACAGACACGGCTGCCGACGCAGCAAGCTGAGCGTGTTTTTTTCTTTCTCTTGTGAGCACATTATGCGCACATAGTGAGAGTTTCTTCCGCACCAATAATGAACTCATGCCTGCCGATATCGCTAACACCAGAAAGTTTGCGGCAATAACGTCGCCATGTCCGCTTTGAAAGAGGAGGAAACATGGGTAAGCACGACCATCGCCAGCTAGACTTGGCCCACACACGGCAAGTTCAGGGTGCGATCGTTGCGCGGGAAATAAAAAACGTTGTATTTTGACGACAAAACTTCAGCGTTGCGATCATTACGCGCGTGCGATCATTATGCAAGTAAATACGGTAATTTGAAGTCCCAAAGCTACAATGAGTTGGACTGGACTGGATGGAGCAATGCACCTCGTCAACAAGGAGCCACACGGATGTGCAAAGGAAGTGAGGAAATTTCGCCACAGCCTGTGTACTGTGGGGACCCTTTAGAGCCCCTTCGGCCCTTCCAGCAAGTGTGGCCTTCAGCGGCGTGTTCATTCGCCCCATGAGCCACATCACGTCGCTACGTCGTCTTGCAGGCCGGCGCACCAGCAAGCAAGAAGTGCCCCACCACAATCTTTGTTCTTAACCCTCCCTTAACCACACCCATTAAATGTGGCACGCGTGCTTTGCGAGGGTGGACACTGGCTGGTTGTCATCCACCCCGCCTGCTGCTCCTCCGTTCAGGACAAGGCGTTTGGCCCCGTGATCGCATGTCGCAGGTAGGCCCAGTAGGCCTACCTCGCTTAAAAGGGGACACTGCTCTTAAAACAGCTCCTTTTAATTTTTCGAGTAAACTCTGTGAAACTTGAAGTCTCGCTGCTTTCCCCCCACTGATTTCAAATATGCCACTATTTTTGGAGCCCGTCAATTAGTTCCCAAGATAATTAGCCATTTCTGGAGGAACAATAGACAAAACAGTGTTAGTCATAGAACTGTAACCTTTAGGTTTTCCAATAGTGTAGACCATTTATAACGTAACCGCTTATAGTGCGGGACCGGATATAACGCGGGTTTTTGTGACCACCGGTTTGCCTCCCATAGAACTCAATGCATAAGCATACCGCTTAAGATGCGGTTGGCAGAAGCACAATACCGTTTATAGTGCGGTTTTTCGGCGGATCTGCTCATCGACCGGCGCAGCTGGGGCATCGTTTTAGAGTAGCAAAAGAAAAAAAGAAATGATGAAATCGGCCATCTGACGCAGCGCGCAACAGAAGCAAAAAATAGGCACCCTTTAGTTCGCGCGTACGTGATAACCACAACTGACTTTGCTTGATGCACCTCGGAAGATAGCGGCCGGCTCCCCGTCCGGGCGTGGCAAGTTGTTTCTATTAATCGTGAACCGCATGGGCCGTTTTCGCACACGAATTTTGCACATCGGCGTTGCGCGTGCGTTTTTTTCATGCTCGCGTCTACGATTCCGCGCTCGCGGTGGCTTCTTCGCGTGGCAGTGGGAGGAGCCTGATGACTGGCACCAACGGAAAGACGCGCACCTAATGGCGGGAGATTCGAAGCGCTCCGAGCCGGCTAGCCGCGCCAGAGGTGTTTAGGCTAAAGTCCCTCGATCAGATGAAGGGACTTTAGTTTAGGCTTATTATCGCGGTATTTTTTGATGGGCGCTTTCACAAGCAGCGTGGATGGCAGTTTATATTCCACTTTGCGGTCACATTATCAGCTCTTTTCCTGCATGAGCATCTTCGCTTGCGCCTCGTACGGCATTTCAGCGAGCGGTTAGAAGTGGTCGCTGGAGCTGCCTGCACCGCTTCACGGCCAGTGCCGACGCCATCTTGCCGCCGCTTACCGCGCCGCACACATACGCCAGTTGTATCCGCGCCGGCGTCGCCGCGCCTGCGGCGTGCGCTGCACGTTTTCGCGAGAAATCGCTCCATGCGGTTCACGCTTTAGAACGTTGTGCCGATAAGCCACCGCTCTTCCCGAACAAGCGAGCCGCGCGAAGATTTCCACCACCAGTACGTTGCGCTGATAAGCAGCCGCCTTCGGCATCGTGAACACAGAGTGGGGTAAAAAAAAAAAAAACATCCGGCTGGCCTTTTTTATCATGTCCTGCGGCATCTTCATAGACGCAAAAAACGCAGCCATGGTCTTTCAAAATACAAATACAACGGAAGTTAAAGCCGCACTCGCCGTTTGTAAGACCGCGCTTTTGCAATGTGTGAGACCCGGCAGCAGCGGCTGATGTTAAAAATAATACGAAATATAGACCCTTCCTTCGTTTTTAGGCGCTGTGCGTTTGGGTGATAAAAAATTTAGGATGACTTGAGAGATAGGTCGCGATTTGGTTGAATTCGCGCACGTTTTGGTTATAGTGCGGTACCGCTTATAGTGCGGATTTTTGCGGCTCCCGCGACATACGTTATAAGCGGTCTACACTGTACTACGAACCCTGGTGAGTGCAATAAGAGAATCAGTTTTTTGATGCGCTGCTTGAAATTAATTTTACGGCTCATTAAGCGGCAAGGAACTATTTCGAAAGCCCATTTCAAACATCAAAGTTTAACAAGCAGTAAACTAGGTGCTAAGCTTCAGAAACAGGGTTTTTAGAAGATTCTTTCCCCCGCGTGATCGCCGTGCAGAGGTGCTGCAGGTACGTACAAAGAACATAGTGTCTGTAGCATGTATGTGCAGTACTGGTCAAAATTCGCACTTTTGCGCTCATATACCCCACCCCATCAACCCCGGTCGGATACTGCATACTTTGGCTACAGCGGACTTTTTTCCGGATTAAGAGGGTCCTTTGTAATGAGTGTAGACTGTATACTTCACTGCCCCAGGGATTCACACCATTAAGGCTTCATTCTCGATCCCACTCTACGCGTAGGGTTGCGTGCATGTGTGTGTGTACATGCAACCTCGAGCAGCAAAAGTCAGACGTGGTTAGTGCAGTTGACTTGGGTACCAGGTTGGCAGTCAGCTTCTCCATTAGCAAGCTGCGACCCTGTCTACACATTCTGGCCGGAAGGCTCATTCGAAGCTGGCCTGAAGTTTGCTGGGTGGTCTTTTGGCACCACTGAGAAGAGACAGCGGACTTTGTAACACAACCACGTACTGTTTTTAATCCGTACAACCTGCGCCAGTAATTGAGAAATCTCGCAACTACAGTTGAGCTGTGGATCGCAATTTTTCCCCAAAGAGCAGCCTCAGCACAATGTGCACGGTCCAACGATGCACAGATCACCACAGCCATCGTTGCACTTGCTTTTCTCCTCCATTCCAATGTCCCTATTGTCAGCGACAAAAGAAAGTTCGACTGTTTTGCACTGGACATAGCGTTGTCCCAACTTCCGCAAACTTTATCTTGCCTTTGTCAAGAACGTTACCCTCTCTTTATCAAGAGGCCTTTTTCAAGGTCAGGGAAAGCATACGGAAGTGTTTGCACCCAAGCCTACCGGATAACAGGCATCGCAGGCGAGCTTCTCCCGACATAGCAGCTATCTACGCCTTTTCAGGTCAGCAGACGTGCCCCTCAGGTACAACAACAACGACAGGGAAACGTGTTGACGCATTCTATGTTCTTAACGCGCGAGTAAACAAACACTGAAGAAGTTTGATGACCTCTGGTGCATTCATTATACAGTGAAACCTCGATATGATGAACCTTTTTAAATAAAATTTGTGATTTGTGATAAAATTTCCTTCATTTCCCAAACTTTGCCCAGATGAAAACCACACATCTTTCTTAGTAATGTGAGGAAGTAATTTCGGACACTTTCAATTTGCCAAAGTCCAGGCACATTGCTCGGACATGCCACACACTGTGTTGATTAACAAGAGCTAACAAAAACACGGGCCAAGGTGAACTATCATATCCACGTCCTTTCATGGAGAAATGTTACTGGCAAAGAAAGGTACAGAGTGATTCCATGGAGACAACAAACGTGTGGACACGCACATTTTTCGTTTTTCCCCATATTTTTTATGACTTATGCGCAAGCCAGAGAATAGCGTAAAACCGCAATCCGTTTTGCTCTAGCATGCATACTTCGCGAGAAAAAAATTTGCAAAGGTGGTGCGGGTGACGCGCAATTTCTGACGATTGCAGATTTTTTCGAACTTCGGGGCTTTGCGCACGGCAAGGTTTGATCGTTCCGGCTAAAATTTCTTTGAAAACAAAAACTACACCAAATTGACAAAGAGGTCAAAACGGATTTTGCGTTCTGCCATGAACAAGAAAATTAGAAAAAAAATTATGGAACTGCGCCAGACGCCAGATTGTCGTCAAATTTGATGCCCCCTATCTTCGTATCTGTAATTGTGACCAACTTGTCAGTGATAGATAATGTCGACCAGATATTTGCAAACACGACCCTGAAATATCGCTTGTCTAGAAAAAATATAAATATATCCTCAAAAAAAGATTGCAGTGCTTCTTTTAAAAATGCACAACTTTAAAACTCAAAACAACAACAACAACAACAACAAAACAACAATCCCATCTTAATTTTCTTCAAGGTTACAGAAAGGAGACCCCCATGAGGGTCAACAATACTGCCGAAAAACATGCTGCATCATTTTGTTTTACCGAAGTTAGAAGTGGCTGAATTCACGCATTCGATACGTGTCTCTGCGCCATGTGATCCGCAACTCCGGTTGCTTTTCTGGCTTTGTGCTTTGATGAAAAGGTGTCTCTTCGCATTCTGCGGCTTCACCAGGTACTTTTCAGCCTTTGTCGTCCTTCTAAAAAAAGAAATCCACGTTTTCAACTTTTTTTACTTGTGACGTCTCACTCGATGACCGCTAGGACACCTGTGGCGCAGATGCGCCAAAAACCGTGTCCTTGAGGCATAACGTTTCTTTTAGCAAAAACAAAACAAAGAGTTTTCTTGGTGTGACGGCTGCCATAACTGACCCAGTGCCAGGTGGGTGCAACGGAGAGGGTGGTAACACTAGAGTGAAAAAATTAGCAGTGGCTTAGATCAGCTGTGCCAGGATATAAGTAGCGTGAGCACAGGTTCAGCTGGTTGTTCTTCGCCTGCCTGGTTGTCTCATCATCATCATCACCAGCCTATCTACACCCACTGCAAGGCAAAGGCCTCTCCCATTAATCTCCAATTACCCCGGTCCTGTGCTAACTGCGACCAATTTATCCCCGCAAACTTCTTGATCTCATCTGCCCATCTAACTTTCTGCCGCCCCCTGCAACGCTTGCCTTCTCTAGGGATCCACTCTGTTACCCTTAATGACCAACGGTTATCTTGCCTTCGCATTACATGCCCTGCCCACGTCCATTTCTTCTTCTTAACTTCTACTAATATGTCCTTAACACGCGTTTGTTCCCTGACCCACTCCGTTCTCTTCTTGTCCCTTAATGTTACACCTATCATCTTCCGCTCCATTGGCCGCTGAGTCGTTCTCAATTTAAGCTGAACCCTCTTAGTGAGCCTCCAAGTTTCTGCCCCGTAGGTGAGTACCGGTAACATGCAGCTGTCATACAATTTCTTCTTCAGGGACAATGGTAGGCTGCCATTCATTATCTGAGAATGTTTGCCGTATGCACACCAACCCATTCTGATCCTTCTAATTATCTCTGTCTCATGGTTGGGATCCGGGGTCATAACTTGGCCTAAGTAGATATATTCGCTCACCACTTCCACTGCTTCGCCACCTATCTCAAACCGCTGTGCTGTCCTGAGGTTATTGATCATTACTTTGGTTTTCTGCATATTAAGGGGGGACAAGGCTTTCAAAATCAACTTTTTTATTTCTGAGTGGATTTTGATGAAAATTGGCACAGCAACTGGAAATGCTTCTGTGATAACACCATAAAAATTTCAAGATAATATTTTGATAACTTTTTTATTTATTAAATTTTCTTTCTGTTCCGCTTGTACCGAGCTTGAGCGACTTATAAAACACGATAGAAAACTTGTTCGAAGTGCTTTGCATTCCCAAATGAATGGGCGAGGTCGTGACAGTTTTAGAATTTTTTTTTTACAAAACAATATTTTTTAGTTTTCATTTTTTTAGAGGTTAATGTGCAACAGGCATGTCGACTGTGAACGACTATTTGAATAAAAAAGTCACAAAAAACAAATCTGGAAAACCAAAAGTGTCACGACCTGAACTGTTCATCAAGGAATGTAATGCAAGAAACGGAATCAAAATAGACCCAGTGGTCACGAAGAAATCCCTGGTACAAGCGACATAGGTGGCAAAAAAAACTGTTTTGAGAAAACGGCTTCCGAAGTTGCAACATAGGTTTCACTTATCAAAAGTCGCCACGGTTGCAGCCTTTCATGTCCTTTTGAACATGGGGCTTCTGGAAGGCCTTGCCTTGAAATTGGAGTGCCTTATACAGCCTTTCTCTTTCCAGAAAACATCATTTTCAGCTCCTCCGTGAAGAGTACATACCCCCTTTGCAAACCAAACGGAGGGGAAGATGGGTTTCAATGGGCTTTCAATGCAAAGTAGGTTAGCGGGTTGGCTGTATCGCAGTGGACAACCTCCTTTTGCAGTGTTGTCACCATGGCAACAAGTTAAGCATTTTTTTTACTTAAATTTGAACATTTTTGGCTTTTTTTATGCTTTATCTTACCTGGCACAGCAACTTAGTACTCATACGTGCAGGTGTTCATTGCCAAAAGTTTGCATACCACAAGGATGAAAATGAGCTACTTTGAAGCTTGGTAGAGTATTCTGCATAACTCCCAACTTCAATGCAAGAGCATATTTTTTTACTACTTTTGACATTCAAGGCATCCAATATTTCTCGCAGCACAGCCAGTATGCCCTAAGCAATGGTATCAATAATTTCCCTAAAAAAATCACTGTTAAATGCTGCCACAGTAACGTACATTTTTAACGCAGAGAGCATATTTTTATTCCTATATTACTAACTCAAACCTGTTTGTATGAAAATTACAAGTGCACAGGAATAAAAAACGTAGCGCAAGAAAGGCGATATGACTCGCGCGCATCGCAGCGCACGCTTACCGCGACATATCGTACTTTGATTATCCCTGATATGGCTTGTCAGGTCACTTTTAATATTAAATCTAACGTCGCAGGCATTAATTACAACTACTGGCATTCAATCGTAACCGGTTGCCCAGTCATGTGATGCTCCAATGCGCGTCGGCTATGCCGTGCGCGCCGCAGCGTTTGACGCGTCGACCGTTTCTTTCTCAAGGCTAGCGAGCCCACAGTCAAAACACAGCAATAACTAAGCGTGTAAACATCGCAAATCCGACTAAAAGTTCACGTCACGAACCGCTATCGCAAGCGCGCACACCGCGTCACCCTCCAAGGTCTGGCGACGGTAGAGTCACGCGCACCACGAAGCGTTCGATGACCTCCGCCTTTCGAGCCACACAACTTCCCGTAATCTGGCTCGTTATCTCTGGCATTCCCATCGCGATAACGTGCGTGTTGAATACCACAGATTGAACAGAAACTCGGCCGAGCGAAGCGGCGAAAATGAACTCCATCCGCTCGCTACGCAGCTCAGGCGGCCGCCATCTTGCGTTGCGCCCACGACATCCAATCAGGAGACCGGAGGACCAATAGCGCTTCAGCATCTATTTCTAGTTTCGTTTGTGCGTCGTTTCTTTTCTGCCGTTTGTGCGTTTGTGAATGAACGAAGATACAAGAGACGAGCGGAACCGGAAAGACGATCGCTCGGCCGATCTAACCATATCAAAATGGCCGCGCCCGGTGGCACCGTTGCGGAGATAGAGCGCTCCGAAAATTGCCGTTTTTTCGCCCTTTTGCGCTGATAGTTTGTCACCGCGCCTGACAAAAGTATTTTTTTATGCCACTTTGCGACGCTTTTCAGCGTAAAAACTTTGCAGGCGCACAGAATAGGAAACATAGAAGCCGAATATGTGGGTTTCAAAAAAACGATGATTTGGTCATTTTTCCGAAGTTGAAAGCCGCGTCCCCCCTTAATTTTCAAGCCCACGGTTCTACTCTGTTTGTCCAGTGCGGAAAGCATGGTTTGCAATTCGTCCCCCGAGTTACTTAGCAAGGCAACGTCATCAGCAAATCTGAGGTTACTGAGGTATTCTCCTTACCTTACCTAACCCTTACTCCCACCTGTTCCCAATCCAACGTTCTGAATACTTCTTGTAAGCATGCTTGGAATAACATTGGAGAGATTGTGTCTCCTTGTCTGACACCCTTCCTTATAGGCATTTTACTGCTCTCCCTATGGAGGATGATGGTAGCTGTGGACCCATTGTAGATATCCTCTAGTATTCTTGCATAATGCTCATCTACCCCCTGGTTCCGTAATGCCTGAATGACTGCTAGGGTTTCGACCGAGTCAAATGCTTTCTCATAGTCTATGAAGGCTATGTATAGGGGTTCAGTACACTCAGCGCACTTTTCTATCACCTGATTGATCGTGTGAATATGGTCCATTGTTGAATAACCTTTACGGAACCCTGCTTGTTCTTTAGGTTGACTGAAATCTAAGGTTGCAGAGATTCGGTTAACGATTACCTTGGTAAATACCTTGTAGACGACTGACAGTAAGCTGATCGGTCTGTAATTTTTCAAGTCCTTCATGTCACCTTTCTTATGGATTAGGATGATGTTCGCGTTCTTCCAAGATTCCGGTACACTTGCAGTCATTAGGCATTGCGTATACAGGTTTGCCAGTTTTTCAAGTCCAATTTCTCCGACATCCTTCAAGAGGTCTGCTGTTATCGGATCCTCACCAGGTGCTTTGCCCCCCTTCATTTCTTTCTCGTTCGGCATTATCCTGTATGTCCCGGCTACTGTACAGATCCCCATAGAACTCCTCGGCTACTGTGACTATTTTATCCCTATTTGTGATGACATTGCCTTGCTTGTCTTTAAGGGGGCTCACTGGTCTTAAACCAGAAAAGTTTATTTTTGCGGTTATGATGATGAAAATTGGGGGGCATATGTAGTTTTTCATTCTGATTGTAGATATAAAATTTGTTTTCGAGTAAAAAGATTATATTAAGATTTATTTGGATTTTTATATTCGATTTTTTGACAGCCTTTGTAAAAAAACTGCTGAAGGGATGCAGCTAAACAAGGGTACCATTATTGTTCTATCTGGTCTGTAGCAGAAGTTACAACCGTTTAAAATTTGGGGTTGGAAGGGAAAACCGGTTTTTCTGGTTGCCACCTTGGAAGCCCAAATTTCAAACGGTTGTAACTTCTGCAACAGACCAGATAGAACGATAATGGTACCCTTGTTTAGCTGCATCCCTTCAGCAGTTTTTTTACAAAGGCTGTCAAAAAATCGAATATAAAAATCCAAATAAATCTTAATATAATCTTTTTACTAGTGGTGTGCGAATATTCGAAACTTCGAATATTCGATTCGAATTTTTCGGTATTCGATTCGATTCGAACGGCACTTTTATTGTTCGAAATATTCGAACCATCCAAAACTAAAAAAAAAATATTCAGGACGTGTCTCAACAGCAAAGTCGCGAAGCATATACACGGCGAACGATACGTGCTTTCGCAGACTGTATCGGTGTTTATTCGTGGTTACAGTGGAATCTCGATTATACGATTCTGGGTGATACGAATTTCCGAAAAGTTTCGGCGAAATTGCATTGTTTGCAATGTGAAAAATTTCGGCTGTACGAACGGACCTGCGCGGCCCGGCGGGTACGAACGAGCAGGCGAGGCCACCCAACTGCCGATCGAGCAAGTGATGGCTCTCTCTCCCCTGTTTGTCACTCTTTCTCCAGAAATGGCCGGGCTGTTGTTTTCTGCTCGCGAAAACGCGCCGCGCACGCCCCACGCGCGCTGACACCGCCGCGAAACCGGCGAAACCACCCGCACGCTGCGCGCGGCGCGGCCGGCGGCGGCAACATGGCGTCGGCTCCGGCCGTGAAGTGGCGCGGGAACTGGAGCGCCCGCTTGTAACCACTCTTTAAAATAAGGCTCAAGGGAGACACGAAGTTGCTTGTGCGGTAAAGGAGCTGATAATGCATGCGAAAACGGTACTATAAAACATCATCCCCACTGCTAGTGAAAGCGCCTATGAAATATTTGTGGGGGTGCTAAGCCTAACCATCTCCGGCGGAGCCAAGCCGGCTGTCTCGATCGCTTCGCAAGTCGTCAGGCTCCTCCATTCTGCCGCGCGCGTCGTGCGTCATTTTCTGACCGAGGTAGGCGCGGGCGCGAAATCGTCGATGCGGGCGTGAAAATACAGCGTGCGCAAAGCCGAGGTGAGCAATATCGCGTGCAAAAACGCACCATGCGGTTCACGCTTGACTGTTGCGGCGTGTAGCGAGCTTGGGCCACTTGGGCATCGCGAGTGAGGAGATGAGCGCGATGCTTTCCGTGCTCCAGAAAGGACTGCTTTGCGACATGGGGGTTAAAAAAAGCAGAAAAAATCAAGAATTTCCTGACGCGAAAGCAAGAAAAGAAATAAACGAAAACTTTTTTCAGCGCTCACTTTCTTGGTCTGTGTTGGTTCATACGAATTTCGGATGATACGAATATTTTTCGCGGTCCCGCAAGATTAGTATCATCGAGATTTTACTGTATCAGCGCGCGGTAATGTGTACGGATGCCTACCACTAGTGTCTCAAGTGAGTGGCTGTTTTCGGTATCTGGTAGAGTCGTGACGAGCAGGAGCTCACTGCTCCCGGAACATGTTGAGCAGTTAACCTTTCTTCATGATAACATTTAAGTGAGTGCAGACCTTAACCTGTTGAGTGCAATGGTACTGTGCAATTCCTAATTTTACTTTATGGGATTTGTTGTGCAGTTTTTGTGTTTCTAGATGGTGAAAACTTTAATTTTACAAAAAACAATAAGTATTCGTATTCGAAAAATATTCGAAAAATATTCGATTCGATTCGAACTTTGTTTTCATTATTCGTATTCGCTTCGAAATTAAAAAATTGATATTCGCACACCCCTACTTTTTACTCGAAAACAAATTTTATATCTACAATCAGAATGAAAAACTACATATGCCCCCCAATTTTCATCATCATAACCGCAAAAATAAACTTTTCTGGTTTAAGACCAGTGAGCTGTTCCCGAGATAATTAGAGATAATTAGCCATTTTTGATAGAACAATACACAAAAGAATGTTGGTTGTAAAACTGTAATATTTATATTTTCCAATACTCTGAACCCTTGTGAGTGCAATAATCGAAGTGGTTTTTCGATGCATCGCTTGGAACTAATTTTACAGGTCATTAAGCTTTGGTGGCACCAGCAGCAAGGAACCATTTTGAGTGCCCATTTCAAAAAGTTATGAGCTGTAAAATTACTTACTAGCGATGCAGCAAAAAACTGCTTCGATTATTGCACTCACAAGGGTTGCAGAGTATTGGAAAATATAAAGATTACAGTTTTACAACCAACATTCTTTTGTCCATTGTTCCATCAAAAATGGCTAATTATCTCTTATTACCTCTGAACTGATTGACCAGCTGGAAAAATAATGGCGTATTCGAAATCAGTGGGAAAAAAGCAGCAAGACTGGCAAGTTTCACAAAGTTAGCTTGAATATTACAAGTTGTTTTAAGACCAGTGTCCCCCCTTAAAAGAAAGTTGGTGTCCTCTGTTCGTCTGTTTGAATGTGAGAACATCCAAGTTGTAACGAAAATGTTAATTTTGTGGTTATGATCATGTCTTCTGTGAGGCTTAAAAAGAAATGAAATGGCTTTGAGTCTCAGCCACGTCATCCAGCAAATTACCAGGTGCTCGCGTTATTTCACTTTAGTCGGGCCAAAAAGCTCACGCCTACAACCTTTTCTGTCGGTTTACTCGTGCCGTGACCGGAACTCTGTCATAACTAAATTGTACAGCGGGATTTTTGCATGCTATATGCTGGTAAATGCCGGTGTTTTTCAACATCGAAATCAACTGCCAAAAGCAAATGGGTCTGACTGTACAAGGAAATGTGAGAAAATTGTGCAGCACTCCTTTTTAGGAAGATTTTAACGTTTCGTTCAGTGGGCAGTCACGGTGGAGAACACATTGGGACATTTTTGTTTTTGATGTGTACAGTGGAATCTTGATGATACAATTCTGGGCGATGCGAATTTTGGGATGATTCGAATTTCTGAGGAGGTCCGGCGAATTTACATTGCCTGCAATGGGAAAAATTTCGGCTGTTACGAATGGACCTGCGTGGGCCGGCGGATGATACAAATGAGTCGGCGAGGCGGCCGACTGCCGAGGGAGCAAGAGACGGCGACGTAAGGCTCTCTGTTGCTCTTTCTCCGGGAACAGCTGGGCTGTTGTTTCTTGCTCGCGAAGATGGTTGGTGTACCCAACGGGTGCGCCGACACTGCCACAAAACCGGCCGCAAAGTGGTGCGGGGCGCTCGAGCTGCCGCTTCTAACCGCTCTTTAAAAGGCCACTCAAAGCACACACAAAGTTGCTTGTGTGGTAAAGGAGCTGATAATGTGGGCGAAAATGGCACTATAAAACATCATCCGCGCCGCTAATGAAAGCGCCCATGAAATATCTGCCGGGGTGGTAAGCCTACCGTATAAACCGGATTATAGGTCGAGTAGGAATATAGGTCGACCCCCTACCTTGAGGTGGGAAAAGTTGACAAAAAAAAATACCTCGGCACAGAACGCACACACAATGTCTGTACAGTAGAATCTCGATGATACGAATCTCGCGGGACCGCGAAAAATATTCGTATCATCCGAAATTCGTATGAACCAACACAGACCAAAAAATTGAGCGCTGAAAAAAGTTTTCGTTTATTTCTTTTCTTACTTTCGCGTGAACAAATCCGTGATTTTTTCTGCTTTTTTTAAACCCCCACGTCACAAAGCAGTCCTCTCTGGCGTGCGTAACGCTTCGCCTAGCTTCGCGCTTGTCTCCTCACTCCCGGTGTCCAAGCTCACTACACGCCGCAACAGTCAAGCGTGAACCGCATGGTGCGTTTTTGCATGCGATTCGCACGCCTCGGCTTTGCGCGAGCTGTATTTTCACGGCCACATATTACGATTTCGCGCCCGCGGTATCTCCTACCTCGGTCCGAAAAAGACGCTGACGACTTGCGAAACACTCGAGACAGCCCGCTGGCTCCGCCCGAGATGTTTAGGCTTAGCGCTCCGGCAGATATTTTATGGGCGCTTTCACTAGCGGCGCGGATGGTGTTTTATAGTACCGTTTTTGCCAACGTTATCAGCTCCTTTACTGCACAAGAAACTTCGTGTCTGCCTTGAGCAGCATTTTAAAGAGCGGCTAGAAGCAGTCGCTCAAGCGGCCGTGCCACTTCGCGGCCGAAGCCGCCGCCATGTTGCCGCCGCAGGCCGCGGCGCGCGCAGCGTGCGAGAGGCTTCGCGGCGCGCATGGGGCGTGCGGGGCGCGTTTTCGCGAGCAGAAAACAACAGCCCGGCCGTTTCTGGAGGAAAAAGAGTGACAAATGGGGGGAGAGAGCCGTCACTTGCTTGTTCGGCAGTCGGGCGCCTCGCCGGCTCGTTCGTATCATCCGCCGGGCCGCGCAGGTCCGTTCGTAACAGCCGAAATTTTTCCCATTGCAAACAATGCAATTTTGCCGGGACTTTTCAGAAATTCGTATCATCCCGAAATTCGTATCACCCAGAATCGTATCATCGAGATTCTACTGTATTTATTTTCGACGCCCGTCAGTCATTGCCACTCACTATGCCTGCCGAAGTCACTCGTCCGAGCTCTCAGAGTCGTCCGAGGATGACTGCTTCTCACTGTCATCTTCAGTGCCATCGAGCATGTTGCTGATGGAGCACTTCCTAAACGCTCGTGCAACCATGTCGTCGGGCAGCGACTGCCAAGAGAAGGACACCCAGCTTGACACGGTCACGAGGGATGGTCTTCGCAGCCGGCTTGTATGGGTCTTTTCGTTGTCGCCGGCTATCCACTGATTGTACAGTTCGCGGAGGCGGTCCACGGATGGCTTCCGCTGTAACCGGGCGCGATCGTGAGCGAAGTTCCCGGACGAAGTCCGCCACTTTGTTCTCCAACTCGGGGTGCACCGCTTGACGTCCACGGAACGATCTGTTCCGGGGGTTGCACGCACACAGCTTAGCTTCCTGGCTCCGCCAGTACCGCCGCTTCATTCCGAAACGCCAAACTGGCGTTGCGCTGCCATATTCCCCCCATTCTGCTCAGCGACTCAATCGCCTTCAGCTTAAACGCCACGGTGAACTGGCGTCGACTGCCGCAACTCACCTAGGAACAGACACGTACAGAGATGTACGCACACACACACAATAGACGAGTAAAAGACGAAAAACTAGAGAAAAGCGAAAAGCAAATAAAGGCCTGATAGTGCGAGAGAGCAGTCCGACACAAAGGGTGATGGCGAAGACTATGCCTAGGCATTGTTGCCAGACAACCATTTACATTCTGCCAACGACCGCTATATAAGACGAGGGGTGACTTTTGTGAGGAGTTTTTTGGAAAAAAAAAAACTCGACCTGTATAGCTGTTTATACGGTAAGCATCTCCCGCAGAGCCAGTTGGCTGTCTCGACTGCTTCGAAACTGCCGCCATGAGTTGCGCACCTCTGCATTGGCGCAAGTTGTCAGGTTCCTCACAATGCTGCGTGCATCATTTCCTGACCGAGGCAGCAGCTGCCGTGGGCGCGGAATCATCAACGCGGGCGTGAAAAAAATCGCATGCACACGGATCGCGGGCAAAAACGCCCCATGCGGTTCACGCCTTGTTGACTGTTGCGGCGTGTAGTGAGCTTGGGCATTGAGAGTGAGGAGACGAGTGCGAAGTTTTAGGTGCTCCAAAAAGGACTGCTCAGTGACATGGAGGTTAAAAAAAAAAAGCAGAAAAACACCACTAATTTCTTCACGCAAAAGTAAGAAAAGAATTAAGCGAAAACTTGTTTTTGCGCTTATTTTTTTTTGCCTGTTTTATACGAATTTTGGATGATACGAATATTTCTCGCGGTAACGCAAGATTCGTATCATCGAGATTCTACTGTACCTACGAAGACGCAAGCAACCCTGAACCCCAGGCGCAAACCCCGCTCTTCCTCTACATGCCCAGCCCCATCTACTAGTTTGCTTGGAGCAATCATCCCATTCTTTTGAACAACTGCTAAAACAATGCCAATGTTTAGCCTCGGTAGCCTAGGGTCACGGGTTTTCAGCAAGCAGCCCGGGTTCGATCCCCAGCTATGCAAAATTTCTCCAAGAACATGGGATTTTTTTTCTTTACTCGCAAGTGTTCTCCCAGCTCAATTGTGCACCTTGTTATCGCAAATAAGGGTGGTTTGTTACTTTTTGTGTCGGTTTAGGGGTTGTGCATGGCATATCAACTCGTTCAACTAACACGCAGCATTGCCCTGGAAGCGCCGGGCTTGTTCCCATCTCGGAACGAAATATTGAAGTATTCTCGACCCGGCGGCCGCGATGCAGTTGATGCCATGCTGCTGCATGCACAGGGTGGCCAACCATTTCAACACGCACGCTACTCCCCTTGGGGAAGAATTTCAGCCTGCCAGCACAATCGACATTCCATCTTTGCGACGGACAGAAATGCCATGCCGCTCTCGCACTGACGTTCGAGTCGATTCAAGCGTCACGACCTTTCAAGAAGAGAGCCGGATCCACCCCTCACCTGCGCCAGGTCGTCCTTGCCAGTCTGGGCGGCGTAGTGCAGGGCGGTCTCCCCCACGCGGTCCTGCAAGTGGAGCCTGGCACTGCCGGCCGCGGCCAGCTGCTTGACCACCTGGTGGCAGTCCAGCTGCTCGTAGCGCGCCTCCCCGCTGCTCTGGTCGCACAGCTGGCCCCCGTGGCTCAGCACCGCCAGGTGCAGCGCTGTGCGCCCTGGAGCAGCGCAGCAGGGGAGGGGAAGTGTTCACTCCACGTCCCACGCGGGGTCCACAGAAATTCCATGAGTCCCAACCACGAGGCAGAGATAATTAGAAGGATAAGAATGGGGTGGAGTGCATTCGGCAGGCATTCTCAGATAATGAATGGCAGCCTACCATTGCCCCTGAAGAAGAAAGTGTATGACAGCTGCATCTTACCGGTACTCACCTACGGGGCAGAGGCTAGGAGGCTCACTTAGAGGGTTCCACTTAAACTGAGGACGACTCGGCAGGCAATGGAGCGGAAAATGATAGGTGTAACATTACGGGACAAGAAGAGAGCGGAGTGGGTCAGGGAACAAACACATGTTAAGGACATATTAGTAGAGATTAAGAAGAAGAAATGGACGTGGGCAGGGCATGTAATGCGAAGGCAAGATAACCGTTGGTCATTAAGGGTAACAGAGTGGATCCCTAGATAAGGCAAGCGTTGCAGCGGGCTGCACAAAGTTAGATGGGCAGATGAGATCAAGAAGTTTGCGGGGATAAATTGGTCGCAGTTGGCACAGGACCGGGGTAATTGGATATTACCGTATTTACTCGCGTAATCCTCGCACTCGCGTAATCCTCGCACCCCTAATGTGAGCCACCAAAACTTGGATTTTTTGGTTCCTCGCATAATCCTCGCACCCCCAACATTGCAGCGGCGAAAGTTGCCTGCTCGCGAAACCCGCATGGTGCACGCAGGTGCACGCGCCCTCCCCCGCCGCCTCTCCGTTCGGCGGAGAGCGCTGCGTATCCAAGGCCATCCAGGCGCCCTAACAACCTGCATGGCTACTCCCTAACAGGCGCCCTAATACGCTACTCACACTGTCCTTGAGCCGGTTTCGTGCATGTTTCGCGTGCGCGCAACTAGATGGTGTTCGCGCAGCCCGCTGTTGTGTCGTCGTGTCGCCGTCGTGGTCCCGTCGTTGAGCGGCAGCAGTCAGTGAGTCACTCGCGTCACTGGTGGATAGCTTGCTGCCATTTTGAGAACTTTTTGATCTCTTTGTTTTGTGCTTGGTGCCGCTTCGCCATGGGGAAGAACGCCAGCTACAATGCTGCTTTCAAATCGAAAGCGAAAGAGTACGCGATCGAACACGGCAATTGTGCCGCGGGCAGGCACTTCGGCGTCACCGACTTCAGCGTGCGTTACTGGAGTAGGGCACGCACATACGACGACGAGATAGGGCGCGCGCCAGAAAGCAAAGGCCGCAATTTCATGATCGCCGACGGAAGACTGTTTACGTTGTAAATACTAAAATAAAAAGAAATAGCTGCTGTTGGCAACACTGAGCTTACATATACAAATAACGACCGCTACATTTAGCGGGATTGGCATAAGGCAAATTGGCAACACTGTGCACCGGATTTTTTTTTTTTTCCCCCCGCATAATTCTTGCACCCTTAACTTTGCAATGACTTTTCCGAAAAAAAAAAGTGCGAGGATTATGTGAGTAAATACGGTAATGGGAGAGGCCTTTGCCCTGCAGTGGGCGTACATAGGCTGGTAGTGGTGGTGATGATGATACAAGACGTCAGCTACCAGACTGTCAGAGAACATTTCTTGTCCACGTACAGTTTTGAGTTCAAATCCCATGCCCATTCAAGCTCCTGTGGACTGTGACCTACTCAGCTGTGGGGCACATTACAGCTAGGGTTGCCACCTGGGCGGTTTTTGACCGGCCCAACTGGTTTTTAAACAGGGAGCCAGTTGCCAGTCCATATTTAAAACCGGCCATCATTTGCCGATTTTTTGTCCATCGTGCTGCGATTATGATCCTTTTGGAGCTTTATAAACGTCAATTCAGCAACTACAACGATAATCATGTGCCAACAAGCTGCGCAAAGGCATGTGAGCAAAGAAAATATGTAACGTGTTTAGATACACTGTCACTTTCTGCAGAAATTTTATGTTGATTTCTCACTGGAAAACGGTACAATAACCAGCATTGCATGGGAAAAAAAAAACATGTGGCATCTGTTTTTTTAGGGGGGACACTGGTTTTGAAGACATTTTTGTTATTTTTGAACCAATATCCTTGAAATTTGCACATTAAGTGTGTTTTAACATCCTGAGCACAAATATGCAGTCAGTTTTTATCTATATAGTCCAAGTTCAGAGTTCTGCAACATGTTTTGTCATTGCATTTTGGACAATTTTAATTATCTGCTTATGATATACAGTTAAACCTCGATGTAACGAAGTCGGTAAAATTCGTAATTTACTTCGTTACATTGAAATTTCGCTACATTGAAATTCGCGGTTTTAATGAAGTGTTCATCCCGTGAAGCATTTCCTGCAAAAGAAAACGTGGCGCGCATACACGGCTGGCGCATTGTTTCTGTTTCTGTCGGTGCTTAATCGTCTACGCGGGCATTAGAGTGAACCGCATGGAGCGTTTCCTCCCCTCAAAAACGCGCCCCGCAAGCCACAGGCGCGCTGACGCAGCCGCGGAGACAACCCGCGCGATGTGAGTATCTCCAGCGAGCGCTTCCGCTCGCTGAAACGCAACTCGAGGGTCAAACGAGAGGGGCATGCGAGAAAAAAAAAAAAAGCGGATAACGTGGGCGAAATTTTCACTGTAAAGCGTCATACGCTCCGCTTATGAAAGCGCCAGTCGAATATCCTCGGCATCCCCGAGCGCTTCGAAGCTCCCGCCATAGGGTGCGCGCCTCCCCAATCGCAGACGCGGGTGTAAAAAAAAAAACGCGCGCACAAGGCTCATAAAGCTTCACAAATGCTTGATGGAACGATGAAACCCAACGAGCATGAGCGAACTCGAACGAAGGGCAAAGCGGCGGGGGCGGCGGCCCCGCAAGAGGCGATTAGGCTTACCACAGCGGAGGATGTTTGGTGGGCGCTTTCATAAGAGGCGCGCATGACGTTTTACTATGGTTTTACGGTGAAAATTTCGCCCACGTTATACGTTTTTTTTTTTTCTCGCGTGCCCCTCTCGTTTGCCCATTGAGTTGCGTTTCAGCGAGCGGTTATAAGCGGTCGCTGCAGCTACCCCACATCGCGCGGGTGGTCTGCGCGACTGTGTCAGCGCGCATATGGCTTGCGGGGCGCGTTTTTGCGGTGAGAAAACGCCCCATGCCGTTCACGCTGATGCCCGCGTAGACAATTAGGCTCCGACAGAAACAGTGCGCCACCCGTGTATGCACGCCACACAGTTTTTAAGCAAGGGGCTCGCTCAGACTCCGCGGCTCGCTGCATCCGCGGCATCGGGCGGCCCGTGTTGCCGTTTGCGTTTTATTGAGATCCCATTTCGGCGCTTGCGTCTCCCAAAATATACCTCTACAACTTAAATTTCGTGCCTAGTTCTCCGTGAAACTTCGTTACATTGAAATTTCGGCAAACGGGACTTCGTTACACAGAGGGTAAAAATACATGGTGTGCATACACTTGAAGTTACGAAAAATTCCGTGGTTCGTTACATCGAGGGTTTCGTTACATTGAAGTTCGTTACATCGAGGTTTAACTGTACTTGAATAATTTTTGTTCAACTGTAACAAGTGCAATTATACTACAGCAGTAATTTTATCACTGTTTCTGCAATTGCTCTGAACTTATCAAATGTCAGGTCACCAATTATCAATGTTTTCGCAAAACAAAATGCATAAAAAATTGTACTAGCACAAAGAAATATATTTTTGTGCTTTTATTGCACTGTTCAGTTCTTAAGCTTTCAAAAGCAGCAAGAACGACGCAAATCTGACCAGTACATCCCAAGATATTGCACCCGACAGTTGACCTCGTGGGAAAAAAACTGGTTTTGAAAAAACAAGGCACAAAGTTCGGAAATGCAGGGGAAAATGGCCATTTAGCCAACTTCAAATGATGATAGCTTTGTAAATACTTATGGTACAGCTATGATATTTTGCAGGTACATTCTTTGGGACCTATAGACTGCAAATAAAACTAATACAGAAAATTGATTTTTTTGGCAAATTTTTCGTCCTCAAGACCAGTGTCCTATTACCCCCTCCCGAGCTGGAGGGCCGGTTTTCTTTTGGCGGAAAGGTGGCAACCCTAATTACAGCGCAAACGTTGATGACTAAGAATAAGAGAGAACACTGCTAATGTGTAGTTAACTGCCCACATTGCATCACTGAAAGTGCTTCAATGCTTCCTGCGTTCGTTAAAAAAAGCTTCACTTGTGGTGGGAATGGAACTGGAGCAAGTTACCAAAGGCTCCTTCTTTCAGAAGGCAGAAGCGTGTAATCCATCCCCGTGGCACCTTCAAGGGGCCACGGGAGTTAAACTTTAATTGAAAAATTACAAAAAGCTCATTAAAAAAAAGCTAATTAAACTTTGGTTGCACCAGTGGCAAGGAACCAATTCGAGCGCCCATTTCAAACAGCAAAGGCTAATAAGCTGTAAAATTAGTTCCAAGCTGTGCATCAAAAACCGATTCTCTTAGTGCATTCACCTGTGTTCCTATTAGCATTGGAAAATGTAATAATTACAATTTTATGGCTAACACTGTTTTGTCTATTGTTCCTCCCAAAATGGTTAACAACCTCTAATTATCTTGGGAACTAATTGACTTACTCAAAAAATAACGCCACATTTGAAATCAGTGGGGGAAAAGCATTAAGAGTGACAAGTTTTGCAGAGTTCACTTATTAAAAATGAAAAGAAATAGTTTTACGAGTACCTCGGCTGTCCTGTGCGTAGACGGGCGAGGGCTGCGGGGGGGCGAGCAGGTGGCCGACGCACAGGTGGCTGCCCCGCTCAGCGGCCAGGTGCAGCGGGGTGGCCCCCTCCCGGTCGGGGATCCCTCGGTCGGCGCCCACCTCGCACAAATAGCCCACCAGCAGGGGGAGGCGCCGCTGGCACGCGTAGTGCAGGGCCGTCTGCCGCGGGGGGAAGAAGGGGACCAGGGAGGAATCTAGTCACGTGCACGAGTTACAAATGGCGGTAGCGCATATACCGTGTCGCTCCAGTGACGTTAACATGCGCACATTTTGAAAGACGGCTGCGCCTAGTGCGTGACATTATCCCCTTCTTCCCACCAAGCTTGTTTCTCATTGCTGCACTTGTTTATTCATAAGCACATTCAGCCAAAGACAAGTCACGGAAATGCCCCCGCGTCACATTCACACTACCCACAATACCGCATTCTGTGCGTGACACGGATGAGATACAGGGACAACTTTCATTGTCGTTCTTAAGTTTTACCCGAGTACAGTATCTACGCAAGCCATGCTTTAATGAGCGTGCTGTCACGTAGCGTGCCGAAGCAATCCATATCATTGTTCAAAGACTATTTAAGGCTGTTTCATTCATGCGAGCGCATAGCCCTTCAGATATTTACTTGTCAGGGCATTTTCTAAAGCCTTCCCACAGACAAACAAGAAAGAAACGCTGGTTTTCAGCAGCGAAAGGAAGCCATGTTGCAAGCCCGGCGAAGTCAGCTGCTGTATAGTGGCCCCCGTGGGACCTACAGTTGAGACACTTTTCCCTATGGTATACATCAGCGTGAAACTCAACATGGTGGCACAGTAGGCAATCCCATCCCACACTGCACACCAGCCTTTAATGAACTGCTAATGGACCCATATGATAACCACCCAGACGAACTAGGCAGTGGCCACATTGTGATGAGATCCAATAAACACAAGCTAAAGCGTGCCGAAGCAATCACATATCATTGCTCAAAGACTATTTAAAGCTGTTTCATTCATGTGAAAGCATAGCCCTTCAGATATTTACTTGTCAGGGTATTTTCTAAAGCCTCCCCACAGACAGACAAGAAAGAAACGCACAGTAAACGCAAATTAGGCAGGGCTTATAAGCTTGCCGAACGAGCTATTTGCACTTAAATATAGGGCACATTCTTTCTATATCAGCAAGAATGGTGGGATAAACAGTGGAAGTAACCAATGCTCCTGTAAACATAGAAGTACCGATGCGTACTGCAGTTGGTACTGCGCGCACTATGCTTGGTTTAGATGCACAGGACTGCGGGGCTTTGGGGTTGTCTCATACGGCACTGGCCGATTGAAGCAAGCGATGGTGTCTTACGTGACCATATTTGTCGAGCGAGCACCATGTTTCACGAAATGATTATTTTCTCCGTGAACAAAAACAAGCGAGGTTTAAATACAGTCACAAACAGACCAAAGGCAGAAAACGGCTTGCCACGGTGTGGTGGCACCATCTAGGTTGACTAACAGTAAGCAAGTCTCCGAGCCACACCAAGTTTAGCTGAAAGACCTGTTCTTATGATGTCATTGCAAACGTCGTTCAAGCACGTTATGGCTTGAGAATCAAAATTTGAACTTGTGTTTATTAATTTCGCAGTGAATAAAGCATCGTTTGCTTCCGGACAAGCCCTGGGGGCGCTATAGAACACGAAATCTTTCGAATTAAACAAAATTGGGTTTTGCCTTCATGGCCTACCTTTTACTCCTTCCTTACCGCATCTATTCAAAATCGTTCAATTTGAACAATACTTTGGGAGCACCTTTTCATAGCGTTCCAGGCGCTGCTCGAACAAGTAAAGCTGTTTGGAGTTAGATCAGAAAATGGACTTTCAAATTCAGTTTTGTTTTCATTTTTGCAACGAAAACGTAATTTTTGACACGCGTTTGAATCACCTGGGTGTGGAAAAGGGGTGTGGTCATCGCGCGTCACTGCTACCAACGAAAAATGTGTGCCACTCGTAATTATTCTGCATCAGCGTTTGTTTTTTGTTATAACTGCATGAATGATGAACCAGCAAACGATTTTCAATCGTCAGGTTTGCACTCTGACTAATAATCCCAGAAATTGGCTGGAAATGTCAAGCCAGTGCCTGTTTGCAAAGCTACTTTATGGTTTTAGGCAGTTTTATTGCTTTTGCGCACGTTGTTCTAAGTTGTGTGGTAGTTCTACTTACCCCGGGATCATTCACGAACAGTTTACATCAGTTTCGGTTTCGTTTCTGCATCGCGAAATTCATATTTAGCACTACTATGCAGTCACCCAACTTCAAGGCTACCTGCTATGGCGCCTTGCGCGTCCGTGACTGATCCTCGAACAAAGCATGCTGCTCTTGATTTCACTGAACCCTAACCTGATTTCTGCAAGGGGGCAGACTGATCTTAGAGCTATTTTTTTATTATTCACTAAACAATTTTTATGAAACTGCATAGCATTATGGAGTTTCTTGTGCTGATTTCAAATCTGCAATTACATTTTTTGCAAGATGGTGATCTTTCGAAAAAAAATTAATGATTAATTGCCATCATTTTGGGTCACAATTGCAAAATACCAGATAACAGATACCAGATTGCGCTACCAGATAACATTGTTACTTGCAGAGACCGCAAAATATTTCGCGATAAACTAACCCGTTTTCAAGATACAAATGATACGTCCTAACAGCACATTTACTTCTCGCATTTATAGGTGTGTATTTACTGTGCTCGCAGAATTTATCGCCTATAATGTATTTTCATGTTTTGCTATGCGTGTTCTTTTCGCTTTTTCTTTCTTTATTTCTTGTAATCAGTGTGTACCTTCATTTTGTTGCCATGCTATGAAACTTCCAACTTCGAAGTACGCCCCCCCTTATGTAATGCCTTCGGGCCCTTAAGGTTGAATAAATGAAATGAAATGAAATGAAATAACCACTCCATACAGAACGCCGATTACCACGTGGCTAGGTAGACAGATAACTAAAGAATACAATGTTGGGAGAACTTTTTTTCATTTAGCTTTTTCTGGTCGTTTTACAGCACAATGAGCTTCGCTCCTCCCACAATCTGCCAGAAGTAGCCCGCAGGTGGTGCCATTTGAACACAATAATGATTTTACAAAGCCTCCACTTGAAAAATTTCTTTCCAACAAAGTATTTTCCACACATTTAGGTATTAGAAGCAAAAAAAAAAAAAAAAAATTACAGTTGTACTTTCTCTGGGTGCCGAGATATCCGAGGGCAAAATGCTAGCTTCGCATTGCAAGAAAAAGTGCCGTTTGACCATCGAATTCTGCGGAAACTGAGCTCTGCAGAGCGCACTTTAAAATGCTCCTTCTTTACAGTAAAGTATGGTTTCTTTTGATGAGAACAATTGCAAACGGACAGAAAAATGGCTGTGGATGCTGAAAATGCCATTTTTCAGAAAACGATTTCTTTGACCATTTTTCGCCCCCACAGACCCGTCTGCCCCCTCAAGGTCGCAAAAAAAAAAAAAAAGTTAAGGTTCTACGCCTCAAACTTGTACCTGAGTGTGAGGCGTGCAACATGAGTTGCACGCTACTACAGACTACAATGCACGCCACTACACCGAAATCTTGCTTCCACCAGGCATAGTGGAATCGAAAAGCCGTGGCCTTCCTACGGCCCCCCGCTCACCTGGCCGCGGCTATCCTGCAGGTCCAGCACGCTGAGGCGCTGGTCGCGCTGCAGCCTCTCCACCAGTCGGTACACCAGCTCCAGCTTCTCGCTGGCCACCGCCTCGTGCACGTACCTGCCGACAGGGGGAGGGGGCAGGACACCTCAGGACACCCTCCTCCTCCTTCTCCCCACCAGCCAAACCCTGCTTCAGAGTCCGAGCCGTGCAGGCACCCCTGCTCCACTAAAGCTGGGTGGCAATTGTGTTGGCAACCATAGAGTTTCATACTCATATCTGTCGCGACATTCCTCACCTACTAGGCTTAGCTAGCCATGTGGCTTCTTTTTTGTCTCAAAGCCAAAATCAACAAAAAAGGGTGACATTTTTTTTTTGTTCATTGTGCGCGAAGCTTCTACATAATCACTGACAAATTATTCCTTCTGGAGGTTCAGTTTTATAATAACGAAACAAATTTATTGAACCTTCTAAAGTAATATTGTTAGCCACGGCCAACTTTCCCGCCTGTTCGTGAGCCATGCCAAAGGACAAGTGGAACGTGCCTGCCCGGTACATGGCGGAACGCTCGCTGAAACACGGCTCCTTTAGACGGTGGCGCCAGATTCCCCTCTAGTGTATATTGGCATGAAACTCTATGGTCGGCAACGGCTAAACTTGGCTAAACATTTGCTTTCGATAACCTTGCTTCTCAAATTGGGACACACACTACATTAAATTCACTACACTTGTATTGCTTCTTCTCAACTTTCTGCCAGGCTAGTCCACTTGCCCCGTGCCTGCTTCTCTCTGTCCTTGGAACAGGGGTCAACGGTGGACCGATTGTATTCCAATGTAGAAGTCGCGTTTTTTTTTTTTTCTGAAATTTTCGTTGGTGCGTCTTGACCATGATGTTTGAATGGTAATGGCACAAGGCCAACTAGGACAAAGAGCGCCAAGAAAGTGTTTCGATGAATAGGTGAGAACTAAAATTGGTTAGAAGGAAAACAAATAAAATCAATTAAAGAATATGACTACGACTGGAGTGCGGGAGCCAGGGTGAAGACCAAGAGCGGTTAAAAGATCAACAAGGTGGCGGGTGTATAGGACCAAAGGTAAAACTATGGGTGGTATGAGATGAGCTGTAAGAATTGAACTTCTGACAGAAGCTTAAAGGTGCGCTGAACAGAAGACATAGCATCGTCTCCTAAAAAGTATGACGGGTGTAATGGCATATGTCGTCTGCGCAGTTGTGGGAAGTGTCGTATAATGTCGAGTGCCTTGCATTGAATGAGGATGTGTATCACGGATAGGCCCTCTCCACACCCGCTACACCGGGGTCTTGGAGATCCCGTGAGCAGGTGCGAGTCGTCGGTGCGTCTCATCCACCGGTGCGACTTAGTGTGGAATAAATCCACTTTGTGGTCGCTGCGTGTGGTCAGCGCACATTAAGAGACACAGCTCTGTGGTCTAAATGAATCCGAAGCCCACCGCTACGGTGTTTCTCATAGCCCGTATGTCACTTCAGGATGTTAAACCAAAGAATTTGCAGCTTTTTCTAGTCAAAAACATAATGATAATGGCCTGCGACAACCGCACGCCACTTTCTGCTATGTGCAGCAACTACAATTCAGAATAAATTCAAAGTAACATTAAATTGGGTTGCAAAAACAAAATGCAGCTTATTATACAGGGGTGGAACAGGGTAGATGGGTTTGGGAGCAGTCCTGGGAGCAGGCAAAAATGCCTTTTGTAGCAGGCTTGGAGCAGCCAGAAAGGCATTTTCGGAGCAGCTTAGGAGCAGCCAGAAATGCCATTTTGAACAGATGTAATACCGTTTCCTAATGCCTAATGACCGCAAGTGTACCGGAATCTTGGAAGAACGCGAACATCATCCTAATCCATAAGAAAGGTGACATGAAGGACTTGAAAAATTACAGGCCGATCAGCTTACTGTCAGTCGTCTACAAGGTACTTACCAAGGTAATCGCTAACAGTATTTCTGCAACCTTAGATTTCAGACAGCCTAAAGAACAAGCAGGAAAATACAGTAAATGCAAAGCATATTTTTACAAGCCACAGCAGGTGCCTCGGCACGGCTCTTTAAGGTCATTTTTAGCTCCTAAAGGATCGTGCACCATTGCAAGAAGTATGTCCACTGTAACAATGATCATTTATGCAAGGCACGCACATAAACAACCTTTTGTCAACTACTGGCACTGCTCACAAGTCGTCCAGTGAGTGTGGGTGGGGTAGCTGCTACCCCATGAGAAAGGCATGTTTGCAAATGAGCCCTTTCGGTTTCTTTCCACAGAGTTTCGTACAGATATATACTAGAAAGAAACCTGTTGCCGCCATTGGGTGGCATCGTGGGTGCCGCCATGACAGCTAGAAAAGTTCCTCGCCTACTTGGCTTGGCTTGCCACGTGGCTTCTCGTCATTCTCGAAGTCAAAATCAGCAACAAAGGGTAACAATCCTTTTTGTTCACCTCGCGTGAAGCTTCTAAATAATGCTTGGCAAATAAACCATTTCGAGCTCCACTTTTCTATTCAGTAAAACAACCCCAAATAATCTTTTGCAATTGTGTTGTATTGTTTTTGCTTTGTTTTGTTCTTTTTTCGCAGCCACACGCAACTGTCCAGCCGCTTCATGAGCCGTGCCAACAACAAGTGGAACATTCTTGCCTAATACACGACCGAATGCCCGATTAATGCAGCTCACTGGTACAAGATTTGTTTATCGTATATACGTATATATTGTATCGTATATATATATGAACCAGTGTTGGCGGTAACACGTTACAAGTAACGGCGTTAACAGTAACACGTTACTTTTTTTGGTAACGTAGTAACGTACTCGTTACTTTTCCAGAGAAGTAACGGGTAACGTACTTACGTTACTTATTTTGAGTAACGTGTAACGAAATTACATTACGTTACTTTACTTCGCAGAACTTGGAAAAATTAAATTTTAATTTTTTTTAAGTGCTCCGAACCCACGTGATGTGCAGATCAAGGCCGCCGTGGAGGGCATGGGCGAGATTTGACAGAGAGAACTTTCCCCCGGCAAAAAAAAAAAAAAAAAAAAACAATACGGCCGGAAGCAGAGCGAAGGGGCAAGACGATTAAGGTTGACTACACTGCAAGCAGGCGAACGAAGTTGAAAAAAAGTAAAAAAAAGGTTGCTTGGACCCCTGAAGATTAGTCACGGGAATGTGCCCCTGCTACTGCGATATTCATTTGATAGGAACCCAGTACGGGTGGGTGCGAAAGGGCCTGCAGGACGAGCAAATTTTCGGCAGGAGTTTTCTGAGAGCGAGACTTTTGGGGGGCGTGCCTGCCTGTTAATTTCCGTGCCAACATGTTATAAATCAGCTTCATATACACTTCCGCGTTTTTTCTTGTAACTATTCGGGTGAAACCCTAAAAAAGAGAGGGTAATTAAGTTTCCGCATGGACATATTTTAGCTATGGCCCTTACGCACATATCAAATGTCGAAACAGGAAACAGCAAATGTTTTAGTTCGTGAATGAAAAGTAACGCAACAGTAACGTGCGTTACTTTTTATCAGTAACGGTAATGCGTTCCTTTTATTTGCAAGTAACGAGTAACATATTTAGTTACTTTTTTTCGGTAACGCCTACAACACTGATATGGACCCTAGTACAAGATTTTTTATCGTATATATGTATTTTGTATCAGATATATATATATATATATATATATACAGCTGAACCTCGTTATAAGAGACACTGATGTAAGAGACAAATGGGTATAAGAGACACTATTGACCCACATGGTTGGCTGCCCTATCTTTCCCATTAAATCGACCTCTTTTATAACAGACATCGGATGTAGAAGATTGGTTATAAGGGACAAGTCATCCTTGAACTTTAATCAATAATCTCGCTTGTAACAGACATTTTAACTTCAGACGCAGTGCCACCAGTCACTAATTGCAGTTGCTTCCATCCTGGAAGCACAGGTGAATGACAGAGGCCTGCAGTCACTATTTATTATAACTTCAGCAAACACACAGTGGTTCATTCAGTCAGCTATGAGATGACGATGAGAAGCCCTGCCAATGGAAATGCAACTTACAGAAGTGGTTGAAGCTTACTGCCATCTATTGGATGGAGTGCGATCGCACATGCGGGTTCTCCCACTCGCATAGCTCCCAATCAAGAAGCATCGCAGATGTTGAGTCCTGCAAGCATAATGAATAGCCTGAGCCCACAACAGAAGAAGCTGTGCGCTCTGCCTATTCATCAGGCTTGTGAACTCAACATGTACGATTCATCTTCCACAAACGAGGAAAGAAAAAAAAGCTTGCAGAATCGGTTGTAAAATACAGTGTAAATACAGTCATGAAGCAAACAAGATTCGGAACTGTTTCATAAATTCTGGGGGCCAAACATAAATTAGAATGGATCTTTTGCAACATGCTGTAGCGTTCTTTTGAGCTTATTTTAGTCATATGGTGCCCACATTGAACTAGGGTCTGATTAATAAGTGAAAAAATGGTTTCCTGCTTATAAGAGACATCTGATATAAGAGACAGAAACTGCTCCCCGGTACGTGTCTCTTATAAAGGGGTTCAACTGTGTATATATATATATATATATATATATATATATATATATATATATATATATATATATTGACACTAGTGCAAGATTTCCTTATCGTATATGTGTATCTATTGTATCGTATATTGCATCATATATATATGGACACTACTAGTACAAGATTTCTTTATCGTGTCAACTGGCATGAAACTCTTCCGTTCCCTACAAGCCTCCTCGAAGCGCCCCCTGGGACTCACGTGCGGCCGTTGGCATCGCGCAGCTCGAGCATGCCCTCCTTGCGCAGCTTGGCCACCGAGACCCAGGCGCGGTTGAGCAGGCTCCTGTCCAGCGAGGCGTGGAACTGCTCCCGCAAGGGCCAGCGCTGCTGGTCCTGCCGCGGAGTGCTCGGGGGCCGTATCGACGTCTCCTCGAGCTCGGGCCTGTCCACCAAAAGGAGAAGACATCTTGGCGTCTCGAGAGAACAAAACACCAGAGAGCACCCACTGCATTGGCCTCACGCCACTTGCAACTGCTGTTCCCCAGTAGAGTATAAAAAAACGCACGCACTGCAACCTCAGCTGCTGTCTCCCGGAGACACATCGAAGAGCCTCACTCGATCCCTTCCGGGGTGAAGCGGTTTTGCAGGCGACGTGCCCAAGCATTGCGGCTCTCTCATTTGCGCGCTCAGAAGAGCAGTTCTGAGTAGCTCCGAAGAAGCTCCGTATTTTGTTCGCCCATAAACTGTCTATGCAGGCAAATAAAAGGGATTAATTTACGAGCGCATTTTTAAGTTCCACCGACGTCATGTACGCTGCCTGGCAGCCAACAGGACTGCTAGCAAACAGGCTGCTGATCCATATTTCCACTTATTTTATTTTGCCTGTATGCAAAGAAGTAACCCAACAGTGTTGGAATACAATCTAAACTAAAACACTGACAGGTACTCTGTATATGACTTCAAGTATACGAGTTCCCGCTTAAAGACGGAAGAGCGCTTTACCAGTACATGCAGTACACCAGTACACGCTTTACCAGTACCTAAAAGCTCAATAAAAAAAGTTTTCTCTCTCTCTCCTGCCGGCGCAAATTGCGCTTTCACTTTTTTCGAACCTCTTCGTCTCTTGGGGCGGCGAACAAAGACGCCTTTGGTGAGACCTGATAGCCGGTGTGACAGCCTGGGCAAAACAGTGCGCATCAGTCCTGCTTTTCGCCATCTTCCTCACATGCTGGTCCTTGACGAAATGCACTCTTTCACTGTTTTGAAAAACACGTAAGAACCTCCGCACCGATTCCACCGAACGCACGTGCACCAACCGCCTTCCAAGTTCTACGTTTCGGCCGTAGGGCTGCGGCCCTGCGGTGACAGCGCGGGCGCAGCTGACCGGCTGCGAGATCGCGCACCAGCGCCCCTAGCCACCCTAGCGGTGGTCGACGGCGCGCGGCACGCCGAAAGCAACGCCGTCTCCGCCCGCTCGGGCCACTCCCCTATTCTCATAGAGGAAAGAAAAGGTTTTCTTTCCTCCATGCCTATTCTAGTTCACTCTAGCCCAAGTCATAGAAATTAGAAAAAAAAAATTTCCACAAGAGAATCCTGATTACTGCTCACTCATTATTATACTTTTACCTCATCCTTTTTTTTTTTTCTTTTCGGTGCATTTTCCTTCTTCAGTACAAACACTAGTACGTAATCTGTCCTAAGAAAGTTGGGTAGAGGCAGCAGATATAACAGGTACACATGCACCTAAAGATTAAAGTCCTTATATTGTCCGTGAACACACCTGACTAAAAATTGGGACGTACCTTGAAAAATGACATCACTGAGATATACTAAAAAATACCTTCTTTGAGGTTTAAATAACTAGTTTCCCTGCTTTCCCTGTAAAGCGCGACCGCAAGCGTGATTTCGTGACACAATTTTTTTTTTTTTGCCATTTACCAAACTGGGTATATATGTGGCCCTAACCTTAGCTAATGCTTAATTAAGGTGAAAAGTGTATGCTTAGAGCGCAAGCACATTTTGAAAGGAAGTATTCCTTGAAGATTTTTATAATGGACTTGATGTGAAAAACATATATATAATGGACTTGGTGTGATGGACTTTGTTGTGAAAACCCATTATAATAGACTTGGTGTGAAAACTTGGTGTGGCCTGTACACCATTGACTCATCACTTAAGCATAGGGTAGATAGCACCGACTGTTGGAGAGGAAAGGGGTCGGGCAAGCAACCTGTTATCAGTCTGCAAAACTAGATAATCAGTCATACATGGAGGAAGCAACCCTATCACGCGCTCTCAATTACCCCATGTGTGATCCTCTCGTGAAGTTTTCGCAAATGCTCTCGAAACTATGTTATCGGTCACACTCGAACATACAGTGGAATAACAATGGGTGCGATCACGGCGGCTGATTTGAATGTTGCAGTAACCCAGATTAGAAAAATTCTCAGGCCATAGTGCCCTGTGTACAAACGCTAAATTTCAAGTGCTACGATTGCATTCTTGTTCCGCGATGGATGGTATGAATTGGGTAGGGTTTTTCTTCATTAATACCCAATATGGCCTCAGAAAATGGTTCTCAGTCAGTCTAATTCAGGCATTTCAAAACAAACTATGCCACATTTTAGCACTATGGCAACTCACAATGACACCGAGTTTCACTTCATTCAGTTAAAAAAAAAAGAAGTTGCCGCCACTCCCACAGTGTTCCAACGGCCCACAAGTTTGAAAATGGCTGTGAAACGAGTTATATGAGTTTCGTAAAAGATCTTGCACTATTTACTCACCCTATGATAAAAATGCTAACATTAGCAACTTTTATAAGATTACAACTATGCTAAATTGAGATTTGAAGAAAGGCCAAAATTTTAGCATCGCAATCACACCCATTTGGTCGCGACTACGACAGCACACCAATCGCCTCGCCCACATTGTTAAGCGAAGATGACATTGCACTTATTTTAGAACGCACACTCAATCTTTTAAACCTTGACACTAGACGCAAGTTTTCACATTTTTTTCGCTCTTGATATTTTGGTGATTCTACATTCGCTGCTACGCACACTCTTCCTGTGCATCACATTTCCACGCGTGTTGATCACGAATTCACAAGAATGTGATCAACCACCTTTGCAAGAACAGTCAAGTATCAAACTTCCCCCCTTTTATTGTCCATCAAAGAATGGAACGCATTATCGGAATGCATTGTGGCATTGAGGGAACCTGCTTCATTTCAGAAAGCCCTTTTTTGCCTATTTCGAGTCTCAAGAATTCTGCGGTGATTGTAAGCGATTGTCCAATGTTGACAGTGGCTGTTGAATATTGGTGACTTTGACCCGATTTTAAACCCGCCATGTCATCGTTAAAGTTCACCACGATGTCCCTTTTCTCCCTTCTGTTGTATGCGTTCTAAGTATTGATTGTGTGAATTCCCCCCCTATGTAATGCCCCTCGGGGCCTTTAGGGTATGTAAATAAATAAATAAAAGAACCAGGCAAGACGAGCGCTGACAATCAATTGAGATTTATTCAAAACGAAGGAAACATTTGCACACAAAACATCGAATCTGCGCATGCGTTACGATAAGAATCACATCCAAACACTGATAGAGATAACAGGAAGGATTTTTACCCCTTGCTCCTGCGTTTAACTACAAACAAGGAAGGCCAGTTCTTTCTCGTGTAAGCAAACGGAGGCCTGACTAACGCACTTTTCACCAGGCCTGATTACGTTGAACGCCTCTACAATTTCTCGCCTAAACGGACCGGGATGACGGAACAGAGGAACAGTTTTATCTGAATGGGGTTGGACAGGAGAGTGAGGAACATGAACGACAGTGATCCGACAAATGAGATGTCAGTGCACCTTTCAAGGAACTGGAGTGAGAGCACTTAGACGCACCTGTTATCTCTATAAGTGTTTGGATGCGATTCTTACCAGAGCGCACACGCAGATTCAATGTTTTATGTATAAATGTTTTTTTCGTTTTGAATAAATCTTAGCCGACAGTCGGCGCTCGTCCTGTCTGGTTTCTTTATTTGTGGTCCTGTTTTAACGTGCTGTTTCCAAAACCATCTCCGATACATTGGTGGACCAACAGAGCTCCACTTGGGAGACAATAAGTGGCTGGCTGTCAGAACTTGTCCACGATATGAATAAGATGTTTAGTGCTGCGAATAAAAAAAAAAAATGCGCCCATGTGTAAGTGCAACTGTAAAGGAGAAGCTGCAACTTCGCCTGCACCGCCACGGCCCCCACTGTCGCCTCAGCTGTGCTTCTAGCAGCAGCAGATTACAGCGAAAGACTCTTTTTTTTTTTTTTTTTAATCCATCCTGTTAACTTTTCTCCAACCCGGTTTTTTTCTTGCAAGTGCATGGGTTTCCTTTAAAGGACTTTTTCGGTGTCGGCACGTTAACCTTTTGAGGGTCGAATTTTTTTGCCAAATGCGACCCCCCAGGGTCGATTTTTATTACTGCTGATTTAAATTTTTCGGATGTACCTATTTCGAGGAAAAATTATAATACTAATTTCTTTAGGGTGACCATAAAGTCACAAGAAAACCGCTTGTGTTGTTACATACATGTGGTTTATTTTTCAGTAACACAAGAAAAAATCAGATAGACATCAGTTTCGCGGGCGCAAAAAGCGGGAAGCGCCCGGAGGACGATACCAAAACCAACCGCTGCGCCCGCGCGCGCGGCCGGATACGCAAGTGATAGACGGCGCACCGCTCTTATAAAATACAAAGAAAAAAAAAAAAGGAGAAAAGAGCCTCATCAGTTTCGCAGGCGCCCTTGGTCTGTGGCAGGCGCAAGAAGCGAGATGCGCCCGGTGGGTGATACCCAGCGCGCCCCTTCATTACCGGATGCACAAGTGATAGCCGCCGCGCCGCTGAAGTAAATCATAAAAAAATAAAAAGAGCCATCGGCGCAAAAAAATAATTTGACCTATTTTCGCAGTGTGGCAGGGCTAGAAAAGTTGGCGAAAAAGGCGCACTTTTTAAACACACAAGTGATGATGTACATATACATTATTGACCATTTTGAAGGTATTTGCAGAGGACGTACATGTACGTCCGTGGCCCTGAAAGAGTTAAGCATCACAATCAGTCAACCAATATACAGCTTTGCTTCAAGGCGAGACACTCCTCGAAAACACTTTTTTTTAAACATCGCACCCAAGGGTCTGAAACTTCGGTCACAGATGGAGTTTTTAATGCTGATTCGAAATATGTTCGTAGTTTTTATGCAGCTTTATTCATTTCTGTGTGAGACAGCCCTCAAAAGTAAAATATAGGGCTGTTCATGCGCATCTTTTTTCAAAGTAAATCTTTGTTTAGAGCAGCCTGAAATATCTTATTTTGCTGCCTAGGTAAGATAGTAAGTCACCCACCGTGGTGGCTCATTGGCTAAGGCACTGTGCTGCTGAGCACGAGGATGCGGATTCGATTCCCGGCCTGATGGAGCCAAAAAGCTAGAACGCCCGTGTGCACAAGATTTCGGCGCATGCTAAAGGTGGTCAAAATTAATCCGGAGCCCTCCACCAAGGCGCACCCCATCGCCTGAGTAGCATCGGCACGTTAAACCCCATAATCAATCAATCAATCAAGGTAGTAAGTCGAAAACTACGTAAAATTTATTCACGTAATTCCTATATTTGTAAAAAGAAATTCAGGAACAACATTTAAAATTTTTGCCAATAAATGCAGCACAGGTTTTGAAAATGCAAATAGATATCGACATTCTACACACTTTGAAGAGACTGTGTGCAAAATGCCATCCAACTCGGACCATTGGAAGTACTTGAAATGTGTTGAAACATGTTGCACAAGACGTAAAAAGTGCTGAGAAGTACAAATGGAGAAAAATGCTTTTGACACTTTTTGAATGTCTAGTAGAAACGCTTGAAACAGGCGCCAAAGCATGAAACTGCAGGGGATGCCATGGCAAATGGCAATGGCGGTAATGGCAATGGCACCAATGGCAATGGTGGGCGACGCTGGCATTCTCGAGATACAGATAATCGAAAGCTGCTGATGTGCGACGAAAGCAGCACTTTCTCGAGCCGCCATGACTGAATAAACTAGATTTTTTGCTAAATTCTCATTCAAATTTCGCTTTGATTTGTTGCGAAGTTGGAGCTGAATGTACTTGATTTTCTCCTTAAAAACCAGTACTGAAGGACTTATACCACAAAGCAAGAAAAGCCATACATTTATTGTGTGGCTAATACGTAAGTGAGGCATTGGCAAGCATTCTCCAAGCCTTCTTTCAACTGCATGCTCGGCACTCTCAACGAAAAGAAAAAGTCGAAACCTATAACAGACGTATGTGGCAGCAATGGAGAAAATAAATGCCCATTCTAGCCTGGCGGATTTGCAACACCCACTTAAGACTTCACATGATTATCACATGCCAGGCTTTGAAAGTAAGTTTCCTTCCACTCCCTGCTTCTGAAGAGAAAATAGCCTACGTTTAATGCTGCCTTCAATGAGGAATAAACGATACCCACTTGTTTCTCGGTGTTTTGTCACTACTTTCGCGCCTCCTTCAATCATGCAACCGTACCGGCTCGCTCATATCTCCCTTTTACTGCTGTTCTCAAACCACTTGCATTTTGCCTCACAAGTTTCTTGCACAGCCCATTGTTGAACATCTGAAGGCAATTTGTGAAATAAGTGAAAATTCAATCACGGTCAGGGTGTCCAGCAAATTGCCTAATTCATTTCCCCTGACTTTTCCAGGTCTTCCCATGACCATTTTAGTTGAAATTCCCTGACCGATACAACAGGCACCATTTTGTGGAAATGGTCCATGAAGCAAATAAAAAGCGTAAAAAAAACACATGCTATCGTAGGGAAAAACACATTTGTTGCATCTGCCCTCATTCTCAAAATTCACCTTGACTAACTTCAGTTTGTTTGTTTCGTTTGAGGTTTGCTTGCCTTCAGTTATGGCTTGAGAGAGTTCACTTCATCTTGCAGGGCAGAAGCTTCAAGTTGCGCTTCAGCGAGCACCTCTCTCTTTTTTTTAATCGATTGTCCTGGCTTGACATGCAACCTGACACCTAATACATGGTGACGCGTAAACCGTACATCATGTTCCTTTTTGATTATGTAATTCTGGCTTGTGATGTCATAAGGAAGAAGTGCTTTCAAGATTAGCTCCCAAAAAGCACTGCCTCTTAAAATTCGCTGTTAGAAAAAAAAGGTGCGTCGTACGTGCGATTGAGGCACCATCTACATCGCCCCTCAGCGCAAGTGCACCCAGCAACCTAAGCCAGCTGTGAGCTGCGTGAACTGCACGGCGAGTTTTTGCATGCGATTCGTGCGCGGTATTTTCACGGCCGCGTCGACAATTTCGTGCCTGCAGTGGCTCCTTTATGGCACAAGCAAGCACGTTCATGCCTTCAGTAGCATTTTAAAGAGCGGTCGTTGGAGCTACCGCGCTACTCCACGGCCGCTGCTGCCACCCGCCACTCGGCACGCACCGTGCGGGTGGTTTCCGCGGCGGCGTCAGCGCTCCTCTGGCATGCGCGGCGAGTGTTCGCTTGCACAAAAACCAGAAAACGTTTCCTGCAGTTCATGCTTTCATCACGTGCGAACGTGTAGCGTGCAGTAACTTCGAGGGGGCCTCCAACACTGGTTTCCCCTATTATAAAACTGTGTGGGCAGGCGTTTTCCCTGACTGGTAATACAGTCGAGTCCACTTATAACAATACCGGTTTTAACAATATATCGGATATAACAATGGGCAGCCGCGGCACCGTCAGCTTTTCATTGTATTCTATGGCAAAATAAACCGCTTATAACAATGCTGTCATGGTGCAATATCGGTTATAACAATTAAATGTGGGCACTGGAACCAACCCTGAACGAAACAAAAATGCAAAAACGCTGCGACAATGCCACCCCAACCCCGCCTATTACGCAAAAGGGCATGAGAGCATACGCGCGGCGGCCAGGCGATAGCGCACTTGGCCTCGCCGCGGCGAGTGCGCGCCGAAGAGGCTCGCAGACGACGCAGTAGCAACAAATGAGGACCTCCCCGACGAGGCGATCGTCGCTGCGGTCACCGGCGCGGAAGACGACAGCAGTGACGACGAGGAGGAACCGGAACCCATGCAGGTTGTGTCGCATCAGGAAGCGTTGCAAATGATCGACTCCCTGCGCGATTTTGTGTTTGCTAAAAACCTTCCGCTCGGCCACGCGCAGCAGTTGGACGCTTTGCAAAAAGATGTCAAAAGATGTCAGTAAGCAGTCGAAGCTGACTGCTTACGGTTTTCTACCTGCTAAAAAGTGAAAAGTTTAAGCAACTTCCCCCTCATTAAGTGCTCTTGTTTATCATGTTCCCCTCATTAAATGCTCTTGTTTGTCACGTTTTCTGTGTTATTTTCAGCATAACCCGCTTATAACAATAATAGGTAATAACAATGATATTTTCACGGCATCTCAATATTGTTATAAGTGGACTCGACTGTACTTGATTGCAAAATTCCTTGACAATTTCCCGACTTTTCCCTGTTTTTCCTGTGGCTAGACACCCTGCACAAAAAGTTCATTCTTCATCAACGAGCAAACAAGCAACAAGTTAAAGTTGCACTCGGTGGCCTCTGGGAGCAAAAGCAGTCTCCGAGTAACTGGTTCTTCTTCTTTTTCAAGAAAATTGGAGGACTTATTTTATAACCTGCATGACTACGTCAGTGTGGAATGTTGATGCGAGCGCTCCAACCCCACATTTTCGGGGCTAAGCCCCTTAGCCCTTTCAGGGTCACGGACGTGCATGTACACCCTCTGCAAATACCTTCAAAATGGTCAATAACGTATATGTACGTCATCACTCGTATGTTTAAAAAGCGTGCCTTTTTCGCCAACTTCTCTTGTTTGGCATGCCCTGCCACACTGCGAAAATACGTCAAATTATTTTTTTGCGCCGATGGCTCTTATTTTTTTTAAGATTTACTTCAGCGGTGCGCCGGCTATCACTTGCGCATCCGGTAATGAAGGGGCGCGCTGGGTATCACCCACCGGGCGCCTCTCGCTTCTTGCGCCTGCGAAACTGATAAGGCTCTTTTCTCCTTTTTTTTTTGTATTTTATAGGTGCGGCGCGCCGTCTATCACTCACGCATCCGGCCGCGCGCACGCTGCGGCTGGTTTCGGTATCGTCCTCCAGGCGCTTCCCACTTTTTGAGCCCGCGAAACTCATGTCTATCTGATTTCGATTCACTCAAAAGGTGCCGGCTTGTTACTCCCTCGTTTTTATTTAGAATTTTTCTTGTGTTGCTCATGAATAAACCACATGTAGGTAACAACACAAACGATTTTTTTGTCACTTTATGGTCACCATAAAAAAATTACGATAATTTTTTCTCAAAAACTCAAAGAATTTAAATAAAAATCCACCCTGGGGGGTCACATTTGGCAAAAAAAATTCGACCCTCAAAGGGTTAGGGGCTGGGGTGTTGGCGTCTCATGTAGTCAGGTACTAAAACACTGGGACAATAGTTTACATCTTGTGCAAGTGACCTTCGTGCTTCAAAGACAACAGACTTTTCAGCAAAGCCGTACGACTCTCCTTCCCAACGGTTTTGACCACTTATACACTGCATGCTTCGCCCCTCACCAGGGTTCACGTTAGTAGAGATGGCCAGAGATTTTTTTCACAAGCACAAAAGCTACACTGTAAAGACGTTTGTGCAACTTCAGCCATTCTTTGTCGCCTGCATGTATTTTGTTTACCCAAGCGCTCAAAGCCAGCGACCGCTGACCGAATGGGCCGAGACGGCCCTCAGCTCCACACCCGGAGCCGCGAACTTAGAGCACCTTCTGTTAATAAAGTCACTTCTCTCTCGTCTCCTGAGTGCCACAGCTTGCACACTGCCTCAGTGTAGGCAATATGCAGCAACAAGAGATTGGCGATAACTGCCCGTAAGTTGCTGCCACGTCCCGAAGTATCAGAGCACTTCATGGCCCGTCAAAATGAGCCTGCAAGCAGCTATCCTAATTGTGGGGGGATGATGGGTTTCAAAATGGTGAGGCACATCGTGTGGGGTTACGAAAAAGTTGCTTAAAGGAGCACTGACACGAAAATTTTATGTTACACTTTTATTGATTTTATCGATGCTTAATGGTCTGGCGAACCTGAAACAGCACTTCAAATACTTCAGCGCGCGATATTTAATTACATTGAACGGCCTGAAAATCGTTTGTTTCAAATTCCCGCGCTTTCATCCCGAACGGCGCATATGACAGCCTCCCGGTTTGACCTCACCGCTTTGTGCGGACGTCACCGGCCCCCGCTTGAGAGAGGGCTGCGCCCTCTCGCCGCTCGCGGGGCCGCGCGCGTGAAGTGACGTCACGAGTTTTTGGCGAGCGCTGTCGCGTCACTTCTTTTTCTTCTCCTGGAGTGATGTCACGCTGATGTCCATTTGCTGAGTGCTGCTCTGCGCGCTGCTCCGTCGGCGCGATAAATGCGATCCAATTGAACTACGTTCTTCGCGTCGCAGGCCGCTCATATTTCAGCCAGGGTATTCTGTTGAGTGAAGGAAGCGAACTGTGCAATAATATTAACGCCGAAAATTGGTGTCAGTGCTCCTTTAAGATATATGGGGGGGCAGTTTGTCTTTGAAAGGCACATCGCAGTGGATGTTCACCAGTCACCTCAATTCACCACAGCACCATCATCAGCCACAGTCTGAGCTACCGCTGCCTACTGTGTGTCATCCTGAATCGAGTGAGATTTAAGCTGACCACTTTCATTTATCGCGATTTATTTTCCCACAATTTGTAGTCCTTAAGATACTGTTTTGAAACCGAGTCCTATTCGTGCAAGAGGTATTTCTGCCCCCTCCTAGTCTTCCTATTTGGTACTGAATTCGGTCTTAGTTTACATTTCTTGAATTTCCTTCAGGTGGCACAGGTTCTCGCGTTTTTGTGCCTCCCGTTAGTTCGCTAGCTGCGAGCATTATCGCCCATGTCCTCTACCATTACACCCGTAACACCTCCAAGTACTTCGGCAAAGCGAAATTCGCGTGCGCCTTTGTTTCAACTATTTTGAAGCGAGGGGGCGCGCACTTTCCTTGCACCAACCGCCAACGCGCTCGGGCTAGTAGTGTCGAAGCGAAGGATCGAACGGAAATCGCCGACCCACGGCGCGCGAGCAGGCGAGCGCTCGGAAGAGCGCGTCCCAGCGGAGGGCTCGACCACGGCACGCGCGGTCGCGACCCAGCCGGTGTTTACAAACCCGAGCGCGCACTGCTCGGGGCGGACGAGCGCGCTTCGCCGTTTCCGGGAATCGTTCGAAGGCCTCGCTCGTGGCGCTGCGTAGTAACAGCGCGGCCACCGGTTCGGGGCAGATAAGGGCGAGACGACGATCGCGCCCACAGTACGATGCCCGGCGAATAAAAGCACGGGACGGAAATGAGACTACCTGTCCTGGACGCGGGGCAGGATCTTTCTGAAGCGAGACGAGGCCTTGTTGTTGAGCGCCTCGACGACCACGGGCAGCTCGGCGGCCGGCAACTCGGGCCGCTGCTTGGTTTGCAGCTGAGACGGCTGTTGGTCGAGGTCAAGCAGGTAGCGCAGGATACGGTTCACTTTGGCCTCCCGGTCCGGGTCGTCGTCGTCCTGTTCAGCGCCGCTGCTCGGGGGACTGGGCGACGCCTCGCTCGACGTCGGCGAGGACAGCGACACGGCCGAGTCGACCGACGAGGGCCATAAGTCCGGGGACGGCGTCCGCCAGCCGCCGCCGCTCCCGTACGGACACAGCCGCGGCACGCTCTCCCGCCGCACTGGCCCCCGGCGCCGCACCGCCGGACTCGAGCAGTCGTCGTCATCTTCGCGATCGGACGACTCGTATCCGTCGTCAGCACCACTCACGCAGAGCGCGTCGAACAGGTAGCGCAGGTCCTCGATCGGCTCTCCGCTCACCATCTTGGCCGCCCGCTTTTTACCGACACTTAGGGCCACAAACACAGCGCTACATTGCTCGCCCAAGACTCAACATGACTCAATACAGGGCGGCCATGAACTTCCGCAGGCGTTACTGCTGCCGAAGGCGAGTGCCCACAAACAAGCAGCAGCAGCAGCAGCGCAGATGGCGCGGAGACTGCGGAGACCAACTTGTTGCGTCACTCGCGAAAGTGCTGGCAACACAGAAGCAACAGTAGCCGCCACAAGCGCCGCAAGTATCAGATAGTTTCGAAACGCGGTGGCAATGCACCCACCTGTCTCTCACACTTTTTCTAAAATAAAATGGCATATAAATACTTTTGGTTGGTACGTACTCTAATAACCAGAGTTACTCTGCTAATAACATTTATTTTTATAACGGTGGTCTACATAAAGTGTGAGTAAAGAAGCCACTAGTCAAGCCGGTATGAATCCAACTCTGGTCAAGTCGAGGGCCGAGCCGAATCCGCTAGAGTATGAGGGGAAAAGTTAGTTTCGACGAGTACGGTGACTGTGCACCGTAGGGTGTCTGGTGGTGCGGTCGTGAGCGGTTATGCAGCGCGTAGTAGTGGTGAAGCGGCGGTAGCGGCGGCCAGGCCAGGCAGAATGCTGGGCCCCGCTGCCGCAGCCCTGATCTGGGCGTGCCTGGTGCGGACGGCGCCGGCGCAGCTGGTCATCAACGTGCGCAACGCGGGCGGCGACCTGCTCCGCGAGCGGCTGCTGGCGAACACCAGCGACGAGACCATCACGCTCGAGTTCCAGAGAGCCGACGGCACGCACGTCACGCAGCTCATCGACTTCCGCGCGGTCAGTCGAGTCGGCTCACATATTCGATGTCAGCCTTCGCGCCATGGCATGATGTGCGCTCCTTATTCCGCTCTGAGCCCCTTCCAAGATTGGCTGTGGCTAGCGCTGCGTCCAGATGCAACTAAAATGATTTTCTGGGGTTGCGTCCAAACTCTCTAGCACAAATGCCGCCTGGCTGGAGCCAAATGACGCCCGTTTCACAACTCGCAGTGAGTTGATTCTTAGCGACCCGCTTTAGTGACGATTAAGCCAGAGTTACTGGCACTTGTTAATTACGACCGATGATTACAGATGCTCGGACGTAACTCTGGCTATGGCAGCGTCTGGATGGAAGCTGAAACCATTTAGAATGTATGGCATAGTACTGGAGAAGGGACGTCGTAGCTACCTGATTCGCAGGGCGCTAGTTAAGGCGCGGCGTTTGTTTTCTTGTTTCTGTATATATGTCATTATAGCAATCCTTATTTGGTTGGCGAGTTTAGTTTTCAGTTTTCGGGGGTTTATGTGTTCGCTTTTTGTTGGTTTGGTTTCATTTCCCATTCGCAAATAGCCCTGTATGTGAACTCCCGTCGCATAAATTTTGTAGGGTAGAGTATTTTAGAAAGCAAACCTGTGTGCGAGTAACTCCAATGGCAGAAGCGCGTCTGCACTCAGCAACAGCTGGAAACATGCCTATTTTCGCTTGGAATACTCGCAGGAGATGGGGAAGACGATATCTTCGGACTGTTCAGTTAAATGAAGCTGATAACCACCAGAAAAAGCCGTAAAGGTTAGCTTCCCGCCACAGTCCGGGAATTCTTTGCTGTCTAGGCTAACGCTATGACGCGCAGCACTTCTAGGGCAGTTGTTGTGTGCCACTGCTGCTACTCAGCAGAAATGACAAAATTGGGGAATCCCTTAGTTTAGTATTGCCATCAAACACCGTGGTGGCCCCTGGCGAGCATGGTTCTCCTTGCAAACGGCGAGTTTTGGCATGCGTCACTAGCAGGGCTTTCTTTGGGGGGGTAGAATTGAGATTTACAAGTGCAGTGCCCTGCTGTTCTGTGTGTTGAGATGATGATGGGCATCATTTATGTACCATTAAGGGCCCTGGCTTGGACTGCACCCACCTTACATAAGGAGGGGGGGGGGCAGAAACAAGGGCTTGCGATGGTCATGATGACTAAGGGGAAAACATGACAGCAATAACATGACTACATAATTACGACAACAGCAGGAACAAGATTACATAACACAACAACAGCAAGATTGCACACTGCTGAGCACGAGGACCCCAGTTCGATTCCCGGCCACGGCGGCCGCTTTTCTGATGAAGGCGAAAAGCAAAAACGGCCGCGTGTTCGACATTTCGGCGCACGATAAAGATCCCCAGGTGGTCAAAATTAACCCGGAGCCCTCCACTACGACGCGCCTCATCGCCTGCGTTTCGTCGGCGCGTTAAACCCTGCAATAAATCGAGAAAATTGCACAAATGGGGGAGAGCGATAAACATGACAGAATATACATGTTTGCAGAAACAAAAGAAAAACATGACAGGAGGTGTTCACCAAAGAGGAAAAAAATCAGCCAACATGTAAAGCAGGTAAAGTCGTTTTTGGGGAGCAACAAGAAACGACTCATCCCAGCAGTTGTTTGACCTCATGGGGTAACAAGGGATTAAAAAACGTAAGGAGAAAAATACAACAACAGATTTAACATCATCCATAAAAAGGTGAGCCAGCAGTACGGAGGGTACGCAAGCAATGTTGGCGCACAACAGGGTTGTAGTGATCCCTGCAACAGTTTGAGCGCATGTAGTCGCGAGAGAAAATCTGGAGGAAACATCACATGGGGTGCCAGTAGGAGAAGGATGTGTCAACGAGAATCAGATTAGCGCATGGGGTAAAACTGAATAAAAAGAGCAAGGAGAACAAGAGATAAGATACATGGAAACTATACACTAACATCTGGGTTTGGTTGTACAGTCTAGTCCAGTTATAGTAATATCCAAGCGCCAAGAAAATCCCATCGTTATAACCGATGATTGTTATATGCGGGTTGCTAAATAAAAAGACTTAGCAGAGCTCAAAACCTTTTATTTGCAGGCAGGCAAGGTTGTACTGCTACCTATTTGTGGAAAAGAAGCCATGCTCGGTCTCAGCTGTGTTTGCTGCACATGAAGCTGGCGCACATCTTTTTCAAGAGCATCTATAGGTGCTTCACCTAGCTGAGCGAAGGGTCATTGGTGGAAACGAAGTCCCTGAGGAACTATCATGCATTGGGCCTCCTGCGAAGGTCCTACCTGAGTAGGCTGTGCAACCGCGTCGTCAGAGTTGTCACTGCCACCGCTGTCCGCAGCACGTATCCGCGCAACGATCGCCTTTTCAGTGAGGCACGCAGACGTTTCCAAAACGCCGTCCCTGACGTCTGATCCGTGGAAAAATGGAGGTAATTGAAGAGGCACCCAGTCAAATTCAAAGTAGCAGGAGGCACGGGGACAAAGCGGCGGCATCAGAAGGGGTATTTGGAAGAACTGTTCCCCTCCTCCTCTCACTTCCTCGATGCGAGGCGCATCGTTGCGCATGATATCGGCTTGGTTGGCGTCGAGAGCCGGCGGCACCTTGCATTTTTGATGCTTGCTGTAACCCGATTCAATTGTTATATCCGATATCGCGGCACTGGCGCATTGTAATAAGCGGTTTATTTTCCCATGGAAAGCATACAAAAGCGGACGGTGCCATAGCTGTTCATCGTTATATCCGATATAGTGTTATAAACGGTATCGTTATAAGTGAAGTCGACTGTAGTACACTCTGTTAGGTCATGGGGTCTAGTTGTACACGTGTACTGTTAATGACATCTTGAATTTATTAGGGGCGCATTCAGTTGCTGTAGATTCAGACAGTTTATTCCACTCCTCTATGGCAATAGGAAGAAATGGTTTGTTGAATGCATTTGTGAAACCATGCAGACGCCGCATGCTCATTGAGTTATGTAGGCGGTGTGAGGTGCGCAATGGAGGTAGCAACGATGACGTGTGTATGTCGGGAAATGTATAATATAGTTTATGAAAAAGACAGAGCCTTGCAATTTTCCACCTAGAAACAAGTGTGGGGAGACCGAGGGACGACTTTATAGCTGAGATGCTCGAAGGAAAGCCGTATGTCGAAAAAATAAAATGGGCTGCGCAATTTTGGGTAGATTCAAGGGAATTTATCAACTACGTTTGATGGGGGTTCGAAATTGCTGAAGCGTAGTCAAGCTTAGCGCGTACTAAGGTGGTGTATGCCAACTGGCGGATTCTAGCAGGTGAGCATGATAGTGATCTTCAGATGTACCTGAGGATTTTAGAGGCATCGGGTACAAGTTTTTGGGTGTGGTCTGACCAGGTTAGTTTGCTGTTTAAAAGGACACCGAGGTACCGGTAGGTTTCCACCCGTGATAAGTCGGTTGAGGTAACCGATTATGTAAAGCTAAGGGGAGGGTGTTTCCAGGTGATGTGCATAAATTTACATTTGGAATGTTTGGTTTCATCATTCATAGCGAGCACCAATCTTCTAAGTGGGTTAGGTCTTTTTGGAGAAGGAGCTGATCATTTTTACTAGAAATGTTTCTGTAGAGAACACAGTCGTCTGCGAAAGGCCGAATGGGGGTGGAGATGCCTGACGGTAATTCATTAATATAGATTAAAAATGAGAGATCCGAGAACTGAGCCTTGCGGCACCCCGGACGTTACCGTGGTTGTGCGTGACTTTAAAGTCCAGTGACGGTGCCTACTTGGCAAGGTGAGCACCTTGTCAATCGGCCAGTTCAATTGCCACACATGCCCACAGCTGTCTGCCCAGGAACCAGTGTGCTCGGTTGCCTTTAGCACTTTGTACTGCTAGTTTAGAGTGGGTTTGTGCCGTGGATGGGGCTGTGCTTGAGCCAGCTACATCAACGCACCTTCTACGTCCCAACTTGCAAAGCCCATGGACTCCTTTTGCTGCCACCTCTGTCTCGCGGGTTAGGGTCTACTTTGCTTCGACGTGGTATCAGAATGAAAGGGAGGCAGTGCTGCAGTGGCACGAGACTTTCTCCGAGGTTGCCTGTCGCAGAGGTATGGGATGAAGGCAGCTTGGTTCGCATTCTCCGACTTGCATCAGGAAACGCGAGGAAGTCCTACCCAATGCACAGTGCGCTTCACTGATGCCGGGGCCACATTCAGGGCAGGTCCCTTTGGTGGGTAACTCTGGACAAAGCAGAGTGCAGGCTTTTTTACACTTGACTCTGTGTACACCGTGCAGTAAGGGTTCCTGAAGTGGCGTCTTTCCGGAACAAGTCTCCGAGTGCAGGCTTTTTTACACTTGACTCTGTGTACACCGTGCATTGAGGGCTCCTGAAGTGGCGTCTTTCCGTAACAAGTCTCGTTGGCATCTTTTCCTGGAGAATAATAGCCTGTCGTATGCAGCGCTTACATTTTTGCTTCCTTTGAAAGTGTACATTCTGCATTGAGGGCCAAACACTTTGGGGGCTTCCCACCAAAGATTGATTGATTGATTGTAGGGTTTAACGCACCGACGCAACGCAGGCGATGAGGCGTGTCGTAGTGGAGGGCTCCAGATTAATTCCGACCACCTGGGGATCTTTAACGTGCACTGAAATCTCGTACATACGGGTGTTTTTGCTTTTCGCCTCCATCAGAAAAGCGGCTGCCCAGTCGGGAATCGAACCCGCGACCTAATGCTCAGCAGCGCAATGCCTTAGCCACTGAGCCACTGCGGCGGGTTTCCCACCAAAGATAACTGGCTGGGCAGTCATAGTGAGCACCTTGACCCTCAGTCTTAGGTTTGCAATGTAGATCCATGGTCAATCGGTGCCTACTTTGGTGGGATTATTTCAGTTGTGCCTTGGGATCAGGTAGACAGGCAGGGTAGACGCATGGGGACTTGGCCCAACGTCTTGCAATGAAAGGTGTGTGAGGCACCTTTGCGGGATTTGTGTGGATATTAAACTGGTGTAGTGAATAGGGCCAAATGGTTATGACAATGCTACAGTGATGAAATTAAAGCCTGCGTGCCTGTTACGTCTATACTGAAGTTGGCCCACTCTTAAGTCGGCCCACAAAGAGCACCAAAACAGTTTTTACCGGCAGTGTTGTTAAAGCTTTGCTGGGAGCTGATCTCAAGTCGCGGCAGTGCGGTAAGGAAGGAAGTTTTGGGCTGGTGAGTCTGCTCTGACGTCAATAACAGCGAGACGAATGTCCTGTCGCTTGATTTGCTGCCTGTAAACTGCCCACTCCCATTTTGTGCACTGTTTCTTCGCTGTCTGGTCCTTTGTCAGTTTCTTGGCGCACAGATTCGCTCAGTTATGTCTGGTGTAAGGCTGAAATCTTGCATCAATGATCAGTGCTATCCAATGACAAATACACAGTCTGCTGCTGCGCTTTGGTAGAAAGAGAAAATGGTGAAAATAAAGACGTTTGTGACATCACTATTTGTGATGTCACAAATTTTCAAAACACATTTTGTTTTTACATTACGAGTGCATAAGAATGCATTCAGCAAGTTTTGGGGGCTTGCTTTTACTGTTGCTGCAGTAAAATACCACCCCATGGCTCAGAATTTGTGATGGCATATCAAAATTTGTTGAGATATTTGTACTTTATTGGTCAACCCCAGGAAATGGCGCTCTGTTTCTCCTGGACAAAAGCTGATGAATCCATACGGGAAAACTTTGTTTTACCTCCAACGTCTTTTCAAAGAGCACACCAACAACGGTGGGACGTTGTTTGAAGTCCCTGGTCTCATGAGTAATTGAATCGGTATATATTTCAGCAACAAAAGAACACACTTTGGCTGTGCTTGGTAGTTGTAGGTAGCTCTGGGCCTGAATAGATGTGCTTGAGGTCATCTTGTAATTATGGTTGGCACCAAATGTCTAAGCAGGCCTGTTGCAGTGGCTAAGGCGTTGTGGTGCCGAGTCCAAGGACGGGGGTTTGGTCCCGGTTGTGGTTGTTGCTCTTCAGATGCAGTTAAAAACGCCCGCGTATCAAGATTTGGGCACGCGTTAAAAGATCCCCAGGTGGGCAAAATTAATCCGGAGCCTTCCATTATGGCTGTCCTCATAGACACCCAGGTGCTTTACACCCCCCAAATTTTAATTTTGAAATGCCTAATCAGGACGCCCTCTTGCTACTCCCTTCGTCCAGGCCATCATTTAGGTGCGCATTCTCTTTTCGTCAGTGGGCTTGAAAACTGCACCCTTTGCACTGCATCATGCCACTCATTTCATTCATGTTGAAATGTGCACTGACTTCACATTAGGTTACGTTTAACATTTTTGGGGTACTTTGATTGTACTTTGAAAATTCTAACGCCTGGAAGCAGTGAAGTAGCTTCACGGGACAGTAACTCGTGGTTTCGGTTTGTTCACATTCACGGTGGGGTTCTTGAGTCCTTGTTGGAGACAGGAGTGTGCATGTCTCAGTCGACGTGCACACAGTACTGGTGTTTTTTTGCAAAGACCGAAAGTTAACGAGCTGCTTTGTCAAGGGGTCCCTGCTGGGCAGCATGATGGATTGCCACAGGAGGCCTGCCAGCGTTCGTGCATGAGAGACGACGCAGCGAAAGCCCGTCCTCCTGGCTTCACCCGTTCGCAGGAGGTGACGTCACCGTTGAAGGGGCCAGAGTGCTGTGTCCCGACTACAGCGATACCGATGTTGTTGCAAAGTTCGAACAAATAATTGAGATATAAAAGAATGCATTTTGTAATGAAGCCAAAGATGACACAGTTGGCTTGAAGAAAAAACACGTTTATTGGAGCAAACTTGTGCTCCCCTAACTGCTCAAAAACTACACAGGCGGTGAAGAAGCAGGCGAGTGTCGGCGAAAAGAATGCCGTGGTGTCTGCTCTGCGGGCATTTATCTTTCAACGTGGGTGTTTCTCAAGCCGTCGATTTACATCGAGAACACTGCAGATGAAAGAATACTACTCTGGGCTAGTGAAATTAGGCCGAAACACTCTTCCTATCAAATGAGATAATCTGTGCGGCATGAGAAAGAAGGAAGGGAACATGGCTTCACTCAGGACACAAATAGCACAGCCCAGCCCAACCGGGCGGTAATAGCAAAAACATAAATAAACAAAGCCAACGCATGGTTCGCAGCATTGTGAAGCAGTGGGGATCCCCCGGCCACTTTTGAGCGATTTTGCAATGACGGCACAGAATATTGTTCGCGCGCTTGGCGGCTGCCAGCTCAAACCACCGGCACGAAACATGACTGTCCGACTGCAGTGGGATGTCTGGTTGTTTTTGATTGGGTCACGAAGGAAGGTTTGACGTCCACCTGAGAGCAGCCATACGGCTACAAAGGAAAGCTATACAGCTTTCTCAGAAACTTCGCAGTTGAAGAAAAATTCATCCTGGTCCAGGATTCGAACCCGGGACCACCGCTTGACCGGAGCAGTCGCTCTACCAACTGAGCTAACCCGGAGGCTAACTGTTTGTAGGGCGAGAGTGAATTGATCAACAACTTGAAGTGAAGGACAGGTCCTTCGCAGAAACTTACTCCACCTTGGGGGATTTCCCCTAAATCTGTTCGACTGATTTGGGTCACGTGCAGCGAACAGACTGATTTTCAGTGCTGGCCTGTAACACGTCACTGTAGCGCAGATTCTGAAAGTTTTCCCACATTGTTTGCCTCTTTTCGTGTAAGCAAGCATCTTCCATGACTACGATAGAGCTCTTGGAAGTTAAAAAGCGCAGAAGAGTTGAAGAACAGACACAAAGGACACAAAAAAGCACTTCGCACGTGTTTTCGTTGCGCGTCCCTCACTCCTTGAGTGCTTTATAACCTATAAATGTACCAATAGCCCATCTTCCGGCGTTGGAATGGAGCGCAGTAAGTTACCGAAGGCTGGGTCTCTCAGGTTGAACATAGTGGTATTTCGTCTTCACGGCCCATTTAACGGGATATAGCTCTTAAAAACAACTTCTTTTCATTTTCAAGTGAACGCTGTGAAACCTGTCAGTCCTGCTGTGTTCTCCCCCTGGATTTCAAATCTGCCATTATTTTTTGAGCCAGTCAGTCAGTTCCCAAGACAGTTAGAGATAGTTAGCCATTTTTGGTCGAACAATAGACAAAACAGTGTCGGTCATCAAACTGTAACCTTTACGTTTTCCACTACTATCATTGAACCCCGGTGAATGCAACAAGAGAAGCAGTCTTTTGATGAACCGCTTGGACCTAATTCTAGAGCTCACTAAACTTTGATGGCGCCACTTGCAAGGAATTATTTGGAATGTCTATTTCAAACGAGCTGTAGAATTAGTTTTAAGCGATGCATCAAAAGACTGCTTATAATATTGCAGTCGCCAGGGTTCGTAGTATTGGAGAATATAAAGATTATGGTTTGATGACCGACACTGTTTTGTCTATTGTTCCATCAAAAATGCCTAATTATCTTGAGAACTGATTGACCAAGTCGATTGATTGTGGGCTTTAACGAGCCGACGCAATGCAGGCGATGAGACACGCCTTAGTGGTGGGCTCCAGATTAATTTCAACCACCTGGGGATCTTTGACGTGCGCCGAAATCTCGTACACACGGGCGTTTTTGCTTTTCGCCTCCATGAGAAAAGTGGCCGCCGCGGCCGCGAATCGAACCCACGACCTCGTGCTCAGCAGTGCAACGCATTAGCCACTGAGCCACTGCAGCGGGTCTGATTGACCAACTCAAGAAATAATGGCATACTTGAAATCAGTGGAGAGAAAGCAGCAAGACTGACAGGTTTTACAGAGTTCACTCGAAAGTGAAAAGAAGTTGTTTTAAGAGCCGTGTTCCCCCTTTAATGCAACAGCTCATTAATTGTCCCTTTGCCCGCTAGCTGGAGGTGTGACTATAACCCTGCCTCCCAGGAGGGTGAGGGGCACAATAATATTCTTATTGCAGTTGGTGCACCCCACCAGATGTAGACACGACTTTGATGCGACACATTCCTCTGTGCAGTTTTTACGACTGACGTGTAACCATAGGGGTGAAAACTTGTTTTCCTGGCTAGGATTACACTGATTGTTAACCAACAAAATGGTCATCTTGTCCTTCCCCTGATAATTGTTCCCCCCACCCCTGCCCCATTAAAATGTAGCAGTCATAGAGCCTGCCTAATGTTTTTTTTTTTAAATGTTATTAACCTGTATTTTAGGTTAATGTCTTTTTCAATAACAAATTCAGTGCAAAGTGTGATGGATTAAGGAGGAACAGTTATAAAAAAGAAGGACAATTAAAGAGTTAATAATCTGACAGCAGGGACAGTATCCTTAAATTGTGTAGAGTCAGTTTTTCTTGTGTGCCAATTTGAGCCTGTAGTACTGTTAGAACTATACACTATTTAAATGAAGCCTAAAACGGCCTCATCCCTGGTTGTAGTATGTTGTTTTGTTTGTTTGATTGGTTACCAGCAGTCTTGTGTTTTTTTTGACCTGAGGATAAATGCACTGCGTTGTTGTCACGCTGCCGTAAGTATATGGACCGAATGTTGTATGTAGAAGCATCAGGAAATTTTCACGTCTGGTACTGCTGATCTTAGAAAAGACTAGAGTTACTTTTCCGAAACATGCTTTGCTGAAAGAAATTGGTTCACAATTGTTAACGTACTATGAGGCAATTGTGGCATGTAGTAACAGGTGAAACATGCAATGTTCTTGTTAGGCAAAAAAATTTGGAGTTCTTCACTACTGTTCAGGTGGAAGGCCAGCTAAGCTGTATTCGTGCAGACGGGAATTCTGCAATATTTACAGTAAACATCACTGGGACCCATGTAAATATGAAAGATAGATGAAAATTGGCATAATGATTAACTTGCCAGTTGTCATGTAGGTAATTTGTTTTGAGATAGTTTCCACAAAACAAAAGTTACGCTAATTTTCCGTAACCATAGTCCCTGCATAGATGACAGATGGGATGTTTACAACTCATTGTAAACTAGCTGGGACAAGTAAATGAAACTCGGCGTTAGGATGCAGTTGTCTCGGCGGCCAATTTCACTGTGCTACTTTCCCAAATTGCTGCATTAGATTGAGAGCTACAGAACATTTGATGCTAGCTCTGGAGATGAAAATTCTTTGCTACATGGCTCTGTTGATGGGCGCAGATTTGGTTGGAACCTATCCATATGCAGCTTTGCTGTGACAGCCACTGCAATCGTTTAGTAATGCCGAGAAATATTTGAAAACCGACTTTGTTGGAAGCGCTTCCCAACTGGGGCTTATATTCTCCCAGATGTCTGAGCACAGTGTGTTTTACTCTTCGCTTTTTGCCCACAGATCATAAGTGGCTTGAGAGCTGGACGGAGGAGAACGATGGTCTTTTAAAGAAACATATCGTTGACCCTCTTGGGAAATCATGCCTCGCCATGCCAAGAAATTGCATGTGTCTTGAAGGATTAAAGGTAACGAAGCCCTGTTTTGTTGGCAGTTCTGAAAAATGTGCTATCAAAGCATATATGTAGGTACATACAATACCTACCGTATTTTCCAGTGTATAAGTGGGTTTTTTTTTTTCTGAAATTTTCGTTGGTGCATCCACCGGTGCGACTTATGTGTGGAGTAAATTTGGTACGTGGCGGCTGCGCATGGTCCGCGCTTGAAAAGGTGTGCTGTGATGTCAGCGCACATTTAAAGGCAGCTCTATGGTCTAAGTGAATGAATTATTTGTTAGCGAGTAGGAGGAAGATGGTTTTGCCTAAACGCTGTAAGTAAGTACATGCCATCTGTGTGTATCAATAAACCATTTTTGAGAAGTTAGTTCTGTCTAGACTTTCGACGATAGATGCACGTGTCCAGCACTACTTACCGAGAGAGGCGTTCAGAGGTGGCGGCCGCCGCAAGCATGTACTTTGGCCGCACTTTCAAACGAACTGATCCTCTACTTTGAGCTTACCTGATTAACAAGTGCATTTTGTGCACTGGTGCAACTTACGTACATTTTTTTTTTTTTTTTTGGAAGAACTGCGGTTTTGAGGGGAGTGCGACTTATAGACCGAAAAATACGATATTTGTCACTGGCCGATTTTTGTTTTTTGGCAGCCGTTAGTGCTTTAAGGCTTACACAATATATATAAAAGCGGATCAAGCGATCATTTTTCATAATATGTTTGCTCTCATTATGGTACTGACGGGTTTTGCAGCATTAGAACAATGTGCCAAAAAGCTTTTCTGGATTTTTCTCTTAGAATAAATGCGTACATCACAGAGTGTATGTCAATAACTTTATCACAAAGTGGTATCGCTCGGCTACGAATCCATGGATTACTGCGGGATTGCTACGTTCCATATCGAAGAAAGAAATTCTCAGAAAAAAAGTTAAAAGCCCAACCTTCTAATATTTTCCTGAAAAACTGGTTCAACAAGTATTCTAACGTACTATCAATGTTGTTGAAGCGGGTCAAATGTGAATACCACGAAAAAGAAATTGAAAAGAATGGCAATGATACCAGGAAGAACTGGCAATTAATCAGTAAATTATTAAACAATAGTGTTCCACCACATTTCTCGAAAATAATCATTCATAATTGTTCTATTGCTGATTCCAGTGTCATTGCAGACGCTTTCAGTGAACAGTTTACCAAGTCTGATAGCTCCCAGATTAATCCTTCTTGACCCGTACTCTCACGTTGTCCTCATTCTTTTTATTTACGTCCTACTTCGGCAGCAGAAACTTATAACGTTATTTCATCTCTTAAAACAACTAGACCCGACCTAGGCTATATTCACCATTCTACCATAACACTTGTGCCTTAAGAACTATCGCCAGTGTTAGCCGAATCATCAACGAGTTGTTTAAAGCTGGCAAATGTCCCGATTGTCTGAAAGTTTGGTAGCCAAACCCGTTTTCAAAAAAGGTGACCAGTTATCTATTAACAACTACCACCCTATCTGCATTCTTCCTTTTTTTACTAAAGTAATTGAAAAACTTTTTTATGCCCAATTAATGCCCTACCTCCGGAAATTTAACCTACTCTCTTTGCACCAATTTGGTTGCAGACGAGGCTACTCTACGGAACTGGCACTGCTTAGTTTTACTGACCAAATTAAAAAGGCTGTCGACGAAGGTTTACTCGGTGGAGCAGTTTTCATTGACCTAACTGAGGCGTTTGATAAAATTAACCACCATATGTTGTTACGTAAACTTGAAGCACATGGCATATCAGGCCTCCCTTGAAATTCCTTCGTAATTATTTTATGAACCACACTCGAATTGTTTACATCAACAGTACACCTTCCTCTTCTATATCAATCTACACTGGAGTTCCACAAGGCTCCATACTGGGGCCGCTACTATTTTTGTTATTTATTATTGACCTGCCTGCTATACTTACACATTCAAAGAGCCTTCTATATGCTGATGATACTACCATCTTTACATCACATAAATCAGCCACTGAGATTCAGCAAAGATTGAATTCGGACTTATTAAACGATATATATATATCGTTGGTGCGCCATAAACAGTCTGCAAATAAACCGAACAAAAACTATATTTATGTCTTTTCTTTATTATGATTTAGGATGTTGTAAAACCTGCTCAACTGCTTGCTGAATTTTTTTCTATCAAAACTACGTTATGTAACGAGGTCCCCCCGGGCAGTTTGAAACTTTGGGACCTCTTTTGTTTCTGTGCTGACTTATGTTATCCAAAAATGTGAAAGAAGCTTGAACTTGAACAAAAACATTACTGTAAAATGAAGCTGATGTCTGAAAGTAAATTATGTTTGTATTGTAATGAACAATTGGAGCAGGGAACGGTATGTGCGGAACCATGGCCAATCTACGCACGGGTATGTGCTGCGGACCTGCAACGGTCATCATCAGTGCCTGTCTGTGCGTCTTGCAAGGTTATCTCTGGCTTCGCCGTTTTTTGAAGAGACTGCTCTTCCTCGCCTCTCGCTTGGACAACTGATCGAATTAAACACCATTGGAAGTGGTGGAGGTGCGGTTTCAACGTCAACCAGCACGAATCCTGGAGCTTCGAAGCCGCAGGCTCCCAATGCCCACTACCCCCGTTGACGCTGTTGATCAACAAGCACCAGCGATGCCACAGATCGTCTGCGCTGGTTCCATCCGTCAGCGCGATCCCCCATTCTTCAATGGCGAGGGCGATCATGATGCTGAGGATTGGCTGTCGACATACGAGCGGGTGAGTGCTCACAACAAGTTGGATGATCCCACCAAGTTAAGCAACGTCGAGTTCTATCTCACGCAATTGGCTCAGACGTGGTTTTTGAACAACGCACGTGACTTCAAAATATGGGGTGATTTTAAGACCCGCTTCCTTCAAGCATTTGGCAGCCCGGCCGTACGCAGACTACAAGCAGAACAACGCCTCCGCGGAAGAGCGCAGACGCAGGGGGAGAATTTCATCAGCTACATCGAAGACGTTGTAGATCTGTGCAGGCGCGTCGACGTGACCATGTCTGAAGTAGATAGGGTGAAGCATATTTTAAAAGGCATCGATGATGATGCGTTCACTATGTTGCTTGCCAAGGACCCGAAGACCGTGACGGAGGTCGTGAGCCTCTGCCAAAGCTTTGATGAGCTGCGCAGGCAACGAGTGCTGGTCCGGCGATCTCTGGGGACAAATGCAGAACTCTCCGCTTTGACTTTCAATTCCGAGTACTCTTCACTTGAGACGAAGATAAAGGACTTCGTCCGCGAGGAAGTAGCACGCCAACTATCGATTGTGCCGTTCGTTCAAGAGCCACGCCAGCGGACGGAGGCACCGCCTTCATGCCTTCCTTCGTCTCTTCAGCGCACCATCCGGGAACAGGTCACCGAGGCCCTGCCAACTAATCGCCAAGTGGTAGCAGCTCCTGCTCCCCTTACTGTTCCCCAGGTAGCTACTGTTGCTCTTCCCCTGGCTTCACCGGCTGCATTAACCGGTCCCCTGACGTATGCTGAATGTGTCACACAGCCACCCCGACCGTTTACCCATTCGTTCGAACCAACCATCCCAGTGACTGTGCCGTCCAGCTATCAGCAAGTCTCCCAATTTCGACGTCCAGTGCAAGTGGTCGCGCAGCAATCCAATCCGTGGCGCACGCCGGACAATCGCCCTATATGCTACTCTTGTGGATACGCCGGACATGTCGCCCGTTACTGCCGCCGTGTGGTGCCGCATCCTGAGGTTTTCAACACTCCAGGATACACGCCTAGGCACGTTCAGGCACGTTGTAAGATGTAGCTTGGAGTTAGCATATTTATAAAAAATGTTTGCTAATACAAGGGAAACAAAATAGGTACGTTAGTTTCAAATAAAGAAGCTGATCGTTGTGAGGTAAATTTTTAGTTTTCTTTGAAATAAACATTAAATCCCACTTGCATTTTAGAGTAGGGCATCACCAAGCACAGTAAGTATGGTGCCTGGGCTTGCCACTCTTATTGATGAACGAAACTTTGGTTTATGTTGATTTCTTATGGCCAAATTCTGCAAAGGTGACTTGCCATTCACTAAAGTGCTCTAAAATAATCTTCAGACAACCTGGAAGGTGTAACGACACAATACAAGGTGTCTAACTTGGGCAGACACGCTACCTGACTATGAATGTGAGTTTATTCTAAAGGTGTGATTCTATTCATAAGGCATTACTGTACTCTAGAATATGGTTCAGAATGATACATGATGATCACATTAGGAGCTCGAAAGGATAGTTTTCTTTGTTCATTGATTTAAAAGGAAACAAAGGTCTCGAATGTTTTTGTTCTTTAAGTGGGGGTTTCATTTTTGAATTTTTGGCTAGGCTGAGGGGATTCGCGACAGGGTATGGGAAAATAAAGTATACCTACGAAAAGTATGTTGTTTACAGCACTTTGTTTTTTCCCAACATTATTTGCCATGTGTCCGAACAGATTGTGCCTGAACAAACAAAAGCATCAGCCATCTTTTAGTTTTGGGTGTTCACATGGGCATGTGCTTAGGTGGGCTCTGCAGCGTTAATTTTTTAGCACCTCCTTGGTCGCAATGCCCTACAAACAGCGAAACGAAAGGGAAACAGTAATGATTGTCGTCTTCTTCTGTTGGGCTCTCGAGTTTCAGGATGAAGTAGTATCAGGCAGTCTTGAGACTTTCACGAGGAAGGGCCTTATTTACCAACATTTACGAGCTGTAACCGGGGGTGTGTGACTGTTAAAAGCTTCGGAAACTTTGCGAATGGCGTTTTTTTTTTATTCTATTCGTGGCAGTTTTACCAAAGTTTTTTTTAATAATAAAAGTTAGCTCTGCAGCACAACGTGCAAACCGAGCTTCAATGCACGACATGCCCCCTTGGTAATGAAACTTACTGTTGGGCGAGTTGGTTCATGCTTCTTTAAAGTAGAGTGCAAAAAAATAGACGCAAGACAGGAAAAATTGGCAGGATGAGCGCTTGCCATCTGTTCTTGTTGCGGCTATTTTTTGCACTATTTTTAAAAGAATCATGCCCTTTTGGTTTGAACTTTCGCATAATGCTGAAGCTGTGCAAGAAAGCCTCCACATGTAAGCTTTGCCTGAAACTACTTTGGTGTGTATTTGCTGAAGTGGAACACTAGTTGTGTAAATATATGAAACAGAAAGGAGGTTTTTGTCAATTTCCACAGGGAAGAGTCAAGAGTTATCACTGGCTGGCATACCAGCCACCAGCATGAATAGCCTAATGAGGGGCAGGTTTTGGGTGGGTTGGTAATTCGTGTTAAATGTTCACTGCACAAAAAGACAAGGACAGAAAAGATGTGCAATACAATGCACCCCGTGTTGCGAATCATGTCGTGTATTCTTTTCGTTGTCACCCCCTTTTGCAGTGAACGTTTAGTATGCATAGCTTCATTTCAGTGTTTGGTCCTGTATTGGTGGCACATCGAAGAACTCTCTGTCTCTCTGTCTTATTTTGTGTCATTTAGGAACCCAGTTTAATTTGCAAAAGTGATTGAGCATGGCAAAGGAACCATACCATAGTGCTACAGTAATTTGCTCTTGTGGCCGAAGTGCCCTGTGTGCTTTCATCTCCATCGGTCGTGCGCATGTCTTTTTCAGATAGTTCAAATGCAAGCAAAATGCAGGGATGCTGGGAACTCGTGCATATTATTTAGCAGTGAGCAGCTGGATTGTCTTGCAAATGCAGGCATCAGGAGTGGCTCATGAGGATGGCAGTGAAAGTGGGCTGCTTTGTTGGCGGTCCAGTTAAATCAGGCCAATGTAAGGCAGAGTTTTAGGCCTGAGGCTTGTATACGTGTGTGGCCAGGAATCTTCTCGGAGTGTTGGAGAGAGAAGTCCATGGGTTCGTTGCTGGTGCTTTGCAGCAACGTTGCTGGTTGCAGGCAGGGTGAAAAGTTAACGTGTATGTGGGACCCACAGACGGTTGATTGTTGCAAAATGGAAAATATAGATTAAATGGGAGACTTTGTAACCATGAGCAAGCAAAGTATTACAGATACAGAGTAGACGAGAAGCAGCTGTAATTGGGAGGTGGGTCACAAAGGTGTAAGCATTGCAACCTTCCAAACGTGTTCAGCCATTGGCTCTGCTCTGTCTGTGGGAAGCATGGGGCCAGCTAGAAAGAAAAAAGGCGCAGAAAGGAAACGCACGGACATGTCACTAATTACCCACTCTCCTGCACGATGGAATTCAAAGAACGGTTACCACGGCGAGCACCGTCACTGCGCAAGGACGGCGGCGACACCAATTCTGGCCCTCGACCGAAAGGAGATCATAAAAGAAAGAAAAAGGGCAAACAGTGGGCTGGAACTGTGCAGCAGGCTTACCACCTGTAAAAGGGTACAAATGGGTGGATGAATGTTTTCATGGGAGCAGACGTACATCATATTCTACAATAAATAAAAATGAGTCACTAAGTTTTCGAGTAGGATTGGGAAAATTTCATGAAATGTCTTAGAAGACAACCATTTCAGAACCTGTGTATTTGTGTATCAGAACTGCTATGTGAATAGTGTGAAAGCACTATTGGGCTACCTCTGCCGGTTTTGCGGGAAATTTGTGAAGCCTCATTCATGAAGCGTCTCTTGTGACGCCTTGTTTCTGAAGACTCCTGTACTTCTCAGTTTATGACTTACTTGCAAAGAGGTTAATGTGCAGCGGAGGGAGGAGGCAATAATGTGGGCATGCAATGGTGTTAGGCCTAACACCGCTCTTTCAAGTCTAGCGTCGCTGACCGGTACCCACAGCTTGACTTAATGCGGGTGTGCCATTGCCTGGCATGTCATTATGCTTTGCTAACGTTAGGCCTAATGCCGAGAGGGAATTAGGCCTAATGTCACCCTGTGAGAACTCCCGTCAACTAATAACCATTGCATGTCAAGCCTTGGGTACTGGTTGCAATACTAAGGCCTTTAGGCGAAGCACTGGGCCCAATCTGATGCATACTTGACAGTTGCTGCTGTCAGTCCAGCAGTGTCATGTATACCCACAGAAAACCACATGCCTTCAGTGGTGTCATATAAGCTTGCCTCAGTCAGTGGCTTTGTCAAAAAGTACAAGCAGCTGGGAAGGTCGACCACCAGAAAGTCGTGCTGTATTACTCTCTATCCTGCCAAATTTTTACCAACCAACAGAGAAAAAGGTACCCGCTGTGGTGTATTAAGTTAAGCGGGAAATAATCTATGGTAAGTAAAAATTTGTGCGTCTTCTGCGCAACACTTCTTGGTCGGTGCAGCCCAGCTGAGTGTGGATTTTTCTTTCGCTAGCCCGACACCCTCTCAATTTGTGGACGATGTGGAAGCTCTGAGGTTGCAGGGCTGAGAGGACTGCCCTCTCAAAGTGAGAGCGTTTCAGTGGGGCCGCTGGAGTTCTGCCGAAGAGCTAGCACATTTTGCGTAGACCGATTGGTTGACCAAAAAGCCCTGGCAAGATCTGTGGGCACACGGGGCGTGTGCAGAACCGGGCTAAATCATGAGGAAGGAACGGTTCTAGATAAGACAGTGCACCCATTGAACGTGAAGAAGGAATACAATGGTATACCTTTATCCCATAAACTGCTTATTGGTATACATTTAGATTGTTCGTAGAAATGTTTACTTAGGGCGTGAAAAATCATTGCACACGTTTTTTCTTCGTTTGTGATTTGGGCCTTTGAAAGTTTGACCATCGATTATACGCACTTTCCTTCAATTGGATGAAGCTCTCGTGCCTCTCTCAACTTTCTTTGGAAGGGATGGTAAGGTTCTAAACGGGCCTTAAAGAAAAATGCTACTTTTTTAATTCAAAAGAAGCCTGTGGCTAGCGTTCCATCCAGATGGAACGATGTAAAAATGCTAAAGTTCCGTCCAGACAGAATTGAGCGCTGCGGGTTATCCTTCCGTCCAGACGGGATACAACAGAGAGCTTAGCGTTCCGTCCAGACGGAGCCGGCATGAAATTTGTTCAGTTCCATCCAGACGAAAGCAGAACCAGCTGATTAGACGCTATGCTCATTCTTCAGATTTGGTGTAGAAGTTGCGCCTCGGATATTTGCGCTAACGTACCGGGTTCGATTTCCCCCGGACATGCTTTATTTTTTTTTTTTCCATGGTTGTGCCAGCATTTTGTAACTGCTTACTTCACGCCCATTTTACATTTGATGCGGGGAGAGCAGTTGGTCCTGATTTTGCACTTAACCGGCCGCTCCACTACTGCTCACTATAGCCAAGGCCGACGTGTCCATCGCCAGAGTTCTGATCATCTGGAGTTCGTAATGGTGATTACTAATTAACGGTTATTCTGGCTAGTCAATGAGCGGAAACGCTTCGTTCGGCTGGGTAAATATCAAGAAAGACTGCTCTCGCTGCTTGTTGTGAAGCGGGTGTGGTCAAGCTTGGCGGTTCGTTTGACGGCCGATCATCTGTAATCATTGAGAGTGATTATTAATCAAATCTGACTCTGGCTAGTCGATGAGCGGGAGCGGTTTGACCGGTTGGGTAAAAATCAACAAAACTCGAGAAAGGCGATTGGCCTAACTCTAACTCCGTCAAACAGAACTCCAAGCCGCTACCTCGGCTCAGCTTAGCGCTCAGCTTAGCTACCCGTCAGCGTTCAAGTGAAACAATGAAACGAAACCACAGGCCCCACTGTGATCGCCCAGTCGGTGTTTCTTGGGGGTGGCTTAGCTTGGTGGCCGGTAATTGGCCAAACAAGATTCTGAGATGTTGCAGAAAAAATTCCAGAAAGTGGCTGTGGAGCTGCCACCTGTTTTCCTGAATGTCTCAATTGTTTGTATGAAGTCGGTGATAAAATTGGTGTCATTGTTATCAATGCAAAGCAGTCTTTCTTTTTAACACAAAAGTGTTTTATTCATGGACACACAAAGATTTCAGTGATGTCATATCCCTCCCGGAAGTGATGCCAGTACAACGAAGCAAGCGGGCTGTATAGGGTGCACCCCTGCACACAGGGTCTTCTTGCGGGGAAGCAACCTATAGTACGAAAGAGTACGTTATACTTCGGGTTGTTGGTTTTCGGGTTTTATATTTTAACACAAAAGGGTTTTATGCCGGGATACACCAAGATTTCACCGACGCCATATCCGTCACGGAAATGGCACCAGTACACCTTTGCCGAAGCGACCCGCCAGCAGGACATTGCTCGCCAAGCACGCCCACAATACAGCCGCCGGCCCACAATTCATGCTAAGCTGCAGATTTCGCTGCACATTTCACTTTCGTGTTTTACCGATTCCTATGACAGAGGAATCAACCAGTTTTTTTTTTTTTTTTTTTTTTTGATGCTGTGTTGGTGGCCCCCATAACGGGTGGCCTCCTGACAGCTGTGTCCCATCTGGGAAGTGCCACCACCCCAACCGTCTCCTCCTCCTCTGTTGCCGCAGGAGGTGCAGGTGTTCCGGGTGGTGGTTCTGGCAGAGGAAGAGGTGGACCAGGCCCGGCGCAGGCAGCAGCAGCCGCAGGTGCTCTGCTTCCTCACCCGCTTCAACCGGCTGGGCTTCATCTCCGTCGACGCCATGTCCAAGCTGCGACAGGTGGGCCACCGCGTGCGCTGGCAGGTTCCTTTCCGGGATGCTGGTCACAAGCCGGGCACTTTTGGTGTGATGCAGAACATTAGCTGAACGCGTTGATATTGTGTGCTTCTCCCCAAAGCCGGCCTAGCAGGTACCAAACCACCCTTATTTACGAAAACGATGCATAGAACTGAACCAAGAGAACATTTTGCAGTATTAATGGGGCATGGAAAAATGTTGTCATTGCTGGGGCTCGTGTCCGTGGAATTCATTCCAAAGCCCATGATTCTGCCCCTAGGTCAGTGGGGCACAACAGCGGATCACCTTTGTTCATTGCATAAAAATCAGAAGCTAATGACAACGATGGTTGAGACGCTAAGCTTTCTTGCTGCAAAAATGAGATGGCGAAATGCCAAAGTCAAAGCCGCTGCACTCAACGTCAAAGCATCAACAATCGAAGTGCAAACAGCCTGAGAGTCTCAAAGTGCAAGCGGCCACATTTAAAGTGCGAACTGCCTGCGAGTCAAAGTCTAAACTCCAGAAACAGCAGACGAATCCCTCGCAAGTAATCTGAGGGCCCCCCTTGCCATCGTCATCATTACACGCAGGGCATCTCACCCTTGTTTGAAGAGAGTATGCCCTGAAGTTGTAGTGTGCGGTGTTGTTTGATCGAAGAGGTGGCACATATTACAGGACTTAGCTGTAAGGCATTTCAACTCAGGCTGAGCACAAGGCCGCGGGTTCGATTCCCGGCCGCGGCGGCCGCTTTTCTGATGGAGGCGAAAAGCAAGAACGCTTGTGTGTACGAGATTTCGGCGCACGTTAAAGATCCCCCCAGGTGGTTGAAATTAATCCGGAGCCCTCCACTACGGCGCACCTCATTGCCTGCGTTGCGTCAGCGCGTTAAACCCTTCAATCAATCAATCAATCAACTCAGCCAAGGGCCAAAGCCAATACCCGTGCAGTGAACCCGAAGGAAATGCTGACGGACACGAATGTGATGATGGCACGTTCAGATAGACGTCGGCTTCATAACACGAGGGACCCAGCTTCAATTTCGGCCATGGGAAGCGTTTTTTTCTTGTGTCAGCATCATCATCACAATGTGCCCTCCCATCGTGTAAAGGTGGCTTTCCTGCAGTGCGCTTTGGTTACGACACCGCCATTCGTGAGGCCATGAAAGCTTCACTTTAAAGGAACAGGAGGAGTGTTCGAAACATGAGGGAACACTTGAGGAACACATGAGGAAATGAGGGAACAGAATGTTGCCGCTGAGGCGTTGCGCTGCTGAGCACGAGGCCGCAGGTTCGATTCCCGGCCACGGCGGCCGCTTTTCTGATTGAGGCGAAAAGCAAAAACGCCCATGTGTTCGAGATTTCAGCGCACGTTAAAGATCCCCTCAGGTGGTTGAAATTAATCTGGAGCCCACCACTAAGGCACGCCTCATCGCCTGCGTCGCGTTGGCGCTTTAAACCCAACAATCATCAACAGAATGTTGCCCCAGCGGAAATCCTCCCCCTGGTGAAGCCAGCCAGCAGTCATCTGTGCTGGGGTGGAACAGCAGTGCCATCTGTGTGATTGAGCACAAAACTTCTTTACCTGCATCATGCTGCGCCAAACTCGTTTATCAGCACTGTCCTGTGCCGCAGAGCCCGAATATAGCTGTGAGGTACGACTGCCATGATGCGCCATGCCCAAAAACTTGGCTGGAACACCGTGTTCGTGGTTTCAATGTGGTTAAGGTTTCGGTTTCATCAAAGCTATGATGGGCTTCTGAAGTTGGTTTTTGCTTAGCTGTAAGGCCGCAGGCACTACGGGACTTCTGCGCCTTCACTTTGGATTTATTTGTGTCGCATTTGCATGGTTTTGATTGCCGGTGCCAGCCGCCACACCACAATCACTGTAAAATGACAAAAAGTGAATGAAATGTTTTTGTGTCACATCGCAAACAGATGGTAAACAGAATAATATTCGCATGGAACGTTGTACTTTATTGGACGTTGTCTTCAGTTTGGTTGACCATTTCTGACGACTGTAGGTGCCTGCATATTTTGAACAAACAGGGTATTGCATGCTTTGCCCTCGCTCGTTAATTCGGATTGCCTTTGTTGTGAGGTAATTCCTCATTTTCAGTTGTGAACTTTGGGGTTTGCTTTATTTGTGTGCAGCATTAATTATGCTTTAACACGCGCTCGTTATGTAGTCAACGGTGCACTTTGTCGACTCTTGCAACCCTGTTATGGGCGGAAACAAAGCTATGCTCTGCTTTGCACACACAGAAACCGCTATTCGATAGAACAAAAGGCAAGCAGCAAATGCCTTGTTTTACGGAATTGCTCCGCAAGTTCGCTTAACAATTCCGTCTACCGTACACGAAGCGAGGGCTGTTATCTGATCCCCTGCCACTCTGCCCATGCACCATGCACCACCCCTGTGTGTGGTGTCCTCGTTTTTCTTCTCGCACTTCACCATCATCATCATCATCACGGTCATGTGTTTGTGTCTTGTCCTGCCCTAGCCTGTTGCTGCGCTTCGACAAACTTCGACCTTCGACAGTCCCTTTGAAGGTCGAATTTTTTTTGTCAAATGCGAACCCCCCAGGTTCGATTTTTTTATTGCTGATTTAAAGTCTTCGGATGAATCTGTTTCGAGAAAAAATTATCGTAATTTTTTTAGGGTGACCATAAAGTGACAAAAAATTGTTTGTGTTGTTACATACATGTATTTTATTCATGAGTAACACAAGAAAAAATCTAAATAAAAACGAAAGAGTTACAAGCTGGCACCTTTTGAGTTAATCGAAATCAGATAGACATCAGTTTCGCGGGTGCAAAAAGCGGGAAGCGCTTGGAGGACAATACCGAAACCAGCCGCTGTGCCTTCGCGCGCGCGGCGGGATGCGCGAGCGATAGACGGCGCACCGCTCCTAAAAAATACAAAAAAGGAGAAGAAAGCCTCATTAGTTTCGCAGGCGCCCTTGGTACGTGGCAGGCGCAAGAAGCGAGAGGCGCCCGGTGGGTGTAAGGGCCGTAGGTGGGCGATACCCAGCACGCCCCCTCGTTACTGGATGTGCAAGCGATAGCTGGCGCGCCGCTGAAGTAAATCATAAAAAAATAAAAAGAAGAGTCATCGGCGCAAGAAAATAATTTGACGTATTTCCGCAATGTGGCAGCACATGCCAAGCAGGAGAAGTTGGTGAAAAAGGCGCGCTTTTTAAACGTACAAGCGATGACGCACATGTACGTTATTGACCATTGTGAAGGGGTTTGCAGAGGACGTACATGTACGCCTGTGACCCGGACAGGGTTAATACAGCACTGCTGCTCTCTTGGTCTGCACACGGCGTGGCCGTCGGCTGGAACTGTGGCATTTCTGGAGGAGGGGGAGCTGTCGGGAATCAAGGAGAGCAGACAGGCGTAAAGGAAAAGTTGGGTCCTACTAGAACTTCACAGGGTGCCCTGTCCTGCTAGTATTGTTGATTGTAGGGTGTAACGCGCCGACGCAACGCAGGCGATGAGGCGCGCCGTAGTGGAGGGCTCCGGATTAATTTTGACCACCTGGGGATCATTAACGTGCTCCGAAATCTCGTACGCACGGGCGTTTTCGCTTTTCGCCTCCATCAGAAAAGCGGCCGCCAGGACCGGGAATCGAACCCGCGACCTCATGCTCAGCAGCGCAACGCGGCAACGCCTTAGCCACTGAGCTACTGCAGCGGGTCCCTGCTAGTATTGTTAAGCTTCTCAGGAGGAGGCGTGGTAGAGAGCCAGAGTGTCGCTGCGCAATTTTAAGGCCTTGCATCTCTGCATGTTGTGAGGTACAGAAAAGTGCACAAAGAGCTTTAGCAGGGACTGCACGCCAGGTAAGGGGAAACACCCGCACCGTTGCAGGGTTTTGATGAAGAGCAACGGACTGTATAGAATGGTTTTTGATGTACTCAGTAGGCATTCATCGCCACATATTCTTAGAGCTTAGGGCTCGAAGGCAGTAGGTGCCCTTTAAACTAGGATGAGGTAGTAGTACTTTTAATGTCGTATTTTCAACTTCCGTCTTGGCAGTATTGGGAGCTTCCGGTCTTGGCAGTATTGGGAGCTTTTGAAGTGTCCTTAAAGGAGCCACGCAGACAAAATACAAGTTCGTTTTATTCGAAAAATTTCGGGTTTTATGGTGCCCCCAGCACTTGTCCGGAAGCAAACGATGCTTTCTTCACCGAGAAATTGACCATTTGAAGTTAAAATTTTGATTCTCCCGCCTAATCGCGCGTTTGCGTTACGTCTACCATGAAATCACAAGGGCGAGCATTCAAATGAACTTCCAGTGCATCATTAGGCTGTGCAGCCTTGCTTGCCATCAGTCCTCCCAGATGGCGCTACCATAGTCAGCCGCGGACTGTTGTCCGCCATTGCTCTGTTTTTGACCGTAATTGTACCGGGCTTGTTTTTGTTACCATAGAAAGTAATCGTTTCGTGAAACATGGAGCATCCTCGACAAACAGGGTCATGTAAGACAATGTCGCCTACACCAATCAGCCAGTGTCGTGTAAGACAACTCCAAATTGGTGGATTGCTGTGCAGCTAAGCACATGTATAGCTTATTTGAGCGAAGTGTGCGTTAAAAGTGGTGTCAGTATGATTCTAATGAGGCAGTCTTTCGAATGAACCAAACGTGTTTTGTCTGCATGACCCGTTTAAAGGAACAGACAACCGATTTTTGTCGAGTATATATCCTCTATCCCAAATGAAAGGGCATCACTTAAAGCCCCTTGACGAGAAGCGGTTTTGCTGATAACGCCCTAGAACTTTTTAATTGAAATTTTTAGATCTACGAGCCGTATGTGTCCCTCCAAAAAATAAGGCTGGCAACCATGACATACACTAGCGCGGCAACATAGTTTTGTGTGCATGCGAAATGAAAAGCAATGTTTAAAAACTTGTCCCGAGCTAAATAAAAGTGTGAATCGCAGGCTTTCTTATTCCTTTTTGAGTTTTTTTTTAACTCACCAGTTGTTTTTGCATGAAGGCGCCATCTGTTGGCATGCACGATGGGTAGAATTTGGCTTCACACAGGCTTCACGTTGTGGAGGTCGGAAGTTCAATTCTTCCCGGACGCGTATTTTTTTTTTTTTTAAGCTGCCGTTGGCGTATTTGGAAACTGAAATCGAATATTTTGGCAGAACAAATGCCCCTGACTCAGGCAGAATTGTCAAAGCTCCTTCACTGGGTCTGCTTGCTGAACGCTACCGTTCATTCTAGGCATGGAGGCTCATTTAGCCGCACTGAGAGCAACCCAGCAGCGGTGGGCGGCGTTGGCGGGCAGCGTGTCTTAAAAATTTTCAAAATAATGTTTAAAAATACATATACCATTAAAAATGATACAAATACTTGTGTTAAAAGGTTTTCAGTAAGTGAATAAACGTTTCAGCTGTTACATTAGCTGCTAGGCTTGCAGGTCACGTGACAGGGACACATATTGTAGTGTCAAGTTTCAACACTACGAACCGCCACCCTTCCGATTTCATGAAGTTTGCTGCCAAATTAAAATGATTTCCGCCAATCTGTTGGTTACTGGGCTATATAAATTGCTGGCTTTCATATGAGCTAGAGAACATATACGCGACAAAAATCGGTTGTCCGTCCCTTCAAATTTTGTTTATAAGTTCTGTACAAACATTGACTTCTGGAAGCATGCGTGTTTAGGGTATTATTATAGGGGCCATGAGGAAAAAATGTATTTGCCTTCGCGTAATTTTATCTGCTTGAACGACCTTCTACTAACCTAAATTTGAAATATTCTCGCAATTCATTGCTTCTAAATTTTGGACACGTCTGTGAAGTGGCCGTTGTTAGGCGCATCTCAAGCGCCTGAATGTTCTTCGCAAGATGTCTGCCCTGCCAACACCAACAGTTTGCATAGGGCAGACGTCATGTTAAGAACATTTTTTTTTAACGCATTTCGCGTTTACTGCATAGTAAAGCTGTAAACCGTATATTAGTTCGAAAACAATGCATCTTGTATTCCTTGCTGTAAAAAGTTTTCCGCCGAAGTGACAAGTGACGCGACTGCTTCAGTTATACTTGATCCTACTAGTAGCTGTTTGCACAGTTTTCCTGCTGCTGTTTGCGTTCGTTTCAAAATTCTCTTTGGAATATAACCTCTGCCATATCAGGTGTCACAAAGCCGCTCAAAGCCAAGACAAAAAACAAAGCCGCTCAAAGCCAAGACAAAAAACAAGGACGTTTCCGCGTGACATCTGAAGCTGTTGAAGCTGAGCTGGCATGGATGGGTTTTGAATATCACAACCGCTCGAGCACGGGCGGGAAAAGCGTACGCAGCAGAAAAACGCTGCATCAGAGCCCGTTTGTATTTGTGGTCGGCACAGTTGGGTAGTTTCTACTCTCACTTCTAACGCACCCAGTGCTTTAGCCGCCAACTTTCTAGTATTGGACACTTCTGCAGTCAGCCGTACACGAGCGCATCCAATTGACTGAACAACTTTAGCAGCTAGGTTTATTTATTCCCAGATAGGTGAACCTGGCATTATATTCACACTTGGCGTGTAAAATATGGGTTGATGAGACTTTTTGAGTACCCGAAGTTCAGTTGATAAATTTGTTCGTGCAGTAAATTTCAATTTTAACCTGTTGGTCCTTTATCTCGTCGGGTTACAAAGTTCGCGTCAGTCGCGTTGGAGTCGCGTCAGTCATCTAGAGGACATGTGAGACAGACATTGGCAAGCTTGAGCAAAAATATTGGGTTTTACAACAATAGTTTAGACTGGGGCAAAACACTGAAAAAGCACTTTACAAATACTGTTTCCTAAACATGGTTATTACTTGTGCGTGTGTGTTGTCCCCTGTGTATGCGAGAGTTGTGTTGACTGGGAGTTTAGTCATGTTGATCACTTGTATCACAGGTAAGATTTTGCCTGTTCGTGGTGTGTGAATTTCATCATGGTGCCGACATTGTCGCAGTATCTGACTGTTTGCAAGCAAGTCCGCTCTGCACCAACATGCTGTGCAGACAGGGGGGGGGAAGCAATGATTGGCTTAAAGGGGCCTTGCAACACTTCAACTTTTTTTTCGAACTCCTAAATGCTGGCAGAACATAGTCAGCCAACACATTCAGTACTCAGATTAGGGGGTTGCAAAGTACCTCAGCCAAAAATGGCTGCTCTGTGCCCATCAGATAACTTGAAAACTTGCCCAAAACATCTTTCCCAGTCTTGGCTTCCTTCGACTGCTGTAGTGACATTGCAGCAGAGGCCATGTAGCAGCTGTTGGTCGGCTTTCGTTCAGTTGCAGCAATGAGCGCATTTGGTAGCTACTTTAAATATAAAGAAAGCCACAAAAGCAAAGCAGAAACGGAAGACGGATAGTTGTGCTGTGACGGGCAAATCACGCAGTGCCGCTGTGTGCTGGCAATAACTATAGCTTTCACAGGGCTTCCAGACGTGAAGGAAATAGTGAAGGAGTTTATCGGAACGGTTGCAGAGTCCCTTTAAGATTGGCTTGAGGGGGAAAGCACCGGAGAAATCGTAACTGCATTGTTTTTGCCTGTTTGCTGATATCATGGAATGAAACAGGCGAGCATAGTTTGCATATCAGGGGTAAGCAGTTCTGAATACCCACACCATACGAAACTTGTTAGAGCCCCTCTGTGGCCCCTCTGACATATGGTGCATGCTCTGACGCTCTCACGCATGTGGAACACGGCGCCTGTTGTAGTGGCAGGTTGGTGTCCATGCTTGTTCATGCCAGCTGTTCAGGTGTTTCTGCCACTCAGGGCAGGCGGTCACTTAAAAAGGACACGGGAGGGACTGACAAAAATTGTCCGCATTGTGTTAAAGGAGTAGTGACACGAAATTCCAAAGCTCAGATAGCTATGTAAAGAGCTTCCATTCTATATGGAGATACCCCCTCCGAATTTTAAACCGTAACCGTTCAGTAGAGCATATTTTAAACCAGTTTTAATCCTTGTGCACACGAGAAAGGTCATCCGCGCCGCCGAGCAAGCTCATGACGCCATCTGCGCTTCGACCCAAATGGCCGACATTGGAGCTCCCACGACGTGTCGAGGCGGCCGCGGTGCTGTTGATGCTCATTTTTCTGCCGTGTGCATCACGTCACAGTTGTTGGGGCTGACGTCACGTGCGACTGCGGCTGGTCGGCTTGTTCTGGAGCGCTGAGACCGGCATTGGCTGGGATGTGACGAGAACAGTGGCATCAAATGCGCCTTCCCGCCATGGCGGTTGCCTCGGTGTTCACTTCACCGAAACCGAAACTGACACGAATAAACGGAGCTTTAAGTAATTATTTATGCTGGGTTCGACAGTCTAATGTGCCATTCTACGATTAGTGGGGTCAGAGGCAGCTATAGGCGCGAAAAAAACGTAACGCAAGAATTTAGTGTTGAGTACTCCTTTAAGCTCATAGGGCAGCAGCCACCAAATGTGCCCTGTGTTTTTGTCCCCTGTTCTGCATTGTGGGTTAAGCGAGGCTAAGGATTTCGGCTTAATGAGCTTTCACTGTCCGTTCAAAGGAGTGAGTCTCCCACACGTTGCTGCAAGTGCGTTCTGGCCCATCGTAGAGGTCAGCCCTTGCGTAGCGCTGTGTGGGAAACGCCCTCCCACTGCCCTGTGGCCACCCAGTGCCATCTGCTGATTCGCTTGGAGCACTCCTTTTCAGCAACTGCTCAAGGAGCTTGGCCTCAGGAGCCTTGGTGTAGAATTACCTGCCTGATTTGATGACCCACCAAAGTTAATTTCTTCTCTTATGTTCTTTTCGTAAATAATGGTGTCTTGGTATCTCCTAGGTCGGTTCAGATGCGCTGCGTGGCATGTCAACCTGTTTAATTAACCCTGCGTGTCACACCACAAGCGCTGGGCTTGTGCTGCAACTGAAGCCCACGATTTTCTAATCAGCAGAGCGTAGTCTCAGGGTGCGACTGTCGTTGCCGTGCCGGTCACGTGTGCGCAGAGGAACCCCCTGGCCGAGCGCGAGCCAGAGGACGACCGAGGGCGGGAGCTGGTGCAGCTCGACCTCAGCGTGGATCTGTCCCATGCCGAGCTCATCTCGCCGCACGTGGCCGCGCTGTGTGCGGATGCCTCCCAGGCGACCTTTGCCCGCCAGGAAGACCTGCAGGCCTGGGCGGCGTCCCCCTCACGCGCAGGTAGGCGGCATGAAATGCACACCTGGTCCTTTTAAAAGCGCAGATGGAGCTGGTGATTGTAACGAAATTTTAAAGGACCAGAACGTTAAAAAAGAGCAAAATAAAAAAAAAAGATCAAAGTGAATGTACAAATTTGGAAATGGGCATATCTTGTACGCGCCTCCCGAAAGACAGACGGACGGAAAAAAGGCGCTGGTAATAACGGTGGAAAATGAATAAGAAAATCGTGTGAAAGCCGACCAAGTGTGCAGCACCCTGCATTTGCACAGTAACGTATATTTGGTGGTGTTAGGGCCATTAATCGGTATACATAGTAGTGTAAACATGTATCATTGGCGAAAAAAAAACAAAGGAAAACTTCAAAAATAAAATAACCCGACATCATTGGCTACACAAACACAAATCTGGCAAGGAAAAATTCGCAATGAAGACAAGCAGGTCAAGAGTACTGTGCATTAGTTGACAATTCTCTGAATTTGTACACATTTTATTTATTTACACTTTTGTTTACCCTCACGGCCAGAGGAATCGCAGAGGGCAGTGGTTGGGAAGCACAGGTTATAAACAAGTTAAACCAGTTAGTTGGCTACACAAACAAGATAAATTCCCCTTAGTTAAGACATTATCATAAGAAAAACAATACAGTTAAGGGTGACTGACACAATTTCTCCAGGAAAGTGGTTTCAATCACAGGCAGAGTAGAGTATATAAATGTTTTAAATATAAATGAGTAAAGTTTTAGCTTGGCATGCTTCAGAACCCACTGTTTGGGCGGGATCATGATGTTGTGCTGGAGGGGAAGTTAATTTTTCGTGTAGTTATTTGGGAAGTTAGGCAAAGTTCATTCACGTAGTTCGTCGTGGCGGTACACCTTGTGCAGTAAGGTTAGACAAAAAGTTTTGCGGCAAGTGCGCAATAAAAACAGGTCGAAGCAGGACTTCGTTACAGTTATGCTTGCTGTTCATTTGCAGTTCAAAAGAATTGAACATGCAGAGTGATGCTGAACCAGTTCGAGGCGGTAAATTAGTTTGTCATGACTGGGGTCACCTCTTGATAAGGCACATCGTAATTTGCAGTGAAGATGGTCTGTGTTAGAAATTTCGACCTAGGTGCACTGCCATTCTGTTGGCAATAGTATTAATGGAATGTTATTCCACGTGAGGATCTTTGGGTTAGTTAGAGGTATATACTGATGTCAGATCAGGGTTCGGACGGCATTTATTACGATTATGACAGCTGAAAGCGTAAAGCAAGTACAAAAGGTCTCGGCCGTCGGAGTGGCTGCTGGAATTTACACATTTGTTGCACGGCGATTCAGCAAGGCTTAGGGTGAAACATTGCTTGAAGATCCTGAGCATCTGTTTCTACCTCTTCCTTTCTAAGCTTCTTCTGGAAGATGAGCAGTTTTTCTGTTCGTGCGAGCTCTTCCCACACTGATTTCATCAGGGCATGGAGAGCTTATTGTGCGAGCACTGGCTGCAGTGGGTGCATTTTTCCACAGAGGTAGACAGAGGGATGGGAGACTAAAAGGTAAATGCTGCAGGCAACGTTTATAGTGTCTGCGTTCAAGATTCCACATACACACTATTCCTAGGCCACCGAATAAGACGTCAGGGAAATGTTGTGGGGGGGACGTGGCAAATACAATGCCTGGTCTAATTTATGTACGTAATCTTATCAAACATGGTGCAGGGTTAAAGGAGTACTGACACGAAAATTTTATGTTCTGCTTTTATTTCTTTTATCGATGCTTAAGGGTCTGGCGAACATGAAACAGCACGCGCGATAATTAATTCCATTGAACGACCTGAAAATCGTTTGTTTCAAATTCCCGCGCTTTCATCCCGAAAGGTGCATCTGACAGAATCCCGGCATGACCTCACCGCTTTGTGCGGACGTCAAAACACGGGGGAGGCTGGTGGGGGTGATGTTTCGACTGCGCCGCTGCAGGAGCTGAACGGCTGAGCTGCCTGCAATTGCTAGGCCTCCCATTGCGGCGGAAATTCGATGACCGCTTTCAGTAAAAGTCCTGATGGCGTTTTCTATTGCGATTCAGGGCTATATTATCGCTTCCTTTCCCGTGTGTGGTACTCTATTTTTGCCAACAGTGCCTTTCTGGGCAGCGGTTATGCCTCTAGCTCTGGCTATGTGCACCCATTTGTGAATGCGCCAACGCCCGCTCCACCCTCGCGGCGGCCGCGCGCAGGAAGTGACGTCGCGAGTTTCTGACGAGTGCTGTCGCGTCACTTCTTTTGGCTTTCACGGGATGATGTCACGCTGATGTCCATTTGCTGTGTTCTTCTATCTTAAGGACTCAGCACGGATCTGGTTCGAAAACCATGAGAGCTCCCTGTTGTCTTCGAACAAATTCAGAACACAATTTTTGACGATGTTCACCACGGCTGTACGAAAAAAGCGGGCCGAAGTATTGCTGCAGATACGGACACAACACCCTAACAAAAGCATTGTTGTGTTCGTAGAGGAGATGAAGAGGCTTTTCTGGCGTGCTGACAAAGAAGTTACGCTTCTTGATGCGCTGTGTGAAAGAGGGACTGTTTGCTGGACTTGTCTGTAATTCTCCCAAAACCGTTGCCGAATTTGTAACCAAAGCCAGCACAATTGAAAAGTCCCTCGAAATGTGTGCTAAGCAGTACGACCGCAACTTTGTCGGCGCGGCCAATGCGAACTACGTCGATAGCATGCGGATTCCGGCATACAGCCTACGTGAGACTATCCGCGCAGTAGTGAGGGAGGAGCTGCGGAAACTTCTCCCAACGCCGCCGCAACCCCGAGTCGCTTCCCTTACCGACGTCATTAGAGAAGAAGTGCAGCAAGCGCTGGGAACTTCGACACCAGAAGCACCCCGCGAGCCGCAAGCCATGGCCTACACGGCTGCTGTCCGTCGACCTCGTCAACCTGCGCCCTATCGTCACGAGGCTCTGTACCGTCGTCCCCTGTTGCCGGCCCGACCACCTGCGGTGCAACCCCCCGCCCCAAGGAAGACCGACGTGTGGTGAACACCTGACAATCATCCGCTGTGCTACCACTGCGGAGAGGCCGACCACATGTACCGTCACTGCCCCTATAAGAGGCTCGGTTTGCGAGGGTTCTCTGTTGACACACCACGTTCCCAACCTGGCCAGCACTCATCTGAGATCGAAGAATACCTGTCCAACACCAGCCGTGGACCATCCCGTTTCAACCGTTCACCGTCGCCTTACCCATCGCCAAGCCATCGAAGCAACGCAGATTTCACGTGTGGGAATTCCCCAAGCCCACGTAGAGGAAACTAAAAGCAGCAACTTCTAGAGCTAAAGTTGCATGACGGCGGAAAAATGAAAACCCTCCAACGATGCAACAATTCGCTAAGACCATGATCCACGACATGCCCTGAGCCCGACGACCCAATCTATCCCTGACGTGACTCCCGAACACGACGACAGCAACACGGTGCGATGTGTACCCGACATGCCCGAACCTGCCGCTGAATAGACGACGACAACGGCGACGCATAGTGCCTGTTAAAAATATTAGAAGAGGAAGAGGTGGCTATTAGCAGCTGCCCTCAGCTATCACCATCATTGTAAAGTCCCATCCGCCATTAAAAAGAACGCAGTGTCTAGAGTGCCATCCGACGGCACTTTAGCTGATCATTGCAGGCATTGCTACAGTGCCGTCCGACGACATTAGAATATTTCACATTAGACTAGCACCGGCCAAAGAGTCTGTCGTTGTAGTGTAGAGGATCCGCCTTAGCTTCTTGATCCCAAAGTCGGTGGTTCGAGACCGGCTCTTGCCTTGTTTTTTTTTTTTTTTTTTTCAATATTTTATTGAAGTGTAATTTTTATGCCTTAGGTTAGTTTTGCTGTTTTAAATGATTTATTTGTGTGCGTTAGGTTATCTTATGTTATGTTTAGGTTAGGTTGCCTAGCTTTACGTTATCTAGAGCAAATATACTTCCAGACGCAGCAATTTTGGTATAAAACGCCGGTGGACGTCGATTTAGTGGACTGCTTATAATACCGTCGGACGGCACTCTAGACACGGCCTAAAAAGAATCACCCACGTCCCGCGGTCTCCGCCTCGGTGCTTCAACAGTGCCCAACCGTCAACACACACAAGCCGAGATACGACGCCACGACCCACCCCGAACTCGAGGAAAGCGGCGTCCGACGGCCAGTTGTCAATAGACGACTTTGATGCAGTCACCATCATAGACACGGGAGCCAACTACTCAGTAATGAGCGGATCATTTGCATCTAAGCTGAAGAAAGTTACGACCAGATGGGACGGTCTACACATATGCACAGCAGGAGGCCATCTCGTAACGCCAAGTGGAACGTGCACATCGCGCGCCACCATAGATGGCACCACGTACCCTGCTTCGTTCGTCATTTTGCCTAACTGCTCCCGCGACATAATTCTTGGAATGGACTTTTTGACCGACAACGGTGCAATAACTGATCTGCAGACCAAGTCGATAACTTTTTTCTCCGATCACTCTATGGCGCCGGAACCGAACCCCGAACACCGTGCTACTGTAAGGATCGCCTATGATCACGTCACCCTGGCACCCCGTGCAAGCTTGATGATCACCGTCTACTGTGAAGACGCTGCTCGTAACGTCGACGCTATTGTAGAGAGTGACCAAAGGTTGCTTCTTGACCGCGGTGTCTCTGTCACAAGAGGCATTGCGCAGTTTAAGCAACACCAATCTCACGTTTTGGTCACTAATTTCACTGAGAAGACCAGCATTTAAACAAGGGCGCTGCTATTTCTTTCCTCGAAGAAATGAAAGAAGCAAGTGAAGTGACCGTGGTCGCCGACTTTGAATGCGCACCCAAAGATACCTTCAAGCTTCCGCATCCCTTCGACGTGAATCCAACACTATTGCAAGAAGAACGGAACAAATTATTGGCTTTGCCGCATTGCTACGGCGAGTGTATTTCGTCGAACTCAAAATTACCGTATTTACTCGCGTAATGAACCCACTTTTTTTCCAGAAAATTCAGCATAAATTTGGGGGGAGGGTTCATTATGCGGGAAAAAAATTGCAAGAGATTTTTAAAAGTTGAAATTTCATACAATAAAGTTGCTAAGAGAAGCGCTGTCAGAGCCTTACCATTTGCAACTTGCCATCGTCCCCCTTCGCCATGGAGCTTCCCTCCTCACTGAAGTCGCTTGCAGCCGCACTTTGGTTGTCGGCACCATCTTCCGTGTCGTCAAGGCACTCCAAAATTTCTTTTCCGACACCGGCAAACTTCCTTTGGGCCCACGAAACACACAGCGACCCTCGTTCACCGCCCAAAAAACCTCTCGTTTTCGCCCGTAGCCTACACGCACTGGGTCAACACTGAAGTGCCACACAGCTGTGCCATTTCCATGTGCAGCGCATGCTCCGCCACCGTAGTTTAAAACGCCGCGCAGCAGGACCACAAAAAAAGGTTGGAACACAGCTGAACAACAAAACCACGAGCGTAATGGCGAAGTCGCGTAACAGCAAGACCAGAGGAGTGCGGAGTACGTTTAGTCCTTTGTTCGCAAGCCGGTGGAACAAGATTGAACATCAAATAGCAGGGAAGGAGTGCGAAGTACGTTTGGTGCTTTGTTTGCACGCCGCAATGTTTTTATGGCGCAAGGTTTGTTTTGCATTCAACAGGTGGCGCACTGCAAACGCGCAATTTTTAAATTCTAAGCCACGGCATTCACGCTCACGTCTCCGGCTACTGATGAGATTTCTTTTTCTTGGAATGCATTTTTTGCATTTCTGCGCGTACTGTAGCACGATATCAAGTTACTGCGATTGCCTACAGCATCAGCAACCATGCTTAAAATAAAAACATATTACCGCCGCGTTTTTTATTCAGTGACAAAAAAGTAAATTTTCAACAAAAAAAGTGGGGGGAGGGTTCATTAGGCAAGTAAATATGGTACGTCAGACACCTTTGGCGAAGCACCGAATTATAACCGAGGATGGAGCCCGACCTACCAGACAGTCACCCTACCGCGTCTTTGTACCCGAGTGGGAAGCCATTCGGACTCTAGTCGATGACATGCTCAGCGACTACATTATACAGCCATCAAAAAGCCCCTGGGATGCGCCGGTCGTACTCGTGAATTCAAATTTCATAAAGTACAAGGTTGTATTGACATAGTGGTAATTTACAGGAGGAGGTCCCAAGGTTTCCGAACCGCAGGCGGGACCTCCTATGCTAGGTGTTTTGGAGATAAAAAGTTGTGAGCGAAAACAACTAGTATGTACGTATGTATGAAGGAAAAAGACTGCACGTTTGTTTTGCGTTGACTACCGGCGACTGAACAAAATCACCAAAAAGGACGTGTACCCTATGCCACGAATCGACAGCGCCCTCGACCACCTATACCACACGAAGTACTTCTCATGAATGGATCTAAAGATAGGCTACTGGAAAATTGAAGTGGACGAGAGAGATCGAGGGAAGACTGCATTTATAACCCCGGACGCGCTATACGAGTTGAAGGGGATGCCGTTCGGGTTGTGCACGGCGCCAGCAACGTTTCAACGAGTCATGGACACTGTGCAAGCTGGCCTGAAGTGGTACGCCTGCCTCGTATACCTCGACGACGTTGTGGTATTCGCCCGGACTTTCGACGAACACCTTGCAAGGTTGGAGTCTGTACTCGAGGCCATTCGTACGTCGGGGTTAACGCTGAAGCCTGAAAAGTGACGTTTCGCGTATGAGGAGGTGAAGTTCTTGTTCCACGTCGTCAACGCCGCGGGAGTCCTACCTGACCCGGCAAAACCTTCAGCCATTGCGAACTTCCCAAGCCCGAAAACAAGAAGGGCGTGCGAAAATTTCTCGGACTGTGCGCATACTACCGGCGCTTCATGGCAAACTTTGCATGCATTGCAGAGCCGCTCACGCGCTGGACGAAAGATAGCATCCCTTTCAGCTGGTAAAGTGCCCAAGAAAAATTATTCTGTGAGCTGAAACAATGCTTGCAAAACCCGCACGTACTCACACGTGTCGACAAAAACGCCGAAACGGAAATGCACACGGATGCCAGTGATATAGGCTTGGGTGCCGTCCTCGTCCAAAAGCAAAGTGGTTGTGAAAAAGTAATCGCCTTTGCCAGCTGTGGTCTGTTGTAGGAGGAGAAAAATTACTCAGCTTCTGAGAAAGAGTGCCTCGCAATTATGTGGGCCATTTAAAAATTTCGCCCATACGTGTATGGTAGACCATTCGCGTTTGTGACAGACCACCGTGCGCTGTGTTGGCTTGCCAATTTGAAGGACCCCTCTGGCCGTCTTGGGCGGTGGAGCTTGCGCCTGCAGGAGTTCGACGTTACAGTCGTTTATAAATCCGGCAGGAAACACTCCAACGCTGACTGCCTTTCCCGCGCCCCCGTCGACCCACCACCACTAGACTCCAATGAAGACAGTGCGTTCTTCGGAGTTGTGACGGAAAGCGACCTATCCGCCCAGCAGCGTGCCGACCCCGACTTACGAGCCATAATCGACTACCTCGAAGGGCACAACTTCGCCATGCCTAGGGCATTCAAATGGAACTTACCAGCATTCAGACTGAAAAACTCTGTCCTTGTGAAGAAGAATTTCAGCCCCAGAAATAGAACGAATTATCTTCTTGTCATCCCCGCAGACGTTCGTGACGAAATTTGGGTAGCATGCCACGACGACCCGTCTTCCGGACATCTCGGCACAGCTCGCACTATTGTGAAAATCAAGATGAAGTACTACTGGTTCCGCCCTGCATCCGACGTCACCCACTACGTCCGGAGCTGCCGTGACTGCCAGCGACGAAAAACGCCACCGACAAGACCCGCCGGACTTCTGCAACCAATCGGCGTCCCATCTAGGCCCTTCCAACAGATTGGAATGGACCTTCGGGGCCCGTTCCCTACATCCCGATCCGAGAACAAGTGTATTGTTGTAGCGACAGACTACATGATGTGCTACACAGAGACCGCCGCTCTTCCGAGGGGGACTGCCCAAGAAGTCGCAAGGTTCTTCATAAGTCAAGTTGTGCTGCGACATGGAGGCCCTGAAGTTCTAATCACGGACCGCGGAACGTTCTTTACTGCCGAGCTGATGCAAGGAATCTTACGCTACAGCAACATGGATCACCGAAGAACGACGGCGTACCACCCCCAAACAAACGGACTAACGGAACGTCTGAACAAAACAATCGCGGATATGCTGTCTATGTACGTCCACGTTGAACATAAGACTTGGGACAAAGTTCTCCCCGTATATCACGTTCGCGTACAACACAGCGATCCAGGAAACTACGAAGATGACACCGTTCGAACTTGTCTTCGGAAGACGCTCAACTACGGTTCTTGACGCCATGCTTCCGCACGTAGAAGACCACGACCTCGACGCCGACATCCAAGGATAACTTCAACATGCGGAGGAGGCCCGCCAGCTCGTTTGAGTTCTCACAACGGACCAGCAGCTGGCGGATGCCGGGCGCTACAACCTCCGACGCCGAGACGCCAAGTACCACCCAGGGGATCGTGTTTGGGTTTGGACTCCCATCCGACGACGCGGACTCAGTGAGAAGCTTCTGCGACGGTATTTCGGACCCTACTGGATTCTACATCGTGTTGGCCAACTTACCTACGAGGTTATCCCCGATGATGATTCCGGATTATCGCGACGACGCACGCGGCCCGAAGTTGTCCACGTGATTCACCTGAAACCTTATTACACACAATAACAAGACTTTTTTTGTTGTTGTTCGGACTGTCTTTTATTTTAGCATAGGGTTGATGCACTCTTAGAGGGGGGGTAATGCCGCGAAGCATACATTAGGTTTGTTTATTTATGTTTTGTTTTTCCGACTGGCTGCACTGGGTTGTGTTATCTGTGGGATCCGTGAGCGTGTTCCATTCTTATACCGCACGTGTTGTCTCCTTTGATAGGGAGAGCGTTTCAAACCAACGTCACCAGCCTAGAATAATCTTCGTTGATCCACAGTGTTCTGGATACAATTTGACTATTCCAGAAACCCTCGCGCCGAGTAATAAATTCCTGCTGAGCAGACGCCGCGGCATTTGAATCGTCGACACCAGTCTATGCATGTCACTTTGTTGACTGCTGCTTCGCTGCCTGTCTATTCTTTTAGTTGTTAGGGGAGCAAAACTTCTCTCCAATAAACTTGTTTTCCCTTTAAGACAGCTGCGTCGTCTTTGGCTACGTGACAATATCATGTTCGACAAAAAAAAAATAATAATAATAAGAAACCGGAAAAACTTGTACATGACTAAGGTGATAGCAGCTGAAGCAGGAACAAAAAGAGTGCATGAGTAGGAGTTATTTAAGCTTAATTAGTTATTTTATTCAGGCACGAAGTATTAATGGGATGCAGTCATAACTTGAAAAGTATACACCCCCTTTCATGGCTGCATGCTGCTTTTGCACCTTTCACAGAAGGAGTGCATAACCTGCAATTGTTTGAAAGATGGCAGTGCTAAAAGAGATGGTGATGGAGACAGCACAACAACATGGAGTGCGCTGTCTTTGTCTGTGTCTGTTTTTGCGCTGCCATCTTTCAAATAACTGCAGTCAAGAAAAGAAAGTTGGGAAAGCAACAAAGAAAAAATAAATTACGAGGTTACAAGTGTAACAGCAGACGCAAAATATCAGTACAAAAAGAATGCAGTCAAAGAATACAAGAAGTACAAAGAAGTGTCATTTCATTTCATTTGATTTATTCAACCTTAACATCGAAGTTAGTGCAGCTTTATAACAAAGTAACAATAAAAAAGTGCATGCTAATTGAAATAAGAAAATAAAATAAAGAAGAAACGTCACAAGAAGCATCAAAATATAAGAAAATGCGTGTGAGGTAATAAATAATGCAACTACAAATAAAAAGGACAAGCGTGGTGTTTAGGAAGTGTTGTTTGGATAATGCAAACGGGTGATCTTTTCAAAAAAGGTTCCTCGAAACGCGCCGCCCAGTTTTCCCCGCTAACCGCCCGTTCGTCTTTGCCAACAAACTGCTCTGGTGCAACACTCGTGCAGCCCTGGGCCAGGACCCGCTGCTGCTGGCCACGGCGGTGCGGCCCGCCCCGAGCGCCTCCGTGCGCTGCGGCAGCGTGGGCCGCCACTCGGGGCCTCCCGCGCCCTGCGGCTGCCGGCTGCAGCTGTGCGTGGCCTGGTTCCCGTGCGGCCTCAAGTGGTGCCGGGACACCAAGCGTGCCGCCTTCCGCTGCGGCATCCGCTCGTGCCGCAAGTGCCGCGAGTTCCGCTTCCCCGTGCTGGACCGCGCGCTCTGCCCCTGGGACGACGACACTGCCGCCTCCTGACGGCCGGCCCTGCTCCTGCTTGTCCGCTGATGCGAGGCCTGGTCACGGGGGAGAAGAAAGTGCCACGCCTCGCGCCCCCCAGAGTTACCCAGTGCACGCCAGTTGCGAAACTCCCCGTAGCTCCCCCCCCCCCCCCCCCCCCCCTCCCCCCCGGGCATCAAGAACCAGTCCAAAGTTGGTCCCCTTGCCCTGGGGTCAAACAAGGCCTAGCTTGTGGCAAGTTGACTAGCCTTCCACCTGCCAGAAAATAGGTGCAGTGCTTGCAGCTGCTGCCGTGAGTCATTGAAGAAAAACCCTGGAAGCACAGGTACAGATTACCCCATCTAGTGGGTCCTAATTTGAAAGGCAAGCTTTATTTTGTTACGTTTTGTTTAAAATTACCGAGCAGATGTTTAGCGAAGTGCAGTTTTTGCCCGCCAGGTACCGCACTCAAACCTTTGCCTTTCTGCTTGAGTGGAGCAGTGGTGCTCGCACCGCCTGGATTATGAAGCAGCGGAGTTTGGCAACTGGTGTGCATTTGAAGATATCTGCAGTCCCCGTCGAGACAGCCTCTTGCCAGTTTCCCCTCTTCTGCCGTCAGGCTTCTGCTGTTACGGAGAAAGAGGACGGGCGTTGTCACAAGGGAGTCACAACACCCAGCCCTTGCTGCCGTCTTGTCACAAGGAAACTCAGTTCTCGAGACGCAGCGTGGGCATGTCTTTTTGTCAAGTATGGCGGGCTCCTATCGGCCCGTGTTCAGTAGCCCAACAGGACCCCGTGGCAGTGAGTGCCAGTTCGATGTTGGCGCTTTTTTGCGTGAACTTGGAGCACATGTGGTTCGGCCATTGTTGTTGCGCTTGGCAAAGCCTGGGCCTCCCAGGGCATCCAAAGCACCCCACATAGCGAGCCATTGCCTGGTGAGGGATGCGAACAGAACTTTTCAGAACAGTTCAGAACTTTTCAGAACTTTTCAGAACAGAACAGAACAGTTGCTTTCATGGCCATGAATGCCCTGCTTTTTTGTGCACGCGGGATAAGTTCGAACAACTTCAGTTGTTGTGGTCCTTGTTGTGGGTGGGCGAATTCAATGACTGACATGCGGTTCACAAATCTCGGCTGTGCTTTGTTTGCACTGTGGTTTGTGACCCGAGTGGTTGCCAAGTGGAGAACTGGTAGCTATTTGTTGACTAACGGCTTTCAAGCATTTTGCTTCTCTTAAAAGACATTTTTCAGCAAACCTTGCACTTCCTTTTTGGGACTTCAGTTTGGCCTCAGTTCTTGTTTACACTGTTTTGGCCCTGGTGAAGCTCAAAAAAACTGGCCCAACTCTTTTTTTTCCCTCACTACGTATTAATTTACTTCGAGCGTTACCGAACAATGCAATGTCGGCTCGTGTATTGAGAAGCGAATTGTGTCGAAGCTAGGTGGTTAGGTGTTGGCCAATTTGCGGCAACTGCTTAATTATCGAGATATTGATCCCATGTGAAAAAAAAAAAAAAAACGCTGGCATTGAGATCTCTCCTGCATTAAACCCACACACATGTGCACTAGGAGAATTTCGGGTATGTGGGGTGTGTTGAAGTGGCATACCTTCTGTTGACATCCTTTTAAATGTGTTTGCGCTTGAAAGGAAGCAGTTTCTGTCCAGATACTCAGCAACTTCAAATTTAAAAGAGGAAGGGGGGGGATGAGCCAGAACAACTGGTGTAGACAGATATCCTACTCAACATGTCGACATCAACACGACATCAACATGTCGTTTTTTTTTCTCGCTGGCCAACCTGGGTGCTATATGTGTTCAATGTTTTCAATTGACTGCTATCTAAGCCACATGCAAATCAAGTTGTTTGGCCTTATTTGAATTTTGTTGGCGATAAATTGCATTTTCTGTAATTGTGTGGTCAAGGGAAACTGAAAGAAATTCCGATAACCATAGCATATCATGCAGATTGATGTGTTTTAAAAGTGACAACTTTGCATGTTGATACAAAACAAAACTACAAAACTAAATGCTGGAGCATTGGCTCTCCCTTGTAGTCTTTGCAGCGAGGTGAAGTAGCTCACAGACTTTGTGAACAAGGAATGACCGTTTTTTGTTGGAAGCGGTTCATTTAGCAACTCTGCATGTATCACCTGTACTGCGCCCTTTTGCGTGTGGCACCTTTTCTCGGGGTCTCGATCAAACGTAGGGACAACTTTTGTATGTGAGCGAACGGCAGCAGACGGCCTCAGAGCAAGTGCGATTGGGGCAGACTGCAAGGAGCTAACATGATCATTTGTAAGGAGGTTGCTCAATGGTTGAACTGGCTTATGCAGATGTTTGCATGGGTTTGTCGCGCGTCGGCACGTTATCGTTTCCACTGTGCAATTTTGCACCGCTGAGGAAATCCCATCTGTACCATATCACTGCTCTTTTCACGATGGGGGCTGTACAACTGTGCAAATGTTTTCAAACAAAGGAACAAAAGTTTTGTGCCGCGGAACCTAAGGAGTCGTGGTAAAACATCAGAAATGCTTTGTGCTGTGATGACTTCGGTTATGATGAACTGGTGCATTTTTTTTTTTTATACGAGCTAAGATTTCTAGAAACTCGTGGATAGAAGATGCTCAACGTTTAATGTCGTGCTACGCCTTGGGGAAAAGATGGTTCGTGGCATGTGTGGGCTTTGCACTTGCTTTGACAAAACAGTGCAATAGTTCACGCAGTCGTCGTGGTTTTGCTTTTCGTAAAGTGTAAACATGCAAGCGTTTGCTCACGCTTTGTATTTACTGGAACTTGCGCTGTGCTTACGAAGCAGTGGTCAGAACTCGTTAGTGAGGAAGCGAAGAAAAATGACCGTTTCGTGACCTTTGCCTTACGTAAGGTGCTAAGTGCGTAAATTTCAAGTTGCCGAGCGCGCGTGTTCGACATTTGTGGTACTCAGGTGCCGTTACCTTGTCTTGCACTGTAATTTGTAACAGCACCGCACGTAACTGTTTAAAAGTGGCATCGCAGGTGGTGGTTTGCTTGTTGGAAAAATGGACTTCTATTGCAGGCCAGGCAGCGTTGCAATCTTCCAAGTCTAGTTGTGCCTTTGTCTCAGAATGCATGTGCAGTGCTGTCCGACTGACTATGCCTCAAACGAAATGCACGAGTGGGGTGCCCCTTTGCGAGGTGGCGTACTCGGCGTGCTGTCTGACATTGGGGACACTCACTTTGAAAAGCGTGGCTGTTTTGTGCATCCAGGGCTCGGGCCGCCAATCGTTGGTGCGAGCATTTTATGCGAATGGCTTTGTCTCATGGCTATGCACTGTAGCGCCGTGATTCCTAGGTGTGCTTACACCTCCCTGCCACAGTGGCCGGCTGTTGTATTCAGCATGCCAGAATATGTGAACATTGGCGGCAAGTGTTCTCCCGTAGCGTGTGCAAGTTTGGTACAACTTTGTGAGCAATGGTTCAGTGATGCATTTAGCGGCCCGGCGGAGCGTACCAGTCCAGGTACATTTACCCATGTCCTGTCAGAACTATGCAGCAGGAATGGGGTCTGGTGCGGCATATTTTCACCCAGAAGGCATGCGTCTGCCGACGTTCAACTGAGAAAGCCTGCAAAGTTTGTGTGTACCTGCGCGAAGGTTTTGTGCTAGATCGAAGTGGCCATGTCTGCTCCAGAATAGCGGGTGGCTGTGCTGTTCTCTAGAGGCGTGGCCACATCACACTTTTAACAAAATTTGTTTGTTTGACATTTTTCTTGGAAAATGTGGAGTGCCTCTTTGTGGTACGCAGGTTTTTGCACTGGTTGGTGTCCGAGCATTTCGGGCAGATTCTTTTTGCGGTGCTGTCAGTACCAGTGGTGCCCACGTTAAGGCGGCTGGATGTTTTTGAGGCTAAGGAGCGCCAAGTGCGTAGTAATCTTAATTGTCTGCTTTGTCAGTTCGGAACAGGTTCTATGCAGTTCGGTCGAGTGATTCTCGAACAAAGAGTTCTGTTCTAGCTCAGTCTCCGCAGCTTTTTGTTTTATTTGAAGTGGCGATTTGTGCTTCCAGCTTTGTGTGCTTATCGCACATTAGTTTGGAGTAAAGTCTGCGTTGCACACCCTGCGTCACGACGCGGCAGTTTCCTCTCAGGCCCAAAGTGCACGCAAAACTTTGTCGCCACACGTGCGTCGGGTGAATATTAGAAAGTGCACATTTGAAGGTTCGGGACTAGTGCAGGGGCAGTGTTGTTCAAAATGGTGTCTTCTCCAAGGACTGTTGATTTGCACGATGCTCTCGCTTTGGGTCTGATGACGTGGGAGGTGGACGCGATCAAACGCAATTCTCAGCCAGTGGCTTCGAAGCTGCACCTCCCCTTTGTTGTGATGCGCGTAGAATTCTCGCAGCATTGAGGGAGATCGCAGCTGTTTTCTAGACCATTCCAACATTGCCTTGTTTGCACGAGGCAGACGAAGGCCTAACACCTGCCGTGTTCAGTGAATTTTTAAGCTGTTGAAGTGACTGACTTGCGGTGTAAGCTAGCGAGTGGTAGAAGGCAAGCGGTCGACTCGTGCAACGTTTCCATTTTGTAGCGGGCTGCACGGAGTTCCTGTTGGATTGCCCCTGGCGGCAGGCATCTCTTGTACTTAATACTTGTCACCTTTCTTCCTCAAGGTGGGCCCCCTCTCCTTAGTTGACTGTGCACTAATTTAAATTTGCGTGTTCAAAGGCACTGCAGGGAGCTCATCACACTGGCACAGCTCTCAGTCTTGGCCCGAATAAGCAGGCCTCGAGAACAAAGGGCAGTGCATGGTTGTAGGTAAACAAAGGGTGCTTGGGTGTTTTTGTGGCTGCTCTTTTTAGTGGAGCTGGAATGTCTGTTTGCCTTTGTTAGGGTCTCAGATTAAATTCACCCCCTGCTTTGCAAGGACATGCATTTTTCCCCCCTGGTCCTCTGAGCTTGGCCTTCAGCATGGCAGCTTGCTCTCGAAGGCATGAACAGCTTGCCAGTGCAGCCAATAGGAGTCGGGCGAGCTAACCACCACCAGCAGTGGTGATTCTGAGCCTCCCTCTTGTTGGTAGCACTAACTCATCCTGGTTCAGCCAGTGTCGCTACTCGTTGGTCTGCCATAATTGTCACGATTCGAGGTGTGGGCCACGCTGCTGGAGATGGCCTCCTGGGCCACTGGGGCCAGCCAGTAAACAACTCAGCGTTCAGTGCAGTCAAGCAACTTCCCACAACGACAAATTTGCATGTGCTTGAACTACTAACACCGACCGCAGAGGATCAGAACTTCCTCAATAGATTGGTGGTGTTATAGGGCAGCTTGAACTCTGTGCTTTAGCTCCTGCAGTTGGGAAGTGTAATGAGGAATCATCACTGGGTTAGCATAATTGAGCAGTGGCTAGTCTCGGAGCATGGAAAGGAGAGGTCGGGTATTTGAAAGCTGAGCTAGCATCTCCTTTGGTACTAGGGGCTGTTCTACCCCCTTTTAAAGGTCCACGGGAGATATTATGGCTGTGCATGCTTGAAATACTTAAGTTAGCCCTAATTTGCTTCAGTCTTCTCTTGGAATATGAGTTGCGGAATCCTTATGCCTGAACTAAGGAGGCGTCTTTTGATTTCCATGTGTATGCTGCGATTCGGGGCCGTAAATTGTGGTAGCGTTCTAGAGCAGTGGCGTGTCTAGAATTTTGAGAGGAACGAAAGGTGTGTTTGCACTACCAAGATGATGTGGTATAAGGTTTAGGGGAGCCTATCTGAGGCTTGTGGCTGATGACGGCAAAGCTGCTCGTTGAGCAGACGGGAAGACTGGGGAGGGGCCTGTGGATGCCTTTCGAGTCGCGCGTCTGCATGAGAGCCCAGCAACATGCCTTGTCGCCGAATCCCTGTGTTCTCTCTCCGCTATTATCCGTAAAACGGAGAGGGCGCCACCAATGCCCCCCTTCACTTCATTCAAAGTGTGTGGCGCCCTTGCTGGCGCCCGCATGTGTCAAGGTCTTCCCGCGGTGTGCAGTGTTGCTGCCACCGCCTCCGGCTTGCCGCTCTTGTTGCTGTTTTACACAATAAAGTTTCTTTTGTACGCCACGGATGCCTTTCCATGTAGCTTGCCTCTTACCCTGGGGTCCAGCAGGTGCAGGTGTTCAACCTTTTTCTTTTTCTCAGGTGTAGAACTCTCATTGGCATGCCCCAAAGGGCAATACATGATGTGCATAAGCGAGGCACTTCTGGTGTGATGCAGAACAGTAATGGTACGGTAAATGCGCTGGCATGGCATGCCCCACCTCGGAACGGGCCTGAAAGATACCGAGCCACTTTTCTTTGTGTAAAGAATGCGCAGACTTGAGCTAAGAGAACATTTTGCAAGAAAAAAATATTCATGGATCTCGGGGGGGGGGGGGAATATTAGCATTGCTGGGCCTCAAACCCGAATCATTCGTTCCAGAACCTGTGATTCAACCTCTGTGCTGTTCAGGCCAAACAGCAGAGTTCTTTTAGCAGTTGCATGAACGAATAAAATGAGTGTACCAAGTGAACCAGTAGGTGGCGCTCGGTGCGTGCAGGAAATGCCGGGCTTGTACCCTGCGACGGTGTTCACGAACGTCACTTGAGCGCCCTAGACTGCATAAAAAGGGGTTCCTGCAATTTCTTCTTTGCGCTAACTCATCCTTCCCTTGTTCTTTTACAGCTTCGTACAGTGTGGAACTGGGATTTTGTTTTCTGTCAAAAGAAATCGCTAAGTATATGTCTTAGCAGCCTCATAAAAGTAAACTCTGCCAGACAGCTTCATATATATCAGCAAAGTTTTTAAAATTTTACATGGCGTATGCCCGTGTGTTTTAAACGCGCAAGTGAATCTTCGACCAAAGACCACCAAATATATAGGCGATTAATCGTTTCTGTTTATGCACAAAACAGAGAGTATACTTCACTACAGCGGACGAGTTATGTGTAACAAGACACCAGCAAAAAGTATTACAGCGGACTTCCCCCAAATTTAACTAGAACATAAGTGGAACAGTAACTGTATCCTCTTCGTGCGCTTCCCCTCTTTATTTAGTTCCAGATAAAAACCACTCATGTAAAAAAACGTGGACGGTTGTAGGTGAGATCCTTATATATATATATATATATATATATATATATATATATATATATATATATATATATATATATATATATATAGAACAGAAAATAGGGGTTGGCAGTCAAGAAAACCTCGGAAAGCAAAGGGGAGGTTGTGGTGGGTCATAGGAAGAGATGAATTTTTTGAGTCGAAAAGAAAGTGGTGAAAAAATGCCCGCCGGGTGGGATCCGAACCCACGACCTCCAGAATACCGGTCTGGTGCGATAACCACTACGCTACCGGCGGGGCTGTTTCCCCAGCACTTTATCGGGTATTTATGTTAAAGGAGTACTGACGAAATTTTTATGTTAAGTTCTTTTCGCTGATATGCGTGCCTACCAGCCCACTAATCATAGAATGACAGATTAGACGGTCGAGCGCAGCGTAAACATTCATTTACGGCGTCGTTTATTCGTGCCAGTTTCGGTTTCGCCAAAAAAACGCCGAGCGGCCGCCATGACAGCATGTACCACATGGCGTCACCATTCTTGCCGTATCGCTGCCTCTCTGGAAGCGCGCGCGAGCGAGCGCACGCGCGCGCCCAGACCGGCCGAGGTCTTTGCCGTCCCCACAGGCCCGGGCAGCATGACGTCAGTCCCAAAACCATGACGTGTACACACGCCCGAGCAGCGCGCGCCAACCACAGCCAGCGCGTCGGCTTCGTCACGGGAGCCCCGGCGTCGACAGTTTGGGGCACGTAGCAGATGATGTCACGTCGACCCGCTCTGGCCTTTCTCGTGCGGGCGAAGATTAAAATGGATTTTAAATATGTTTCGCTGAACGGTTGCTGTTGAAACTTGCTGGGAGATATCTCCTGATAAAAAGGAAGCGTTTTACATAGTTATCTCAGCTTTGAAATTTCGTGTCAATTTTTGTTTCCTGCACTTGGGGGTGGTAGCCAGCGCCACTCGGACTACTCGGGGTGAAGGGGACCTTCTTTTTAACCCCCGGGCCGTGACTCGAGTGTCTACGACATGTCGAGAGTGGTCGACCAGCGTTGAACCCTCTTAAGCTCTCTTTGTAACCAAGACTGCCCGAACAGAGGCCCTCGCCAAGCATGTAGCGAATCAGAAAATGGGAAATGAGGGGCTCCGTGAAATAGGACAGAAAATAGGGGTTGGCAGTCAAGAAAACCTCGGAAAGCAAAGGGGAGGTTGTGGTGGGTCATAGAAAGAGATGAAGAATTTTTTGAGTCGAAAAGAAAGTGGTGAAAAAATGCCCGCCGGGTGGGATCCGAACCCACGACCTCCAGAATACCGGTCTGGTGCGATAACCACTACGCTACCGGCGGGGCTGTTTCCCCAGCACTTTCTCGGGTATTTATGTTAAGGTATTTTTGTTTTATATATATATATATATATATATATATATATATATATATATGTGTGTGTGTGTATATATATATATATAGATATATATATCATTCCGAATCCACATAAAATATGGGGATCACTAGTTTTAACTGGAAATTCCGTGGAACCAGATTAAGAGTGTAAGGTGTTGAAAGGGTTCTTAATAGGTGTTATCGGATTACCACGACGGTTTCTTCCTTTGAGCTTTCTTCGATGATTTAACGTATCTAAGCCAGGGATTGAAATCAAGCCCAGCGAATACACAAGTAAGGCATGCTGCACCAGCAGGTGGTTTGTTACAGTGACCTTCTATCAGCTCACCTTGTATTCTGAGCTTTTTTAAACACTCCCACCTCACCGTTAGTGACAGGTGTTCAAGTCCACCGCCGTAGCTTCTATTCGAAGCAGTACAGGGCCCTTCATATTTGGATTTTCCTTTTGGTATTAAGAGCTGCTACTCAATATTATACAGCACACCAATCAATGGTAGTTCCTGCAAATTCTGCTTTTGCGAGTATAATCTAAAAATTGAGTCGTGAGTCGAGGAGATTAATGGCAACACAGTTTTTTCCCATCAATTAGAATGAATTTCGTTTGAATTGTATGATAAAATACCTTGGATGAACGCAACAAACTTTTTCCATTCTGGGGTCATCTCGAAAAGCTGGGAAAAGCTTCCAGGCTGGTTGCACCCTTTTTTCGTTGGTATCCTAACACACTAATGCACATTCTCTGGGTACATTATAATCTCTTAAAAGGGGGTTGTATAGGTGTGATTAGGGCGGCGGCAGATGGTTATACCCTTTTTTTTCTGGCCGCAATACCGTTATTTTCACTATGGTTGTACTTGCATAGAAAAGAGGTTTAGTTTGGTATAGAAAGAGGTTTGTATAGAAAAGAGGTATGGTTGTATAGAAAAGAGGGATGGCCGATAGAACACTCGGTTTTTTTGGCGTGAAAAGGGCGTTAAATGGCTGTTCACTTAATTGTGAATAAATGAGGCCCATATTGTTTTAAACACTGTGAGGTATAAAAAATCCCCCCGCTCATAAAAAAAAATGCTCACGTCAAACCCGGCCTGTAGCGTCTTATTTGGAGAATTGGCTCCATACATTACTGGATATAATTGTGGTTTTGCTATTAGCAGTTGTGCCATAGTTAGCAACATTCTTTTCTTGAGAGTACTGAGCTGTCTTGAAATTGTCGTAGCCCAATTAGAAGGATAACAAGATAATTGCACAGTCTAATAATGATTTTCTCGTATCAATAAAATATGATTTTTTGAAAGGTATTCAACGCTGAGTACACCGAATCCTGAATGCACACACTAAACTTTCTGCATTCCAGCACTTTCCAAAAGCTGCGAAAAGTTTTGTAAGGTGGCCACACCTGTTTTCTGTTCTCCCTAAAGTTTTGCAGACAAGAAAAGGTGGGGAAATGATGAACACTCTTTTATGAGTGTCTTGAAAGGGAGTCGATTAGGGACATGTCGGACGTAATAAGATTTCATGGCTTACTTAAAATAACAACAGCAGCGATTTTAACAGCACAGCTGTTTAAGCTCTTGGTTGCACTCTCAAATAACAGAAAAAATACCAAGAAAATGCCGAGCGCACGTGAGTGTGCCTCTCGGCGTGTTACGCAACCACGTGGGGGATTGGTCAGAAATTGTGCGCAAGGAGGACTAATGCGCCCGCTACGCAAAACTAGGTCAGAAACTGAAGCATTTGGGTTAAGAAAGAGCATATAATCACAAGCGATAATTAGCTGTGGCGTCCATGAATGGAAATGTGCCACCTGGCGTGTCCTCCTGCCGTTCCATGCACAGAATCACGGGCTCCGCGATCGGCTGCCGGCGGCGCGCCGTTGCTCCGGCCGTCCCATTCGGCCGGAGAGAGCGTAATTTCGAAGGGACCGTTTCGAAGGGAACTCATCTGGCAACACTCCTCAAAGTGCTCACGCTCAGCTTGAAGCCGCCCAAAAGGATCTCCACTTGCAACAACTTGTCTCTTCGTCTTCGATTGAGCACGGCCGAATGCCGATCCGAAGTGGGGGAAACTGGGTTTTCCCAGCACGCAGTGCGCGCAAAGAAGTCCTTATAGTGGGAGACGCCAATGTGGGCAAAATGGCTGCAGCGGTCCTACATGCCATGGACTCGCCAGGGGCAGTAGGCCTGCTCTATGGGAAGAGAGCTACAACTGCTACAGCGTTGAAATACATCGCATCGTACGAGCGCAGGGCTCGACCGATCCACAGGCGCTATGTGCTGCACGTCGGCCTGGTGGAAATACTACGTAGAACGCCAGAGGAGATTATTGACACTTTGAACGCCAGCAGTGCGGACAGTGTGGATGGTTTCGCTGTCTGCTCAATACCGGATGTGGCGACGAAGGGCGCGGAGGTAAGAGCGGCACTTAGGTTGTATGCTATCTGGTGTTTCCGTTTAATCCTGATAATCCGCCAGTTATGGTGCCGCTTGCCTATTGAATCTGTTGTGTTGCATGACAAAACAATCTTGCGTTTATTTTTCACCCGTATGATTGTCTTAAACGGACACGTAGCGTTCGCTGCTTTGGATGTCTGGTCCAAATAACTCCAAATAACTCGTCAATGTTGATTTCTGGTCGCGCATGTCTCATTTCAGTCACGATCCGTGGCCTCCGCGATCGGCTGCCGGCGGCGCGCCGCCGGCAGCAAATCGCGGAGGCCACGCACGATCATAACATTTCCCCTCTGAGCAATCAATGCACGTCGGATGGCGCCTGTTGTCTCCTGCGCAGAAACCGACCTGTTCCGATGTGGCTTTTCATGGCACAAGCTTATAGGGATGATGATGATGGGCATGAGGGAGGCTAGGCGTCATCTTTTTCAACATCCTCCGCCGCGCAAAAATGGCTACCAGTTTCACTGTGTGTTTAGAGTCCATGGGCCTTATTTTCGACTCCCTAAGTTCACAGTGAATTCGCCATGTTTATTGCGTAAGCCAACGTAAGCAATCAGAGACCTGATGCACGTATAGCTACGACGACATGCAGTGTAATATGACGCTCCACCCATAAAGATCGCAACCAAGGTATCAAATATTGCGAATAGAAGATATCAAAACACTGGGCATATGTATTCTAAAAATTAAGACGGTAGGTGAGGCTGGCAAGAGAAACACATTCCTGCGGGTCAAAATTGGCATCAACACCACAAGGCGATCGAGTAACGTTGATCCAAAAGAGAGCGAAAGGCGGATGTTGACCTAAAGATAACACTATCTTTTTAAATGCAAAGCATCTTTTAGTCGACCCTCCGTCGTCCGTCGGCGTCCGGCGTCCACACCTCTCCTTCTCGTCCCCCTCTCCACGCCAGCGGTGATAACTCCGCTCTCCTCCTCGCCGCTCGGCTCATCTCGTGCCGGCTCAGAAAGACACCGGCAACACTGTCGCTCCAGGAGCCATCTCATGGTCGGGGCTATGACCCTCCCTTGTTGCGCCGTCCACACCCCCACTGCGCATGCGCGTCTCTCCTCGATTCCCCCCTCCTCCAGCTGTATAAAAGCAGGTGCGCGCGCTGCGCGGCGTTCAGTCTGCTCTGAGACACCCCCTGCGCCGGTTCTGCTCCGGTGTGGAACGTACACGGAACCCCCATGCTTTGCGTCACCACATAGTTTCCCTTCGGGGAGACGGTGTAATTTTTTTACCGCATCTCTTTATTTCTTTCAATCGCTTAAGTGACATGGTTGAGCTTTCTGCTTCGATGCAAGCATTGTTGCATTATCAGCTTCCCGGCCTCCACTGCTGCCACGCTATCGTCTGCTGCTATGTGACAAGGTTATGGCGTGATAACAGAAACGAATGGCCGTGATTATTGCTTGCATGACGCATAAGGAGAGCGAAGCGCTGCGCCTGATAACCGCAGAGCGTACCGATGTCGCTGATTCACTCATTCATCAAGCTCGACTTCAATCAGCGCAGTAATGAACTAAACAGCCACTTTGTTTTGTTATTTTTCTCTTGAGTTTGATCATGTGACCCCGAAGCTTACCAGGAGCAGTGCGGTGCTTTAAACTGGTCGGCTTTTCATTACTTCCGGTAGGCGTTCGCTCTTCACTACGACTGAAACGAAGATACATTCGATTTCACACGGTTGTAGTTCTACCTTCTCTTTAAGGCCCTTGGCAACTCCATGGTTTTTATCGTCTGCTTGGAAGGCAGCAACTGCGTCGGCGTGACCTGCGGCAGGCATAATCTCGGGTTCTCCACGTCCGTTTTCCGTTGGGACGCTCGACGCTACCTAGTAGCTGTCTTCCACTTGCATGCCTTCGAGCTCAGCCTCGTCTTTAGCATTTTGAAATGCTGAATCCTGCGGTACAACGACGGCTTGGTCCTGTACGGAGACTTGAGAGACGTTTCCAGAATAATTAGTCTTGATTGTCTTCTCAGGTTCTGTTTGGGCCCAGAAGATCTTCTCGTCACACGTCGCGTTGGGCGGAACTGGATCTGCTGACTTCTCCGACCTAGAGCCGTTGAAGGCGGTGTTTTCTGACCTCCGTTGTTTCACCTGCTTTTGGCAATTCCTAGCCAAAGTCAACGTGTGTCATCTGTACAGCGGTCTTCGTGAACACCAGCGGCATTGCGGTGAGCTGGACCCCAGTCCCTTGAGCGAACGTTTATGATTTTGCCCGTGAGACTTCAGAGTTAGGCTTATCGTCACTGGAACGCCATTGCTTCCCGATCACAATAGCTGGAAGGTAGTGATGACTCACCACTCCTGGGACAATTTCATTAGGTTAAACAGTTCCCTATGACCGGGTTGCAAGTTTCTTCGCAGCATCTTGTATCTACTGACAACCTTGATTTGCAAGCTATGCAGTCCGACGGCGCCGTGGCCCATAGGCTTTCTGGTTTGGGCAATCCCGCCGGGATTGACTCGGAGCATTTACCCGGTTCTGTGAATCATCATCAGGAAGGAGGTGCCCATCCCCTTTTGGCCAATCCAGCACACCGTTCAAGAGAAAGCCCTGCAAGCTCTGTGACGAACTTTGAAGACTGCGTCCCACTCAGTGGTGACGATTTATCGGCCATAGACGTTATGGATCCCATTATACTGGGCAAACAGTTAATGAGCCTCCTCTCGGACAACCAGAGCAAGGTTCCCGTCGCCACGCGAGAGAAGATAATGGGTCTGTTCTTTGACATGCAAGGCATTATTGTGGGCCTGAAGACTAATCTTGCTCGGGCGGATGGTCGCATTGAAGAATTACGAGCGCAGCTTGTTGAAGTAAAGTCTCACTGCGAGTCCCCTTCTGGCCCTAAAGGCACAGTTGTGTCCCCGGCGTTGATGCCGACTTTTGTAGAAGCAGTCCGTGGGAGTTGTGCCACGCACGCAAATCCTGCTCGCTCCGAAGCCACGCAGCGGACCCCAGCTGGTGCCTTTGCCCTTCAACAATCGAATGCTGTCGGTCCAAACGCTCACCTGGCATTTTACAGCAACCCAAACCATGTTCTTCTGCTGTCTCCCGTTGTGCCATCTGCTAACCCGGGGCCAGACACAATCACATTACTTAAATCTACCTTCGGCAATGACCCCTCCGGTATCGGAGTAAGGCAAGTGAAGCTTATTCCGTCTCGCTCGGGCCTCACCGTCGTCTCTGCCGACCGAGAGTCTATCGACAACCTCGAGAAGGCCATTGCTTCGAACGTGCAAATTAAAACTGCTCTCAAGGTTTCCTGTCCCCCTCGCCGTCTTCCGCAATTAAAAATTTCCGGTGTGGACCCTAGCATTCTCCCTGGAATCCTGCGTGCAAATATCAATGCGCGCAACAACCTTGCCATTCCCGAAGACGGCTTCCGTCATCGGACATATTTCAGAGACCGCGCGGGAAACAATGTGCAAATCATCGAGGTATCACCTGCGGTGTATGGATTACTTAAAAATCGTGACCGACTCCTCATAGGCTGGACCTCTTGCCCCATCAAAGAAAACTTCTACGTCGCGGCGTGCCAGAAGTGCTGTTCTTATGGCCATGTGTCCACCCGCTGTCCAAACGATCGCATCACCTGCCCATATTGTGCAGAGGAGCACTCAGCAGCTGCCTGCAATCTTGAAAACAAGAATAACGTGGTGTGCAGGGAGTGTCGTGCGGCTGGGAAATAAAGATTTGCTCATACTTTTAATGCACCATGCTGCGAAGTCTTGTCTGCGCGCATCGCCCGTCTTCGAGCGAAGACAATCTACGAGGAAATTACGCCGGTTTCCCCACTGTCTGCTTAGGTTTTCCCGAAAAATGGCATCGCTCAAGTTTTTACAGGCTAATCTGGATCACACGCGCGCAGCGACAGCACATGTCGTCTCATATATTGAAGCCCAAAAAATTGACTTTGCAGTTGTTTGTGACCCGTATGTTCTAGGAAAACTAGTCCCGCAGATTCCTCCCCGGTGGTTTAAATTCCACCATGGTCAAACCCCGCGGTGCATGGTTGTTTCTCCTAACCCATCTTTGGACATCTTCCCTGTTCATGTGTCATCATTCATCATCGCCCTTGTGTTGAGTGCGCCGGACATTTCTATACTTTTGATAGGAGTGTACGCCGCTCCATCAGTGGCTCTGGATTATATCCTCACGTCTTTAACGTCAATATTAGACAGTCAAAATTATGAAAATGTGGTCATTGCGGGCGATTTTAATGCGAGAAACTCGTTGTGCGGTGGTGATGTGGTGAACACACGGGGGCAGCAGTTGGCGGAGTTCATTAGCTCGCGGCAGCTGCGGATCCTGAATGACCCGAATTCTCTGTCTACGTTTGTCACCGACTACACAGAAACAGGGATTGACGTCACGTTGACTGCTGGACCAGTCTGGTCTTGTGGAGTTTTCTGGACAGTTCGGGACACCCCGACCCTGTCGGATCACCGTTTCATCGTCTTTGGTATAGAAGACGTTCCAATTGAGCGAAAGAAGCGGTTAACCAACCCTTACAAAAATGGTTATTGAGATTGAATTGAAAGTCAATTGACTTTACTCAGTACATTGTGTTGACAGTCAATTGACTTTGAATAGAAATTTTGTATTGAGTTCTCGTTGAAAATTGGCCGCCGCGTTTCAATTGAAACTCAACGCTGAGTTTCAATTGAAAGTCTATTGACTATAGTCAACATGTCTGTTGATTTTCAATTGACTTTCTGTTGAGTCTCAATACACTTTTCCTGTTGAGTTCCTGTTGTGACGTGTCAATTGAAAGTCTATTGAGAAAAGTCTGTTGAGTTCCAGTTGAGTCTGTGTTGACTCTCTATTCATTCTCCTGTTGAGTTCCTGTTGAGAAATGTCAAATGAAAACCTACTGAGCATATTCAAGACAGCCCGTTTGATTTCCTGTTAGTTTTTTGTCAAGTTATTTCAACAATTGCATAGTAAAGTTCAGTTAACTGTACTAAATATATACTAAGTCTGCTTCAATATTGCAAAAACATTCTAAAAACTGTCGTCAAGGTGTCCAATGAGCAGGCGAAATAGTGAGGTGTTGCATGGCAAAGCTTGCTTTATTGCTCACGAAAGCATCACGGGAGGGCTGGAGCCTCGCAGGGTCCACTTGCCTACTTGACTGTGTAGCCTGCAAAATACAAAAAACAGACTTGTTTGTTTGCACCAGTCAAGTACGAAATGATGATTGCATCCCTTCTCATTAAGCATGCTGGTTTAAGTACCTGGCTATTTTAAAAGTTACCTGGCTTGTATGTTTGGAAAGCAGGGAGATAGCAGTTCAACAAATGTATAAGCTTTCCTCAGATTTTAATGCCGTAAGCCAAGCTAGCCGCATCAATTAATTCTACAATTGGTAGGGAGTGGAATGCCTTTAGTTGAATGCCTTCCGCATTAAGGCGCCTGAAATCTACAGGAACGACTATGTTTCAAGGCGGCAGGGAGCCAGAAAATCACCCACATGGGTCCGTAATCGTGTCTTCCACATCTTTCAGGCCCAAAAGAAATCCAAATAGGCCTATAAAGACTGGTAGAGCCACTACCTGACAGGAGAAACCCCAAACCTGTGCAAAAGCATACCTGTCAACCTGTGGATTTTGTTTTTTGAAATTTTAATGCTTGAAATCTCGTAAAACAAAATTAGAAAATTGTCAACTTGCATGAACTTGTTTACAAAACAAGCCTTGATTAAAAAAAACTAGGATCAGATGGTACTGTAATCTAAAGTTACTACATCAGGCAATCATCGCAAATGGCTTTATGAATGGATGAGCACATAATACTTTGTGCTTACCGACTAGTGGAAAAACATACATGAACCGTGATGGAAAAAAAACGTGGCAAAAAGAACGTGACAGGAAAAATACATAACTTGAATTTCGCAGTCTTTTACACTCTTGTAACGCTGAAGTGTGGTGTGTGCCTTGCAGTACGTTTACCAAACAAGTAGCACTAAGCAGCAGCTTAAAGGGATCATATGAGACATGGGTATATCCACATTTTTGCCTTCATCATAACAATGCCAGAGGGGTATACCAGTATAACAAGGCCGTCTAATGCCAGTTTACACACAAGGAGAACACGAAACAGTTTTGTTTGGTGAGGGGAAAAACATCAGTTTCTGTAAATGAGAAATAATTTAAAAGCTTGTATCCCTTTGCTTGGCGAGATTTTCTATACACTAGCAGCACTAAAACAGTATAGTGATACCATGCCGACCAATCATTTGGGTAATTCCTAGAGGCAGAACATCTGTCAAAACAGATTGACTAAGCCCTCGCGCAATGCCGGTGTAGCATCAGTCAGTGGCACGTCTGATGCCACATTCAGCCAAAATGTTATTCAGTGATTTTGCTATTACTCACACCACATTCAGCCCAACTTATTCAAAACTGCTCCGAGAAAGGCAGTCAGCAGGTTGTGATTAGAAGCAATGGCAAATTTCAATTTACGCTAGCAAGTCGAGCAAGTGCTTAAGTCAAAACTGGTATTCATCAGTTTGAAAGTTTGACGCCTGTGCATGTTCTAGCGCAAGCTGCCTAGCACCTGTGACAAAAATTGGCAAATGAGAAATTCACGGAAAGATATATGGAGAGAATTGGCACTTAGTGGTAAAAGACTAATATATGACAACAGTGTGCAGTCTGTTTCCAACTACTACTAACGCAGCAGGTTTTTTTCTGCATTGGTTTTAAAGCCAAAGTGTCTGCTTGCCTTTAGGGTGCCGAGGTAACACATCAGACTTGTGTAAAGATGTTTTGGGTTTAAACCCTACCTTCTGCGGATACATAGTCTCTATTTTCCAAAAGCAATCAATGAATTTGTTATATTCTTGGGCATTATTTTTTTAGCTGGGATGAAATACGGTTTAGGCCACATTTGTCACTGCTCTGCACTCAGGGAACGCTCTTTCTCCAAGCAATCGTTCAAATTAATACGCAAATATATTGCTGGCTGCCAGCACTTTAGCTTGCAAGTATATTTTACCGCCATGTCTCCTAACTGGTTGAACACACTATCCTGTTTGTGACTGGTAGATCTGCCTCTCAGCCTAGCGCTGTCAGGTGTGCTTGCATGGCACAGTATTCGTGCGTTTGTTATTGATCCAACAGGCACTTGTTCGATTCAACCTCTTTCATTTTTTTTTTCATTTTCGTTAACTTCGTTCGTCAAACAATTTATTTATCTTCATCATGGTGTTCTTTCTTTTTTTATGACACTTCGTACTAGGTAATTCATGGCTGCTGCTCCGTTCTGTAGCGGCACTGCATCTGGAATTTTATTCATTCGTCAATTGCCTTCAAAGGTTTTGTTAGATCTTTAGCTTAAGATACATACAAATATAGAACACGCGAAAGCAATACAGCAGCGCGGAAGACAATAAAACACTGATTGATGTCAAAATGTTGTGTGCCGGTACAATAGCCTCCCCCTTCAATTTTTTACACTTACGTACAGTATTTTTGCAAGGCTGAAGTGAAATCATACCCTTTAGGTCGATCTGGAGACGGCGGGAATAAAAACACTGTTCATATACCGACAAATAACCAAGTCGTGAGTATCGCCATTCAGGAAGGTCTGCACAACATTTGTCATGATGAAATGTACAGTGTGCGTCAGGCTTGTCTAGGGCAAGCGAGCGCACGGCTCCGGAGCGTGCTGGCGACATCTGCTGATAACTGCTGGGTTAGAGATAGCTTGCCATTGCGCGTGCGCGGATCTCGGACAGGGTCGGGCCGGTCGTCATTTCGCATGGGCCACTGTTATTTGCAGACGCCACCACCCACGAGGGGCACTGGTCTTCCCCAGTGCCAGCCATGAGCGGTGACAGGCCAGATAGACGCGCCGTTTGACGCGTTTATCGCAGGCAGTTACGTAATCGCATAAAGCAACGAGCGCCAATCTTCTGCATCTCAAGCGCACCAAACGGAAAGCACGCAACAAGAATTCACTGCAGGGATTTCGGTCGAACCTGTTGTGCGATTACGTAAGTCCCTGGGGTGATAATGCACCGCGTCAAATAACGCACTGATCTCCGGCGTCACCGCTCACGGCTGGCACGAAGAAAAGAAGCACCCGTTGCGGGTGGTGGTGTCTCCAAATTTTAGAGGCCAAAGCTGAACGACGACCGGCCAGGGCCTGTCCGAGATCCACGCACGCGCAATGGCAAGCTATCTCTAACCCAGCAGCTATCAGCAGATGTCGCCAGCATGCTCCGAAGCCGCGTGCTCGCTTGCCCTTGACAAGCCTGACGCGCACTGCACAAGAGCGCTCGGAAAGAATGAACTTACCTTATAACAACGTCGCTCCCAGCGGGGCTCCCAGCGTGGTGAAATTGACGGATTCCAAAGCGTGGCTAACAGGGATGGTAACACCTCACTTCGCAAGCTTCACCGTACGATCACAGCGCACAAACACAACACGACACAAAGGATGTTCACCGGCGGTAGAAGAGCGCATACGATGGCTTTTCCTTCAATAAATTCGATGTATCGCCAGCTGCACTGCAATGTCTGACCTTCGATGCTGGTTGAAAAGATTCGCACACGGCACATAAATCGCCAACAACACGAGGAAAGCTATAAATTTGCACAGAACAGCGAGAACGACCGCACGACCGCACCACGCCGGACCCCGCACATCCGGGATTGCGACCAAGCGACATTGGCTTGGTTTCAAGTCGGTTTGCGATGGCTATGCCACAGCTACGCATTCTTGTGAAAACTGAGCGTGAAAACATTGACACGAGATATCAAAAAAACCTACGGCGGCTTGTGAGTCCTATGTTAATATTTACAATAATCTTTTATAGAATTATTACCAACCCCTCTAGCAGCAGTAATAATATTATATTGCAGATAACCGAACTCCGCCGAGGTCGCAATGTTGGCTGTCAGCGCCACTGGCGGCAGTGGCAACGCCGCGTACTAGACATTCGTGACAGCGCGGTCACTTCAGCTTAGCGTGGGAGGGTGCCAGAGGAACCAAAAGAACTGGTTATCGCCGGGTGTGGAGGTGGATGGCACGTCTTTTGTGTCCGGGCGCCCGCTTCGGCGAACTGCAGCAGGAGAGAGGACGGAAGAATTCTGGAAAGTCCAATCTTTGAAAACAGCTTCAAAGTTCTTGATCTGCTTGCGGGCGCAAGGTATTTGCTAGGCGCTTGTGTTTGGGAAACGTAGTCCGCGGACGTGTTGACATCGTTAGCGAGAGAGCGGTTCGGAGTGTAACAAGTGGCACGCCAGCCCACTAATTTGTTCGGTTTCTCTTTTTTTTTTTTTTGTAGTGGCGTGAAGCAGTGTCAGGCTCGTTCTTTCTTTTTGTGACCCTGTGCAGTAAAGATGAGTTGTTAATCAGTGCTTCAGTTTGTCATTCTTCATTGTTTTCTTCGTTTGTTCGTTCGTTCAGTTCGTGTGAGCGGCGGCGCCTTGGACTGGCGTACGGAGTTCTTTTGCAGTGAAAGAACTGTTTTCACCTGTTTTAATAGAGCGTAGATGCGCGTTTGCTCCTTGTGGAATTCTCTGCATTCCACATTGCTGTTCTACTGTTGTTATCATAGACAGTTCACGGTATCCTCAAGGAAAGTTATGTATGACGGGGAATAGAACTCGCGTCCTTGGGCTCAGACCACGGCGGGGTGCGCGAGTGATAACTGGAGTAATGAAGTTCACGAGTGAACGACGATGAGGCCAAGCCTGCGTTCGCTTGTTTTAAAAGTTCGCTGTGTACAAAAATTTAATTGTTCTTTTTTCGAAGTTTAGGGATTTACACCAAAGTTTTGCTGTTTTTTTTCTGAGTATTTATAGGCACAATTTCGTCACTGGAATATTCTTGTGCGTTTGGGTTTGTGAGATAAGTATTCATTTCTGCAAAACAGCGCTGTTAGTATCGTGCCTCCACAGAAAAACACTGAATCATCGCACTAGGATGCGATGTCACATATGCCTTTTGTAGATGTAGCAGATTGAATCGCGTTTTAAATGTACCTCCTCCCCACCTACCTTCCCGGAACACAAGGTATCACAGCATTGTATGTGTGAAAAGAGGTAGGGGGAGTGACGACTTTTTTTTGTCCCCAGAACTGGGACCCGAGATGTGTAGCCTCCCCCCCCCCCCCCCCCCCCCCGCCTTTCCGTTTTTTCCCGGCGAGATATGCGTGCTTCATGATTCCGCTCCAACTTTCCCGGAAGACTGACTTCGAATATGTCCACTGCCGCTAAAGCGGAAGCTTAGCAGCAGTAGTGGATATTGCTCACTCATTATGTCAATGCGTGCTAAGGTATAAAGAAGAAAATGCGCTGCTATAGCAAGGAAACGATTCCGCGGGAGTCACGTGCCAGAAGAGATGAGTCACTAGAGTTTTGTCAATGTTTATTTCCATTGTTTTGTGCAAAGCATGTTGCGGCAGTATTTGAGGAAATGCAGTCAAAAATTGTCCAATATAATTGATTTCCCCACTTAGCAGGTATAATTATTATTTGGGCGAGGATGCTGCCAGGCGTTGCGCTGCTGAGCACGAGGTCGCGGGTTCGATTCCCGGCCGCGGCGGCCGCTTTTCTGATGGAGGCGAAAAGCAAAAACGCCCGTGTGTGCGAGATTTCGGCGCACGTTAAAGATCCCCAGGTGGTCAAAATTAATCCGGAGCCCTCCACTACGGCGCGCCTCATCGTCTGCGTTGCGTCGGCGCGTTAAACACTACAATCAATCAATCAATCGAAGATGCTGCTGGTAAAGGCTACTGGCCTAAGGAGTTTTATCAGCTTTGAAAATTAAGCTCGAACCATAAAACATGGACAAAAAAGAAGGACACTGGTATATATTTAAACAACGTAGCACCAACTAGCTCGACTCTCAATTTTACTTGATTTTTGTCAGTAGAAACTCTATTGAGTTTCAATTAAACGAAGTCATTTGATATTCTGTTGAGTTTTGTCCATTGAAACCTTGTTGACTTTTTATTGACTGCACTCAATAGAAATGTCAATGTATAATAAAAAAACATAAAAGTAACCTAGTAGTCTTAATTCAGCAGACACAGTGGGCAGCGCTGAAAAAAATAGCCCTTCAAAGTGTATGTTTCAGCCTGATGAGTTTTGTCAATTGGTTCTCCAAAGAGTTTCAATAGACTGGTGTCAATTGCTTTTGTATTGCGTTTTCTCAATAGAAATCCTTTTGAGTTTCTACTGACACATCTCAATAGCCAATTGAGTTTGAATTAAGTTTCTGTTGATTCAATTAAAACTCAACAGGAAAAGAATTGAAACTCAAAATCCATTTTTGTAAGGGAAAGCTTCCGAGTCGCGTCTAGTCGAGGAATTGCTACAGGATCCCTGATTCCACACTGTATCTTCTACTGGTGTGGCATCTCCGGAGAGTCTGGATGGCATCGTCAATGTGTTTTATGCGAAAGTCGACTGCCTGAGGAAGCGATTGGAGCGGCTGCCAAAACGTCACAGGGGAAATGCTTGGTGGACCGATGAATTGGCTCGGGAACGCTCGTCTGTGAGAGCAATGCGTCGGAGGTACCAGATGTGTCGTGATCCCCTCCTCCGTGCTGATCTGAGATTTTGGTATTACAAGGTACTCGCTGAGTACAAAAGGCACATCGAGGTAGCAAAAGATGAAGCCGTAAGGAGAAGGTGCACTGCAGCCTCCCGTAGGAATTTATTTGGAATTCCCTTCAAAATTGCTTTTCAAAAGTTTTCGCCTCCTTCCGTTCTGCCCCCGCTTCACTCATCTGACATCTCATCTACTTCCTCCACTTTACAATCGGCAGCGTTACTGCTAAGAACTCTACTGCCAACTGATGATTCTGCAGGCGATACCCTTGCCCATCGGGCTATGAGGACGCTGATACGCCGGACAGCATACGCGCAAACAACTACGGATTACGAATTCACTATGAACGAACTCCGACTGGCTGCTAGGAATTTAAATCTATATTCCGCGCCTGAACCTGATGGTATTACGACCAGTATGTTGGCCCTTCTTGTTGGGCATTCTTCCCCGTTTTTGCTGTCCGTGTTTAATGCGTGCCTATCCCTCGGCCATTTCCCGTCGGTCTGGAAAGAAGCGAGGGTTATTTTTCTTCTGAAACCGAACCGCCCGCCGTGGGTCGCGGCTCGCGCCCAACACGGTATCGACACTGCGACGGCACAGGCCCCTTTGTAGGCCTTAGTCCATGTGCGATTTCCTGTGAGGTGAGCGGTTCGGCTTCCGAGCAGGACGCTTCGGCGAACATGCTCCCGCCGCTCACCGCTGTCCGCGAACCGAGGCAGTTATCGCCCAACCCGCGCCAGCATTTGGCTTTTGGGAGCACGACGCTTTTCGTCGTCACGTGCTCCCGCCGCTCACCGCTGCCCGGGAACCGAGGCGATTATCGCCCGACCCGCGCCAGCATCTCCTGTGTTCTGTACGGCTCAACGTAGTGGCGATCCCGAGCCTGCGAACTTGACGTACGATTTGAACCTGGAGCAGAGCCATACGCTCGCTACGTCGGAAACGAGAACACCTTTTGCTCGGACGACGTTAGCCTGCGGCCAATGTATCTCCACGTGCAGACGACAAACGGCCTTTGTGGCCAAGTTTGCGTTTCGCCAAGGAGCCCCTTGCGCCTCGTCGGGGAGCCTCCTGCTCCGACGACGATAACGCGCATTCGTCCTATCGAGTGCATCATCGCACGCGCGGACGCCAAGACCCTGTCGCAAAAGAGCGCATTTTGCTCCCACGACACGGCCGGGACCGCATAGCACATCCCCGCGCAGGCATTGTACGACGCTTTGTTGTCGATCTTGCCGGCGCGCGTGAGATGCAGTGCGCTGAGTCCACAGCTAGGCCCACTGGGGAGCACTCTGTTTCCCAGGCATAGCTCGCCTTACGATCTCGTGTTTCCAAAGCACGGCGGCCCGCTCGCCGCGTAGTGCTACGGACTACTTAGAGATCGGGCCACACGTTCGGAACGAGTTTGACCGTTTCGTCGACAAAAGTTCGTTCGTAGTGGAGACGGACCACGAGGCATTCAGCTGGCTTAAGCGGATACGCGAACCACGCGTGCTGGCCATATAAGCTGCGCCCGTGAAAACGTCACGGTGCACAATGGGAGCGGTAGCACCACGTGGGGGCGGACGCATGTCATGAGCCCCCGTGGCCGCTTGAACGTTCATAACGCGCCTAGCACCCGACTGGCCCCGTAGCCACGTGCTGAACGTCGGCCAGTTGGTGCGAGCCCCAAAGGGAATGCATTAAGCGTGCAAACGTTGCAATTCCCGGGCGATATCGCATACCGAGCAGACCCATTGTCAGCCGGTATTGCATCCAGCAGAGACGAGCAGGTGCCCGGTGATCAGAACGATCCGTGTTGTAAATATGATTTTAACTGGCTCTGTGTGAGTCGTGCTCTGTGTGAGCGGGCGACGCGGTCGCCGGAGGCTACTAATCGCTTGTATTGTGGTCAGCCTCGAGTGCTTGGCAGCTCGTACTGCTGCAGGCGCGTTTTTTTTCTCGGATTCGTATCTGCTACACGCTCAATGTCTCTCGCTGAAGTTTATCCCACGGAAGGAAATTCCCCCTGAGAGTTTCACGGTGGTGAGCACCCGCAGTTTGAGGAAGGTATACGATACTTCCGTGACTCGCGGGCGGCTGGGCGAATGGCCGCAAGACTTTACGAAGTTGTGCCGCCCCACTACCTGGCCAGGCATGTAGCGAGCTGATCTCCACTATCCTCGCTCGTGCCGTTGCGCTAAAGGAAGGGAAACGCGAACGTGGCGGCGGATATTAGCCCCCGTCGCTAACCCGGAGTTCCTGACGCGCGCCGCACTTGACGGAACATAAGACCACGTGCTCGAATGTGTTCGTCGGTGCGATCGTCGAAGGGAACACAGCCACGAATTTGGCAATCCCCAGACGAGAGGCGAACCCGGGGACCACATGTTGTCCGCCGGCATCGCCTTTGGCAGAACAAACCTCCTCCGAACGCAGCAGTAAGGTCCGTTTGTAAATATGTAAATAGTACGTCGTTTGGCTCTGTGTGAGTCGCGCTCCGAGATGGAGCGGGCGACGCTGTCGCCGGAGGCTGATCACGCTGGTGTTGTGGTATAGTCCCGTGCGCTATGCAGCCAGGCTGCTGCAAGCGCGTTTTTTATTTTTTGCCTCGGAACCGTGCTTGCAAGGAGCGGATGGGAGTTCTGCCGATAAAATCTCACCCGATAATGCCCCGCGAGGCGCATCTAGGGTGACGATTTGCCGCAATCTAGGGAGGCCGCGTTGGGCTTCCCCGACTCGCGACAGGCCGGATAAGCGAGCGACCGTAAGACTTTTACGAAGTTGAGTCACTCTGCGAGATAGTCCGGCCGCGCACACAGCGAGGAGGCTTTTCTCTTCTCGCTCGTGCCGCGCATGCCACAGCGCGAAGTCCGGATCACGCAAGTTATCCCACTTCATGCACCCAATCGAGAGGCGCAACCACGGCAAAATGCGGCGTACACTTGGGGACTCCACCCCGGTAGCCATAGTCGTCGGTTCCTTTCGGGCTGCCGCTGTTTGCTTCGCGGATCGGCGACATTTTCGCCCTGCGGAAGCGCTAGGCATACGCGATGAGGACAAAGGACCACGATATTCACCCGTCCGGCTTTCTCAGCGGGCTGATCACGCGTCCTCACGTCCGAGCGGTCCGTCGGCGAGGGGCAACCTTTACGCCTCATGGCCGACCGAACGCCGATCGCTAAGCCTAATGCCGGCAAGCGGCCTTGATCCAGCCATTGAGAAGTTAGGCGTAGCGAAGCTGTCTCCACGACGCCCAGCCCGGCAGCGAATTTGCCCACGCTCCTCAACGGCGAGCGGAGACACGTCACGCGAGGCGGGGGGCCCATGTTTGGCCCACTTACCCCCACGTGACACGCCAGGTAGACCCTCTCTGATGGCGGATGTCGGAGAGACACGGCGGGAGAAGGGCACGCCACTCAATCGGCGGCCTAGGGAACGACGCGGGCCTCACGCCCTTCGTTCCAGTATTCTTCCCTCTATGCCTTCGTCGCCGATAGCGACGCTTTGGAAGGGGGGAGGATGGCCGCCGACGAAGCGAAACGGGGAATGCCGGCTACCTTCCGTGCGACCGCTGTTACGCACTACGAAGCCGTTAGCTCTCCCCAGTTTCTCGCGGCACCGGCGTTACGGCCAGTTTTTGGCCCGAGCCTTTGCGCGGCCCTATCGCTGTTCCCGGCAGGTAGTTTTGGGTTTCGCCTTTCGTCTCCCATTTGCAGCACGGTCCCTTGGCTCGGTCCCCAGCCCGGTTTTCTTCGGCATCTGTTGCCGCACCACACACAGCCCTTGTCACACGCCAGCCTGCATCGATCGGCGGCTTCAACGTCGCCACTCGCCAGGGCCATGACACACCCAAGCAACTCGGGCGCTTTCTAGGGGCACTCCCTCACGATGCCTCGTGCGGCGTCGCTCGCCGCGGCTCCTCTCCTTGGTGCCTTCGACGAGCGCGCACTGGGTGCTTCTTCGGGACCTTCAGCCGGTACGGCACCCTGCAGCTGCGGCTACCTTCCACCTCCGGTGGCCCTCTCCTGCTGCAGCTGGTCGAGCCACGCCTGGCGGCTTCAACCCTCGAGCCTGTTGCTCGAGCGGCCGGCGTGAAGCAGCCCCGCGGCCTGGCGGTCTTGGGCCTGCTCCCTGGTGTCCTGGCGAGTCACCTAGGCGGCCCCTGTTCGTGCCGACCACTCTGGCGTCGTGTCGAACTTTGGAGCGGCGTGTCTTCGAAGTGTGGGCGTGTGTGTGTCGGCGTGGACTCCAACGTGCGGACATTCGCGGACTTCTTGGGCTGGGGACCCGTTGTAAGCCCGTAGGGTATGTGCGGTGCCTGCTGTTGTCGAGCCGGTCCTTCAGACCGGGCTCGGTCTTGAGGAGGGGGGGATGTGGGGATCCGCTTGATCCCCTTTCCTCCTCCCGCGAGCGCGATGTTCGAACGAGCGCGCTTTCCCGCGCACGTGACGTCAACCTCGCGGGCCGACGCGCCGGCGGGCATAAGGTCCCTAAAATTACTAAGGTAGCGCCATCTTTAGATCTCGCCGCCTTTCGCCCTCGCCCGCGCTCCTCTCTTACTTCGTTTTTTGCCATTTTCTTTTTCGCCGGCGAACGCCGCGCGCCATTGGCCAAGGGAAAAGTCACGTGGTTTTGTTTTTTTTTGCTCCGCCGCCGGGTCGCCTCGCCGATGCCTCGCCGGCTGGGACATTGCGCAACGCCGCCGCTGCGACGCCATTGCTGGCTTCCGAGCCACCGTCGCCACCCTGCTTCAGTACCGGCTTTATCGTAGGCGCCAGCGAATAGCAAAGTAAGAATTAGCTGCTCGCTTCGAAAAAATGTCGCACCGGTGTCGTTTTAGGTTGCTTCTCGGTGTCGATGTGTTGTGCCTTAGGCAGCGCGAATATCGTCAGGCAGGGCACAAGACTTCGTTATTCCGTCCGGGAAACGCGACGCAGAAAGGAGAAAAGTTTGGTTGCATAGATTTGAACGGGCATACTTCTGGCCGACGCTACCATCACTCTTTTGCGAGGTAAGTTTCTGAATGCTTGTTCTTGCTCTGTTAAATTCTGCGCGAGCTTGAGCGGTCACTTACGAAGAAATGCGTATTCCCTTCGCGACCGTCGTCCACGCTTTGTTCTGAGTAGGCATTGCGCGCAGCGCCGAGTTCGTCCCGTCGTAAGCTTTGGTTTGGATAAGAGGCCGTGTATTTGTCATGTGCGCGCTTAACTTCCAGCATCAATATCAGCGGCGTAGCATGTTCAGTCAGTTGCCGTAAGGGTTTCGTGACGCGAGAATTGTTCACCTGAATTCATGCTTGTTTTGGCCGACGGCAGCTTGCGTCTGACCATGTATCGTGTGCGTTCCGAGTGCGTGTACGCTCTTTTTGGCGTGAAGTCATGTTTTGTGTGTTAGCTACCCGGGTGGTATTATAATCCCGTTGTTATGACATCGGAGTGATTTGCTGCGTAATATGGGCTTGGTCGGTGCGGCGCAAATTGAGGCTGTTGCGAGAAAAAAAAATTGCGGCTAGGTAAAACAATTTAAGGTCAGCTAATATAGTGACCGCGCCGTTGACGTACAATTTCTGTTATCGCTTTATTAAATTCGCGCACGTTTGAATGAGCACTTCAAATGCATATTCGCACCGTAACGGCTGTACGCCCTTTCTTCCGTGTATGCACAGAGGAACGTTAATTACGACTTACGTTTGCATTACACGTGATGCCGTACATTTGCAGTGTGCGCGCTTACTTCATCTTAGTAGTCAATGGCGCAGCGTATCCAGTCATTGCGATTTGAACCAAAACACACTGGGCGACTATATTATTTTCAGCAGACGTATTTTTGTCCAGCAAAGCGCTTGCTAAACGGGTTTAGTGTAGCGAGTTGAGCGGACGCGGCACTGAGCAGATGCGCGAACACGAATTTGACCATGCTACGGTAGAACAGTCACTAACTCCCTTCTGCAATGCATTATTGCCTATATTTGCGGAGTGTTTGTGGCGCATCTCAAACTCGGTGGCGACATTTTTTTTCCCTTCTCAATAGGATTATTTCACGGATCAATTTGAGCAACGGATATTGGAGAAGCTTGGCGTTAAAAAAACTAAACCCAAATGCCACTCCCAACATTTTTTCTCACGGGAAGCCACGTCAGCAGCACAAGCCACCTGCACGACGTCATTACGGACGTTTGTTCCAATAAAATATCTATTTGCTGGCACCAATTCATTTTTGTGATTTATTGTTTTCTCTTGATAATCATCGTGACATTGGTCCTCTTTCGAATTTCTTTCGGGTGTATCCCTGTGTTACCAGAATATATCCCAGCACAAAACAATTCTGTCCAGGCGCCTCCATTAATAACGGCTGTAAACGACCGCGCCCGGTGAAAAAACGTATTGCATGATTAATTAACTGCAGTAACTAGTTACATAATTTGTACCTAGAGGGACTCGATCTCTGGTTCGTATGAGAAATAAGAGGCCACAAATCTGTAATTTCAGTTTACCCGATCGATTGATCGCAGTCTTCTCTGGCGCGTATTCCCAGAATTACAAGTCTGCGTTTTTCACTAGGTTCGCACAGGAACGTACGGCCGCGAGTGTAGTTTAGTGTATCCGGCTGCGAAGTCGGGGAAGCAGGGGCTTTTCACGTCGCTGTACGTGCACACACGCACAACAGCATGTGTATGTTTTTAGTCTACTCACAGCACCCTATAACGACATGAAGGTGAAGGAAACATTTCTACAAAAACGGCAAAGCACTCTAAACTGCGCGGAATTAAGGTAGGCTGTAGGTCTTTAGTAAAAGCGGGCGCAGAGTGAACGCCGCTGAGGATACACAATTATCGCAAGAAAGGCGAGTGCAAGGACGCCAGCGCAGCGCTCGAACTACGGCATTTGCGAATGAAGCGCACTGTATACTGCCGCGAACCGTGCGCAAGACCTCTGTGCAGTGATTGCACGACCACAGTCACGCGAATGCAAGAACGGAACTACCGTAACAGAGCAGTTTGAAATGTCCACGCTCGATCCTTTCGCATTCACGAGCTATCCTGAGGTGTTACAGAATGCCGCACACGTAAACAAAAACCGCGCTGTGCGTATGCGCCAGCGGCATCCGCCCCGCAAATATCCCCTTGTAGACAAAAATATAAAACAAAACACTATCACTCAGTGCCTGTTGGTAAAACGGGGCTCTAGAAATCCTATAAATGCTACCAAAGAGCGATTTCGGCGCGAAAACAAGAGCAAACTGCAGCGAGCGCCCTGAAGCGTAGCGAGGGCGTCTGCTCTCAAGTGGCCAACAAATATGGCGGCCCCGCCGCGGAGTTAAAGGGACGGCGGCGCCGCGGGTGAGGGGAGAGAAAAAAGAGGAGGGCAGCGGAGAAGGAGGGAGCAGTTGGCGCTACCTTAGTTCTTTCAGGGACCTTAGGCGGGCACCGACTGTCCCGCCGCCGCTGTCGCTCCTCCTCGCCCGGGAACCTGCCTCCTCTCCTCAGCGCCTTAAAACCGCGACGCGCACGTTTGGTCGTTTGGTGGTACCCACACGGGGAGGTTCCCGTTTGAACCCATTCCCATTTCGCCCTTCCCGCTTCTTCCGTCCCGTTTCAACCCGGCGCAAAACGACCTTCCCGTTTCGCTTTTTCCCACTTGGCCCGTTCCCGTTTGAACCCATTACCATTTCAACCTTCCCGTTTGTTCCTTCTCATTTCAACCTGGGGCAAAAGAACGTTCCCGTTTCGTATTTTGCTATTTAGTCCGTTCCCGGAATAACGTACGCAGCTTATGAAACATTATAAAAACATTTTCATATTGTTTTTCATTTGTTACAATTCAAGTTATACCAATTAACAAATATTTTAATCTTTTAAATTAACAAAGCCCAACAAACAAATTAACAATTAACAAATTAACAAACAAAACTTTTAAATGAGCAAACAAATCTTTTAAATTAACACACCAATTAACAAATTAACAACAAATTAACAAACACGTTGCTTATAAAACGAAAACAGCAAAATAACTAAATGCACTTAACTAAATGTATTTAGGTCGCGAGGGTCGCCCTGTGTCTGCCCTCGTTTGCACTTGTTCGGTCGACTGACTCTCGTCTCTAGCTTCTTTAGATCCACCCCCAAAACACCAGGCCCTTAAGTTTTATTGCATAAAAGCGACGCCATCATGGCCGTGTCCAGAAAGAGTGTGAGGAGGAACTACTAACACACACGATCAACCAAAGGTTTATACACAAACATATATTTTATCCACACTCTTGAGCTAACTTTAACTCAAGCTTCAAGATATTCCTCAAAGGATGAGTAAATAACTAATAAAAACAAATATTTGAAACCCCCCCCCCCCTCAGAAAAGACAACAAATGTTAAAAGTGAACTAAATAAATCAAAACTATCTGATACTCCGTTACCAAAAATGATAAAATAAAAAAGCCCAGAAAAGCGCCGCGGAAGCACAAATAAAAAAATCGCAAAAACACCCTCACTTTGAAAGAAATCGTATTTGGCGGACTAACACATTTAATCGTTATAATAGCGCAAGTGTACATCAACGTCGAAAAAAAACAGATTAAAACTATAAAAGACAAAAAGATGTATAAAAATAAAGAAACCCTATGTATCTGGATACATATGTCACATGTGGCTATAAAAAATCGCATTCAGGAGAAGCGGCGAAAATTATAAACTTAGCTTTGCGTTTTATGGATTCTGTTTATTCCCGTCACTCTAGTATACTCAATTTGCATAATAGAGTAAACCTTCAGAAACTTAAGCAGCGCAGGGTCGTCTCTAGCGTAATTTTTTTTACTACAGAAACTTAAAATTGTCGCGGTGATACTACCTCCAAGGGCCTTTCAGACGTTTAGCGAGAATACGTCATAGTAAGAATATTAGGCAGCCAATCAGCTGAATTACTATTCAAAAGTTCTCTTTGTTTCCTCGTGCAATTTCTTACTGGAATAAGTAACTGAACGGATAGTGAACTCGGTATCGTTAGAAGAATTTTCCCCACGTATTGGAAATGTGTGTTCTGGTTGAATCGTGGTGTTTTAAAATTGGAATACATTACGAATGCATATCGTTGTTCGGACCCCTTTGCGTTCGGACCTCTTTGCGTCTATTACATATTTATGCCTTTTACTTATTTGTGTTGGGCGTTTTTAAACTACGCCAACCAATACTGATGTGTTTTATGTTCACTCCTGCATGAGCCCAACCAGGCCGTAAAATATCGGTAAATAAATAAAAAATCTGCCCATTACTCCCGCAGGAAAGGCATTAGTAGCCAATTCTAAGATTTATGCACATGTTTTTGTCTTTTTTAAAGTCTTTCCTACGGACATCTTTGATCTAGATCTCTCGAACCCGAAGACAAAGATACGCTCCAAACAATGAGCACACGAGCGGCTGATAAATAAATTTCTGCCGCACGTACGAACACCAACTGCAGAAAAATCCAATGCGTGCATTACTCAAGATAGTGGGTATCTTTCTAGTACACTTTCACCGCTACAAATTTTGTGTCAAAAGGGCAGTATCGGCCTAAGGCATTCAGAAACTTTTATCGGCCGGAAATATCGGTCGATTCCGGAAAATTTCCTGCATACAAGTTTTCAGTGCATGACCCGTTGCTTGTAAGCACATTTTGGAGAACAGTTTCGAAGACGGTAACTCATATTTTCAGAAATACAAATGGGTTGGAACGATGCGGGTTCAAATGAGAAGGGCGCTTTGGGAGCGGGTTGTAACGGGAAGGGCGTTTTGGGAACGGGCTGAAACAGGAAGCGCCCAAGCGGGAAGGTCGTTTCGGGAACGGGCGCACACGGGACGGGTCAAGCGGGAAGGGCGTTTCGGGAATGGGTTCAAACGGGAAGGGGTCAAACGGGAATGGGTTCTTTCGGGCTACACCCTTCACACGAGAGAGAAATCCGCCGTTTCGCTCCTAGGAGTGCGCGCCACGTGACCCCTACGTCACGGTTTCTCTCCGGCGCACCGCCTCCGATGGTAGATCGGAGCTTCTGTTCGGGAGCTACAAACCCTCCGACGCTCGGCGGCGGAGGCGGCGGGATTTCGTCTGCTCGTCTGGCCGCTGGCCGCGACTGAAGTTCTAGAGCGGTTGCAGGCACTCTATTTTTATCGCTTCTTAATACATCGGACGCGAAAATGCGTGGCGCACATGACAGGCGCACTGAGGATCTATAAACGTTGCACTGAGGGAGCCGCGTATACCACCAGCACGGGCGCTTGGCGAGCGGCGGCCTCGGCCGCGAAGTGGCGCAGGCCGGCGCCGGTAGCTCGAGCGACAGCTTGTTATTGCTCCCCAAGGCGCAAACAAAGCTGCGTATACGAGAAATGGGGTAATGATGTGATGGAAAGTTGCTTTAAAAATCGTCACCTGAGCCGCTTACCAGAGCGGCGATCGAATATTCGCCGCAGTGTTAAGCCTAACATCTGTATGCGGGCCTGTAGGTGGGCCGGCTGGCTGCTACCACGTCGCGCGCCGTTCTCTGCGCGCGGCAGCACCTGCATCGCGTCGACGACCAATTTTTGGTCGGTTGACAAGATCAGTACGTATGAGCTTAACAGAAATTGCCGCCGTCGCGGAATCGGCGGTGCTACGGCAGCTCTGCTTTAGAGATAAACGACTGCAAACAGTGATGTCCGTCCGAAAGTCGCATCCTCCGTGTGAGCGAAGGAGCTGGCCGAGCGGAACTCCGCCTGCGGTGACGTCACGACCTCCCTCGGATTTCTCCGCTGAAACGCTCCGTCGTGTGAATATCCCTAGGGCCTCTCAGGACTCTCTGGCTCTCTGAAAGGCTCTCACTCTCGCTGGATCTCTCGGGCTCTGGGGGGTCGCTCCCTGAGCTCGAAGGAGATGGAGGATAGAGGATAGGGAACGCGAGGGGTCGCGGCTCGTATCGCACCCTCGCCGCCACACGTCCTGAGCGGGGCCCATGACCCCAATCCGGCAGCCCCGTGTCGCCTCAGCCGTCGCGGCCCGCTAGAGCCCGGCCTCGAGGCGCGCGTCGGTTCAGTGTAGTTCTTAACCCGGCCTTGGCGTTATTATGCACTGTACAATTGGGCCAATAAACCCCCTGGTTCGTCCCGGCCTCTTGGAGCCTGTCGTCGCCTGTGTCGGTGAGTCGAACCCGTCGCGGCGTCTCCCTTGTGGACGCCGCGTACCTCTCTGGGGCATTTTGGATGGGTCGTTTCCGGGCGAAGGGGGAACACCCTGAACCCCACTTAGGCCCACAAGGGACCGTCGAGCTGACATCGTCGCTCAACGTCTCTAACGAAGCTAGCCGGGGTCGTTTGCTACCCCGTCGCTAGACCCATTATGCCCAGAATTGCCACGCTTTGTATTGTTTGTATTAACATTTACCTGCGTGTCAACTGTGCTCGGAGGGAGGCATCTGTCAGGCTCGCCGTCTTTTGCCTTCCCTCCGTTTTTCTGTATTCATAAAATAAAGTTCCATTCAATTCAATTCAAGTCGAGCGAGTGCGTAAGTCAAATGTATATTCATCAGTTTCGAAGTGTTCTAGCACAAAGTGCCTAGCACTTGAGACAAAAATTGGCAAATAAGAAATTCACGGAAATATAGATACAGACAATTGGCACTTGGTGGTAAAAGACTAATATACGACGTGATCAGTTTGTTTCCAACTACTACACTTACGCAGCACATTTTTTTCTGCATCGGTTTTAAAGCCAAAGTGTCGGCTTGCTTCGGGGTGCCAAGGTGACGCATCAGACATGTGTAAAGGCACTTTGGGTTCAAAACCTAGCTTCTGAGAATAAATAGTCATCTATATTTTTCAAAAGCAATCCATGAATTTGTTATATTCTTGGGCATTGTTTTCCTTATCTGGAGTGAAGTACGCTAGAGGCCACGTTCGGCATCTGAGCTGCTGCTCTTTCTCTAAGCAATAGTTCAAATTAGGGAGCGGATATTTTGCCGGCCGCCAGCCCTTTAGCTTAGAAGCATATTTTGCAACCATGTTTCTTAGCTGGTTGAACGCACTCTAACTCTTGTAACGCTGAAGTGAAGTGTGCGCCTTGCAGTACGCTTTAACAAACAAGGTGACTAGTAGTCCTGTCTCTCAGCCTAGCGCTGCCAGGTGTGCTCACATGGCGCATTGTTCGTGCATCTGTTATTGATCCAAGAGGCACTTGTTGAATTCGACCTCCTTCATTTTTTTCTTTATTTTCGTTAACTTCGTTTATCAAACATTGTAGTTATCTCAACATGGTGTTATTTTTTCTGAAACTTGTTACTAGGTAATACAGGTCTCCTACTCAGTTCTGTTGCGGCACTGCGGCTGGGGTTTTATTCATTCGTCACTTGCCTTCACAGGTCCGGTTATATCTGTAGCTTAGGATACATACAAATAAAGCACACACGAGAACAATACAGCAGCGCGGAAGACAGTAAAGTACTGATTGGTGGCAAAAAGTTAAGTGCCGGTAGAATAGCCTCCCCCTCTCCCTTCAATACATATATACACTATTTTTGAACGGCTGAACTTGAATCGTACCTTTTAGGTCGCTCTCGAGACGGAACGCAAAAAAAAAAAAAAAACTCTTTTATATAGCGACAAATTACCGAGTCGCGAGTATAGCTATTCAGGTATGAGTGCACGGCGTCAGTCATGATGAAATCAGTCATGATGAGGGCACGAAAAATCAGTTTCCTTCGGCTGCGCTTCCTCGTCAACACTCTGGTTTCGAGAATTTCGGTGGTTCCTTTTGGTGCCCATCGCGTTCAAGAGTAGGCGGATTTCAGGCGATCCTGAATGCAAATGAGTTTTACGGGACTCCTTAAACCAAAAATGACCTTATAGTGAATGGCATTAGTTATTTGCGTGTAGCAGCGAATTAATGGCATTAACAGCAAGGCCTCAAACTAATAAGGTTATTTTTCGGGTACGAGTGACACGGGTATACTCTTGTTTTACGGAAACCAAGCCAACCAAAATGGTATGAAAATTTGCTGTTAGAAATGTTTGACTCTTACAAAAAATTATAGTTACTCTAATTACTACGTTAACATCAAAGTTAGTAGTAACATTACCCAAATCTCGTATGCGGTCAACACCCGCACACCTGAGGGATGAGCATGGTTAAACAAAAATGATGTAACTGATGATTTTTACAACTTTTAGGGAAAAAAAATACCGAAATCGAATCTCATTTGGTTGACATTCATTCACTTCTCCTGTTTGGTTAGTTTATAATAAACCAGTTGGTAGATGGACTTAGAATTTTCGGTATATCTTGGGCGTGCGCTAAAAAGCTATGCTGGTCGTCCATTTTTCACAGACTCGAATAATTAGTGATTTGGAGCCTACTCGATACACTTAAGCATAAAAACTTCCTCTGTCAAACAGCAGGTGCATTCGGCAAATGCCCTGTAGAATGTTTCAAAATATGTTTTGTGTCGTCGGAAGGTAGGCATTCATCTTAGCCGCAATGCCAAGTTTTCCGACGGCTGCTACTGTGACCGCCATTTGTCAGCAACTAGAACGGCACGTCGTCGTGTTACCCCCACCATTATATTCACTGCAGTTGTTGGCGGGGACAACAAAACGACATAAAGCAAATGAGAGGGCACACCAAGTTTATTCTACTGTAAAGAGCGACATATCAATGTCCGTAATTTAGCCTTTACAATCAGCTACTTCTCCAGATAAGAGTAGTTGCTATTCTTCGCTGCATGTGAAGTGACCTGTTTATCATGACGCATTTTCAGTGACATGGTTACCCTCGTATTCGCCAGTAGCGTTAAGAAATGTCTCTGGCCTATCTGTGTCCAGCAGGACAACAAAACTTGGTAATTTGGCTACAATTCCCCCGAGGCTTGTATACAACTTGTTCTTTTCTAGAGCTACCCCAGAGGCATGTCATTCGGCATTGGTGGCGGAGTTGTTTTAGCATAAAGATAGCAGAACCTATCAATTTACTACTTTATCATCACTGCTAGATATTTGGTTTCTTCTTCTGCAAAGTCATTAAATGAACTAGGTTAGCACGACAAGAGCGGAGAAAATCCAGATCGACGTTTGCATGCCTTCCGTTAAGCATAACCATGGCCCCTCGATGAAAGATCCAGCGGTGGTGTCACAATGAACATTCTCACCCGTTTGTGACTGCTAATCTCTGAACGGTCTTGCATGAGTGATTTCTTTCCTCAGTGATGCACCCTAGAGCTACGTTTCGACCCTGGAAGTCACGCACTGTACAACCATCTAGAAGTACTTCGTCCAGTACTCGCACTCCGTGCCTCGATAGTCGCGGACTTCTGTGTAGTTCCCGGGCGCAAGCACAACCGATACTGGATTGTGTTCGCTGTACTCCGGCCACGTATTATTCCCTGGAAGCTTAGGGTATCTGAAAGAAAGAATAGATGAGTTATACCTTATGCAACAGCTCTTTTGAAGAGAAAAAGTCAGTGCAGATGCGGCTTCTGTTTGTAAATTTGGACGTGCTCTAAGATTCCCGCCTGTTATCTTTAAAGCATGGATGGTGCACTTAAGGAGCAGAAATTTCAACAAAACCAGTCTAATCGCTTCATTTGAGGAAAAGCAAGATAAAAATTATGCACCCCTCAGTTTATCGATGGCGATGACTAAACGGGAAGCTTTCGCCATGCAGTGCCTATTCGGTGGAGCAGTAGATGACCATGAAAATGAACACAGGATAATGTGCAACATTATTCATGTGCAACATGGTAATATTCAGGTTTATTCAGAGGACCGCAGCACGTCCTCTAAATACGTCTAAAGAAACCTAAAAGATACCAGCCTAAACTTTTTACATAAATTATGCGTGTAATTGCTCTAAGAAAACAAGATACAGCAAAAAAGAAAAAAAGACATCATAACTGCTGGGACTTGAACCCAGAGCGTTAGCGCCAGCCACGCACGGTAGCCAACGAGCGGCGGTATTTTAGCGGTAGCTCAAAAAAGGACACAACATTTTGGTCTTTACAACATAATAAAGGTGAAAGTTATTCTGTCGTCTGGTCCACAGAATAAGCAGTGCAGTTTTGCAGCATGGATTCCTTGATTGGCCAATCTCACACTGAGACCATGTCCTACTCTGTAGGTTTGCACCACGTTTCTACTACAGCCGCAGCAACTCGCGGGTGTAAACTTAGGCAGGGGAGGAGGAGCAAAACTTCGTTCAGCAGAGAAAAGACCACAGCGGGAAGGTAAAATCGGATAAAAGCAATCTAAAAATCCTTTGCGAACGCATTAGAAGGCATCCCAAATTGCTGGCTGCGTCGATGTGGACACAAGTGCAGTCTTGTGTGGGGGTTCATTTACAGATGAGGACATCAATCCCCAGGTCAGAAGCGGAGAACCTGTCTCTGCCAGTGATGTTGGCGAGGAGTGGGACGAAATGCCAGTGCGGTCGTCGGGGCGAAAGATATGACCGGAGTGACCCGTTACTTCGCTTTTGGAGAAAGCGAAGTAACGCTACATTGGCTTGTTAGAGCCAACAGTTCTCGCTGACAGTGGTAGCCTGGTTCTGGCAATGGTAGTCCAGCTGCCAGAAGAAGATTTACACAAGGTTCTTGTAGATCTTAGCCGTAAGCTGGAAATAAAGGCACCCGAAAAGCGATCTGTCGAAGCGATACACAGGCTCAAGGCGAAGCAAGATAAGATTCCAGCCATCATTGTTCACTTCAGAGACCAAGAGGAACGCGACCTATTGTTATCTAAAAAAAGGCACTAAGGAACGAAAAAATCTTCATAAATGACAACTTGACAACAACGCAAAAATAGCTGTTCTGGCAATGCCGTCAAGTTGGCAAGCAAAAAAACTACAAATTCGTGTGGATCAGCAACGGCAAAATTTTCGCGCGGAAAATTGAGGGAGCGACTGGAGTCAGAATCAACACTGAAAACGATCTTGCAAAACTTGTTTAATGACCTCTTTTGATTCATTTTGTGAATGGGAGGACTGTCTCCAATCAGTGATGGTTGAGGACTCCCTTGAACTAGACGTGACCATTTTGCGCATTAATATCCGAAGCGTTACTAAAAACTGGGATCAGTTATGCACGCATCCGAATGAAAGATTGCTGTCGATGTAATTGTTTTAACTGAAGTGAACATTGATGCGCAACGACAGTTTTCTTTTTCACTTAATGGGTATTCTAGAGCGGCGCTGTGTCGAAAAAATCGAAAAGGTGGAGCAATCTGCATATTCGTAAAGGAAAACTGTCTGTTGGGTTCCACTGAGCTTAACTTTGAATATGCAGAGGCATTGCTGATTTCGAGCAGTAAGAGAAACATGGCGTACACGATATGTGCAATTTACAGGCCACCTAACAAAAACGTTAACTTGTTTTTAGATGAAATTAAACAAATGCTAAATCGTCAGATCAATGAAAAAAACCTTATAATAATAAGAGACATTAACCTTGATGTTATGCAAGAATCAAAAATTGCAGTAATGAACTACATTAATTTATTATCGGAAATCGGGCTCTCAGTGGTCATCAGTGACTACACAAGGGAAGAATACTTAAGGAACCAAATCACCAGATCATGCATAGATCATATTATAACACGTAGAACGGAGCAAAGACACCAGTCTGGAGTGATTAGGCTAAAGTTGGGTGACCATTACTTTATTGCATTAGCGATCCATTCTAAGGTAGCGAATGAAAATGTTGAGCATTTAACAATGAGAAAAGTTTACAGGATAAGAAAATTGATGCCTACATAAGTGAGACTAATTGGAACACCTTGCTGTCTCTGGATCACGTAAGCTTGTACATTAAGGTAACTGAAATTTTTGTGACATCTACGAGCGTTCCAGGAGGTGTGTAAAATTAAAACAAAGGCAATTGAACAACCGATGGATCACAACTGAAATAATGAAACTTTGTTATTAGAAAGATAAAGCATGGCAAAGATGTCGGAAAGAACCGCAGGATACGCTAAAGAGGCAAGAGTTTCGGACTTTGCGGTATTGGGTAACGGCCAAAATACGCCGGGCTATAAGCAAATATCACTTGTCCCAATTTTCTCAACATAAGAATAACAGTAAGAAAACGTAGAAGATCGCGAACGAATTAATGGGAAGGATTAAACAAGCGAGCGTAGATGACACAGTCAGAAAGAACTTTCCGAAAGAAAACACGCGTGAGTTGTGCAATAAATTTAACGACATGTTTATACAAGCCGCTGAGGCGTTTATGGAAAAGGGGGGCGAAGATGGAACCAGCACGGAAGAGTTCCGTACAAGCCACTACGCGCGTGCGCTAACACAGCTTATCTGCCGCTGATTACCGAAGCAGAGCTTTGGAACATCATACGCGGAATGAAACCGTTTAAACCGCCTGGATTTGACAACATTAGACTAAGAGACTTGTTGTGTCACTGCAGCAGAATAAAACATGTGCTTTTAAAGATTCTTAATGGAATATTTGAAACGGAAAACATACCCAAAGAAATGAAAGTTTCCATTGTGAGCTCGATTTACTAAAACGGAAAAAAAGTGAGCTAGGTAACTACAGACCAAATGCAACGTTATCAGTGTTGTCTCATGTAGTGGAGAAGCATATAGCGTCTGTAATGCAATCTTTTTGCGAAAAGTACAACTTAAATAACCCTGCACAGTTTGGTTCCGCTAAAAACAGAACAGTATTTTACTTTTAGAAGAATTTTTGGACCTCGTTAACACCCGTATTGAAAATAACGAAGCCGTTTTAGTGTTATTTTTAGACCTATCGAAAGCATTCGATACAGTAAACCATAAATTGACGTTACAAAAACTTAGCTCTTTGGGGTTTCGTGGGCAATATCTTAAGTTCTTTACGAGTTATTTCTCTCAACGATTTGAATGCGTAAAACTCCATGGGGAATACAGCGGACATAAAGAAATACAATGTGGAGTGCCTCAGGGCAGCACGCTAGGGCCCATACTTTTCAATATATACTTTACCGATCTTAGCTTACTCCCACTGAAATCGAATGTGTTCTAGAATGCAGATGACACCACTCTGGCTCTCCAAATCACCCACTCCAATTGCGGAACAAACACTTTTCAAAAAGACATTCACAAAGTCATGGATTGGTTCAAACAAAATTCATTTTTTTGTACATCTACAGAAAACAAAATTGGTATGCTTCAGGAACCCACATAAAGTTGTTTGTCTGGATAGGCCCATATATTTGCATTCGTCACAGTGCAGCTCTTCTAAATGTAGGCCCCTTGCATTAGAGCCCGAAGTAAAATATTTAGGCCTTTTCTTTGACCACCACTTCACGTGGAACAAACATTTGTTGTTTGTATGCAAGAAATTAAGGGGTGTAGCAGCTATGATTCATAACTTGATAGAGAAGGCCCTATTTAAATTAAGACAAACCATATATAAATCACTGGCGGAAGGGATTTTGAATTATGGAATTACTCTGTACGGTTCCTGCTCAGAATATAAGCAACAATGTATAAACAAAGTAATTAACAGAATAGCAAATAGTATTGCCTATGGAACAAAGTTTCAAGACGCAAAAATAGAGGAAAGTATTCTTATTTAGGTATAGTTTAGGTGCGCCAGCTTTTTCGGTACGAGGTACTAACTCGATATTACTTCAGCAACCAGTTCAATGTTACTGTTAGGAAAAGTAGAACGCTAAGAAAAACAGACGTTCGTGAAACCGCGCGTGTTCACAAACTACGGGAAAAAAAATGCGGAAACATTACGTGCCAAAATTTTTTTAATGCTCTCCGAAACGATTTCTATAATATAAAAATTCAGAGTAAAATGTTTAAGAAAATTCGCGAATATTGTGTCTCAGGAAACTCATATGGGTCAAGAATGGTATGCATTTGTACTGTCCACAAACACGTTTTGGTTGTTTATATTGTGTTGCAGTGCATAATTCTGCTATGTGATTTTCGAGCAAGAAGTATTTGTCATGTTCAAACTTGAGAGTGTGCTTATTCTCTTTTGTGCGTGTTTACACAAACTGCCTGGAAAGCCAACAATCATTCAGTGCTTAGGCAGACCAGAGACAAAAACTATGTAAAACAAAAGTGAATAAAGCCGAATGAATGAATGAACGTCGCATTTAACAACAAAAGGCCGACTTCAATCGCGGTCTCTTTCAAGAATCAAAATGCTGCCGATCCGTACTTCTTCTCAATCGCAGTGTACTATTGGTATACTTCCCTTTCATTGTTCGAATTCTTTTATATTTCGAACTGAGGTGGCTTCCTCTTGCGATTAGAACGATCAAACTTCACTGCACCAGTCAACAAGAAAAGGGACCACTGAGTCGGTTGTAACGCCAAGGTCCTCTGAGAATGTGAACCAGGTCCTATGAGGCAGGTCCAGTGAGACTCGTGTGAAAACGCGGTACCACCGACCTGTCAAGAAGGTGAAAGGCGTGGGCATTAGACCAAACGGAAGATCGCGAGGGGTAGGGATGGGATCCTGATGCGTTCCTAAATATCTACCAATTGATCTTCCATCAACACTTCTTTTGTGCGTGTTGTTTTGCGCTACTTCAAATGCGCCAATTAACCTCTAGCTTCATTCACATCGTGTGAGTGATCCGACTATATTTTCAGTCATTTTTTTAGACTTTGAACGTCTTGATACCTCTCTTCCAACGTTAATGGACAATACTTTTTTATTGCTCATCTCCAGTGACTCTTCTAGAGTTCCTAGATCTCAAATACACAAAGAAATGAGCACATTTTCTTTAAAAACGGAAATAGTAAATCGTGGTTTATTTAAGTACGCGTTTCGGCCCGAAAGTATACATATCTTACGTTATGAATTGGTAGTATCAAACATACAAGAAAATAGACGCACTTCCAACAAGTTCTATCCTTTCTCATCGAATTAGGCTAATCTTTATTGTTCCTTCTTTCCGCACCTACCTCGCCGCGGTGTACATGTCAGTATGAACTTTATTATTATAAAAAAATGGTCGCCATCCCGCCCTGCAACAGTGGATGCCCAGCGAAGCTGATGCAAACCCCTACACATGCTAATGGGGGGGGGGGGGTAGGAAGTGTTTGTCGTCGTCTCAGCGGGCTCATCACTTGCACTCGGCTTCTCTGGCATCAAATCCTGGGTCCTGACGTATGCGGACGCGTCTTGGGCCAGGAATACTGCCTAGCCTGACGCGTGCGCTAGCCTTTGAATGACGTCGTCCCACCTTGGGAGAGTAGCTGCAAACTTAATCTTTACCAGAACACATCAGGGGGAGGAGAACGGCGGGTGTGGGGGCTTCCAATGTTCAGCGACGCCTTATTATCTATAAGGTGGTTTCAATGCTGAATACTGGGCTCTGTGCTGCACGCTTGATTAGACTGACGCATTCGCAGGGCGTGTTTGGCGAGAACTGCTGGGCCCAGCCTCGATATTTTGTTAACGTAACGAAATTTTCCGACTAACAAGAGGCTAACATTTTCGCTGTAGTAACACATAGCCGTACATATATACCCACCGCGCTCTCCTTTTTCTTAAACGCATGCACTCTGGCACATTTTTTTTTTCAGTGATGCAAATGCGCAATTACGACTGACAGTGGTCTGCCCTCTGAAAATGTCCGACTGTGTCAATCGTTTTTGCCGCCATATGGCCTAGAACCAACAAAAACAAACATCCGGTAATCTACGCCATCAATTAAAGCCTGTATTGAAATACATGCATATGTGTGTACAATATTGTATGTGTTGCGTTTAAGGAAAGGTAGTACTGGCATCTCTGTCAACCCTTCTTTTACCGGTATAAAGTTAAATTTTAAAAACTTCCATGAATGCCGGTGTAGAGCTTCTCTCGTGTGTTTAATGTTATACTGTTATATAATGTTATGTGTTTAATGTTATTTCAAGTTCATGGTTTCCTCTAACATCATTTCCTAACACACGTCAAGCTTAAAACATAAAAAAAGTGAGTGTAAACATTTCCTTATTTTTTTCTTTTATTGTTCAAAAAATCCAATTTTCCCCCCGTCCAACCGCTGTGTTGACGCAGCATTTTAGAACAAAAGCTTTCAAATGCATATGTATCAGTGTGCAGTTTGGAGCCCACACTTACGTTCGGAAAACCGGGCCCACCCAGAAGATTAGCGGTTATTATTTTTGTCTTTCATACTCACCCTGAATCAGCAAAGGATGCCAGGATCTCCGATAATGCTTCGCTCAATGCCTGGTTCTCAACACCGATCTCGTTGTCCGGGACGAGGGGAAACCCGAACAAGAACACCAACTCGCCTGCGTGCGGCGTGCCCATCCAAGACGGTAGAGGCGGTGTGTGGTACTTGTGGTCAAAGATGCACGAGAACACCTTACTGCCCCTTGAAGCGTGCTTTTTCTGAAGAAAATGGGCGGGGCAGTTGAATATCCTGTCAGAGAAGTGGTTGATGTACTGCCTCACTAGACCTCCGATGCTGGAGTTCTTTGCACCTTCTACATAGTGTTCAAGAGCTTCCGGTAATGGAAGCTTCACCCACGCACCCATGGTCGCTTCGAGAAAACGCTGAACTTTATCCGGTCGCAGCCCTTCGAGATTATCTTGCAAGAAATCGACGTTTGGAGGGTAAAGGAGGGCAATTGACAGCTCGTCCGAAACGACTCCGACGATCAAATCTACCTTACTGAAAAAACCCCGTTTTAACGCGTGGAGCGGTTCTTTTGGTAGAAATTCGTTGTGGTACGTGGGCAAAAAAGGAAGTATCTTGGGTCGGGCCACGGCAAATCCCGCTGTTACGATATCGTCTGCTGGAATTTTACGGAGGCATCTGAGTACCTGCTCAGGGTGCGTTGTCAGATTCACTTCTTTGGTATTGCAACCCACTCGTTCAGCGAGCCGATTGGCCTTTTCATAACTTTCTTGTGGCGTGTCGTAGAAGTCGAGCGTGTACATGGAGCCGCTAAGTAGAACCGCCATAGAAAACAGTCCTCGGCTCATTGGGGAAAGCAGGTGACAATGAACGCTGAGTGCACCCGCACTGTGGCCAAATAGCGTCACCTTGGATGAATCGCCGCCGAAGAAGCGTATATTATCCGTAACCCAACGAAGCGCTAAGACTTGATCCATTAGCCCCATGTTACCGGGAGCTCCAAAATAATTAGCGTCGAGGAATCCCAGTGCGCCAAGGCGATAGTTCATTGAAACGACGACAAAGCCCGTCCTTGCGCAGAGAACAGATCCCGTGTAGTTGTCGTAGGCTGCGCTTCCGTAAGAAAACCCGCCTCCATGAATCCACACCAATACTGGAGACAGGTTTCCAGTGTTTTGCTGGTCTTGGCTTTGGAGACGGGAAGTCCAAACGTTGAGGTGCAGGCAGTCTTCACTGTACGTCACTTCACCTGCCATGAAGCCTTCGTGCACTACTTGTGGACATCCTGTCCGTAACTGCGTTGCATTGTACGTGCCTTGCCATGGATCATTAGGAGCGGGAGGCATGAAGCGGAGGTCTCCCACAGGTGGCTTGGCGTAAGGGATTCCCATGTATTCTTCGACAGTCGTATTCAATACATTTATCACTTTTCCTGATACCGCCCCAAGGGAGGTCTGCCTTTCTACGCCAGCACCGTACGTAGCAATACACAGGCCAAGAAGAACATGGGGAACTTGAATTATCTTATCAGCCTTCATTGCAGCACCTGCAACAGCATAAGAAAACAATGTTAAAAGGGAAGAGAATGTCACGAAAATATGAATACAAGTCAAATGTTTAATGAATCATAGCGCGCTGAGAACTTTTATTTCGTAAGGGGCCTGTAAAGAATAATCCGCTTTGAACGCCTGATGTTTATTTGAGGCTATTCCTGTTATTACGAAGTCTGAAAGAACCACGAAACACATCCCAATCACCGAGCTTCCATCTAAACAAATACAACAAGAGCAACATTGTTCGCAGGCTGAACCCCTCCTCGCTTCTTAATTTTGCTCAGAATCCCAACCCTCGTCGCCAAGCCAAGCGTAATATCTTGTAGCCATGAATTTTGAGACAATGCTTACAGCGCGAACAATTAGACGAAGGACGAAAGAGAGTGGCTACACGGACAAGCGCTCCGCTTATCCGTGTAGCCACTCTCTATTCCTTCGTCTCATTGTTTGCGCTGTAAGCATTACCCTCTCGGCAAAACTCTCACGTTAACTTGAGATATCGCTAAAATTTAGGCCTGAAGCGTCCGTCACATGAACTCTGGCACGGCCATATGTGAGCAACAAAAAGATTGCCGACTGCAAAAAAAGGCATGCGTACTATGGCGCGAGTCTCAACTGCCGTGCCACCTTCTCGCCTGTTCGCTAATGGTTTAACAGCTGCTGGAATCCTGAACCACTCCCACAATCAGCTTATTCCAAAAGGAAGTAGGAGTATCGCTAGCACCGACAAGAATTCTTTACAATGATTCAAAAGGTGACTGTTTCCATTATTTAATTATGTTGCCATATTTTAATGGAATGCCGTGGCGTAATAATGTCGACTTGTCTTTTGTTTTTGTTTTTCAGAACCTACTCGTAGAACAAAATGAGCCCATAACAACGCAAAAGAAGCTTCAACTGAGATAGCCTATTTTTGTTCAATTTTTTAGTTTTTGTGTCCACGACATTACTGACGTGTTTCCTCTCGTGTGTGGTTTCAGCGACGGCATAAAAGTCATCCAAGAGCTAAAAGTGCAAAAAGAACTAGGAGTATCGCTAGCACCAACAAGAATTCTTTACAATGATTCAAAAGGTGACTGTTTCCATTATTTAATTATGTTGCCATATTTTAATGGAATGCCGTGGCGTAATAATGTCGACTTGTCTTTTGATTTTGTTTTTCAGAACCTACTCGTAGAACAAAATGAGCCCATAACAACGCAAAAGAAGCTTCAACTGAGATAGCCGATTTTTGTTCAATTTTTTAGTTTTTGTGTCCACGACATTACTGACGTGTTTACTCTCGTGTGTGGTTTCAGCGACGGCCTAAAAGTCACCCAAGAGCTAAAAGTGCAATGTAACAATTCTGCGCAACTTATAGGATGAAGAAATGGGAATAAAGAATATAACTACGAGGGTGAAGGAATTACTGAAACCACTTCAACCACGATAGAGAAATCCAGAATGGCGCTTGGCCTTAGTGGGTTGTGATTGACCACCTTGAGAGCAGAGTCCACACAAAAACGACCTGCGTCTACCGTTGTCTTGATATCCTTTTGATACAGTGGTTTCGAGCGCACTGATTATGAGTTTAGGGAGTTGCTACCGGTTTTTTAGTGAGTCTTTTGGAATATAACCCGGGGCTAATTTTAAAAGGTTGTATTTAGGCAAGTATAGCCAACTGTGGTGAATGTATAACACCGTGAGTGATAATAGGCCAGTGTACAGCCAGAAACAAATGTGGTATTTGTGACCATGTGTGTAAAAAACATTTATGACCACCCGCTAAATCAATTACTGTAGTTAACAACACGCACCTATTTGTATTGGCCGTCCGTTTTTTACTAATTTTTACAGCCATTTTAGTTATGAGCTCGACCAGCTACTAAAGTTTCTTTTTCACAACAAATTGCATACTTCATGCTTTTCCTGCAGATTTTGTTTTTTTGTGGGGCAATTATCACCCCAACAACGCCGAATTTCGCTATGTGCTTCATTTAATTTCTCTATGAGATTCACCGTATGCTTACCAAAATAATTTTTGCCAGACATACCTTCTCATAATCTGCAAAGCAGTGGATATTTTGATTTGATTGCTATGAAGTAATTTCGAGGAATTTCTTTTCTTTCACGAAAAACGTTACATTCGTTCAATCAAGAACTACATTATTTAGTGTGTGCCGGGATATTTGATCATAAATTACGCCTATGGAGTCCTTCTCTGAAATTACTCACGATGGACTACAACTGCGTATGACTGCTTGCTGACAAACATGGAAATCGAGCATCGTTTTTAGTAACATCGAAGTCCCTGAAAGTTGGCGGGTAATTTTGCATGTCAAAATTTCCATGTCTCCACCGACAGTACGCAATGCGGCTATAATTTTTTCGTTCTATGAGATTATAGCGCGCTATGTCGGGAGAGAGAAAGGAGCCTCGGGCAGGACGACCGTTCGTCGGCAAAAACAAGGAGATTCTCTTTTGTCGGAACTCTGCGAGACCCCGTGCCCTCGTGGGCTCGCGCGGCAGCGCCTGTCCCGCCATGTCGCTTGGGCTGCCGCGTGAGGTGCGGCACTCCATCTAGCGTTGTCGCTAGAGCTGCTGCTATACGCCCCCCCCCCCCCCCCCCCCACCCCGCTCAAAAGAAGAGCGGGAGTAACGAGCGAAAAAGTCATACATGTTTCCAGTGGACACGCCGAGGTGGTCTTGTTAAAGGGGGCAGAGCAGGTTCCAACGAAGTGACTTCGGGCGGCTCGAAGTACGCGGGTTTCAGGCGCTCGATTGCGACGGTGTCTTGAGAGCCGTTGATGTCCAGTACGAATGTCGATGTGCGGGGGTGTACGACAGGGTACGGACCAAGGTAATGAGGCCGCAGTGGCCCTCGGATGGGTCCGTAACGAACCAAAACATGCGTGGCAGTTTTGAGGTGTGGGTGCGTGTAAGCCGTCTGGTACTTTGCAAGGCGAGTGGGTTGAGGCCGAAGGTGCCGAAAAACCTCTCGTAGTTGATCGACGTAGTCGCTTGCAGGGACGTGGTGTGAAGACTCGTCCAACGAGTCCGCTGGCAAACGCAGAGAGGTACCATAGACGAGCTCAGCAGACGTGCGTGAGAGGTCCACTTTGTACGTGCACCGGATGCCAAGGAGCGTCAGAGGTATTTGTTGTACCCACTCGGTGGGGCAGCCGTGTGCAGTGAGTGAAGCCTTGAGGTGTCGATGAAAACGCTCCACAAGGCCGTTCGACTGCGGGTGGTACGCAGCTATTCGCAGACGAGTCGTTCCGAGAAGACGCAGTAGTTCGGTGAACAGGGATGGCTCGAACTGCCGGCCGCGATCGGTGACAACAGTGGAAGGGCATCCGTAGCGCGACACCCAGGTAGACACAAAGGCTGAAAGGAGCCATGAATAGAAAATGCAAGTTTGTTTTATTCGAAAGATTTTGTGTTTTATAGTGCCCCCAGCGCTTGTCCGGATACAAACGATGCTTTATTCACTGAGAAATTAATCCATTTAAGTTGAAATTTCGATTTTCCCGCTAAATCGTTTGTTTTCGTGGTCTGTAATGACATCACAGGAACCGACCGCTGTGCAGCCTAGAGTGCCTAGATTCACACGTCCGCCGTACAGGTTAGAGACGCGTATACGCTGGTGCCGCCATTTTGGGTCGCTCGCTCGCCGCCGAAGCAAGTCATTGTGTCAAAACCGTATCAAAAGTACCGCCGCAACGTGGTTTACTTGCGAAGTTTGAATTATCTTTTTCGAGTTGCTAGGTATTGTGGGAAAAGAACAACGCGTTGAGCACTTTCACCCAATTGCGGCGGCACGGGACCATTCAAAGGGTGTCTCCACCCTGTAGGGTGGTGTTGATTTCGAAGAACCCCGTTCTGAACATAGATAGCGCCACCATACCACGGCAAGCCGTTTTTTGCCTTTGGTTTGTTTTTGACCGTAATTAAAGCTGGTTTGTTTTTGTTCTGGGAGAAAATAATCGTTTCCTGAAACAGTGCTCGCTCCACAATTAAGGTCACGTAAGACATCATTGCTTGCGTTAATCGGCCAGTGTCGTCTGGGGCAACCCCAAAGCCCCGCAGTGCTGTGCAGCTAAACCAAGCATAGTGCGCGCGGTACCAGCAGCAGTGCGCATCGATACGCCTATGTTTACGTGTGCTTTTGTAACTTCCACTGTTCGTCCCACCATTCTTATGGCTTTATAAAGAATGTGCCCTGAATTTAAGCGCACATCGCTCGTTTGGCTAGCTTATAAGCTCCACCTAATTTGCATCTGCTTGAGCCGCCTTCCGCAAATCGCAGAGCTGGCTCGCATGACATCATAAGTTCTGTTGCGGCAAATGAGGTGGTGGGTCGCATGGCCATTCCCTTTTTTCCTAATTATGTAGCTTATTTGAGCGACGTCTACGTTAAAAGTGGTGTCAGTATGAGTCTAACGAGGCAATCTTTTGAATAAACCAAACTTGTGTTTTCTCTTCATGGCTCCTTCAAGCTACTGCGGAGGCCGCGATGTCGGGAAAAGGGCAGGCTTCGGACAAACGTGTGAACCGGTCAACACAGCTTAGGATGTACCGGTAACCTGGGCAAGGGGGTAGGGGGCCAACGATGTCAACGTGAACGACAGAAAAACGTTCATCGGGCCTGAGGAACGGCTTGGCGGGGGGAACGGAATGCCGTTGGACTTTTGAACGCTGGCACGGCGAGCAGGCTCGTACCCAGTCTCGAATGTCAGTGTTCATGCATGGCCAAACGTAGCGGCCGATCGAATGAGTTTTTGAGATGCCCGAATGCCGGGGTGGGCCATGTTGTGAATGGCGTCAAACAGGCGGCGACGATGTGAGGCAGGCAGGCAGGAAGGGTAGGGGAACACCTGTGGACGTGTCGCAGACGATGGTCACAACACGAAACGGTACGTCTTCAAGCTTGAGTGCTGTAAGTGCTCCGCGCAGACGGAGAGCTCGTTATCGTTGGCTGGCGTCGTAGCCAGTTCTTGTACGTGAGGCGGGTGGGTAAGTGCTTGCTGCGTTCCTGGTAAAATGGTATTTACATCGTCCATGCGACTCAGAGTGTCTGCAGGGGAATTGGCCACACCACACCTCGTGGATGTCGGACGTGAACTCCGAGAGGTATGCTAGTTGACGTACCTCTCGTGGAGTGTAGAGGGTGTCAGGGCGGTGCAAGGCGAACGTGAGCAGCTTGTGAACGGTAAAGGTCGTGAACGTGCGTTCTTCGAGGTGATGTTTGAAGTGATGAACAGCGAGGTACATGGCTAGCAGTTCGCGGCCGAAAACGCGATATCGTGTCTGAGCCGGAGTCATGCGCTTGGAGAAAAACGCTAGCTGTTGCCATGCAGCTTTAACTCGCTGCTGAAAGACAACTCCGACGGCAGAACTGGACGGGTCGGTCATGAGTGCGGAAAACTCATATTCGGATGAGCCAGCAGGGCAGCATCGGCGACAGCGCGTTTGATGGCTCGCAATGCAGTCAGCGGCATCGTCCCAATCAAGTGAAGTGGATGAGCGTTTGGTGGAAAGCAGCCTGTCTAGAGGTTCGAGCAGTGTGGCACAGTTGCTAATGAAGTGGCGGTACAAATTTACCAGTCCTAGGAACAGGCGGAGCTTTGTCACCGACACTGGCTTGGGGAAGTCGATGATTGCCTGGGCCTTGGCGGGGAGTGGACATATGCCAGTGGCGTCCAAACGATGACCAAGGAAATCGAGGGCAGTGGCACCAAACTCGCTCTTGGAGACGTTGATGACGATGCCGTGAGTAGCGAGACGCTCGAAGAGAAGGGGAAGATGCTTCAGATGCTCTTCCAGGGATGTGCTGGCCACCAGAATGTCGTCAACGGTGGCGTAGACGAACAATAGACCTCGTGTGACGGCATCACTGAAACGCTGGAATGTTTGTGCAGCGTTGCTGAGTCCAAATGGCATGCGCAGAAATTCGAACAGGCCGAATGGGGTCGTGATGGCAGTTTTGGGGATGTCTTCTTCTGCCACGGGGATCTGGTGGTAAGCACGAACTAAGTCTATCTTAGAGAATATTGTGGCCCCGTAGAGAGTGGCGGTGAAGTTTTGGAGGTTGGGTAACGGATAGCGGTCAGGAACGGTTTTGGTGTTCAAGGACCGGTAATGTCCGCAGGGGGCGCCAGTCACCAGTTTTCTTTGACACCATGTGCAGTGGTGATGCGTGGTTACTGGATGATGGACGGATGATGCCCACTTCCATCATGTGCTCGAACTCCGCACGGGCGACTTTGAACTTGCCAGACGCCAGCCGCCGTGGTCGAAAGAAAACGGGAGGGCCTGTGGTGATGATGTGATGATGGACGTCGTGACGAACAGGCTGAGTCCAGTAAGCTGGCGCTGTCACGGTTGGGAAGTCCCGCAGCAAGGTGGCGAACGGTTCATTGGCAACTGTAGTGCAGGATGGTGCTACATTAGTACCTGCCTCCGCTGACACACCTTGCACTGAGAGGAGTGTGATAGCATCAAGTAGTCGCTGCCGCTTTAGGTCGAGGAGAAGGCCATGTTTTGCGATGAAGCCGGCACCGAGGATGGCAGTGCGAACGTCGGCGACGAGAAAAATCCACCGGAAAACTCGGTGGAGCCCCAGGTTTAGTGAGCGAGCGTCGCTTGTAGAAGGGTATGCCCGCGCCGTTCATTGCTTGTAAATGCGAGATGGCACGAGAAGCACGATCCGAGCGTGTACCGGGCAGAACGCTAACCTGGGCACCAGTATCCACGAGAAACCTCTGTTCGGCGACATTTCTGAGTTGGGCCAAGATTGCTTGTCGCCGTTAGCGGTCGGCCAGGCCGTTTCCCGTCCAGGCGCAGCGCAGATGGCAGTGGCGGGCGTCAGCGCCGAAACGCCGGTGGTAGTAGCAAATGCCGTGGTAGGGCGACTCACTGCGTGGGTGTTATGGGCTTCGGCGCTGCGACGACGAGCGACGACCTTGACGCGTACGTTGTGGCGAGTTATTGCCGCAACGATGATATTCTCCAGGCGACCGCAAAGGCTGTCGAGTCTAGATAAAGCGGCGGACTCCCTGGGCGCTCAAGCGGGGTTCCTGGGGTAGGGAGGAGACGGAGGCTTAGATGATGCAACCGAAGCCACTTGAGTAAGGGAGTGGTGACGTCTATGACTTTGACTGCCAGCGCGGCGAGTGCCTGCAGGTCTATGGCTGCGGCAGTGGCGAGGACCATTTGGACGTTGGAAGGTAGGCGCTGAAGGTAGAGCTCACGCAGCAGTGCTCCATGGCGTGAGAATGCGTGTAAAGGAGTTGCTTCATGCGCCGTAGTAGTTGGCTTGGCCTGCGGTCGCCGAGCTCCTCGGAGGATAGAAGCTGCTGGATGCGCGTGCGTTCCGAAGCAGCTGTGCACTCCAGGAGTGCAGCGTTGAGCTGGTCGTAAGGCGCTGCGGGGCGGGTGTGGTTGAACGAAGCGAGGATGTCGGAGATCTCCTCTGCGGCTGTCGGCGGAAGGGCTCCGACGACGTGGAGAAATTTGGTTTCTTGAGAGGTGATCCGAGCCAGCTGGAATTGCGCCTCTGCTTGCAGAAACCAGGTCGTCGCGTGGCGCTCCCAGAATTGCGGAAGCCGAACGGTCAAGGGTGAGACTGCTTCGCCGGCTTCTCGTGAACGGGTTGAGTCCTGGTTGTCGAGGGACATGGCTCTACATTAACCTCGGTGGCGTGTTCGGCAGGGTCACGAATTGTAGGGCGCTATGTCGCACGAGAGAAAGGAGCCTCGGACAGGACGACCGTTCGTCGGCAAGAACAAGGAGATTCTCTTTTGTCAGAAATCTGCGAGAACCCGTCTCTTCGTGCGCTCGCGCGGCAGCGCCTGTCCCGCCATGTCGCTTGGGTCGCCGCGCGAGATGCGGCGGTCGATCTAGCGATGTCGCTGGAACTTGCTACAAGATAAACCCGTTTATTAGAGGGATTGAAGCCAGAGCTAACGAAAATTTACGAAGATCATTTGAAACCTTCGTTGTTTAAAAGGATTGCTTTGTTCTAAGTGGCCATATGTGTCGACGCTTCTGCGGCATTATTAGACTTTCCTATGCACATGTCCTGTTTGTAAAATAGAGGTAAAACAACAAACGTGTATCTTGGCACACTATTCCTGTTGAATATTTGAAATGTTCTTTTGTAATGTTGGTGATAATCCTCAAAAACGCTTAGTCGACCAGCTATCTTATTACTCAGCAAGAATATATTCTTGTTAGTGCTTTACTCTCCCATTTGTGATGTCGCTATTGTGACAATATCACCCTGAACGGCAGCTTTATATTCCCCCAAATGTTGACCTTCCTCGTGGCTTATACCTTACTCTTAGCCGTTCTCTGGTGTTCACCGTCTATGTGCTTTGTTCACACTAGGCGCGGTACCTACTCATATCTTGCTCTACACTCTGTATGCCAAATGTACCAACACACGACACGGGCCTCGGGAATAATCAGTCGTTTCCATTCCCGAAGAAAGTACATTTAGGAGGGCGTAAGCAGGATAAAGTGTCGTTCCAGCCCACGAAAGGAGGCGTAACGATGACTTTAGTTCTGTTGCAGTGGCCCACTTTTATTCCGCCGTTTCCCTGTGGCTTACGTACTATCGGCGTCAAATGAAACGCGAACACAAAAATATCAACCGGAACGTGCAAAATTGAAAAATACTGTTCGTAGAGTTCATATAATGGTACACTATTGGTATGTTTGGAAATCCACTTTAACCAACTTTGTTGCTGTAACTATTCCACGCGTCATTTTGGCTTGCATGGAAAGAAATCGCGCCATCTGTGTGTTCAGGTTCATAATTTCGTGTTCGTGTTTCATTTGACGCCGATAGTACATGTTAGTAATGATGCTATTTCCAACAGCACGCTTTGTAGGCGATTGATAACAGTTTTCAATACTGAGCTGTTTCCGCTGCTTCCGGCGAATATGACCTCGAAAACATATCCCACTATTTGTCGCGAAACCTCAAAATCAGACATCTTATTGTTGATGCATTACGACTTGCCCCAGTTATGTACTATTAGCATTTGGCAGAATTGGCTAGAATGAAAGCTATATATACTAAACAACGTTCGAGTGCTGAAAATGTGCGCAGTGCATTTGACTTGATACTCAAAACGCAAAAAGACAGTTTTTGCCACCTAAAACTAACTCACAAACGCCAGAGAAAAGAAGCACTACGTTGTAATTACAGCATTTTTTGCGTTCTCTGTACCTCCACACACTGAAGAAAATAAAATGAATGTAGTAGTGACTACATTTAGCTTGGTACCAAGCCATACAAATATCCAACTGCACATAGAACAGCGAAATAAAATAGCCTGGCTGTCAAGGCAAATATTCCACTGACTGTCCAGAGAAAGCTTTAAATTTGGAAAAAAAAAATCTATGAGATTTCGCAGCACGCAGTATTGCAGCCCTTTCCCGCGTAGAATAGGCGGCTGCACAAGAACGTGGCGTCAGGCAGGACGATAGGACGGCAAAGTGCACTCACCTGAGAATTACTACGAAATCCTGCTTAGTTGAACCGGTGCACTACAAAACCGGTGCACTTAGTTGAACTCGCTGTCCGGTGCACTACGAAACCCTTGAAGAGCTTCAGCTATACCATCGCCGCTCCTTCAAGTCAGGCACCACTCGACGCTGTAGTATAATTGCTAAACAGATCACAAAGCCTAACGGAGACCATGAGGAGACGTAGAGGAAAGAAGCTTGCCATAAATATTGCGAGTTTCGAAAGTAGCTGAAGTGAACTTGCAGGCAGGGTTGCTGTATAAGAAACTGCCGTCGCTGTTTCGCCTGACGACACTTCGGCGAGTCGACTGGACGCTGCCTCAAGCGCGTGGTCCTTGGGTGCGAGCGCTTGACCTTGTGCTGCGACGCGTCCAAACAAAAATAAAAATAGCACCACTACGGAGGCCGGCGCTCCCAGGTATGCCCGTCATCGCTGACGGCGTTGAGGAAAACATTTTACGAGGTGTGTCCCGCGACAATCTTGAAGCGCACGCAGCCGTATAAAAAAAAAAAGCATTTGTCGAGGGAAATGCGCCGGTCACGTGGCAGGCAAGAAGAACGCTTTCCGCTAAACTCGGTGGCCCGACCACGCTCCACGTGGCGTTTAGAGGAAGCGCGCGTCTGGTCACAGTCGTCTGCAGGAAATGCTGCTGGGTGCGTTAACAGGAGGCGCTCCGCCGATGAAGTGTTGAGCACGGGGAGGCTTGGGTGACCACCTGTCCCGCAACTCACGGGACAGCCCCGCAGTCAAGCTGGTTACCCTATAGTTGAGACGATGTGGTTGAAGTTTCAGGCATTACTCAGTACCACAAATTGTGGTGCGTACAACGTTCGTGTGGGCAGTGTTTTTTTCTGCGTGATTCGTGGGTTTGCAAATGCCTTGTCACAAGGAATAGTCAGCATTGTTTTTGTTTCGAAATTTCGGACTGTGCTGTTCACAATTCCACAACCGCAGACCCGTAGCAGGCCGACAACAAAAACAAGCGTGTCGCTTTTTTTTTCTGTTTTGAAGCGCTAGCTAGAGCAGTGCTTGAAGACGGTCTGACTTCATGCAACGAATTCGCAAATAAGCTATCCATGATGGGTCTATTCACTAACGAATCAGGGGCGCCCATTTTATTTCAGGTGGAGACGACGGGCGTCAAAGTTTTCACCTGATACCTTGCACATGCTTGTACCACGATGTCTCTGGACTGCAATAACCTATAATTTCTTGTTGTATTCTGCTGAAATCGCCATTGTGGAGGGTGTTAATCTCCCGATGGCTATGCGCCAGTCATGATCATCATCATGAATTTACCGTGCGAGTAAAGTGATAGCCCCCGTAACGGGCAGCCATGGCTCAGGCCTGCCTTGCGTCGTTCTTCCGCAACAGTTTGGTGCCGTTAAGCGCGGGAGAATGAACACGTTCGGCGAAGGAGACCATGTGACGTCCCCTCCGGCTTGAGTTTCGTAGAACCCCGTGATTTGACTGCCGTTGACCGCCGTTGCCCCGCCCTCAGCCGGAGGTCACCATGCCTGGCCCTGACCGCTTACTTACGACCGAAGGGAACATTCAACAGGACACAGATACGCACCATCACGTCCAGGGTACCACGCTTGGGATCAGCTGTACGTCCCCCGAGTACAAAGCTCGTGACGACCTGGACGCCCTGCGTTCGTTGAGGAAGGTTCTTCGCACTGCCGTTACGAGGCTGCTAAAGGCAACGACCCTGCTCCGACAAGCTCCTTCACCGTCTGCGTTGGACTTGCTTGAAGTAATCAACGAGCTCGATCGGAAAGACACCGAACTTAACAAGCTGAACGAGGCGATAGGTGAGCTTTTCGAAGGAGACGAGTTTGAACATGATTTTTACGACGCAATGCAATATCAGGAAAGGAAATGCGGGGCCCTCAGTCGGTTGCGGTCGACCTTGAGCGACCTGCGGGAACCCGGCAATAAATGTACCGGCAATGGCACCTCACCCTATCCAGACGACCCTTCCCACGTCGGCTCGCGTACGTCGACCTCGCGAGTAGTTCTGCCGAAGTTGATCGCGACGGTCCACAGCCACCTGGACGTTCCCGATACTGACAACGTGCAGAAGCCGGATACGTCGATGTTCACGTCTACCACGCTGTCTGCAATGTCGACTTCAGATAGCATGAGACCAGGACGTTCGTTGGACCACAACTGCTCTCGGGCGGAGATGCTAAAAGATCAAGTTCCGCCCAATGCGACGTGCGACGCGGAGAAGAGCTTCTTGCTCCATACAGAACGAGAGAAGACATTGCCTCCACCGTGTGAGTTCAAACGTGTCTTCTGTTCAGACATAACGAAAGGCGAATGCTTAGCAGAAGGTTTTGAAAGCCGAGCAGCTCTAAGCGACGAAGTAGTGCGGTCGGTTGTACCCAAGTGCCAAATTGAGTCGTTGGATTTCACTGATGTTCGAAAAGCTGAGCAACCCTTGCTCACCGCTTCTGCGTAATGCCAGGAGACAGCGAGACCTGGTCGAGAACATCCAGAACTGTACTGACCTCCCATTGGACCGCAGATATCCGTAGGACGTCCATTTTAAAGCCGAACGTCCAAGTCCCACGCTCGACATCTGGCGGACGTACTTCGGATGTATTTTTCTGGGAAGCGTGAACGATCGTTCAATTTCGTCCGATGGACGTCCGAGCTACGTTTGTGCACGGACGTTTACTATGGTCCCATCAATAAAGTCCGCTGGACGCCCGTCGTATGTCGGTGTGGTTGAAGCAATATTCCTCGATAATGTCTGTAACTCATCGTAATAGACCCTATGCAAAATGCGCCCCGCCATCTCACGTCGACTCCGGTAACTAGGTCCGCCATTTTGGTGCGGTCGTTTGAAACCGAAACCAATTAGCAAAACATAGAAGGCGGGAATTGACCGCTCTTGGTGATGGACTGCAATGTCGGAGCATTGCTCCGTGTCGCAGTGCACGCAATGCGGAATTGTCGGTCCTAATGGAGAAAAAATATGTCTAGTTCCACGCTCTTGAACGAACTTTCTGACGCGAACTATGCCGGCGCGAGCAACCTTTGTGACACGCTGGGCGCAGTGCGCTGGGAGCGAATACTTGTCGTTGGTTTGCTAAGCGCGGGATTCCGTAGACGCTGTCCGGATGAAAAATACAGCTGCGTTGGAGTTCTGTGGTCCAGCCTTTGCATTCTAAATGAAGCCTGAACGTCCGCCACCTATTCATGCGACTGACAGCGGCGCTCGACCGGGAAAACAGTACCACACGTTGCCAAAATTAGGCTGTTTCTCCACTCGTCCCTTGGCTCTGCGCCCGCTTCATTTCATTGTTGAATGGTACCGTTTAGCCCATACACGAGCGTTTATTTTATCTAGGGCTGTAAACAAACTTTTCTGGCCGCACTACGCCGTCACGGCGCGGTTGAAAATTTCCTGTGTGGCGGGCGCGCACGGTGTGGAGTATGTTGTTGGTCTCTTTTACGTTGAATTTAGCCGCGTGTCGTTGCACAAGTGGTGTACACTCTTATATGATGATCTAATGGTGGAAAATTTGAGCTTTTGCACTTGGTTCCCGATTTGCCGGGCTGAAAGGTTTGTTCTTACGTCAAGTTGTTTGTTGTTACATCAGACTTGTTGCCCTTTGTCATTTCAGCCGTGATGTATTTACTGTCGAATATTTTGCGACTAAAATACACACTCACTCCTCTAGTTTGTCACATGCTGCATGCATGCCTCCGACGTAATGATAGTGGCCATTGATGTAGGTAGCTGATAATTTTCAAGTTTTCTTCAAAAAAAAAAAAAAAAGAAAACGGCCCTAGTTGAATCAGGCCGCCGCTCATCAGCTTGATAGCTTTTGCTTTTTTGTATCCACAGTGAAAATCCCAGTAAATTAAACTACTGCGCTGATTTATAGCGTGTGCAGTGTAGCAAACTGTGGATATATATGGAACAAAGGGAGAATTCGCGCATCCCTGCATTCCGCTGTCTAGTAAACACGACGTTGCCCAGCCTCTGCGTGCTCGCGAGATGACCACGGCGAAACATGGCAAGAATGCTTGCTGGTAGCTCATAGGTAACCCTTCAGGTGTCATGCCAGTCCTTGTTTCTGTCCCTGTGGGGGGTGAGGCCAGCAAAACTGAGGCAAAAAACCCATTCCCAAGGCTACCAAGTTTTCTCCCAAGCGCCTGCACGGCACTTTGTTGCTGCTCGCATTGCTCCTGTACTCGACGTGCATTGAACAGACACATTGGCCAGGGAAGGGAGGGGCCATTTTCTCGCGGGCTTCTCCAGTCAATGTTTTGGACACTCCCTGGCTTGATGCCCTGCTGTCTTGGACGTCCCCACTGTTGTGGCAGCTCAGTGCACGCAAGCTCCATTGGCGCCTCTTAAAACCTTCGGCTTGAAAGAGGGCGAGTAGGGGCACAGCAGCCAGGATGTGACTCCATGCTCCACTGCAACCCGCCGGGAACTCGCACGCTGCCTCCACAATCGCCCCACTGTCCGTCTCAAAGGTGAGGCACACAACATAGGGCCGGCCACTTTTCTTTTGGGAGCGAAAGTAGATGCTAAGCACATGGATGAGGCCCAACCTGCAAGAACAGAGAGAGTGACAGTAAATAACACTCAGGGAAGAACAGGACTAGTCCGCTACAGTTTATGGTAAAGGGACAGAGCAGAAAGCAGTGGCCGCAAGGAACAGACTCAAAATGACCAGATTTTGTGCCTTACTTAACACTGTTGCAAGGGCAATAATCTACACCTCAAACAGCAATGATGTCAAAATTGTTTTTCAAGTTAGAGCGTGGAAGTATCGCTGCATGCTTTGTTACCGTATTTTCAAGAGAAGGAAGTTTAGCATTTATAAAGCTCACCGTGGGTAATGATACCAGTACCCGCATAATCGTGTTCGTCATAACTTAAGCAAGCAATAATATGATTATCGGGAACTCACTTCCAGAATCTTTCGAGATAAACAGGTAAACATTCGGGCTATACCGATGACCCTTCGAATTAAAAAAATCTTCTAGTTCAGTGAGTTCGAGCTAACGAGGTTTTACTGTATTATCTGTTCGGGCACGCCAAAAACATGCGCTTTAGAAACAAACACAACCACCCCACCGCCAAAAAAGGAGAAGAAAGACACACAAACAGATTTTTGCGGCAGAAAATGCTCAATAAATAATGAAAACACTCCAAAGCAGAAAATTCCAGGCGTATGTGCACTTTTGTAGTTGACTTCGCCGCAAAGCGCGATTGCTTTGCAGCAAACGCGCGGGCGGACGACCATCACGGAAAACGGCCGCAACCTTTCCGTAAACACCTTCGCCAAAACTCATCCCGTAAATTTGATGTACAGCATTTTAAAATAAATAATCCACCCATTAGCGGCACGGCCTGGCGATTGTCGCTTTCCTATTTCAGGGTTACTGCAACAGGGTCTCCGCTACGCATTTGCATGGTAAACAACGGTGAACAAAGTGCTGTACAAATGCTCATACCGGTTAACTCGCGTCAAGGAAAAAAATGAAGAGGGATTTACTTACTGCGAGTCGCACGTGTTTGTCCGCACCGATGAAGGCGAGCAATGCGCCTCGGTGGATAGGCGGCATGCCCTGCTCCGCTACCGCTCGGATGGGTCTTTGGCGCGGCACCCCGAGTGGTATGAGTCTTCAGACACATTCGGCAGCGCAGACAAGTCCTTCGTCCACAATCCGCGGTCGGAAGCCTGAAAACGCCGTCCAGTTCGAGCCATATCTCGTTACCGTCACCTACTCTACCACAGTGAACAATACGAGACTTCCCGATCGGCGCCTGCACCAATATGGCGGACGGTCTTGTTTACAGCAGTGTTGCTAGATCACCAAGCAATTTCGTATGGGGTCTATTAGCCTCGAGTTAATTACATTATCGATATTCTTGCTGCCTGCAGAGGGAGGGAAACTATTTCTCGGCTCAGAAAACAATTGTAATACTTTTAAACCCTCGCGCCTTTCTGGATCGCGCAAGAAACATGTCCTGTATTAACTCAGTCAGTAGTATTAACTCGATGCTTGTTACGCTCTGAATGAGTCAACTTTATGTAGTGAAGTTCGAATTCAAAAAGAGAAAGAAGACAGATCTCGTAAAGTTTCACAAAAGCAGTTGGGTTAATATACACTGCTGTATTGTTTGATTAGCTGCTTTTTTGTAACGAAAGTTTTGTTATTTTCTTTTTTCGCAATGCAAAGCCAACTCTAGTCAAGCCACATCAAGCCGTAGAGCGAACAGCTAGCCATACACGTTTGTGTAGAAGTTTCGAAGCACCAACGAACTTCGATTATCTTAAAGAAAGAAACCCTGCTGCTTTATTCTAGACGTCTTTTGGCGTCCTCAGCGAAAGGTAAGACATTTTTATAAGTTCCGGTGAGTGGGGAGGGGGCGGGGAAATTGTTAGCTTTCCGTGTACTGCAAACGCCGTACGCTGTGCCGAAGTTAGGCGTAACTGGCTTGGCGCGTTTTGAATGACAGTGTAGAAAACGCGCGGAGTGAATCGTCTTTTCTTCGCAGACATAGGCACCAAAAAATTAGTTGTACCGTTTCCTTAAAGCTATCAGCGGAACGTGCACGTACTGTCGTCGAAAGAGAAAGTCGTGAGTATGCCCGCGTTCGCATTCAGCCGGCGCTACCTATACGACGTGGTGTGCGCAGGGGCTACTTCTACGCTCACTCAAGTTCACGGAAAGGGTTGTAACAATTTGTACTGTGTGAGCTCTGCGGAGATGCGTTGTGCATTGACCTTGAGATGAAAATGTAGGCACAATGTCACGAAACGTGTAAGAAGCCGAACGGTGCGTGTGAGGGAGGTGATTTCACGACCCCAGAGAGGACACGGCCGTGGTAGCTCATGCCGGCGAACCCGGCAAAGTAAACGCATTTTTCCGACGGGAGTATGAAGCGTGTGTTAATATATTTGCCGTGCTTGTTGTATGCGCTTGTAGACGCACGTATCCGCAGATAGACGCCGTGAATACCCGCCGCGTTGGCTGAGTGGCTGAAGCGTAGTGCTGCTGAGCCCAAGGACGCTGGTTTGATTTTCGGCCGCGGCGGCCGATTTTCTGGTGGAGGCGGAAAGAGAAAAGTCTCGTGTGTTCGAGATTGGGGCACACGTTAAAGATACCCAGGTGGTCAAAATTAATCCGGCGCCTTCTACTACGGCGCGCCTCATCGGCTGTGTGTCGGCGCGTACACCTCTTAATTGATAGACGCCGTTAAAGCGGGCTAAAATTCTTTTTGTGTGTCTAATAATGTAGCCATATATGGGAAAAAATAAACCATGAAGTTTGAATTTACATGACCAGGGGTGAGACAGCTGTGCATATTGCGCAGTTTTGATACAAAGTTGATTTAAGTGCGAATGCACTTCTTAAGCGAGCCTGAATCGTCCGCCGCCGTAGTCCGCATAGCAACAGCTGCGGGTGCGCGCGCTCCTCGTCTTCCTTAGCAACGGGGGGAGATGGGCGCGCGCTGCCTGGCCGCTGACATGGCACATACCCACGGGGGGATTGGCCAGGAATCGGGCGTGAGAAGGGCTAATGCACCCGCTTAGAGGAGTACTGACACGAAATTTCAAAGCTGAGTTCCGCTCTAGCAATCAAGTACAACGACAACACAAATAGGTGTCTGTGAATAAATGCATCTTTCTTTCTTTGTAGTTGTGTGTGTGTGTGTGATCTCTCTTTCGCGAACATTACCGAACCGCGCAAATTCAACTCGTGCATTCGCTTTTTCACATTCTTCCCCTCGGGGAAATGCGGGGAATTTTTTCCTGCGCCAGGCTGCTCCAAAAGCTTGAAAATTTCGAAACTTGCGCTAAACTGCTCCAAAACGGTATGAGAGCCAAGGATTTTAACGCTCCCGTTAGTTTCAGCGGGGAAAAAGGCTTACTAGTGGCGTACTTTTCCAGCATCTCCAGGGTGATGCTGTTTGTAAAGGTTTAATTGATGGATAATTCAATAAAAAACCGCATAAAATTGTTCCCGAGATAGTTTTTTCGAAAGTCTCAATGTTGGGTTGCACATGTTTATTCTTTGAGTTTTTAAAGTTTTTCCATCGAAAGCCGTTGCAAAGACCTGTACAAAAAATACTTGTGTGTTCTGAGGCGGCGAACTATTGTGAAAGGTGATGAAAAAAACAGCAGTTTTAGGAGCGCCGTATCTCTAGAACGGCACTACTGGGCGCCGCCATCTTGGTATGGTGAAGATGGGAAAACATAGGCACCGGGCAAAGCAGTTTCTCGTAGTTTACGCAGAGTGCTGTTCGTGTACTTCTGCTGTGGTTTTGGTTATGGGGGTGGCTGGGCTTACATTTAGTCGTTTGATCAGTTGCGGGACTCGAAAGACGGGAGTTCATCAAAAACAGCATGGCGCCCGCGAATTCACCGTGTTTCAGCCTTGCGTGTGTGGCCAGTGCGTGCCTGAAGTGAAATTTCGGACTTATTGCAGTGTTATAAAACGCTGAGTTATTGCTGCCTTTGACAGCGAGCTTGCGAGTGGCGGGAATGGGACGATCGACACTGCATATGTGGCGGCGCAGGCTAGATCACCGGAAAATGTTGCAACAGTGCCCGATTGCGGGACGGGCTATTATTGCACGCTAGTAATAATGGTTAGTGAAATTTAATACCAAAAGGGAGGTGGCTTAACATAGCAACGTTGCTGTAATTATGATCGTAGTGAACGTGCACCTTGGGTATTGAAAATGGGAGGGCTGGTGGGTTTCCACGACTGTCACCTCGTTTTCCGCAACTTTTGCCGTGGCGAGTCTACACTTCTGCGTAAGCAGAGTCTGGGATTGCAAAAACAATAATTTTTGATAATACATGATAATAAAAGTGCCTTACGATTGCTTAGTTTTCCAATTTGATATTTTCAACGGATGTCCACTCTATTCATGCATAGAGGCTAAGAATTTAAAAGTGGTTTGTTAAAAGGTAGTTCAGTTCGTACCTTGTGATACTCTGGTAGAAAAAAATCTTTATTGAAAGGCTGTCTCAGTTTTATGTACGTTCAAAACCGTATAAAGTGTACTTTTCCACCTCGAGTTGCCAAAAATGTATTCTTTAGGCTCCTAAGGTGACATAATAAATGTCGTTCTTCTGCTCCAAATCAAGGTTCTTCTGCTCCAAAATCAAGATTTTGCTGCTCCAAAAACTGCTCCCAAATCTAATTCAGCTGTCTCACCCCTGTACATGTATTTGACTTCTTGTGTAGGGTGGCTCCAAGAAGAAACATCTAATTGTTGCTTTTGGTTTTGCAGGAGCTCACCGAGGTGTTGGGGAAATTTTTGAGCCAAGATGTTCCTGGCATGAAGCGGGATGGGCACGTGAAATGTTGCACTTACAGTGGAGGTTATAGAGCGTTAAATAAAGAATTTTTAAGCTTCACGACTTCGTTTTATTGGTTTTGCGTGCCATACTTTGCAACATGTAATCTGCAATATACTAAATCTATTTCATTCAGTATATTAGTTTTCAGCACCCTGCTTAAGTGTTGAATACTTCACTTTTTCAAGCTAACTCTTTGTTGTTTAGCGTGCATTGCTTCAAGTTTTGTCTTTACCAATTTAATGAAAATATCCGAAACATACTCGGTAAGGATTCATAAAGATTAATAGTATATGTTTCAGTTTTTTAGTAAACTTGAGAGCCTGTACTTGCTGTAAATTTTAGTGTTTTATTGATAACATGCCTTGAAGCACTACTCCAGCTTTAAGAATACTCGATGTGAAAGCCCCTTCTGGAGCTTGTGTTTGCAAAACCGTAATTTTAAATTCTTGTACCACACACTGTGTGGACCGATGACAACACATCCTATTCATATTTTTCTTGCCAAGAGTGGGAACAGTGATGTTTGCAGTAGCATAATACAGTGAAAAGTTGCAACCTTATTATAGTAACCGCTTTTCAATATGGAACCATGTGTACACTGCAGACTGTCGTGTTGAAGCATCCAGTTCACCGGGGTGGTAACTGCCTAATACAACTTGTTCATATTTATGTTGACACAACAGTCCGCAGTGTATGCATGGTCCTTACTGAAAAGTCGTGACAATAATAAGCTTGCAACGTTGCACTGTATTATGCTTCCGTAACATCACTGTTCGCACCCTTGGCAAGACACGTATGAATAGGGTGGAGTTGTCTGTGCACAGTGCATGGTGCAAGCATTTATAATTAGAGTTGTGCCAAAACAAGCTACAGAAGGGGCATTTGTATCAAGCATTCTTAAAGCTGGAGTAATGCTTCAAGGCATGTTATCAGTAAAGCACTGAGGTTTACAGTGAGTACAGGTTCTCCCTGATTCGAAAAATTCAGGACTAGAAACGGACGTCCGGCAGACGTCCAATATCCGCATTTCGTTATCCCCTGGATGTCCCCTGTACATTTCGGTTTGGAAATGTCCGATTTTGGACATCCCCCGGATGTCTGAAAATCTGGCTATGACGTCTATCGGACGTTCGTAGGATGAGCAATCTTTGCATCGGACCATCCCACGGACGTCCGTAAGGCGTCCGCCGGCTTTCTACAGATGTCTGACGGACGTCCGAATGTCCGACACTGGATGTCCGATGGACGTTCGATGGACATCTGTGGTCGAATGGGCTGAGAGCGAGCACGAAAAGAAACTCGTCAAGACCAGAAACTACCGAAAGGCCGATCCGAGGTCGGTGGAAGACTGTGGCGCGGCTGTACTCGCTGCACACGAGCTACCATCTCACCGAGACATTTACAGTTGCTAGACAACAACTTTCCGGCAATGCTGCAAGACATCACACCTTTCAGGACGCTAGGCGCAGAGTTTGGTTGACATCTTTTCGAGACGTGATAGATAATTCACAATTCGGTTTTCGTGCGGGAAGTTCCACTAGCTTGGCTTTACTAACCTTAACCGATTTTATTAAAAAATCTATTGATTGTGGTAAATATGTTGGCTCAGTATTCTTAGACTTCACAAAAGCTTTTGATACCATTAATCACAGAATTTTATTCATGAAACTGGAAGCATATGGTATAACCGGTCCGGCACTTACTCTATTAAAAATTACTTGGTTGATAGGCAATACGTGGTAGCTGCAGCTGGCTCGTTCTCTGACTGTCAAACTATTAACCAGGGTGTCCCGCAGGGTTCCATTCTCGGTCCCTTATTGTTTAATATTTATATCAATGACTTACCCACCTTTTTACACCGATACAATTGTCTTTTATATGCTGACGATACCACAATAACATTATCAGACACATCTAGAGTATCTCTAACTGATAAATTAAACGCTGCTTTAACGGGTGTAACTGAGCGGTGCAGCAGAAATAATTTAATAATTAATCCTACTAAGACTAAATTTATGATCTTTAGAAGCCACCAGAAAGTGTTAGGTATGTTGCCAGAATTAAGACTTGGTTCTAATCGGATCGTATCATGCGACTGCGTCCAATGTCTTGGTATAATTCTTGACACTAACCTTAAGTTCATATCTCACGTTGATCATATCAGAAAAAAAATGGCATTTGGCATCCGGGCATTGCTGAAGGCACGACCATTCTTTCCAACCAAAGCTTTGTTATCACTTTACTTCGCTTTCATGCACAGTCATATCAACTATGGAATCACTGCTTGGGGTAACACATATCACACCCACCTATCATCCATTCAGCACATTCAAAATCAAGCTATCCGTATCATTGCTAGCAGCCCTCGCCATTCAAGTGCATCACCTCTACTCCGCGAAAATTCAGTTTTATCGGTAACAGCATTGTTTGATTATAACTTAGGTATTTCTTTTTTCAAACTACTCAACAACCAATTATGTTTTGAACTTCTTGACGTAGGTACTTTAGTGAACCATAACACTACTAGATTTGCCTTGAATAATAACTTGTTGTTACCTAAGGTAAAAACTAATTATGGACAGCAAACTTTCCATTTTGCCGCAATTAATCTATGGAACCGCCTACCACTTAATATTAAATCATCACATTCTATCACAGCCTATAAAAAATCTCTAAAAAATCTTCTTCTAACCTGATATGTTTCCTAATTTCTTTGTTTTGCTGGTTTGATTTTCGTCATTTGTTTGCACAGTAGTTTTTTGTGTACTTTTGTAAACCGTTAGTATTTAATTGTGTATAATGACAATTTGTTTTTTGAATGCCGTGTTTATGTACATAGCTTAATATTTTAGTAACTTCCATATGAAAACCATGCACTACAAGTTCTTGCTTATTGGTTTTCTTCACAAATGTTTTATTGCACTTGTTTTCGCTTCCACTGCTGCTTCTGTAACGTTTTTTGTGTATTTCATCATCGAGGGTCCCAGTGCAGTCGCTGACTTCGGGACCCTTGTCTGTAAATTTTCTTTGTAACCGTTTACTTTTTATGAATAAACTTCAACTTGAACCAGGCTGCAATACTCAAGGCGGCGAGACGACGCAAGCACCGCTGGAGACGAAAAGGGACAGCGTTTGCTGAAGCTGCAAAAGGAATGACCTTCTGGACCGATAATTAGGTCGTGGACCTATTGTTGACTCACCATGAACTATCCCGCAGGCCTGGGAGTATGGTGAAATCTCCCAGCCGGGTGTTCGCCGTGCCGCAGTGCAATGTTTCAGAGTTGTGATGCTCCAAAGAACCAGATTCGCTTGTTCAAGCTGCGTCGGAGGACGGAGATGTTCAAGAAGTGTCAAAGTGAGCGCGTAGTGACCAGAGCGGAGATGTTCAAGTGTCAAAGCGAGACATCAGCGCGTAGTGACCAGAGCCCACATGACGCTCAAGCTGTCCGATTAGCTGTGAGACTCTCTGCGCGTATATCATCCAGAAAGATACGTACTAGATGGGTATGAATTGTAATTTGGCCGATACGCGGTCGTGGTTCCAGCTGGAGAAGCTATCGACTGGCCAGCAAGTACAGTAGCGCGCTTCTACAGAGGCAGACACGAACGTTGCGTGCGCAGGAAGATGTTAAATCTCCCGCTGGCTGTGCGAGTCATGATCATCATCCTGGATTTACCATGCGAGTAAAATGATGATCCCCACTAAGGGCAGCCATGGCTTCGGTCTCGCTTCGGTCGTTCGTCCGTTAACAGAGGGCCAGTTTCGCCAACGCAAATTCAATGAGCTTTATGGCATTTTCCAACTTCCCTTAAGAATTGAGGATTGCTCATGGAGCCCATGGTACTTGATTTCAACTGCCCATCACCACTGTGGTGTTCTGTTGTATGTACATGAAGCCCATGGTACTTCATTTGAACTGGCCATTACCAGTAATGCACAGTTGCAATGTAAAATGAATGAGCTTCATGGCATTCCCAAACTTGCCATCACAATTGAGGATTTCACTTAATGACCATGGTACTTGATTTTAACTAACCCTTACCAGTGTGGTGTACTGTTGCAATCACAATATTGGCGGAAAACCATGCATTGGGTTTTGTTTGTTTGTATTTTGCTTTTGCCGCCCGGCTGCGCCGGTCTGCGTTATCGATGTTGTCTGTGTGCCAAGGGAGGCGCGTGTTCTGTTTTTTGTGTGCCGCATGTGTTATCTCTTCTGATAAGGAGAGCGCACCGAACTAAAGTGAACTGCCTAGAATAATTTTCGTTGATCTACAGTGTTCTGGATACAAATGACTATTCGAGAAACCCTCGTGCCCAGTGATAAATTCCCTCAGATCAGATGCCGCGGCATTCGAATCACCGACGCTTGCTTGCGCACGTCACTTTGCTGACTACTGCTTCGCGCATCTGTATTCTTTGAGTTGTTAGGGGAGCACAAGTTAGCTCTAATAAACTTGTTTTCCTTGAAGACAACGGCGTCGTTTTTGGCTTTGTGACATCTGGTAGGTGCGGGGTACATGAACCCTCAACTCTCTTCAAGCCGACAGGCAAGCCCAAGTCGTGTCAGCCACCGACAGCAAGGTCTTCAGCCAGAGTTTGGACTGCTGCCGGATAAAGTGAAAAAAGAAGACGTGAAAACAACCATGATCAACGCAAGCACCATGACCAACGCTTCCAATCCTGCCCTCGTTATTCAGCAATTCCTAGGGAGCCTCCATCATTCCATGGGTCGCCTGCGGAGGACCCCGAAGACTGGTTGGAGCAGGTCGAATGGGTCAGGCTGTTTAACCGATGGGACGACGCGGAGACACTGAGGCAAGTGTTCTTCTACCTTGAGGACACAGCGCGGATCTGGTTCGAAAACCATGAGAGCTCCCTAGAGTTTTGGAATGATTTCAGAACGCAATTTTTGATGACGTTCACCACGGTTGTGCGGAAAGAGCGGGCCGAAGTATTGTTGCAGGCGCGGACACAGCAACCTAACGAAAGCATTGTTGTGTTCGTCGAGGAGATGAAGAGGCTTTTCAGGCGTGCTGACCCTTGCATGGCAGACGAAAAGAAGTTACGCTTCTTAATGCGCGGTGTGAAGGAGGAACAGTTTGCTGGACTTGATCGCAATCCACCCAAACCCGTCGCCGAATATGTTACCGAAGCCAGCACAATTGAGAAGGCCCTCTAAATGCGTGCTAAGCAGTATGATAGCAACATTGTTAGCGCGGCGATATGAATGAGCTTCATGGCACTTCCAAACTTGCCATCAACGTTGAAAATCCCAGATGAAGCCCATGGTACATGATTTCAACGGCCCATCACCAATGTGGGGCTCTGTCGTACATGAAACTCATAGTACTTCAGTTGAACTGGCCATTACCACTGCAATACACAGTTGCAATGTAAAATGAATGAGCTTCATGGCATTTCTAAACTTGCCATCAGAATGGTGAATCACACATGAAGACCGTGATACCTGAGTTTAACCGCCCTTTACCACACTTGTGCACTGTTGCAATGGCAGAATGAATGAGCTTCATGGCATTTCCAAACTTGCGATCAGAATGGAAGATTCCATAAGGACCATAGTACTTGATTTGAACTGGCCCTTACCAGTGTGGTGCACTGTTGCAATCACAAAAAGAACAAGCTTCGTAGCATTTCCAAACTTGCCATCAGAATTGATGGTTGAACATGGAGCCCATGGTACTTGATTTGAACTGGCCCTTACCAGTGTGGTGCACTGTTGCTATCACAAAATGAATGAGCTTCATGGCATTTACAAACTTGCCATCAGAATGGCGGATCACACATAAAGCCCATGGTACCTGATTTGAACTGCCCATTTCCACTTAGTGCACTGTTGCAATGGCAATATGAATGAGCTTCATGGCACTTCCGAACTTGCCATCAAGGTTGAAGATCACAGATGAAGCCCGTGGTACTTGATTTCAACTGCCCATCACCACTGTGGTGCTCTCTCGTACATGAAACTCGTAGTACTTCATTTGAAGTGGCCATTACCACTGTAATATACAGTTGCAATGTAAAATGAATGAGCTTCATGGCATTTCTAAACTTGCCATCATAATGGTGAATCACACATGAAGACCATGGTACCTGAATTTAAGCGCCCATTTCCGCACTAGTGCACTGTTGCAATGGCAGAATAAATGTGCTTCATGGCATTTCCAAATTTGCCATCAGAATGGAAGATTGCAGAAGGACCATAGTACATGATATGAACTGGCTCTTACCAGTGTGGTGCACTGTTGCAATCACAAAAAGAACAAGCTTCGTAGCATTTCCAAACTTGCCATCAAAATTGATGGTTGAACGTGAACCCATGGTACTTGATTTGAACTGGCCCTTACCAGTGTCGTGCACTGTTGCTATCACAAAATGAATGACCTTCATGGCATTTCTAAACTGGCCATCAGAATGGCGGATCACACATGAAGCCTATGGTACCTCATTTGAACCGCCCATTACCACACTAGTGCACTGTTGCAATGGTAGAATGAATGAGCTTCATGGCATTTCCAAACTTGCCCTCAGAATTGAAGATTGCATAAGGACCATAGTACGTGATTTGAACTGGCTCTTACCAATGTGGTGCACTGTTGCAATCACAAAAAGAACAAGCTTCGTAGCATTTCCAAACTTGCCATCAGAATTGGTGGTTGAACATGAAGCCCATGGTACTTGACTTGAACTGGCCCTTACCAGTGTGGTGCACTGTTGCTATCATAAAATGGATGAACTTCATGGCATTTCCAAACTTGCCATCAGAATTAAAATTGCACATGAAGCCCATGGTAGTTGATTTGAACTGCCCATTTACACTTAGTGCACTGTTGCAATGACAAAATGAATCAGCTTCATGGCATTTCCAAACAGAAGATCGGACGCGGACAATGCGCCCTCTGCAGTCAAGTGGAACAGCGTGAGACGCAGGCGGATGAGACAGGAAAGGCTGTTTCGGTACAGGAGCGCCAGAAGACTATCGTCTTTCGACGACATGGGCACCGACGCGAGCAGATGCATGGCCAATTTCCTGGTTTTTGAAGTCTTGCCGTTATAATGGCGATTCGGCAGTTCTTCTGTGGGAGATAGCCGTGAACCGTGTTCATGAGTAGGGTGTAGATACGAGATCGGTTGCGTTCGTTTTTCTGAACTATTGCTTGAACGCGTATGTTTTCAAGTTTCAGTGCTTGACTGTAGAGAGGCTGTCGTAATTTCCCACTGTTCAGGGACTTCCAGCGGTGTCGCACTCGCGGGATTGTGCGCCGGCCTTACGTGGTTATGTATGGAAGGAGTTTTTTGTGTTTGGGGTGCAGCAGTACGAGATACCTGCTGAGCCCAACCTACCTGTTTTATGTCGTCCTTGTTGTAAGGCCGTCCGGTTTTCTCCCCACCCAGCACCTTGCTTTGGCAACTGCAGCGGCATCTCGAGATTAAAGGGAGTCATTTAGGGGCACTAAAAACGGAAACTGAAAGCATTTTACGCACACTAAATGAACAACCACAATGTTAGGTTGGGTGGTCAACGGTATCTGTTCTCAGTATTACTTTTTACTTGCAGTGGAAAGCTCACACTTTCGCTGCAAAGTGTGTTGCTGCTCCTTCACCCTTTGACTGCGTATATACGGAGACCGCCATTTAAGCACATGTGCGTCATCGATTCTCCCATGTGCGTCACGAAGCAGGGATCCCGCTCTTGGACGCCTGGGAAGCGGTGGGAAGCGAGCGGACGTTCGTATGCGCAGGCGTCGAGTCTGGACACGTGTAGTAGCCGGCAGTGCTGAATCAGATGCGTGTCCTCAGCAGCTCGACAGCAATCAAGCAAGTAGAAACCTGTGTGCAAAACGGGTGGAATATAGCCACTGTCACCGGCCGCGACCGCTGCTGCTGCAATGGTGATGTGGGCTCGGGAAGGGCGTTCTTTACGGCTGCTTCCTCAGTGCTGCCGCCAGCGGTGGGAAGCGAGCGGACGTTCGTATGCGCAGGCGTCGAGTCTGGGCACGTGTAGTAGCCGGCAGTGCTGAATCAGATGCGTGTCCTCAGCAGCTCGACAGCAATCAAGCAAGTAGTAACCTGTGTGCAAAACGGGTGGAATTTAGCCACTGTCACCGGCCGCGACCGCTGCTGCTGCAATGGTGATGTGGGCTCGGGATGGGCGTCCTTTACGGCTGCTGCCTCAGTGCTGCCGCCAGCGGTGGGAAGCGAGCGGACGTTCGTATGCGCAGGCGTCGAGTCTGGGCACGTGTAGTAGCCGGCAGTGCTGAATCAGATGCGTGTCCTCAGCAGCTCGACAGCAATCAAGCAAGTAGAAACCTGTGTGCAAAACGGGTGGAATATAGTCACTGTCACCGGCCGCGACCGCTGCTGCTGCAATGGTGATGTAGTCTCGGGATGGGCGTCCTTTACGGCTGCTGCCTCAGTGCTGCCGCCAGCGGTGGGAAGCGAGCGGACGTTCGTATGCGCAGGCGTCGAGTCTGGGCACGTGTAGCAGCCGGCAGTGCAGAATCAGATGCGTGTCCTCAGTAGCTCGACAGCAATCAAGCAAGTAGAAACCTGTGTGCAAAACGGGTGGAATATAGCCACTGTCACCGGCCGCGACCGCTGCTGCTGCAATGGTGATGTGGGCTCGGGATGGGCGTCCTTTACGGCTGCTGCCTCAGTGCTGCCGCCAGCGGTGGGAAGCGAGCGGACGTTCGTATGCGCAGGCGTCGAGTCTGGGCACGTGTAGTAGCCGGCAGTGCTGAATCAGATGAGTGTCCTCAGCAGCTCGACAGCAATCAAGCAAGTAGAAACCTGTGTGCAAAACGGGTGGAATATAGCCACTGTCACCAGCCGCGACCGCTGCTGCTGCAATGGTGATGTGGGCTCGGGATGGGCGTCCTTTACGGCTGCTGCCTCAGTGCTGCCGCCAGCGGTGGGAAGCGAGCGGACGTTCGTATGCGCAGGCGTCGAGTTTGGGCACGTGTAGTAGCCGGCAGTGCTGAATCAGATGCGTGTCCTCAGCAGCTCGACAGCAATCAAGCAAGTAGAAACCTGTGTGCAAAACGGGTGGAATATAGCCACTGTCACCGGCCGCGACCGCTGCTGCTGCAATGGTGATGTGGGCTCGGGATGGGCGTCCTTTACGGCTGCTGCCTTAGTGCTGCCGCCAGCGGTGGGAAGCGAACGGACGTTCGTCTGCGCAGGCGTCGAGTCTGGGCACGTCTAGTAGCCGGCAGTGCTGAATCAGATGCGTGTCCTCAGCAGCTCGACAGCAATCAAGCAAGTAGAAACCTGTGTGCAAAACGGGTGGAATATAGCCACTGTCACCAGCCGCGACCGCTGCTGCTGCAATGGTGATGTGGGCTCGGGATGGGCGTCCTTTACGGCTGCTGCCTCAGTGCTGCCGCCAGCGGTGGGAAGCGAGCGGACGTTCGTATGCGCAGGCGTCGAGTTTGGGCACGTGTAGTAGCCGGCAGTGCTGAATCAGATGCGTGTCCTCAGCAGCTCGACAGCAATCAAGCAAGTAGAAACCTGTGTGCAAAACGGGTGGAATATAGCCACAGTCACCGGCCGCGACCGCTGCTGCTGCAATGGTGATGTGGGCTCGGGATGGGCGTCCTTTACGGCTGCTGCCTCAGTGCTGCCGTCAGCGGTGGGAAGCGAACGGACGTTCGTCTGCGCAGGCGTCGAGTCTGGGCACTTGTAGTAGCCGGCAGTGCTGAATCAGATGCGTGTCCTCAGCAGCTCGACAGCAATCAAGCAATTAGAAACCTGTGTGCAAAACGGGTGGAATATAGCCACTGTCACCGGCCGCGACAGCTGCTGCTGCAATGGTGATGTGGGCTCGGGATGGGCGTCCTTTACGGCTGCTGCCTTAGTACTGCCGCCAGCGGTGGGAAGCGAACGGACGTTCGTCTGCGCAGGCGTCGAGTCTGGGCACGTGTAGTAGCCGGCAGTGCTGAATCAGATGCGTGTCCTCAGCAGCTCGACAGCAATCAAGCAAGTAGAAACCTGTGTGCAAAACGGGTGGAATATAGCCACTGTCACCGGCCGCGACCGCTGCTGCTGCAATGGTGATGTGGGCTCGGGATGGGCGTCCTTTACGGCTGCTGCCTCAGTGCTGCCGCCAGCGGTGGGAAGCGAGCGGACGTTCGTATGCGCAGGCGTCGAGTCTGGTCACGTGTAGTAGCCGGCAGTGCTGAATCCGATGCGTGTCCTCAGCAGCTCGACAGCAATCAAGCAAGTAGAAACCTGTGTGAAAAACGGGTGGAATATAGCCACTGTCACCGGCCGCGACCGCTGCTGCTGCAATGGTGATGTGGGCTCGGGATGGGCGTCCTTTACGGCTGCTGCCTTAGTACTGCCGCCAGCGGTGGGAAGCGAACGGACATTCGTCTGCGCAGGCGTCGAGTCTGGGCACGTGTAGTAGCCGGCAGTGCTGAATCAGATGCGTGTCCTCAGCAGCTCGACAGCAATCAATCAAGTAGAAACCTGTGTGCAAAACGGGTGGAATATAGCCACTGTCACCGGCCGCGACCGCTGCTGCTGCAATGGTGATGTGGGCTCGGGATGGGCGTCCTTTACGGCTGCTGCCTCAGTGCTGCCGCCAGCGGTGGAAAGCGAGTGGACGTTCGTATGCGCAGGCGTCGAGTCTGGGCACCTGTAGTAGCCGGCAGTGCTGAATCAGATGCGTGTCCTCAGCAGCTCGACAGCAAACAAGCAAGTAGAAATCTGTGTGCAAAACGGATGGAATATAGCCACTGTCACCGGCCGCGACCGCTGCTTCTGCAATGGTGATGTGGGCTCGGGATGGGCGTCCTTTACGGCTGCTGCCTCAGTGCTGCCGCCAGCGGTGGGAAGCGAACGGACGTTCGTCTGCGCAGGCGTCGAGTCTGGGCACGTGTAGTAGCCGGCAGTGCTGAATCAGATGCGTGTCCTCAGCAGCTCGACAGCAATCAAGCAAGTAGAAACCTGTGTGCAAAACGGGTTTAATATAGCCGCTGTCACCGGCCGCGACCGCTGCTGCTGCAATGGTGATGTGGGCTCGGGATGGGCGTCCTTTACGGCTGCTGCCTCAGTGCTGCCGCCAGCGGTGGGAAGCGAGCGGACGTTCGTCTGCGCAGGCGTCGAGTCTGGGCACGTGTAGTAGCCGGCAGTACTGAATCAGATGCGTGTCTTCAGCAGCTCGACAGCAATCAAGCAAGTAGAAACCTGTGTGCAAAACGGGTGGAATATAGCCACTGTCACCGGCCGCGACCGCTGCTGCTGCAATGGTGATGTGGGCTCGGGATGGGCGTCCTTTACGGCTGCTGCCTCAGTGCTGCCGCCAGCGGTGGGAAGCGAACGGACGTTCGTCTGCGCAGGCGTCGAGTCTGGGCACGTGTAGTAGCCGGCAGTGCTGAATCAGATGCGTGTCCTCAGCAGCTCGACAGCAATCAATCAAGTAGAAACCTGTGTGCAAAACGGGTGGAATATAGCCACTGTCACCGGCCGCGACCGCTGCTGCTGCAATGGTGATGTGGGCTCGGGATGGGCGTCCTTTACGGCTGCTGCCTCAGTGCTGCCGCCAGCGGTGGGAAGCGAGTGGACGTTCGTATGCGCAGGCGTCGAGTCTGGGCACGTGTAGTAGCCGGCAGTGCTGAATCAGATGCGTGTCCTCAGCAGCTCGACAGCAATCAAGCAAGTAGAAACCTGTGTGCAAAACGGGTGGAATATAGCCACTGTCACCGGCTTTTAGACGTGTTGTTTGAGCGGGTCCTCCCCCGAACGAACTGGTGTATGTGCTCTAACCCTATTGCGATCACCATGAACTGGCCCATGAATTGCAGGTTCTAAGAACTGGCCCAGTTATTGAGTCTACTGAGAACAACCAGCATTTATTTGTTTTTTTTTCTCTTACCCTCCCTCCCCATTCCTTTCCCCCATCGTGACCAGTGGTCATCCTTTTCTATTAAAGGCTGTCTCTCTCTCTCTCTCTGTCACCGGCCGCGACCGCTGCTGCTGCAATGGTGATGTGGGCTCGGGATGGGCGTCCTTTACGGCTGCTGCCTCAGTGCTGCCGCCAGCGGTGGGAAGCGAGCGGACGTTCGTATGCGCAGGCGTCGAGTCTGGTCACGTGTAGTAGCCGGCAGTGCTGAATCCGATGCGTGTCCTCAGCAGCTCGACAGCAATCAAGCAAGTAGAAACCTGTGTGAAAAACGGGTGGAATATAGCCACTGTCACCGGCCGCGACCGCTGCTGCTGCAATGGAGATGTGGGCTCGGGATGGGCGTCCTTTACGGCTGCTGCCTTAGTACTGCCGCCAGCGGTGGGAAGCGAACGGACGTTCGTCTGCGCAGGCGTCGAGTCTGGGCACGTGTAGTAGCCGGCAGTGCTGAATCAGATGCGTGTCCTCAGCAGCTCGACAGCAATCAAGCAAGTAGAAACCTGTGTGCAAAATGGGTTTAATATAGCCACTCTCACCGGCCGCGACCGCTGCTGCTGCAATGGTGATGTGGGCCCGGGATGGGCTTCCTTTACGGCTGCTGCCTCAGTGCTGCCGCCAGCGGTGGGAAGCGAGCGGACGTTCGTATGCACAGGCGTCGAGTCTGGGCACGTGTAGTAGCCGGCAGTGCTGAATCAGATGCGTGTCCTCAGCAGCTCGACAGCAATCAAGCAAGTAGAAACCTGTGTGCAAAACGGATGGAATATAGCCACTGTCACCGGCCGCGACCGCTGCTGCTGCAATGGTGATGTGGGCTCGGGATGGGCGTCCTTTACAGCTGCTGCCTCAGTGCTGCCGCCAGCGGTGGGAAGCGAACGGACGTTCGTATGCGCAGGCGTCGAGTCTGGGCACGTGTAGTAGCCGGCAGTGCTGAATCAGATGCGTATCCTCAGCAGCTAAACAGCAATCAAGCAAGTAGAAACCTGTGTGCAAAACGGGTGGAATATAGCCACTGTCACCGGCCGCGACCGCTGCTGCTGCAATTGTGATGTGGGCTCGGGATGGGCGTCCGTTACGGCTGCTGCCTCAGTGCTGCCGCCAGCGGTGGGAAGCGAGCGGACGTTCGTATGCGCAGGCGTCGAGTCTGGGCACGTGTAGTAGCCGGCAGTGCTGAATCAGATGCGTGTCCTCAGCAGCTCGACAGCAATCAAGCAAGTAGAAACCTGTGCGGAAAACGGGTGGAATATAGCCACTGTCACCGGCCGCGACCGCTGCTGCTGCAATGGTGATGTGGGCTCGGGATGGGCGTCCTTTACGGCTGCTGCCTCAGTGCTGGCGCCAGTGGTGGGAAGCGAGCGGACGTTCGTATGCGCAGGCGTCGAGTCTGGGCACGTGTAGTAGCCGGCAGTGCTGAATCAGATGCGTGTCCTCAGCAGCTCGACAGCAATAAGCAAGTAGAAACCTGTGCGCAAAACGGGTGGAATATAGCCACTGTCACCGGCCGCGACCGCTGCTGCTGCAATGGTGATGTGGGCTCGGGATGGGCGTCCTTTACGGCTGCTGCCTCAGTGCTGCCGCCAGCGGTGGGAAGCGAACGGACGTTCGTCAGCGCAGGCGTCGAGTCTGGGCACGTGTAGTAGCCGGCAGTGCTGAATCAGATGCGTGTCCTCAGAAGCTCGACAGCAATCAAGCAACTAGAAACCTGTGTGCAAAACGGGTGGAATATAGCCACTGTCACCGGCCGCGACCGCTGCTGCTGCAATGGTGATGTGGGCTCGGGATGGGCGTCCTTTACGGCTGCTGCCTCAATGCTGCCGTCAGCGGTGGGAAGCGAGCGGACGTTCGTATGCGCAGGCGTCGAGTCTGGGCACGTGTAGTAGCCGGCAGTGCTGAATCAGATGCGTGTCTTCAGCAGCTCGACAGCAATCAAGCAAGTAGAAACCTGTGTGCAAAACGGGTGGAATATAGCCACTGTCACCGGCCGCGACCGCTGCTGCTGCAATGGTGATGTGGGCTCGGGATGGGCGTCCTTTACGGCTGCTGCCTCAGTGCTGCCGCCAGCGGTGGGAAGCGAACGGACGTTCGTCTGCGCAGGCGTCGAGTCTGGGCACGTGTAGTAGCCGGCAGTGCTGAATCAGATGCGTGTCCTCAGCAGCTCGACAGCAATCAAGCAAGTAGAAACCTGTGTGCAAAACGGGTGGAATATAGCCACTGTCACCGGCCGCGACCGCTGCTGCTGCAATGGTGATGTGGGCTCGGGATGGGCGTCCTTTACGGCTGCTGCCTCAGTGCTGCCGCCAGCGGTGGGAAGCGAGTGGACGTTCGTATGCGCAGGCGTCGAGTCTGGGCACGTGTAGTAGCCGGCAGTGCTGAATCAGATGCGTGTCCTCAGCAGCTCGACAGCAATCAAGCAAGTAGAAACCTGTGTGCAAAACGGATGGAATATAGCCACTGTCACCGGCCGCGACCGCTGCTGCTGCAATGGTGATGTGGGCTCGGGATGGGCGTCCTTTACGGCTGCTGCCTCAGTGCTGCCGCCAGCGGTGGGAAGCGAACGGACGTTCGTCTGCGCAGGCGTCGAGTCTGGGCACGTGTAGTAGCCGGCAGTGCTGAATCAGATGCGTGTCCTCAGCAGCTCGACAGCAATCAAGCAAGTAGAAACCTGTGTGCAAAACGGGTGGAATATAGCCACTGTCACCGGCCGCGACCGCTGCTGCTGCAATGGTGATGTGGGCTCGGGATGGGCGTCCTTTACGGCTGCTGCCTCAGTGCTGCCGCCAGCGGTGGGAAGCGAGCGGACGTTCGTATGCGCAGGCGTCGAGTCTGGGCACGTGTAGTAGCCGGCAGTGCTGAATCAGATGCGTGTCCTCAGCAGCTCGACAGCAATCAATCAAGTAGAAACCTGTGTGCAAAACGGGTGGAATATAGCCACTGTCACCGGCCGCGACCGCTGCTGCTGCAATGGTAATGTGGGCTCGGGATGGGCGTCCTTTACGGCTGCTGCCTCAGTGCTGCCGCCAGCGGTGGGAAGCGAGTGGACGTTCGTATGCGCAGGCGTCGAGTCTGGGCACGTGTAGTAGCCGGCAGTGCTGAATCAGATGCGTGTCCTCAGCAGCTCGACAGCAATCAAGCAAGTAGAAACCTGTGTGCAAAACGGATGGAATATAGCCACTGTCACCGGCCGCGACCGCTGCTGCTGCAATGGTGACGTGGGCTCGGGATGGGCGTCCTTTACGGCTGCTGCCTCAGTGCTGCCGCCAGCGGTGGGAAGCGAACGGACGTTCGTCTGCGCAGGCGTCGAGTCTGGGCACGTGTAGTAGCCGGCAGTGCTGAATCAGATGCGTGTCCTCAGCAGCTCGACAGCAATCAAGCAAGTAGAAACCTGTGTGCAAAACGGGTGGAATATAGCCACTGTCACCGGCCGCGACCGCTGCTGCTGCAATGGTGATGTGGGCTCGGGATGGGCGTCCTTTACGGCTGCTGCCTCAGTGCTGCCGCCAGCGGTGGGAAGCGAGCGGACGTTCCTATGCGCAGGCGTCGAGTCTGGGCACGTATAGTAGCCGGCAGTGCTGAATCAGATGCGTGTCCTCAGCAGCTCGACAGCAATGAAGCAAGTAGAAACCTGTGTGCAAAACGGGTTTAATATAGCCACTGTCACCGGCCGCGACCGCTGCTGCTGCAATGGTGATGTGGGCTCGGGATGGGCGCCCTTAACGGCTGCTGCCTCAGTGCTGCCGCCAGCGGTGGGAAGCGAGCGGACGTTCGTATGCGCAGGCGTCGAGTCTGGGCACGTGTAGTAGCCGGCAGTACTGAATCAGATGCGTGTCTTCAGCAGCTCGACAGCAATCAAGCAAGTAGAAACCTGTGTGCAAAACGGGTGGAATATAGCCACTGTCACCGGCCGCGACCGCTGCTGCTGCAATGGTGATGTGGGCTCGGGATGGGCGTCCTTAACGGCTGCTGCCTCAGTGCTGCCGCCAGCGGTGGGAAGCGAGCGGACGTTCGTATGCGCAGGCGTCGAGTCTGGTCACGTGTAGTAGCCGGCAGTGCTGAATCCGATGCGTGTCCTCAGCAGCTCGACAGCAATCAAGCAAGTAGAAACCTGTGTGCAAAACGGGTGGAATATAGCCACTGTCACCGGCCGCGACCGCTGCTGCTGCAATGGTGATGTTGGCTCGGGATGGGCGTCCTTTACGGCTGCTGCCTCAGTACTGCCGCCAGCGGTGGGAAGCAAACGGACGTTCGTATGCGCAGGCGTCGAGTTTGGGCACGTGTAGTAGCCGGCAGTGCTGAATCAGATGCGTGTCCTCAGCAGCTCGACAGCAATCAAGCAAGTAGAAACCTGTGTGCAAAACGGGTGGAATATAGCCACTGTCACCGGCCGCGACTGCTGCTGCTGCAATGGTGATGTGGGCTCGGGATGGGCGTCCTTTACGGCTGCTGCCTTAGTGCTGCCGCCAGCGGTGGGAAGCGAACGGACGTTCGTCTGCGCAGGCGTCGAGTCTGGGCACGTGTAGTAGCCGGCAGTGCTGAATCAGATGCGTGTCCTCAGCAGCTCGACAGCAATCAAGCAAGTAGAAACCTGTGTGCAAAACGGGTGGAATATAGCCACTGTCACCGGCCGCGACCGCTGCTGCTGCAATGGTGATGTGGGCTCGGGATGGGCGTCCTTTACGGCTGCTGGCTCAGTTCTGCCGCCAGCGGTGGGAAGCGAACTGACGTTCGTCTGCGCAGGCGTCGAGTCTGGTCACGTGTAGTAGCCGGCAGTGCTGAATCAGATGCGTGTCCTCAGCAGCTCGACAGCAATCAAGCAAGTAGAAACCTGTGTGCAAAACGGGTGGAATATAGCCACTGTCACCGGCCGCGACCGCTGCTGCTGCAATGGTGATGTGGGCTCGGGATGGGCGTCCTTTACGGCTGCTGCCTCAGTGCTGCCGCCAGCGGTGGGAAGCGAGCGGACGTTCGTATGCGCAGGCGTCGAGTCTGGGCACGTGTAGTAGCCGGCAGTGCTGAATCAGATGCGTGTCCTCAGCAGCTCGACAGCAATCAAGCAAGTAGAAACCTGTGTGCAAAACGGGTGGAATATAGGCACTGTCACCGGCCGCGACCGCTGCTGCTGCAATGGTGATGTGGGCTCGGGATGGGCGTCCTTTACGGCTGCTGCCTCAGTGCTGCCGCCAGCGGTGGGAAGCATGCGGACGTTCGTATGCGCAGGCGTCGAGTCTGGGCACGTGTAGTAGCCGGCAGTGCTGAATCAGATGCGTGTCCTCAGCAGCTCGACAGCAATCAAGCAAGTAGAAACCTGTGTGCAAAACGGGTGGAATATAGGCACTGTCACCGGCCGCGACCGCTGCTGCTGCAATGGTGATGTGGGCTCGGGATGGGCGTCCTTTACGGCTGCTGCCTCAGTGCTGCCGCCAGCGGTGGGAAGCGAGCGGACGTTCGTATGCGCAGGCGTCGAGTCTGGGCACGTGTAGTAGCCGGCAGTGCTGAATCAGATGCGTGTCCTCAGCAGCTCGACAGCAATCAAGCAAGTAGAAACGTGTGTGCAAAACGGGTGGAATATAGGCACTGTCACCGGCCGCGACCGCTGCTGCTGCAATGGTGATGTGTGCTCGGGATGGGCGTCCTTTACGGCTGCTGCCTCAGTGCTGCCGCCAGCGGTGGGAAGCGAGCGGACGTTCGTATGCGCAGGCGTCGAGTCTGGGCACGTGTAGTAGCCGGCAGTGCTGAATCAGATGCGTGTCCTCAGCAGCTCGACAGCAATCAAGCAAGTAGAAACCTGTGTGCAAAACGGGTGGAATATAGGCACTGTCACCGGCCGCGACCGCTGCTGCTGCAATGGTGATGTGGGCTCGGGAGGGGCGTCCTTTACGGCTGCTGCCTCAGTGCTGCCGCCAGCGGTGGGAAGCGAGCGGACGTTCGTATGCGCAGGCGTCGAGTCTGGGCACGTGTAGTAGCCGGCAGTGCTGAATCTGATGCGTGTCCTCAGCAGCTCGACAGCAATCAAGCAAGTAGAAACCTGTGTGCAAAACCGGTGGAATATAGCCACTGTCACCGGCCGCGACCGCTGCTGCTGCAATGGTGATGTGGGCTCGGGATGGGCGTCCTTTATGGCTGCTGCCTCAGTGCTGCCGCCAGCGGTGGGAAGCGAGCGGACGTTCGTATGCGCAGGCGTCAAGTCTGGGCACGTGTAGTAGCCGGCAGTGCTGAATCAGATGCGTGTCCTCAGCAGCTCGACAGCAATCAAGCAAGTAGAAACCTGTGTGCAAAACAGGTGGAATATAGCCACTCTCACCGGCCGCGACCGCTGCTGCTGCAATGGTGATGTGGGCTCGGGATGGGCGTCCTTTACGGCTGCTGCCTCAGTGCTGCCGCCAGCGGTAGGAAGCGAGCGGACGTTCGTATGCGCAGGCGTCGAGTCTGGGCACGTGTAGTAGCCGGCAGTGCTGAATCAGATGCGTGTCCTCAGCAGCTCGACAGCAATCAAGCAAGTAGAAACCTGCGTGCAAAACGGGTGGAATATAGCCACTGTCACCGGCCGCGACCGCTGCTGCTGCAATGGTGATGTGGGCTCGGGATGGGCGTCCTTTACGGCTGCTGCCTCAGTGCTGCCGCCAGTGGTGTGAAGCGAACGGACGTTCGTCTGCGCAGGCGTCGAGTCTGGTCACGTGTAGTAGCCGGCAGTGCTGAATCAGATGCGTGTCTTCAGCAGCTCGACAGCAATCAAGCAAGTAGAAACCTGTGTGCAAAACGGGTAGAATATAGCCACTGTCACCGGCCGCGACCGCTGCTGCTGCAATGGTGATGTGGGCTCGGGATGGGCGTCCTTTACGGCTGCTGCCTCAGTGCTGCTGCCAGCGGTGGGAAGCGAGCGGACGTTCGTATGCGCAGGCGTCGAGTCTGGGCACGTGTAGTAGCCGGCAGTGCTGAATCAGATGCGTGTCCTCAGCAGCTTGACAGCAATCAAGCAAGTAGAAACCTGTGTGCAAAACGGGTGGAATATAGCCACTGTCACTGGCCGCGACCGCTGCTGCTGCAATGGTGATGTGGGCTCGGGATGGGCGTCCTTTACGGCTGCTGCCTCAGTGCTGCCGCCAGCGGTGGGAAGCGAGCGGACGTTCGTATGCGCAGGCGTCGAGTCTGGGCACGTGTAGTAGCCGGCAGTGCTGAATCAGATGCGTGTCCTCAGCAGCTCGACACCAGTCAAGCAAGTAGAAACCTGTGTGCAAAACGGGTTGAATATAGCCACTGTCACCGGCCGCGACCGCTGCTGCTGCAATGGTGATGTGGGCTCGGGATGGGCGTCCTTTACGGCTGCTGCCTCAGTGCTGCCGCCAGCGGTGGGAAGCGAACGGACGTTCGTCTGCGCAGGCGTCGAGTCTGGGCACGTGTAGTAGCCGGCAGTGCTGATTCAGATGCGTGTCCTCAGCAGCTCGACAGCAATCAAGCAAGTAGAAACCTGTGTGCAAAACGGGTGGAATATAGCCACTGTCACCGGCCGCGACCGCTGCTGCTGCAATGGTGATGTGGGCTCGGGGTGGGCGTCCTTTACGGCTGCTGCCTTAGTGCTGCCGCCAGCGGTGGGAAGCGAAGTGACGTTCGTCTGCGGCCACTGTCACCGGCCGCGACCGCTGCTGCTGCAATGGTGATGTGGGCTCGGGATGGGCGTCCTTTACGGCTGCTGCCTCAGTACTGCCGCCAGCGGTGGGAAGCGAGCGGACGTTCGTATGCGCAGGCGTCGAGTCTGGGCACGTGTAGTAGCCGGCAGTGCTGAATCAGGTGCGTGTCCTCAGCAGCTCGACAGCAATCAAGCAAGTAGAAACCTGTGTGCAAAACGGGTGGAATATAGCCACTGTCACCGGCCGCGACCGCTGCTGCTGCAATGGTGATGTGGGCTCGGGATGGGCGTCCTTTACGGCTGCTGCCTTAGTGCTGCCGCCAGCGGTGGGAAGCGAATGGACGTTCATCTGCGCAGGCGTCGAGTCTGGGCACGTGTAGTAGCCGGCAGTGCTGAATCAGATGCGTGTCCTCAGCAGCTCGACAGCAATCAAGCAAGTAGAAACCTGTTTGAAAAACGGGTGGAATATAGCCACCGTCACCGGCCGCGACCGCTGCTGCTGCAATGGTGATATGGGCTCGGGATGGGCGTCCTTTACGGCTGCTGCCTCAGTGCTGCCGCCAGCGGTGGGAAGCGAGCGGACGTTCGTATGCGCAGGCGTCGAGTCTGGGCACGTGTAGTAGCCGGCAGTGCTGAATCAGATGCGTGTCCTCAGCAGCTCGACAGCAATCAAGCAAGTAGAAACCTGTGTGCAAAACGGGTGGAATATAGCCACTGTCACCGGCCGCGACCGCTGCTGCTGCAATGGTGATGTGTGCTCGGGATGGGCGTCCTTTACGGCTGCTTCCTCAGTGCTGCCGCCAGCGGTGGGAAGCGAGCGGACGTTCGTATGTGCAGGCGTCGAGTCTGGGCACGTGTAGTAGCCGGCAGTGCTGAATCAGATGCGTGTCCTCAGCAGCTCGACAGCAATCAAGCAAGTAGAAACCTGTGTGCAAAACGGGTGGAATATAGCCACTGTCACCGGCCGCGACCGCTGCTGCTGCAATGGTGATGTGGGCTCGGGATGGGCGTCCTTTACGGCTGCTGCCTCAGTGCTGCCGCCAGCGGTGGGAAGCGAGTGGACGTTCGTATGCGCAGGCGTCGAGTCTGGGCACGTGTAGTAGCCGGCAGTGCTGAATCAGATGCGTGTCCTCAGCAGCTCGACAGCAATCAAGAGAGTAGAAACCTATGTGCAAAACGGGTGGAATATAGCCACTGTCACCGGCCGCGACCGCTGCTGCTGCAATGGTGATGTGGGCTCGGGATGGGCGTCCTTTACGGCTGCTGCCTCAGTGCTGCCGCCAGTGGTGTGAAGCGAACGGACGTTCGTCTGCGCAGGCGTCGAGTCTGGTCACGTGTAGTAGCCGGCAGTGCTGAATCAGATGCGTGTCCTCAGCAGCTCGACAGCAATCAAGCAAGTAGAAACCTGTGTGCAAAACGGGTGGAATATAGCCACTGTCACCGGCCGCGACCGCTGCTGCTGCAATGGTGATGTGGGCTCGGGATGGGCGTCCTTTACGGCTGCTGCCTCAGTGCTGCCGCCAGCGGTGGGAAGCGAGTGGACGTTCGTATGCGCAGGCGTCGAGTCTGGGCACGTGTAGTAGCCGGTAGTGCTGAATCAGATGCGTGTCCTCAGCAGCTCGACAGCAGTCAAGAGAGTAGAAACCTGTGTGCAAAACGGGTGGAATATAGCCACTGTCACCGGCCGCGACCGCTGCTGCTGCAATGGTGATGTGGGCTCGGGATGGGCGTCCTTTACGGCTGCTGCCTATGTGCTGCCGCCAGCGGTGGGAAGCGAGCAGACGTTCGTATGCGCAGGCGTCGAGTTTGGGCACGTGTAGTAGCCGGCAGTGCTGAATCAGATGCGTGTCCTCAGCAGCTCTACAGCAATCAAGCAAGTAGAAACCTGTGTGCAAAACGGGTGGAATATAGCCACTGTCACCGGCCGCGACCGCTGCTGCTGCAATGGTGATGTGGGCTCGGGATGGGCGTCCTTTACGGCTGCTGCCTCAGTGCTGCCGCCAGCGGTGGGAAGCGAGCGGACGTTCGTATGCGCAGTCGTCGAGTCTGGGCACGTGTAGTAGCCGGCAGTGCTGAATCAGATGTGTGTCCTCAGCAGCTCGACAGCAATCAAGCAAGTAGAAACCTGTGTGCAAAACGGGTGGAATATAGCCACTGTCACCGGCCGAGACCGCTGCTGCTGCAATGGTGATGTGGGCTCGGGATGGGCGTCCTTTACGGCTGCTGCCTCAGTGCTGCCGCCAGCGGTGGGAAGCGAGCGGACGTTCGTATGCGCAGGCGTCGAGTCTGGGCACGTGTAGTAGCCGGCAGTGCTGAATCAGATGCGTGTCCTCAGCAGCTCGACAGCAATCAAGCAAGTAGAAACCTGTGTGCAAAACGGGTGGAATATAGCCACTGTCACCGGCCGCGACCGCTGCTGCTGCAATGGTGATGTGGGCTCGGGATGGGCGTCCTTTACGGCTGCTGCCTCAGTGCTGCCGCCAGCGGTGGGAAGCGAACAGACGTTCGTCTGTGCAGGCGTCGAGTCTGGTCACGTGTAGTAGCCGGCAGTGCTGAATCAGATGCGTGTCCTCAGCAGCTCGACAGCAATCAAGCAAGTAGAAACCTGTGTGCAAAACGGGTGGAATATAGCCACTGTCACCGGCCGCGACCGCTGCTGCTGCAATGGTGATGTGGGCTCGGGATGGGCGTCCTTTACGGCTGCTGCCTCAGTGCTGCCGCCAGCGGTGGGAAGCGAGCAGATGTTCGTATGCGCAGGCATCGAGTCTGGGCACGTGTAGTAGCCGGCAGTGCTGAATCAGATGCGTGTCCTCAGCAGCTCGACAGCAATCAAGCAATTAGAAACCTGTGTGCAAAACGGGTGGAATATAGCCACTGTCACCGGCCGCGACCGCTGCTGCTGCAATGGTGATGTGGGCTCGGGATGGGCGTCCTTTACGGCTGCTGCCTCAGTGCTGCCGCCAGCGGTGGGAAGCGAACGGACGTTCGTCTGCGCAGGCGTCGAGTCTGGGCACGTGTAGTAGCCGGCAGTGCTGAATCAGATGCGTGTCCTCAGCAGCTCGACAGCAATCAAGAGTGTAGAAACGTGTGTGCAAAACGGGTGGAATATAGCCACTGTCACCGGCCGCGACCGCTGCTGCTGCAATGGTGATGTGGGCTCGGGATGGGCGTCCTTTACGGCTGCTGCCTCAGTGCTGCCGCCAGCGGTGGGAAGCGAGCGGACGTTCGTATGCGCAGGCGTCGAGTCTGGGCACGTGTAGTAGCCGGCAGTGCTGAATCAGATGCGTGTCCTCAGCAGCTCGACAGCAATCAAGCAAGTAGAAACCTGTGTGCAAAACGGGTGGAATATAGCCACTGTCACTGGCCGCGACCGCTGCTGCTGCAATGGTGATGTGGGCTCGGGATGGGCGTCCTTTACGGCTGCTGCCTCAGTGCTGCCGCCAGCGGTGGGAAGCGAACGGACGTTCGTCTGCGCAGGCGTCGAGTCTGGGCACGTGTAGTAGCCGGCAGTGCTGAATCAGATGCGTGTCCTCAGCAGCTCGACAGCAATCAAGCAAGTAGAAACCTGTGTGCAAAACGGGTGGAATATAGCCACTGTCACCGGCCGCGACCGCTGCTGCTGCAATGGTGATGTGGGCTCGGGATGGGCGTCCTTTACGGCTGCTGCCTCAGTGCTGCCGCCAGCGGTGGGAAGCGAGCGGACGTTCGTATGCGCAGGCGTCGAGTCTGGGCACGTGTAGTAGCCGGCAGTGCTGAATCAGATGCGTGTCCTCAGCAGCTCGACAGCAATCAAGCAAGTAGAAACCTGTGTGCAAAACGGGTGGAATATAGCCACAGTCACCGGCCGCGACCGCTGCTGCTGCAATGGTGATGTGGGCTCGGGATGGGCGTCCTTTACGGCTGCTGCCTCAGTGCTGCCGCCAGCGGTAGGAAGCGAGCGGACGTTCGTATGCGCAGGCGTCGAGTCTGGGCACGTGTAGTAGCCGGCAGTGCTGAATCAGATGCGTGTCCTCAGCATCTCGACAGCAATCAAGCAAGTAGAAACCTGCAAGGTAAATATAAATGGTAGCGAAGGTTCGGGCAAAAAGCGGTTCAGAACCTATTGCCAGCGACATCAGCATGGGGGCTTATGGGAGTGGCGATTGAAGCGCGACTAGGTGAGGAGGGAACAAACACTAGTAACAAAAAACCAAGTTTTGTTCAACAATAAAACAACAATTATATTTTACGAACTATATTTATTTCTGAATCACATTTATTTAGGCGCAGTGTATAAATAATTTATGAAAATGCCGTTCATTCTCAAAAACCTTTTTTGGAGCGCCCTCTGAAGAATGGCACATGTCATTGCTTTGTGATGCAGTCCTTGTAGTGATCGGAAAGGCGCTCCTAAAGTTCGTCTGCTAGGAAACGCCCCTCGCGTGTTTTGGTGGTGCGCATTTGCATTCGTTTTTCCTTGTTAATTTGGTGTGCAGCTAATTTTTGCTGTGCGTGGAGTTGCGAGGTGCGTTGTATCGTCGGTGAACACGTATAGTACCGTGCCCGGCAGGCACGGTGAACTACGGGACGATGCTGCCAACGGTTGGAGCGGAGCGCTTTCCTCGGTACCTACGGAAACGATGTGCTGTAAAGGTTGCAACAGCAACTCCCGTACACCTGGCGTTTTACTGCACCATTTTCCTCTCATTTCCACAGGTAACGCGAAACTATTGTACTGTTAATATGTGCACGGGGGTTGTGTAAGGGGACGTGGTGGTGCTTCGAAAAAAATGGGTCTAAAGCTTGGTTATGTCACAGTTATCTCTTGATTTCACCTCAGGCTGGCTCAAAGCAAGTTGTGTCAATTACTCTGGGACTTATCGGCGTAGTACCACTCGAATTTAAACGAGTCGCTTTAATTGTATATCTCAGTGTCTTCTCTATTGCATTACAACGCTTGTAGTGCTCGTTGCTTCCCGCACTTGTATGCGCAAGCATTATTTCCATCGCAGTACTGTGCTGTGCTGCTCCGTGCTGCGCTGCTGCCAGATCTTTCCTGCTATGTGCTTTTACATACTGCCGTCGCTTCCGTTTGCATTGATCCATTTTTCCTCTTTTTACTTATCTGTTGCGACACTTGCCTAATAATGCAACCAGGAAATTGCAGGCGTGAATGCTGAGTGAACTTCTGTATAAACCCTTGTCTACTTGATAAGACGCCGGGACAGCTGCAGTGTGCTCGCTGCACTTTCGTGAATCGGTATTCCTGCGGCCCGGTTTTCTACGTCAAGATGCAGTGCCTAGTTCTTTTCTCTTGTTTCGAAGTAGTTCTGCTGTTGACGCTTTCATTGCTCATAATGCTATGTGTTACTGGTAAAGTCAATTTTTCGGCGCGTAAGGAAAATCATAATGCATGTAGTGCCCACGAACATTTTGTAAATTTGTTTTATGTTCATCCTGGAATAAAAATGAAATGTCTTGATTATAGCATGACTATGCGTTATTTCTTCTCTTAGAACAGAAGTACACAAACTGAGCAAGCATTTAGATAACCTTGATCTATACTTAAGGCACGCACGCCTACCTGCGTATGTGCGACGCAATTAAACTTAGCAGTGGCGTTGGTAGAAATTGGTATCGGGGTAAGGAGTGGGCACGTTTTTTATATAAAAGGGGGGCCGGGGAGAGTGGTTAAGTGTCATTTTGGGCTGTGTATCCCAAGGAAGAAAAAAAATTCCGGTCGGGGGGTGGGGGGGTGGCGGGGTACGTGTACGTTTGCCACCCGCTGCAATCAAAATAAACAACTGATTGCTTTTATACAGCAGTGGAAGGCATGAATACAGAATAAAGGTTCAGAGAAGATGCAAGATGCTTTTATAAACACCGAGGCGAATCATACGACAGTATGCTAAAGTGCGTTTCTCTAGTCACGAGTATAAGCTGGCGTTGACTTGAAGCACACACGCCAAGGGCTCGCCAACTTGCGTCAGATGGCAATGACATGAGCCCTCAGCGATCAGAGTCCTGCTAAGGCTATTTTGAAGTCAAATTTTCCCGCTAATGCCACCAAAATGACGTCACTTTCTGACCGGATCTTGCGTCACATCCTGTTTATTTTTTGTTCGGCCGGAAGTGTTCCCTCCTCACACAGATGGCGCTAAGCCCCATGAGCAGCTTAAGAGCCGCCATTTTCTGAACGTACGGGCTTCTATGGAAGCTTCGCTACCAGTTATATTTACCTTGAAACCTGTGTGCAAAACGGGTGGAATATAGCCACTGTCACCGGCCGCGACCGCTGCTGCTGCAATGGTGATGTGGGCTCGGGATGGGCGTCCTTTACGGCTGCTGCCTCAGTGCTGCCGCCAGCGGTTGGAAGCGAACGGACGTTCGTCTGCGCAGGCGTCGAGTCTGGGCACGTGTAGTAGCCGGCAGTGCTGAATCAGATGCGTGTCCTCAGCAGCTCGACAGCAATCAAGCAAGTAGAAACCTGTGTGCAAAACGGGTGGAATATAGCCACTGTCACCGGCCGCGACCGCTGCTGCTGCAATGGTGAAGTGGGCTCGGGATGGGCGTCCTTTATGGCTGCTGCCTCAGTGCTGCCGCCAGCGGTGGGAAGCGAGCGGACGTTCGTATGCGCAGGCGTCGAGTCTGGGCACGTGTAGTAGCCGGCAGTGCTGAATCAGATGCGTGTCCTCAGCAGCTCGACAGCAATCAAGCAAGTAGAAACCTGTGTGCAAAACGGGTGGAATATAGCCACTGTCACCGGCCGCGTCCGCTGCTGCTGCAATGGTGATGTGGGCTCGGGATGGGCGTCCTTTACGGCTGCTGCCTCAGTGCTGCCGCCAGCGGTGGGAAGCGAGCGGACATTCGTATGCGCAGGCGTCGAGTCTGGGCACGTGTAGTAGCCGGCAGTGCTGAATCAGATGCGTGTCCTCAGCAGCTCGACAGCAATCAAGCAACTAGAAACCTGTGTGCAAAACGGGTGGAATATAGCCACTGTCACCGGCCGCGACCGCTGCTGCTGCAATGGTGAAGTGGGCTCGGGATGGGCGTCCTTTACGGCTGCTGCCTCAGTGCTGCCGCCAGCGGTGGGAAGCGAGCGGACGTTCGTATGCGCAGGCGTCGAGTCTGGGCACGTGTAGTAGCCGGCAGTGCTGAATCAGATGCGTGTCCTCAGCAGCTCGACAGCAATCAAGCAAGTAGAAACCTGTGTGCAAAACGGGTGGAATATAGCCACTGTCACCGGCCGCGACCGCTGCTGCTGCAATGGTGAAGTGGGCTCGGGATGGGCGTCCTTTATGGCTGCTGCCTCAGTGCTGCCGCCAGCGGTGGGAAGCGAGCGGACGTTCGTATGCGCAGGCGTCGAGTCTGGGCACGTGTAGTAGCCGGCAGTGCTGAATCAGATGCGTGTCCTCAGCAGCTCGACAGCAATAAGCAAGTAGAAACCTGTGTGCAAAACGGGTGGAATATAGCCACTGTCACCGGCCGCGACCGCTGCTGCTGCAATGGTGATGTGGGCTCGGGATGGGCGTCCTTTACGGCTGCTGCCTCAGTGCTGCCGCCAGCGGTGGGAAGCGAGATGACGTTCGTATGCGCAGGCGTCGAGTCTGGGCGCGTGTAGTAGCCGGCAGTGCTGAATCAGATGCGTGTCCTCAGCAGCTCGACAGCAATCAAGCAAGTAGAAACCTGTGTGCAAAACGGGTGGAATATAGCCACTGTCACTGGCCGCGACCGCTGCTGCTGCAATGGTGATGTGGGCTCGGGATGGGCGTCCTTTACGGCTGCTGCCTCAGTGCTGCCGCCAGCGGTGGGAAGCGAGCGGACGTTCGTATGCGCAGGCGTCGAGTCTGGGCACGTGTAGTAGCCGGCAGTGCTGAATCAGATGCGTGTCCTCAGCAGCTCGACACCAATCAAGCAAGTAGAAACCTGTGTGCAAAACGGGAGGAATATAGCCACTGTCACCGGCCGCGACCGCTGCTGCTGCAATGGTGATGTGGGCTCGGGATGGGCGTCCTTTACGGCTGCTGCCTCAGTGCTGCCGCCAGCGGTGGGAAGCGAACGGACGTTCGTCTGCGCAGGCGTCGAGTCTGGGCACGTGTAGTAGCCGGCAGTGCTGATTCAGATGCGTGTCCTCAGCAGCTCGACAGCAATCAAGCAAGTAGAAACCTGTGTGCAAAACGGGTGGAATATAGCCACTGTCTCCGGCCGCGACTGCTGCTGCTGCAATGGTGATGTGGGCTCGGGGTGGGCGTCCTTTACGGCTGCTGCCTTAGTGCTGCCGCCAGCGGTGGGAAGCGAACTGACGCTCGTCTGCGGCCACTGTCACCGGCCGCGACCGCTGCTGCTGCAATGGTGATGTGGGCTCGGGATGGGCGTCCTTTACGGCTGCTGCCTCAGTGCTGCCACCAGCGGTGGGAAGCGAGCGGACGTTCGTATGCGCAGGCGTCGAGTCTGGGCACGTGTAGTAGCCGGCAGTGCTGAATCAGGTTCGTGTCCTCAGCAGCTCGACAGCAATCAAGCAAGTAGAAACCTGTGTGCAAAACGGGTGGAATATAGCCACTGTCACCGGCCGCGACCGCTGCTGCTGCAATGGTGATGTGGGCTCGGGATGGGCGTCCTTTACGGCTGCTGCCTTAGTGCTGCCGCCAGCGGTGGGAAGCGAACGGACGTTCGTCTGCGCAGGCGTCGAGTCTGGGCACGTGTAGTAGCCGGCAGTGCTGAATCAGATGCGTGTCCTCAGCAGCTCGACAGCAATCAAGCAAGTAGAAACCTGTTTGCAAAACGGGTGGAATATAGCCACTGTCACCGGCCGCGACCGCTGCTGCTGCAATGGTGATGTGGGCTCGGGATGGGCGTCCTTTACGGCTGCTGCCTTAGTGCTGCCGCCAGCGGTGGGAAGCGAACGGACGTTCGTCTGCGCAGGCGTCGAGTCTGGGCACGTGTAGTAGCCGGCAGTGCTGAATCAGATGCGTGTCCTCAGCAGCTCGACAGCAATCAAGCAAGTAGAAACCTGTGTGCAAAACGGGTGGAATTTAGCCACTGTCACCGGCCGCGACCGCTGCTGCTGCAATGGAAAAGGTGGCAAGCGTAGTTTAGGCTGGCGTCCCTTGTGCACTGCCGCCGAAATTGTCACTGGGACCATTTTTTCCGTTTACGGGGTTCACCCATCACAGACACGGTGGCTGCTTTTCCGATTGAGTGGAAAAGCGAAAACCCCATTGTGTTGAGATTTTGGCGCACGGTAAAACTCCCCAGAGGATCAAAATTATTCCAGAGCCCCCCACTACAGCGCGCCTCTAGCCCATGGGGTTTTTTTACTCACAGGTGTCAAAAAACACATGGGCTATGAGGCGCTTCGGATTAATTTTGATCTAGTGCGGACGACCAGCTTCGGTTGGTGGAAATGGCCGTCGCAGCTGGCACCACGAATGGGGTCCTGAAATGAGGACACGACTCCGCAATTTTTGTGGTGAAGAAATTTATTCTCACTCTGTCTCGCTCTCTCTCTCTCTCTCTCTCTCTCTCTCATAGCCCATGTGTAGCTTCGGTACGCTAAACCACACACTCAATCACGTTCACGTCACGCAGCACGCGCTATTAATAGAAAACGTTTATGTTTCAAAATCATAGCTTTTGTGAATCTTGCGAAGCGTGGACATTGCTCGTCGAAGCTCTGTTTGGGCACTCATAGCCTAATTCGGCTGTAAAGAACTCACAATATAGGCAAGAGGAGTAAGAATGCATTGGTAGACAACCCTCTGAATTTCTGTAGATTTTCTTATGGTACCTTTCACCATTATTTTTGAATTCTTTTTCTCCAAATCTTCTAGTTAACTGGCCTCCAGCGAGAAAGGGCGCATGACGTACGCTCCTCTGCCCTCGGGGACGCTATTTTATCACAGTGCTCAAATACGACATTTGTTATCTGAAGTTGTGGGGGTATTAGAATTTCCTTCCAATTTTGTGTTTAACATTCGTTTAAGTAATGCGTTGCTGACGTTAATGAGTGGTGAATGCTTGTGCCAGGCTCACAGTTCTGGGGGTCCTAGCTGCGCTTTCACTGACCCTTCCTGCGTACCTGGACAGTTCATTTATTGACCCATTTCCCGTGCACTCTTCCCGTAATGACGCTGACCATTCAAGCTTACGCGCTACTGCGGCGGTTTCTTGTGCACTGTTCCCGTGCTGATTTTGGGGTTTCATTCTTTGATGTTAGCCGCTTGTCCCCTTGAGAGAATCGACGAGTGGTGGGAGGAGCTGGCGCACTGATTTTGAAGACCTGGGTACTCCGGTCGTTCTCTTTCATCCGCATTTACTCTTGTCAGTCTCTCTGCGACCGCATCCTTTGTGTTAGTGTGTTATTTTCCATGCAGTGTATACTTTTATCCCCGTTGGATGACGATGTTATTAATACGCCAAGGGACCGGCCTTTATCAAAAAGGAAGGTGGTCAAACACTTTTGGTCATGTTTATACAGTAGAACGAACGTGCCTTGAGGGGCTGAAGTTTGCGTTCGCTCCTGTCTTTCGTCCTGGTTCCCTTTGGAGAAGAAAGAGGGCTATTGACACAGAGAGAGTCGGGTGGGCCTATTTAACCATGGGGGCCTGGAATAACATGGGTGCCTGGTCATTTTAGAGTTTCTGAGAAACCAGATAAAACAAGAAAGATGTCGCGCTTGCGTGGCAGCGGGAGAAGCTGGGGTGTTTCAAGAGGATTCCGAGTCAAGCGCGTCGAGACGGTAAACAACCACGCATTTATTTTTTGTTAACAAGGTCGCGGTACGCATGCAATTTAAGAAGATTGGTATGGGGCGGACGGGCCGGGAAGAAAAGGTATTCGGAGAAGGAGGAGAAGGAAGGTGGCTAGAAGTCGGGATACGGCCCGTTTGTCACATGGCGTTTCGTCATAGGCCGGTTCGTAATAGGCCGTTTGGTCACTTATAATCATTCGCCATAGGCCGGTTTGTAATAGGCTGTTTGGTCAGATAGGATCATTCGTCATAAGCCAGTTTGTCACAGAGAAAAGTTCGTCACAGGTGCACAAAATGAATGTCCACGTGTTGTTTTTTTTCGGCTCGAAAGAGAGAAGCGAGGCACAGGTTTAGTTAGTTGTTTTTTTTTTGTACTTTGGGCCGTACATCTAGCAAAGATCAACAATGAATGCAAGCCACAGTGGGCAATGGGGGAACGTGTTCGAAAAAGATTATAGATACGAGTTCAACAACCCAAGACAGAAAAGTGAGACAGGGACGTAACCCAACAAAGTTCTTGGAAGACGGGTCAGGCGTCTGGTTCTAAGTGGTCCAGTAATAGGGAAAGTGGTAGCACCGACCTTCCCGTTCTTAGAAATTTCACATGGGCCATTTTGTGTCATATATTAGTGGTTTAATACAAGTGGTGCAACTAATTATTTGATGGACCTTTCTCCAGTAGCCATCTGCGCATGCGCGGGGCGCCGGTCCGCAATTCTTGGCAGTAGCTCTCGGGCAAAATAAACAAAAGGGCGCCCCCTCAGCTAGCTGCTTGGGGAGCGGGTATGCCTCCTAAGTGCTGCACGTTTTTATATCCTCGTTTCGGACAGTATCGAGTGAGTTATTATGTGCACACAAAAAGGCTTTCCAAGGAAAGGGGCAAAAATGACCACGCTGTGAGCACTTGTCTACCAGTGAGGAAGCAACGAAAATGAAAAAAGTGAAGAAAAAGGAGTGCTACGGCCACTGCAAATTAGTCACGCGAGCGTGCGCCTGCCACCGTGACATTCATGGCAAAGGAAAGGGGGACGGGTGGAAGCGGTATGGACTGCAGGACCGGGATAATTCGTGCACGGGTTCCCCGAAAGCCAAAAATTTTTTGTGGTGTGCCTTACTGCCAGTTTAGGATCGACGTGGCGGCCGCTAAGAGGACCGGTACTTCGAAAAGGTGCTCAAAGTAGTTATAGTCATGCCGTATCCCCACTTACGTCTAAAAAAGCCATGAATTTTGTTTTTGCGTTTCTGTGACGAACTTTCTTAAGTGACAAACTGGCCTATGACGAATGATCCTATGTTACCAAACGGCATATTTCGAACCGGCCTATGAAGAATGATCCTATGTGACCAAACGGCCTATTACGAACCGGCCTATGACGAAACGCCATGTTACGAACGGGCCTACACCCCTAGAAGTCTTACCACAAGAGCAGCAGAATGACTGATTCCACGCTGAAAGTACAAATCATCCGTTGATGCATGGTGGATCACGATTTCCCGACGAACAGCACCGCTGAGAGAGGCATTTCTTGCAGAGGGAGAAATGACAACTTCCAGCGAAGCGACGTATTTTCCTTTCATACTCCTTCATTTCTCAGAAGAGGCGCCCTTCAGCAGCTCCCCTCAAAGACAAGAATAAGAGGCGGGGCGGCGTGCTCATCCCCGCCGAAGAGTCGTCTGCTACAACACATTTCCCGTGCGTTTGCGCAAGCATGTTTTCTTGTTGTGGCCACCGTCTCGCCCCCTCCTTGTGGATTTGATGCAAATTACCGAAAAAGTTGTCCGTAAACCAAATAATCGAGGCCAGCAATCAACGACTCGCTTGTTCCCGGCGATACCGCCGCTTTTAGGTAGTTTCTACCATCGCGACCCACAGCTCTTACATACGCAGCCACCTAACGCCAAGGACGATGCAGCTGACGCCGAGAAAAGTACGCTGTAAATTCATTATGAAATACTTGTGACGGGACATGTGTGTGCAAGGAAACACCTTGTAACACGACGGAAACGCGTCGCTCACTTATGATCTCACCGCGCGAACTGCTTGTATAGCCTGGTAAATGAATGACTACGCGAGAACGGTGGTCACATGCCTAAAAGTCTTGTTAAGGTCTGCAGTTTGGCTTAATCAGTGCCTATTTCCCCTACGATGTTTTTATAGTCATGCCCGGTTTGATTAACGATCACTGCCGTAGCCTGTACTCTGCACGGATGATGTTTCCTTTTGGCGACAACTTGTCCGCAATGTATGGACGGTATAAACGCGAGTTTTTAACGCCTTCTAGCGGGTTTGTACAAGGCTATATTTAGTTTTCATTAGGTGCTTGGCATGGTCATTTATAATTGCTGCGTGTTTTGTATGTTTACAGTGAGCCGGCCTTTCTCAAGCATCAATTTCGAAACTCACGGCTGCTCGCCGAAGGCGAGGCTGCGTACGAGGAGAAACACGTCGTTAATGATTTCGGGTAATGGGAGATTTAGAATAGGAGAACCGAGCGTGGGGGGCCCCGAAGGAGCTAGAGGAACCCAAATGCAACACGCGCGTACGCGACGGGAGGGCCTTCCCCAATAGCTCGCAGCCGGCTTCGGATGCACGTAATCGGATGTTGGGAACCTTAGGCTTGGCGTCGCAGCAGATATTTCATCGCCGTTAAAATTGCGAGTGACAGTCCCTAACAGAATGTTTCACCGCGCTGGGAACTCTGTAAGCGCGGTGATTTCCGTTGAAGCGATCGACGATCAAGATACCTGCACGGCCTCGGCCGATTCTTGCGCGGAAGCATAGCCATCCTTCGACCGCTCGCCGCACCGTGCGTGAACGGGCCGGCGCTGTCGGGACCGACCTACGCGGCCGGTCGGCGTAAATCGCGGCACATATTTGAGCATCGCCTTGAAAACCACGGCTGATGACCCTACCTATCAGAATTTTAAATGCGGAGCATTTCTTAGGCTCGCCTTGTCCTGCGTCGTTGATGGTGGAGCCGTCCACACGCTCACTGCGCATGCGCAACTCTCCTCCTTACACCCACAGCTCCGCGATACTACACTATAAAAAAAATAGATAGCGGCGCCCGGTTTCGATCCCACGGCTCTCTGGCCGCAACGGGATGTACGCGGTGCTCTTCCCACTACGCTACAAATCCGGGACAGGAGCAAGTGCTACGAACGCGCCTTATGTCCTTGACTCATTCAAACTACGTCAAGAAGCTAGTGATACAACGAAGGCACGCGAAGCTGAACGTAAACCGAAACGACGAACTGAAAACTTTAGAGGGGGATGCTGAATTTCCCGTGGGAAAGCTGTGGCGGGAAGCGGCACGCGCCTTGCAGCTCAACAAGCCCCGTCCGCAGCGCCTCTGATGCTGATTGTGGCAGGATGCCCCTAGGGATTGGCCAACCAAAGAATCCATCACGAGTTAGGTTCGCGTTCAACCACCGTCGTCATCTTCCCGTAGGGTAACCGCCGAAGAAGAAGAAGAACGAGAAGACAAAGCTTCGAAGAGGAGGGCGTGTACATTGCTCTCAGCCGGTGTACCAATGTCAACAACCTTTACCTCACAAAATCTGACGGAGACTACCGATTCCACCACAGAGACATCATCGCCAAGAACATGATGGACGAGTTTTGGCGCCTCGAGAACCACCGCCTACTCACCGTAACACAACAGCACTTGCGTGCCTTTGCTACCGGTGTGGACCCGCACGCGGAATTCCCTCTGGCGCTAGTAAAAACCACATCACTCAACATAACGGCAACACAATGGAACCACACGGAACCGCCACGATGCTTCGCATCCTTATCAGGGTTCCCACGGGAAGGTGGTGTAATTTTTTTCACCACACTAACATCCACTTTCACCAATCTGGAACTTATTTTCCGCGACTTGTGTGATTTTAAAAATTGCGCCCACGTCCCCGCGAAGGGAACCCTGTGTAGATGCGACGCATCGTGGGGTTCACTTGGTGTTTCTGTTGGATTGATTCTGAAATCACGTGAAACGTGTCGGGAACGGGTATGATTATTATGTTTTATGATTATTATTATGTTTTATTGGCCAATCTTGGTCAATCTCTGTAACTGGTATGCTAGGGGCTGCGCTGTCGCAACGACATTTACTCCAACATATTGCTTTAAGTGGGAGCTCTATTCTTTCATTGCAAGTGTTAATCATTGCCCCATCATGCGTTGTATCGGTAGCATCTTGACGTACTTTGAATGAGTCAAGGATATAAGGCGTGTTCGTAGCATTTGATTCTGTCTCAGTTTTGTGGCGCAGTGGTAAGAGCGCCATGTACCTCGCGTTCCGCCCACAGGGTCGTACGATCTAAACGGGGCGCCGGTAACTATTATTTTTTTATAGTGTAGCGGGAGGGGTGTAACGCCGTATGGAGGGACAAGGCGCGTGAATGAGATGCAGTCGCATCTAAAAGCGGCGACAAGTTGTTGCTGCCGCGACCTGCGTTGGTTCGAGCCGCGCCGTCGGCCGTGCGGGGAAGCACGGCGGGTGCGTGTGCTTCTGCGAGCAGTTAACGCTTCACGATTTCCTGCTTTATGTCTTGCAAACAAGGGAAATCTAGAAACTTCACTCGGCGATCGCCGTAGTCCACATTGTTGATCGGGGAAACAAGCCGCTGCTTACGCTTCAGCCGGATACGTAATACATCACCACACTCATGGTGTTTGCGGATAATCTACCACAGTTGATACGTCGTTATAAAGTCCATGAGGCCGAACTGCACTTGACGCGCTGAGAATTAACTTCAAGCGAAGGAAATTAACACGAAAATACTTTTGGAACGCGCTTCCTAAGCGAAGTGTCACGCGCAGCAAGCCAACTACGCAGCAAGATAGGAACGGTGATCCTACAAGTGACGTCAAAACGATCGCAGCGCCGGCCTCTCCAGCGGTGGGCCTCGCGGCCAATAAAAGCGAGGAAAGCAGACGTATCTGCAAGGTGACGTGCAGTTGCACATATATCGCTCTAGCTGTGCACCCCCTCTAGTTTTCTTGCTCAATTCGTGTGTACTAGCCCTCAGCGTCCGCACATCAAGGGAAGCTGCTGAACAAGGCGCTATTGCCCTGGCCATCACGGCGGGAAAAGATGCAATTGCAATTTTAACGAATTCGCAGGCGGCGTGCCGCAGTTACCAACGAGGCCGCATCAGCAAAACGGCACTTCAAATTCTTAAGAATACTGCCCACATACCTGAAACGCGGCTCATCTGGATACCTGGTCACGAATCTCTCGAAGGCAATGAGGCGGCTCACGCCGCTGCCCGCGCGCTTATACACCGGGCCATTACCATAGAGGGACAAACACCGCTTGTGGCCCCCAAAACAGAACCGCTTGTCAGGTATGCTGACATTCTCATTTACTACCGTCAAGGCCGAAGAACCTTCCCGACTGCGCATTCCCAGTTAACAAGAGCAGAAGCCACCACCCTTCGAAGACTACAGACAAATACATACCCCCTGTTGCGACCGGGCGGGGGCACCCGATCCGAGCTCCGTGGCCTCCGACATACGAGTGGTAGCGTGTATGATGCGAGCGGCCAGCCGCTGTTGCAGCCGTGAAGAAGTCCAGAAGCCGTAGGCTAACGTAACTGTTTACTTCATAGCGAGAGGTGAGCCGAAGCCAAAGAACAATGCCCCGACGGGCGAGGTTACAATACAGGACTCGAGCAGAGCGACAACATCGATTCGCTACTCTAACAGGAATGGTTTACAACGCTTGGGCAGCTCTATTTATACCCAAAAGCGATAACGGTCAAACGCAACAAGCGGGAACACGCACAACACTCTTTCCAGAGTTCGTAAGCCGTTCATAGTCCGAGAGAGGGGAGAGAGGAGGACTCCGTTGCGATCGACGGGGCCTCTGTGTCCTTGAAGAGCGTGGAGACGAGCATCGTCGCCAACCACCGAAGTTTTGAAATGCGCTGAGAGCGAAGAGTCTGACGCGGTTTGTCGCAACTTGCCACCGACATGGTTGCGCCTGTTTTCTAAGGAGCACGCAGGGGCTTCGCCGCACAGCCGAGGAGTGATGCGGGACAGTACGGTGGCGCTGGCCGATTCGTAACACCCCACAGAACCCTACTCCATGCGATTTACCCTACCCAATACCCGTCTACCTGCAATTTCTGTCCAACTCCCGGTACACTGTACCACCAGATTTGGGAGTGCTAGAAGACCCGAGGCCTTGCCCCAATAACCTCTTCCTCCTACAAGCAGTGGGTGAACCGCCTGACGAGCCCGGACCTTGGGATCCAGCGTGAACTGGTGAAGAGGGCCTGGACCGCCAGCCGAGCTCAGGGTATCCTGGAATAGGAAAGCCCCCACCGTGCGGGTGCCCTAACATCTGCACCAGCTTGACAAATAAAGATTTATTCATCATCCAACTGTTACTGCTGTTCGCATTGAAGGTATCTCTATATTTTGCTGTGCGCTCAGCCGATCCCCATTGCAGGTGTTGCTGCGCTTCCCGAACCCTTATTTTACGTTGTTAAGCAGCCGTACACCCTCATTGTAAGGTGTTCACGAGCACACCCTTTCTTCAATGTTACACACATTCTTTCTCAAAATACCAGTTAAAGGTGTGTGCCATGGGACAAGATTTTTACACCCTTTTCAGCCGATAAGGGTTAAAAAAAAACGTTTAGTGTTATACTGTGGGGACCCGAATATGAATCCCGTCGGATCACACGTGTCTTTCTGTTTGCTATTCAGAGCAATGGCCGTTTTGCTTCCAGACAACAACTTCTAAAACAACGACGCTACTTCGCAGAATGGGGCACTGAATGCTCTAGCCAAAAAATGACGTTACTCTCCTACGAAATCTTCTTACACTGTCACGTGTAGGACGAGTTTCGTATTACGATTACTTTGTCAGAGGCCGATCTGCAGCACATTTAAAATAAAGTTTTCCCGTGTAAACATAAAAGAAGAAACCTAGCAATAATTTTCTCACATGCTTTCTTAGTCTCCGCCCCCGCCCCCGGGTATTTCAACTACTTCAGTTCACTATAATTACCACGATTATTTTCATAGATCCTATACTTCGCCTGCACAAGTTCTCACTAAGAACCGATCCTAATTATTCGAAACGTCCTCGTGAATATTCGAATATCTTTTTTCTCATAATCTCTTAAACCACGCAGTTTACTATCCCACCACACAAATCCATCCACCATTGTGGGGCCACAGGGTTGATAATTATGGGAACACCCGCCAGTATTTTTCTATGTTCCCCTATTCACCTGTTATCTGTTTATTTGCTGCATGCTGTATAAAATTTCTGGGCACGCACACAACGCTTGCATTCACCTTTCATGGATAATTTGTAGTCACCAGTACGTAATAAATCAGGAAATCGCCGCTTGCCAATAGTCTGGCGAAACTAGTGGAGAAACCTCTTAGCCTACATTAAATTCCCGCTCGGCCGAAAAGGCGCTCACGTTTCCTCTGCACGAGCGGGATTATCGCAATTATATCTTGGACAAAGAAATGTTTTATCGCAGCAACATCTCCGGCAAACGTTTTCCTTCAAATAAAGTGTCTTGAGGATGACATGGATGGCTCGCACTCGAACACATTCTGTTTCTCAAAAACGAATGTTATAAAAAGTTGAACGATTGCGATGAAAACAGTATTTGCGGTATAAAGTATCGAGACACGCACCCATCGTTCATTTCATGCCGAAATGTGGTGTTATTACGCTGATAGAACTGGAGATGTATATAGCATGACGAGAAACGTGAGATCGCACGCAGTGTAAGACTAGGTGCGGTACCTAAAGGGCTATTTTGGGGCAATGACAAATCCGTCACCAGTCTGCACGAGTCCGCTCAACATTTCTTGAATGGAACTGACATTCTAATGGGACAAAAAGTGCAAATGTGTTATCGATTACTTTTATTTTCATATTTTTTTCCCTTTCCCACTCTCCTCCATCCCCTTCAGGGTCTTATGACTTCCTCCAATAAACAGCCAATCAATCAATCAATCAATCAATCAATCTCTGAGTGTGTTCGGGACGCGATGATTGGAGGGTAGCAGCTATTTGTTCCAGCAGTTATGAATACCACCCATGGCATCGGTGGTTCATTCCAGGTATAAGGGTTCCGAACTGAGTACTATTTTGCCAAATTTCCGAGGTATTTCTACTTCTAAAACACAGTTAACTCGGGCTAGTTGGTGCCTATTGTTTCAGAGGAAAAACAGCGCTGAAAATTCTATAAAGCAAGACGAGAAACCATGCAGCACTGACTTCCAACCGAAAATTTTATTTCGACGAAAGGGTGTTTTGTACTTGCGTACTACATAAAATATACAAAAAAGAACGAAAGAGCAAGGGAATACAATTGATAAGCGTAATCGCCTTTTCCCATTAATATAATTAAGGCGATATAACGTGTTTTTTTATTTGTTGCAAATGACTAACGACTTCCATATTTGACGTGTGCCCTGAAAAAAAAAACGGCACGCATTGTGGTAACGTTAACAGGAATTACTTTCGTGGCAGTAAAATTGAGCCAATCCTGACGAAAGATGTGTTCCTCGACAATAAAATCTATAGGGCACTAAAGTCTGCTTACGTGCTTTGAAGGTAAAAGTCTAGCAATTATTAGAGACTCATGGTGCTACAACGTTCGTTTTCGTTTCCCTTTCTTCGCTTTCGTTGCTTTGTGTTTTGGAGGGAATTACTTCTACGGGAGACTTTCCGCACGTCACGCGATAGGTCCCCCAGAATCACATGTCTCCGGTTCTGTCACTCACCTCTTTTGCTCACGAGCTGTCACGTTTACGCGTCACGCTACGCGCACAAGGCCCACTCTTGTCCCACTCTGGCAGTGTGCCGAGTTGTCGCTGTGGTAACGCCCTCGGCCGCAGCTCTAGAGATCCCGAATTGAACAGCACACTGACGCAAATGTGTTTTTCATTTCCGTTTTATATTGTCGGCCATTTCGGTACCGCATGTGTTGAAGCCGACGACGACGGTGACGGTCGCTTTTCGTGTTTCTTACAAATATACGGCACTCGCCTTAAGAAATGGTGGGTTTTCGTTGACTACAGTAGAACCTTCAAACTCACGAGCTCTCATATGCCCGAAAAATAAAACTAGCTGGGTCCTGGCGTTTCTCACTGCCTCCGCGTTTGCATAGATCAAGTTGCGCTACAAAAGGACCCTCGTAATATTTTTAGTTGGGAACGTGTGCGCCCCAGACAACACTGCGCGCGTGTTTCTGTGTACCGTGAATCGCAAAAGACGTGGCTGAAACTCCAAATAAACAAATATTTGTGCAGAAATACAGCGTGGTGTTGAGTTAATTCTGAAATAGCCAGTGGTACCCGAGGCGTCTTTTCGGTGCGTTAAATATTCGGGATTCGCGGGGGCATGGGACCCTCACCGTGGTAATCGTTGCAGGCCCCCATCACGCTGTCACTCCGTTGCTACGCCACGCGTTCACGCTAGCAGTAAGAAATGCCCTTTTCTTGTGTTGTTTGTTTTAAAGTGCACACTTTCGACAAATACACGACACGTCAGTTATCGGGGGGGCCGCAAATGCGTCAACGCTGGCGAAAACAACCCGCACCGCTCGTTTTGTAGAATTCAGATACAATATTAGGATGCCATTTCATTGCACGCAGAAAGGTCCCGGCCACGGTGACGATGAACGATACGCGTTGCCCGCACTCGCACCTATGCACGTCTGATTAGTGACATTTTTTAGGTTCATGCTACCGCATTCACGTCGTTCTCTATGGCGCTGCATTCGAGTGAACATCTCCGTACAAAAACTGAGGAGTCTCAGAAACCCTCACTGATCAAGCCTTTCCACTCTACCGTTTCCCTGTCCATGAATCAGAGCCGCAGCGATTGTGTTTCTCCTAAAGCAGACCGAGCCCTGCAGATGCAGTTGCGCAGTTGACTTTCGTCTTCATCAAGGATCGGGTGCGCTTTCGTTGCGACTTCGTATCGGAAGGAAGAATCTCCGGAGGATCACCGCAATGTCAGCGCTCCCGCTATCCGTTATACCTTTGGCCGGCCTTAACAACGTGATATCAGCAAGGAGGGGCGAAGGAGCGCACAGCTATTACAATGTGAGCATTTTTATTCGGGTTTCGTTTTTTTTTGTGCACCAGATTTAAGCGACCGCGGGAACAGACACCATTATTATCTCCGGCCTTCACTGAAACGACCAAACCAGTGGGTGGAATATTATCCGCGTGAGAGGCTAGATTTTGTATTTTCGCGTGGCGGGTCGAGGTATGGAACGACCAGAGAGGGCTGAGAAACATTCGATGTGACCATGGCATGCACGGCTGATGGTGGCTGAAAAAGCTCAAAGTATTTTCTTTGTCTGGCCGCAGGGGAAGGTCGCTAGTCCCGCTAACCTCCGAGATTGTTTGGGACTGCTCTACGGATATAGGAGCAACGGAAGAGCGAACGTCCAATAGGCTACTACGTCTCTATCATTGCTGTAACGTTCATCGCAAGGGGCACAAAATCGGCTATAGGTGAATGGAATAATGCATCACAGGCATCTGAGTTTAGATCCTAAGATGTATGGCGCGAGAGCGATACTTCTACTCCCATACGCGGTTGCTGTACTTCCGACTTATGCTCACAAGAGGTCGTCGAAGAGAGAAAGAGTAGCACCGAGGGTTGTTATTTCGCAGTGCCCCTCGGAAGCAAAGGCTCACTGCGTTTCTGTGGCTTAAAATGTCAGCATAAACGGTATTTCCTTGCGAGGTCTTGGTCAGTTTGGGCGAGAGAGCGTCAGTTTATTCTGCGATGTTAAGCACGGCCTGAACATGTTTGCTTCTTGCGACAAGAGCGAGAGAGAGTGACGATCTTTGTTGAGGAAGAAAAGGTTGGCGTTTAGGAAAATGGGGCAGAGAGATGGCAGGAAGCTCAAGGATGGAACCTGAAATGTAGGACGCCAGGTGCAGCAGCTCCCAGGCCCTCAGAATCAGCACGCGCTGATCTTGAGGTAACCAGTAGGTCCAACCTTCCTTTTATGTCTCAAAGAAATAGAATATGGAATGTTTCAGCTGTTCTCCCCTTACCATACTCTTGGACATGGCTGGAGTGCGTGCGAAAGGGTGTATGTTTCCTCACTTTTGGACGCGTTTCAAGTACACGCTCATAGAATTACACATATTTGTGTTGGTTTTCCTCCACAGAGTTTGTGAGTCTTCAGCATTGAGACCTCGGGGTAGCAAGGGGGAAGATCATGTTCCTAGGCATACGATGAGGACTGCTTCTCAAAGTTTTTGGAGGAGGACAGTGTGGCAGGGTTTGGTAGTCGTGATCACAAGGAGCACGGTATGGGAGTTTATGTGGCTCTTGGTCAGTGCGTCATTCTCTTCCATACTACTGTGTCCGGGTGTCCAGGCGAAGTTGTACACTTTCTGCAATGTGGATGGCAATATCTCAGCGATGAAGGTAGGTATTTTGCCTGTAGAAAACAGCATAATGCCCCTTCAGAGTATGCAATGATATTTACGCTTCTTTTCGATACTTCCGCTAGTCGAATTGCCAAGAGTAAGTCTCCAACTTCAGTTTCTTTGTTCCTGAATAAAGGAGGGACATGCAGTGACCAGATTGCCAGAGTAGTTCACTACGGCAACTGCGGCCTCGTGCTTTCGTAAATTCCGGTGTCTGTCTATAATGTGGTGTGATTTCGAAATTACTGAACTTACGGAACTGAATTCCACTTGATCCTACCATATCTGCTGTACTACTGCAGGATTGGACCCATATTTTTATAGAGGGGAGTTTTTATGTGGAGTCGCTGGGTTGGTGCCATGTCTGTCGAAAAATGAAGTAGCTTCTTTTGAAAAAAAGGGGGGGGGGGGTGTCTGTCTTCTACCCATTGGCCCCTCCCGACGTTTTTTCCAGCTTCCCTCTTACTACCAGCAAGGTGCTTTCTCCGATTTCTTCTAATGCGTTACGAAGACACAAGTTGAGGATGTATTCATCGCCATTATCACTAACATCCTATTCAGGGCTACTGGAGGGTGACTCTCCCGTTGACCTCCACCCCCTCCTGTCGTGCGCTTCGCGAGTCGAGTCTGCTGCTGATATTGTCATTTTACAACAAGGACGAAAAATGGCGTTCAGTTATAGTAGTGCTCGTGCTGTGTACATCCCTTTCATCCCTTGAAGTTGCGCTTTTAAAAATAATGAATAGTTATTTATCCTTCCGCCGATATAATGGTCGTCCCTTTCTTCTAACCAATTTATGCACGTCCATTATTTTATCCTGGTGGTGCACCCGTTGTTAGTTCACCTCACGGTAAAAATTGATTGGTTTGATTGTAGGGTTTAACGCGCCGACACAACGCAGGCGATGAGGCGCCGTAGTGGAGGGCTCCGGAATAATTTTGACCACCCGGGGATCTTTAACGTGCGCAGAAATCTCGTACACAGGGGCGTTTTTGGTTTTCGCCTCAATCAGAAAAGCGGCCGCCGCGGCAGGTAAGCGAACCCGCGACTTCGTGCTCAGCAGCACAACGCCTTAGCCACCTAGTCACCGCGGCGGGTACGGTGAAAATTGTGAAGTTGAGGACTGCCGCTGTCCTGATGATGGTGTTTCTTTGACTTTCTTCGGTGTGCGTAAATATGTGGTACGGTAGACCCTGCAATATTCAGGTCATGATGAGTGGTTGCATGAGCATTATCGTTTTTTTTTCTTGTCTATTTTCTGCTCTTCTCTTGGTTAGGGCGTTTTACTGGTGGGCAATAATTACAAATGTTCTTTTTTTCGCGATTGCGAGTTTGGCTCTACTGCTTGTCTATATAGCCACGGCGAACATTTTTATGTGACTGTTTAATAGCAGGACATCCGTACTTATTTTTAGGGTGATTTTTCACTTGTTCGCGTGGCGCCATCTGTCCTTTTCCAAACGGACGTTGCAGCGGACAAAGCTGTGGGAATATCGAAAGGTATTTTGAAACTTTATGCGAATAGACACTATACAGTGGGTTTTATTTATGTTCTTTTCTGCTAACAATATATCCCTTCTTTCATATCTGAGGCATTAATACTTTACTAACTTTTTTTAAATGGTGGCGGCAACAGTTCCGGTGGAAATTCGCCGCGTTGGCTCAGTGGGTAAGGTGTTTCTAGCTGAGCCCGTGGGTGCGTGTTCGATTCCCGGCCGCGGCGGCCGTTTTCCTGAGAGAAGCAGGAAATCTAAAAAAAAATTGGACCCTTCCACTCTGTGAAGAAGGGTGACCTCTAAAGCAGCAGGTCCACGACGAAGTGCATCAACGAAAACACGTTTGTTTGTAATTGACGACTGAGCATACCTCCTGGCCATTTACCTGAATGAAATTTGGAAAAGACCAGAGCTGTATCCTAGCGGCGAAACGTTGAGCTTTCTCTTTCTTTCGCGCGTCGGAGGCTATGTTAGTGTAAGGCTATGTTCAGACTGCCGACGTAACAGCCATATCGTGCGCTATGGACGTGCAAAAACGGCATTTCACGCAGTTCGGTTGGCTGAGACTTCAAATGACGTCATTATTGAACGATATTACGACAGTTGCGACGACAGTCTTAACCTGGCCTAACAGGCCAATACTATTCACACCACCACATATCACACCGGACCCGCCGCATTGGGCTATTTGACGGCCACTTGGAGCCTCACTCTAACACAACAGACATGTCACCAGTATGGGTATGAAACCTATATCTGCGCGTGACAGCCCCCTCCCCTACCACCCTCCTCTCCCAACCCGTGCACGCCTAAACCCGCAACCGGTCATGTGCGGGCGCTTAGAAGTGAAAGATAGTGTCGAACATGTCGCTGTAGAAACCCTTTAAGCGAACGAGTGATATTGCCCACGTCGGCGTTCCAAGCGGGTCGGTTCCTGCTCATCCGGGAGGGCGTCGGCGCCACCCGACCACCTCGAACTTGAGGCAGCAACGGCGGCGGCAGCGGCTTTCCGTGGTTTTCACGCCCATTGACGCTTCTGTTCGGGCTGACGCTCTTCTTCCAGGGGAGCGACATGCGTCCGTCCTATAGCGAGTTACCACTGCGAGGACTTCGACCTCTATATTAGTGGACACAGACGTGGGTGTCCCTTTGGCAGCCCAGTCGTAGGCATCTCGTTGTCTGTGAATTACACCAACCCAGACCGAAACAGCACGACAGCAGGGGAGAGCTGACTGGGCGCATTGAGCCATGAGACTGCCTCGTTAATATATCCCACCACCACAACGGGCACATCATCGGTAGCGGGATTAAGCCCTGCTGTGCGTGCATACCCCCCCCCCCCTTCGCCCCCAACCCATACACGCCTAAACCGGCAACGAGGGATATGCGCCTAATTAAGCGAGAAATAGACTGGCTAACGGAGCGAGAAGGAGTTCATATGTGACCACACTAAGATTTATTATTATTCTTTCACTAGAGGAACTATGACGAGCTGGTCAACAAGGGCCGCCGATGCGACAATGTTGCTCAGAATGGCTTTCAAACTAAAGAAGGAGAATGTGCTCACTCCAGCATTCCAACAGGGCAAGTTGCCTTCAACCTGAAGGGGCGCGCAGCTAGTTGGCGATCTGGAATTTGAAGCGGCGACGGCGGTGGCGGCGGCTTGCACGCATCTTTACACCCGTTCGCACAGGTGTTGATCCTCCGTAATCCCCTGATAACGGCGCTGTGGTCGCTGTCAGCCGACTGCGCAATTGTGTAAGAGGCACCAGTGGTGGCAAGAAGAACAGTCGTTGTGATAACCGTCGTAAAAGAGAGGTCACCGTTGGCGAGGAGGAGCCCCGGAGCGGCGCCGCGTAACTGCTTCCCCGCAATTAAAACTGGGGGGGGGAGTGAGACATACACTGCATTGCAGTAAAACGCCCGCGTGTCGAGGTTTCAGCGCAATTTAATGATGCAAAGGTTGGTGAAATTTTTCCGAAGACTGAGACTACGGCGCGCCTCATAGCCCAGGTTTAGCTTCGGTGTGTCAGTTACCGGAACTGTATATTTTTTATCTTCTGGAGGAACCATGCATGGATGTTATGAATTAAGTTGCGGAAAATGCTTGTCTGCCGGCATGGCATCCCTGACTGGGCGTAGAACAAACTACACAGTGCACGCGCGGCACCTGCTAACAGCGCATGTCCTATCTTTCGTTTTCACCGCCTATCACTGTCACCCTTTCCAAACTTCAAGGGAGAAGAAAACGTGGCGCAAACTAGACGTAGACGAAAGAAACGAGGTAAGACATATACAGGCGCCAACTTCGAACTGTTTATTTGAAGCAAACCACGCGAGATGTATACAAGTCTTATCTAAGCAGAAAAAGCAACAACAACAAAACAAAAAAACCAACAATCAACCTAGGTACAATCATGTTAACAAGTGTAAAAGGTGGTGACAATGGCTACCTCGTTTCTTTCGTCTACGTCTAGTTTGCGCCACGTTTTCTTCTTCCTTAAAATATGTACCAACTAGCTCAGCAACAAGCTTTGTTAAGTCCTAACTTCAGTTGCCGCTACGCGAAATTTTAGATTTAGCTCATCCCTCGAACCTTGCTGCATCAGTGGTAGCTTCCGGGTGGACGCGGTAATGTATTTCCGCAAACGCCAGATAAGCACGGCTGACAGCGGATGGCTCGGAGCCTTAGTGTTTCTTAGTATATAGAGGAAACTGCACCTGGGAATCTACATCGTCGTGGTGGTTCATGGGAAGACCACAACTTCTGGCTTGGGCTAGGCAAGACAATTAGATTGTTAAGCTGTTTTAAAGCTAAGCTTTTTACGTCTACCCCACAAGGGTTCTTTCATAACCGTTGGTGTCAACAGAAAACTTAGCGAACAAATAAAAAAAGTTAAATGCACCGCTAGGAATCGAACCTGGAACTATACAGTAACGGAGCGGGATACCGTTGTCTTACCGATTAAGCTACGAGCCGACGTGCAAACAGGGAAGATCAGCGGTGCACTCACCAAGCGCATATGCGCGTTTACCCCCTGCGTTCTGGCTAAATGCTACCTGATAGCGCCACGTGACCTCTCGCGCCGCTGTGGTCTCAGCCCGCGGCACTTGTAGCGGCCGTGTCCACACCTTGAGCATGCGCTAGGACGTACAAAAAATTCCCCCGCATTTCCCCGAAGGGCAGTATGAGGAAGTGCGAAGCACGGGGTGATGCTATGAGGGGGAGTTTGTTGAAGTTTGGTGGCATTTTGCCCGTTAGTTACATTAACACCCCCTCGTGATCACGTTCGGCTTAACACGCCTCGTTTGTCCCTCTGCGGAAATCTTGGTGAATTAACGTGTATGTTCGAGAGATGTTCGAGAGGGAATGTAATCACGCACACACACACACACGCAAAGTAAAGTGAAACGACAGTATTTATTTCAGCACTTGTTTGTGTTGTCGTTGTATGCGACGGTCATTACGACCGCATTGCGGTCGCTGAAGTGGACCGTTAAGGGTTGTTGCAGCCGCTATAACGCCGCTGAGTCGCCAACGCACGCCGCTGACTACGTAGTTTGAATGCGTTAAAGATATAAGGTGCGTTACTAACACTGATATCAGCGTCACGTCCGTGGCTTCAGAGTCTCTCCCCAGCTCTCAGTGGGTGCAGTCATGCACAAAGACGGCTCCTCGAGAGCGGAAGGCGCGAGCGCGCCGAACCGGTCCTCTTCGCCACCCGAAGTGCCCGCTGCTCGGACGGGCTACCGTACCCTGCTTCCCACCCTGCCGACGGGTAAGCTAAGTGAAAACTCGGTGTTTTTGCATGGCGACCCGTCAGCACGGCCGTGTACAAGATCGACGACGTTGCAGCGGCTCTCAGCGCTGTGACTGACTTGAAGAAGATCACCGGCCTAGGACCTTTTCAGTTTAACCATGTATGGATGGTTACGTTCCAGTCACCCGAAGAAATGAAAGAACTTGGCTCGAAGGGGGAAATCGAGGCGAAAGGAAAAAGGTGCCTGGTCATTGACCCGAACAATCAGGAAAAGAGAGTGAAGCTCCACTGGGTACCCACAACCGTGCCAAACGAACTTCTGGTGCCCCACCTGGAACGCTTCGGTGTCGTCAAAAGTGTTTCGTTCGACAAGTGGCGACGCCCAAACATGGACCACATGGGAAGCACCACGAGGGTGGTGCAGATCGTGCCGAGGGACGCAAACTCCCTTGATGCGATACCCCACCAGGTCACCATCTACGGAAACCCGGTCCTAATAGAAGTACCCGGCCGGCCTGCCATGTGCCTGCGCTGCCAAATGCTCGGCCACATGCGGCGGCAGTGTACAACGCCCTGGTGTCGCGTCTGTCGCACGTTTGGACACGACAGCGCCGCGTGTGTGCAAAGCTACGCCGCCAAGGCCAGAGGCAAGCGCGCGGAACAACCTCTCGATGAGTTTATGGACATCGAAGAAATGCAAGAAACAATGAACCCACAGCCTTCCTCCCAGGCAAAGGGCGTTCAACCCGCCAAGGAAAATTAAAGGAATGAAGGCGCCGACAACGTCTCCCCCACTGGCGAGACCTTGGATACAGCTGCGGGGAAGGAGGGAGGTGTCCCTGACTTGCCACTGGAGAATGACGCAGCCGCAACCCCCCGCCCCCTTCTTCAAAACGCCGCCGGAACCGAGCAAGAACAGGCAGCGGAGGGGGAAAACGAGCAGGAAACCAGCCGAGAAGAAAAGGACGCGGCGCCGGCGCCCATCAGCGACCCGTGCCCCTCCACCTCGGCAGCCAGCCAGGGAGCACCTCAAGAGAGATGAGTCGAAACACGACGTCAGGCACGAGTCAAGCAAGCCGCCACCACCACCCCAGACGGTCAAGAGGGAAGAGGCCCACCACAAAAGACGCACCACCGAGAATTCCTGAACAGCTCAGTGGGGAACAGAAAACAGCCCCAGCGCAAGACGGCAGGACCGCCTCCCCCACCGGCTGTGCGGACACGACACCGCGCGACAATGGCAGCGGTTGCGGCTGTGCGGATAATCGGTAAGCCCTCACCCCACGATGACAGCCCCCCTCAACGCGGTTAAAATAGCTATTATTAACGTAGTCAGCATAATGTCTTCAAAACGTAAGAACTTGCTGCTCGACCTTTTAAACAACGAGAATATCGATGTTGCCCTTTTGCAAGAAACCAAGTTATCATCAATCGAAGACAGCCAAAATTTTGTCCGCCTATTCGGCCACAAATTCTGGTGCTTCCACACCTTAACTTCAGCCCGCGCAGGCGGTACAGCCATTTAATTACGGAAAAACCCTTCCCTCAAAATTGTTGACTGCGAGCTCGCAGAAAACGGCCGTTTTTGCCTCGTTGATGTCCTCGTGGGGAGCGAGCTGGTGCGATTCGCGTGTGTCTACGCCCCCAATGAAACAGCAGCTCGCTCGGACCTGTTTAACGCCCTGCGGCCTTACTTGTGTGTGTATCGGGCAGTTTTCCTTGGGGGTGACTTCAACCGTGTGTTGAGAGCTAACGACAGAACAGGGAGAGGTGGTGGCGTCGACGCATCGTCCCGTGTTTTCAGCGCAGTCCTACGGGACAGCGACCTGTCCGACGTAGCCTTGGGGCGCAGCTGGCCCACCAAGCGCTACACGCGCTGGCAGGGCTCGTCCCACGCGCGTCTGGACCGGATCTACGTTTCGGGGGAAGGGGTTACACGAGTGTCCGACTACACCGTCACTCCCATCTCGTTCTCTGACCACGGCCTCGTAACGTGCACCGTAGCCCTTAACACATACACGGCTAAGCAGAACTCAAGCACCCGATGGCTAATGAACTCCGCAGTACTTAAAAACAAGACATTTGTCGAAAAGACTCAAAAAGAAATTGAAACACTTTGGTCGGGAACCATTAGTGTGGAAAAGTGGGAAACTTTTAAAGCACGCATAAAGAGTTTTGCAGTCACCATAGGGCGCGAGGAGGCCGCACGAAAAAAAGAAAAAAAGGGCCGCCTCACGGAGACTCTCTGCGCGCTCATTGAGGCTGATGAAGAAAGACCAGGGGAATTTAAAGACGATATCCGGTTAATTAAAGAAGAGCTCCGGGGAGAGCTTGAGAAGAGTTTTTGGGGAGCCCTGGTGCGGAGCAGGGAGCAAAAGGTAGAGTTAGAGGCAAGGCCATCGAAGCTTTTTTCAGCCTTCGAAAGGGAGAACTCGGCACAGAAAAACATCACGGAGGTCAAACATCCCGCAGGCGTGGCAAGAAGCAATGAGGAAGTCGCAAGAGCTTTCGCTGAATATTATGCAGAACTATTCTCTCGACGGTCAGTCCTAGATTCAATCCCAGCTGAAGTGCTCAATCAAATTCCCAAAATACCTGAAGAAACCAAAGATTCGATCAACACCCCCATAACAGAAGCGGAAATAGAGCGTACCATCAAGAGCCTACCGCGGAACAAATCTCCTGGACCGGATGGTATCATCTCAGAGTTCTATATGGCCTTCAGAAAGGAACTGAGCCCCATCCTGGCCATGGTCTTCGAAGAAATAAGAAAACAGAAGCGCCTGCCATCCTCCATGCGGACAAGCCACCTGGCCTTAATCCCCAAAAACGTACCCACCGATTCTATCCCCGACGTCGCCGATTACCGTCCGATCAGCCTTCTCTCAACAGACTACAAGATCCTGGCCCGAGTTCTCGCCGGACGGCTGGAGAGTGCACTGAGCGCTGTAGTTGGTCCTCACCAGACATGCGGTTTTAAGGGGCGGTCTATCAATTCCAACCTACATCGCATGAGGGTAGCCGTCGAGGCGGCTGAATCAGGTCTGCTACCTTTGGCCATCGTTCAACTGGACCTGAGGAAAGCGTTCGATCAGGTGGACCACAATTTTCTACTGGATCTCCTCCAACACTGCGGAATCGGTGACACAATGATCGATTGGATCAAAACTTGCTACGAGGACATATCTACCTGCGTAGTAACAAATAGATCTGTGGGAACGCCCATATACATCCACAGGTCGGTGCGCCAGGGCTGCCCCATGTCACCCATCCTATTCACCCTCTATCTTGAGCCACTTTGCCGTATGGCCCTTGCATCCGAGGTCATCAATGGCCTGAAGATGGGAGACGAGGAGCTCCGTGTTCTCGCCTATGCGGACGACGTGGCCTTCATTTGCACTCGTGGATCACAAGTGGGCGAGGTAATTAAACTAGCAAACCAGTTTTGCCGCTTTTCGGGAGCAGAGCTAAACTTACTTAAGTAGAGGGGAGCCTGGTTAGGTGATTGGGCCTCCAAACCAAGTTGCCTGTTTGGAATTTCCTGGGAAGAGGAGATGTTCAATTACTTGGGCGTCAACCTCAACCAAAGCGTCGCAGTCAAAAATCGGTGGAAACCCAAGCTGTCAGCTGCGGAAAGAAAGCTGCAACCATGGAGAAATAGAAACATCGCTCTGTTCACGAGGGCTCATGTGTGCAATGCGATTGCATACCCCGCAGTGCTGTACGGGGCCCGCATAACTTCCATCGACGCAGACACCCTGAATAGGCTGCACCGGTCCTGGGCGGCGTTTCTCTGGCGGTCCACATTCGAGCCCATGCGCCGCTCAAACCTCTTCTGGAGCCTAGAAAAGGGTGGGTTGGGGCTCGTCAACGCGGAGCTCAAACTCACTATCCAACGATTCCTGTACTTTCTGGGTCTACGCGATCCGTTCCTAGTGGCAGCCACGCAGTGTCTGGGCACCAGACATTTGGCCCCGTGGCTTGCCACGACAGCATCACTCTGCTTTGACACGCGCGGAACGAGGTTCTACAAAGAAATCGCGCTAGCCTTAGCCCTGCTCGAGCAGCATTTCTCTTGAGATTATCTGCTCAAAACACAACCCAGAAAACTGTACTGGGACCTCGTGGAGAAGGTCCTGCCGCCCCCTCTCTACCGACAACCCCCAATACCCAACGATGTCTTGAAGCGAGTAAGACGACTCCCTGTGCCCACCGCCTCAAAGGACTTTTTCTTCCGCCTCCACATGGGGGTGCTGCCCGCAAAGGCACGTCTGGAGGACAAGGGTTTCTTTCTCCGTGGCGGCGCGGGTTGTCTCCTCTGTGGAAAACGCGAGACGGCAGAACACGTCCTCACAGATTGTAACGCCGCGGCCGTCTTCTGGGACGAGCTGCAGACCGCGTACACCGAGCGATGGGACCTGTCGTGGTCAGGCCTCCGGCACCTGAGTGCGCCCACAGAGAACAAGGCGCTTCGGGACTGCGTGCTTGTCCTGGGGCTCCACTCGCTGTGGAGGGCTCGAGTGGATGCAGTGGAGTGCGCCAGGAACCCCAGGCCCACCTGGCGGCACTTCACGGCAAAGACTGAATGGACAGTGAGCGTGTTGGGGGCATCAGATTCTGACACGGAGCTCCGCGACTCACTGCAAAAAGGATGCCAAGCACTGCAGCGCTTTAAAGAAAAACAGATGCAGCGCTGGCAACGGCTGTGATCTTGCCTCACTAGTACTTTGTAGAGACGGTTTTCCCCTCTGAACAGGCTTTGCACATCCTTGCCCAGAGTTTACACATGTTACCTTCACATGTTACCTTCACACATGTGAACATGTTACCTTCACACGATTCCCAGTTCATGTACTCTGACATTACACTGTCTCAGGAGGTCATATTTTCCTGCTTGTTTGTTCGTTGTTGCCACCGCAGTCCCACTACGTTGCTTACTGTGCGGCTCAAGTGAAGGCACGCCTAAAGGTGATTGGAGTCCCTGTGGTGACAGTATGTACGCGTACCAGCGTTGGTCACCGCATCGAGCGTGCCAGTGCCTTATGTATATATGTATATCCTTGTAAATAAAAAAATTGTGTTTGGAAAAAAAAAGCGTCCGTGGCTTAGTCGGTAGAGCGTCGCGCTGCGGCGCAAAGTCCTCGGATCGAAACCTGGCGCCGGATGCTGTTTTTTTTATATAGTGTAGTGGCCTGGCTTGCGCGCCGAGAGAGGGTGTTGCGAGCTGGAGAGTAGTAAAGGGGCTTTAGGAGAGTAGCCGAGGGGGGAGAGATGATGATGATGATGATTTCTATTGGTTTCCCCTTTGTATCGGGGTGATGACATGTCATCTTACCAAAAAGGACTAATATACATATGTTTTACACTTTTGGTTTAATACTAGCGCTGCTTAGGGCAGGCACAAAAAGCTTATTAGGCACAAAATACTTTTTTTTCCTGTTACAGGTGGTAACTGTCCTAGGCAATATTCCCCTCTCTGCTTTTCGTCCACCAGCATTCTAATCTTCTTTTCGTCCCCTCGACAGCCTTGAAGGTAACTTCCTCTGTGATACCCTTAAATCCTAGGGCTTCTGAAAGCCCAATATTCCCTTCATGTAGATTTGGATGGATACCCTCACATTCTAACACGATGTGCCGCATAGTTTCTGTTTCTTTTCCGCAGACCACGCATACCCCATCATTTTGTGAATACTTTCCCACAAAACTCTTAGTTCGCAGGGAACCTGCTCTAGCCTCAAAAAGCAAAGCACTGCCCTGGGAATTAGCGTAGAAATTTTCCTTTCTGATGTTCATCTTCTCAGCCCTGTACATCTCTAACGACGTTTTAGCTTCCATTTTTTCCCTCCATTTATTCGTTTCAATCTGCCTTGCCTCTTTTTTGGTTACCTTGGCTGTTTTGGATTCCCCACTGTTCTTTCCGTATTTCATCGTTAGCCTTCTAGTCTTTCTTAACCACTGCGTGTCCACGCTTTTCAAGTACAGGTACCTAAAAACCTTAGTTGCCCACCTTCGTTGATCCATTGCCCTCAACCTCATCTCAAAGCATATTTTACTCTGAGCTTCTCTAACTTCAAACGACGCCCAGCCCATATCTCCCTGAACTGCTTCGTTAGTTGTTTTTCCATGCGCGCCTAAGGCCAAACGTCCTACCGTTCTCTGGTTTACTTCAAGGCCTGATAGAACGTCTGATTTTAAGCAGAGTACAGCATTCGCAAACGTGAGACCCGGAACCATTACTCCTTTTCACATTCCTCTTACTACTTCATATTTGTTATACCCCCACAGAGCTCTATGCTTCATTATAGCTGCGTTTCGCTTTCCCTTAACCTTAAGTTGCTCCTCGTGAGTACTTAAGTAGTTATCCCCTTCGTTTATCCACACTCCCAAATATTTATATTCCTTCACTCTAGGTAATTCGCCTTGCTGGATAGACACTACGTCGGTGGTAGCGTCATTGAAAACCATTATTCCTGATTTTTCTGCACTGAAATTTAATCCGAGGTCAGTGGCTTCCTGGCCGCAAATATTTATTCGCCGCTGCATATCGGTTTGGTTATCAGCTAAAAGAACAATGTCGTCTGCGTATAACATTCCCGGAAGATGCTGTTGTACCACTTCGCCTTGCAGCATATGGGTTAGGCTGAACCCTACTTGACTTGCTTCCATTTTCTTTTCTAACCCTGCCACGTAAAGCATGAACAGTATTGGGCTCAAAGGGCATCCCTGTTTCAGTCCCCGATGGATGTTGACCTGCTGGGCGCATTTCTGTCCTTCCCAAGTAAGGTGCACTCTATTGTCTTTATAGATTGCTATAAGGAACTGTACTAACTCGTCATCTAATCCCTGGAGTTTCAGCATCCTCCACAGCCGTTCTCTGTTTACGTTGTCATATGCCCCTTTAATGTCCAAGAACGTAATCCATAGTGGTCTATTCTGTGCTTTCGCAATTTCAATGCACTGCGTTATCACGAACAGATTGTCATCCAGTCGCCTGTCTTGTCTAAATCCATTCTGCAGTTCCCCAAGTATTTCATTTTCTTCCATCCATGCTTGGATTTCTGATTTTATCGCCTGCATTACGAATCTATACACCACTGACGTTACTGTGAGTGGTCTGTATGAATCAATACTGGCTTTGTCTCCTCTGCCTTTATATATTAAATTCATCCTACTTTCTAACCAGTCCTCTGGTATTTGTTTGGTTGCTATCACCTTATCTATTGCCCTCATAAACGAATCCTTACTTTTAGGTCCAAGTAGGTTTATCAGTTGCATTGGTATTCCGTCCGGGCCCACTGCTGTCTGGGGGGAAACCTTTTGCTCTGCTTTTTTCCAATCAAGGTTGCTTAAACTTATTTCCCTTTCCGCAGTCTTTTGTGGCGCTGATGTTATCGGTGCAGGTTTCCCTACCACTATTGTCCTAAACTTCTCACTAATCACTCGATGAATATGCGCCAACGCGTGCTCTGCTTCTAAATGTTCCCCCTCTTTATCAATCAGGAATTTTTGATGGTTATCGTTTTTTGAGCTTAGTGATTTTACATGGTTCCAAAACTTCTTGGATGCGCTTTTGTCCTTTTTCCGTATTTCTGCCATCCATTGTTCGCTTTTCTGCTTGATCTTTGCACCATTTTCTGCACTTCTAGTTTTTTCTCACGGTAGACCTCCCACTTCTCCTTCACTACCTCCGGTTCCATACCAGTTCTTTTTGCTTCTCTATGTTCTCTCGACGCCTTTCTTCGCTGGTCAATAGCCTCTTTTATTTCCTTATTCCACCAGCTTCTCGGCTTTCTCTTCCCTTTCCATCGGTTTCGTTCTTTTGCTTCATTCATCTTACCCTTTATGAACGCAATCATTTCGTCGTAATCCCAATTTTTGCCTGGCTATTTACTGATTTCATCTTCCAATTTATCAGCGATGGTCTTCAACTGCTCATTATTCAAATTATTTCCTTCTATTGTACCTATTTCTGCATTTTTCCGGGTTGCGCCTCCAAAGTGCAAGCTAAATCGCTTGTGGTCGCTTCCTAAGCTGTCTGTTCCATTTTCATCTATCCTCATTTCCCGCAGCCTTCCGTATACTGTCTCGGATACTAAACTGTAGTCTATGCTAGACTGTCTGTTACCGCTTTCCCACGTTATTTGTCCATCACACTTGCTTTCCGTGTTCACTATTACAAGCCGGTTTTCCTGGCATAGATCTATCACTAGAGAACCGTTGTGGTCTGTGTATCCATCCAAACCTTCTATATGGGCATTCATATCTCCAACTATGATTATTTCACCCGAATCTTTGAACTCGTTTATATCTCTTCTCAAACAGTTTACCATTTCCTCATTTTCCTCCCTAGCACTACTTCCGGTCCACAGATACACCACTCCTAACCATGTATTTTTCCCCTCTATGGTGCCTCTTACCCATAGATGCTCTTTACAACTTTCATGCACTCTCTGCCAGTCGGTTCCTTGTTTAATAAGCATGCCAACACCTCCCCCTTTCTTCATTCCTGTGGTCCTGTTGCAACCTTCCCAGACATAATTGTCTATGATAGGTGAGGCTTCTAGGTCCCGGAGGTGAGTCTCGGCTAAAGCGTACACGTCTATTCCTTCCCGTTCAAGTTGCTTTTGAATTTCCACCCACTTATCTTGCTTTCTGCCTCCCTGCATATTTATGTAGTTGATTAAATATATATTGCATTTATTGCATTTGTTTTTCCCTTTCCGCTTACGGGGTCTGTTTTTGTCTTTTACAGAATTGTTTGCTCCATTGTTTTCACTTAAATGGCTTCTGTCAACGCTCTCAGTTACGTCCGTGGGTTCTCCGTTTAGCTCTAGGCCTGGCTGCCTCCCCGCGTTGAGTGTGCATGTGTCTCTTGCTTCCCCTTTGTCTCCTAGTTTGCCTTCCTTAGCTGCGCGGGGCCCCCTAAAAAAGCTACCGCTCTCCCACCTAAGCGCCACCCCACCTTATTTCCTAGCCTGGGGCTGAAGTGAATCCCGTCCCACTGAAAAGCTTGCCTACGTCCGATGCTGCCCACTACCCTGTTCACGTCTATCACTTCCAGCCCAAGTTCCCTGCCGCACCTCACGATCTCGCTGTTAGCAGCGAGTACCACCCGTTCGGTGTGCTATGCGAGCGCCCTATGCGAGCGCTGAGGGCGCTATGCGAGCGCCCTCACGCGTCGGAAATCCGGCGCCGTTGCTAGGCACGGTAGCTAGCTCCGTTGCTAGGCTGCGGACGGAGGACGGCGGTGGAAGCAAGAGTAGGCCCGACTAAGAAGTGCTTCGCACTTAAAATTAAAGGAAGCTCACACCAACGCGTGCAACTTCACTTCTAGTACTCCAGTATGCTGTGACCTCCAGTGTGGCCTCTGCCTTAGGCCTCCGCCCAGTGGCTTCAGTGTTCACCTAAAAAAAATGGCCGCGTATCTGCTCCTTTCGTAGCAAATGTCGTCAAAAGACGTTAGATTTTGTCGATATTTGCCAAGGAAATGCCCCCCCTTTGCTTTCCCGCTGACCTCTCATGCTGTTCATGATCTGTTGCGCTCATCCCAAGGTAAACACACTAAAGGCACATTCCCACTGGCGATGCGCCTCGTCGCGCGACGAAAAGCGACGTCGCAAAGCGACGAGCCGGCCGTCGCTTTTCGGCGTTTTGCGACGGCGGAGCTGATCGCTCTCGGTCCGAATAGGTGACGGGTAAAAAGCGCAAAGGCTCATGGGTGCATTGTTTTCTCCCGCGGAGAGCCGCCACTTCCGGTTCGGGAGCTCTCCTGGCCTCCCGTACGCCGTCGGCTTTCACGCGCGTGTGGGCTTGTTGTTTATGTTTCCACCGGAAAAAAAAAACGCTCATGCATCGGGAATTTCATAAATAACAACGATTGACCCTTCTAGGAGTTTATCTGACAGGTAAGCACCCTGTGACAGATAAACAACACGCACGCACGCGCCTGACAGCCGCCGGCGCACGCAGACGTACGGGAGGGCAGGAGAGATCTCGAACCGGAAGTGGCGGTAGCAGACGACGTACCCATGAGCCTTTGCGCTTTTTACCCGTCACCTATTCCCTCGTCGCGCGACGGCCCCGCAAAACCGGTAAGCCAATCATGGCCGCGGAGTAGGCTGACGTAGCCGGAAACGAAACGTTTCTTTACATCCGGTATGTAAACGCTGCGGGCGGGCGGGCGAGGACGAGCCGCCGCCGCCACCGCCGCTGGCTCGCTCGGCCAGGCTCTTGGCCCGCTATCGCTGTACCCGCCGGGTCGGGCCGGCGAGCAACTTCCCGTGTGCATCGGTTCTTTGGTCAGTGGCTTCAGCGTACGCGTGCACTAATCAACGAATAGCGTGGAACTCATCAGTGTGGAGAAGCGTGTATGGATTGTAAATAGAGCTAGGTGGACAGCGAGACGGTAGGTTGACTTGCAGCCTCTTCGTCTATCGGCGACTGGTAAACATGCGTAGAGTTCGGAGGCGTCAGAACGTTGCGCCTGTGAAAAGAAGCGACATTTGTGGGCCGTGATGCGGGTGTTGTGGCGTGAAAGCAAGCGTGTGCATTTCTTCGTGCAATAATATGTTGAAAAGAGCCTTCGTGAGTTTGTTATTTTCTGCTCCTCCCGCAACCCGCAAATGCTTTCGGCATTGCTCCAGGTTAGTAGCATGTGTTTTAGTTTGATTTCTACCTGCTTTTGTCGCGTATTCTTTGCCTTCGAATGGTTGACGCACCAACGAGGTCGTATGTACAAGTCGGGAAGCAGCTGCGCTGAACACAGTCGCATCATCGCTCATCGCAAGTGCGAACACCACCTCAAGGCCTCATCGCGCGACGCGCGCCGTCGCGCGACGAGACAAATCGCCAGTGGGAATGTGCCTTTAAGGTGTACTCAAGGCAATTTGAATTTCGCGTTCCACTGCTACAGGCCGGGTTCCTTGATGCCAGCGCTGCAGTACGGCGGAGATGCGCGTGAATCAATGCGGTCGACTTCAAGGTTTATAGAACCGCGTTGCTGTGCTCCACGTGCGTTCCAAGGAGAACGTGGAACCGAGCTAGTGGAACCTTTCGTTGCTGTTGCCGCGTGATTTCTCATACGCCGCCACGAGGTGGCGTGGGCAACAGCAGGTGGCGGTTTTCTGCAGTAGATGTAGATTATATTTGCTATCGAAAAAACATGCATCCATGAATTTTTTTAAATAAAGGAACACTGTAAATACTCCTTGTGTATTACTTTTCGGTCTTATACTTGCGCAATGTCTTGTTCATGTTCAGAAAAGTTGACAACTATGAACATATAAACCGGGCTTAGACGCTCACATTTGGCTGTGAGTGTATAAGGCTATTGCGCAGTATGCATTTTTTATTTCGCCGGTTGGCTGAATCGAGTCAAAGACAGACAGACAGACAAAAATTTCTGGGTTTAACTAGCCCAATAAAGTCTGTCGTCTTTAAAAAGAACTGCTTGACATCCGCCCTCCTGCCAAACGACACATCAAGGAAGGCACTGAAATACTCCTTGACGGCCAGGCCAACAAAGACCCCATGCCCCATCGTCAAGATCCTGGTCCTCCATCTCCAGTTCAACACCAAGAGTGACGTCTCCTTGCAGCGCCTCAAAACACAGCATTAATAAAATCATACACATGATCAGGCTAGTTGCCACCAAGAAGCGGGGACTCCAGGAAGTCAATACCCTTCGATTATTTCAAGCTTTTGTCCTCTAGAGAATCACATACGTCTCCCACCTATATTCCTGTCGGGAAGGAGGCCATAAAGATGCTTGATATAATGATTATAAATGAGGTCAAGTGGGCCATTGGTCTTTCGATGAGCGCGCCCATGGAGAAGCTGCTTAGGATGGGGCTCCACTGACAGGCTGAAGAGCTGATAGAGGGCCATCTTTCTTACCAGTAGCTCCGATTGAGCCGCACTGTACTGGGTCACCGTATTCTTCACCAGATTGGCTGGGCAGCACAAAATGTCTCTCCGCGTGATGTACTCCCGGACCCTTGGCGACAAGTAATGAGATGCTCCCCCCTTTATCTAGAAATATGAACCCCTCAAACCACGAGGGTCACCAACAAGCACGGGCAGAAGCTCTCAGCACCACGCCCGGAGTGAACATGCAGTTATCTACACATAAACCTCCAACATATAGGGCAGCAGTACGCCATCATCGTGGCTACCACCAGAAGCCATCTCCTTGCGTGAGCCTCACTCAAGACCCAAGACAAGGCGGCAGCAGGAGAGGCAACCATCGCATTGGGTCTCGCTCAACCATGGGTTCGGAAGGTAGTCATTTACTCACAACAAGCCTAGCAGATATACCAGTCAGTGTGGCGGTCCCGAGGTGCACTGCGTGTGGTACAAAACACTGCCCTACCGGTTCTATTGAGCTCATCTAGGCACCTGTTCACGCTTCCATGGAGGGCAACGAATACGTCCACCAACAGGTCTGCACTTTTACCCCCCTATCCCCCCCAATGCTACGGATCTGCACGAGGACAGTCACCCGCTTGTCACGTTCAGGGACATAACGCAGCATTATCGCCTTCAGAGACATACCCTACCCTCAACGCACCCTCAACTTTCCACGGAAGAACTATCCTGTGGCTCATACCACCCGACGCGTTCTCACCCAATGTACTCTCGCTACGACGCTCAAAGTTAATTTTGCTCAGAACTAGAAGCACTCTGCCACATAATCGAGGTGTGCGATTTCATCCCTGAGCACCCACCTCTCGTCCCGTCAACTACTCAATAACAGCAATGGGAGATGTTGCTGTCCAGCTCTTTGTACCTACCCAGCTTCAGCTGGTGGACAGAGAACAGGCAGCGCAGGTTTGATATGGGCTCCAGTGAGGAAGGAACCGCTCCCCTAGCCCGCCCTCTGGGCCGTTCAGAAATCTGAATAAAAGTATTTCCTCCTCTGTCTCCTCCTCCTTCTCCACCTCTCGCAATTTCGTCGCCTTAGGCGGCGGCGGCAGAGAAGGAGAACGGAGATCGTCTAACACCGGGTCTGAGTTTCTTTTAATTTTATATAAAAAAAGAGCTTCCACTCATGTGCTACACCAATACAACTCAAACAACCCCTGTTCATTCATTATGCATTGATTTCACATTAGGAAAGAATATATCTTTGAAGTAGTAAAGGGTGTGGTTAAGTGCATTTCACTTGTCTGTGGTTTCACTATTTGTAGAGCCACGTGAGAGAATTTAAGTGAGGTCGAATGGGTAATCGTTGTGGGTGCCGCTTATGGCTTTGCTTTCCAAGCACATTCACAGGGTGGATTGGCGCGCATTTTTTTAATCGCCGTGTCGCAGGAGAGCCAGAGGCTCTCTGCGCTGCTGTGACGTAAAATGTAAGCGTGAAAGAAAGCAACTAGAAGGTGTTGGTCAGTCTGAGCGAGGTGGAGTCAGTGTCAGACTATCAAAATGTTTATTCTGATGTCTAGCCGGCCTGAAGATTTTTGCTTTTTTCATAGAGACAGAGAGATGCTTGTTCATGAAGAACTAGTAGTCGCTTAGGAAAATGAGGTAAAGATATTGCAGGGAGCTCAAAGATGGGACCTGAGTCTACGACACCAGATGCAGCAGCTCCTGCCCTTGCCCTCTCAATCAGCTCTCCCTCTTGAGGTAACATGCGGGTCAAAGCTTCCTCCCATGCCTTGAAGAAGTGGAATTTGTTGGGTTTGAGTCGTCCTCTTCTAGCGATAACCTTGGACGTCGGTATGTTGCGCGCAAGAGGGTGGATGTTTCCACGATTTTCGCGGAATTCTAAGTTGTCTGATGTTCCCACGAAACCCCTTAACACAATTGATTTTGAGATAACTGCGCTGTTTTTTCGTCCAAAGCGCTTGTAATTCATCGGCATTGCGACTTTGTTGTACCATGGGGAAAGTAAGGCTTCATAAAGGTTGGATGAGTATTCGTTCTTAACGTTTTTCGAAGAGGGCAGTGTGGTAGTAGTGGTCACAAGGAGCACGGTATGTAAGTTCGTGTGCCTCTTGCATACCGCGACCATTGCCTCCACACCATTGGATCCGGCTGTCCAGACTGGGTTGTTAGCTTTCTGCATTTTGGGTGGAAAGATCTTACCGAAGTGCTAGTTTTTCTGCCTCACGAAAATTTTATAATGTCCTTTGTAGGTCTATAATGATGATGTTTCTTTCACTTTTGACACTTCCGCTATTCGGATTGCCAAGACGATACCTTTTACTTCCATTTATTGTTCCTGTATGTTGGAGGGCCATGAGTTCACAAAGATTGCCATAGTAGTCAACTAAGACAAATGGGGCTTCGTGCGTTCGTATATCCGCAAGCCGGTGTATACTGCGGTCTCATGATATTGAAACTTTCCCTAAGAGAACTTCAGACTGCCCTACCGCCCCTTCGTGTGTAGGATTGTATCCAAATATTTGGTAGAGGAGAGTTTTATGCGAGGTCACTGGACTGGCGCCATTTCTATCATGGTGTGCAGTGGTTTCCTTGCAAAGAGGTGGGGGTGCCTGTCTTTTCTTTTCTGTTTGGGTGTGTATGTTTCATTTAAAAGTGGATATGATGGGGCCTTCCGATTTTGTTTCACATGAGCTTTCTTGTTACTAGGAGAGTGGTTCCTCTGATTTCTTGAAATGCGTAAGAGACAAGCTGATGATCTGTCACACTCATTATCACCAACATCCTATTTACGATGACTGCACCGTGAAGGCCTGTCCCATTAACCTTCACCCACTGTCCGTCTGTGCTTCTCGAGTCCATTCTTTGCTCCAGATACTGTTATTCCCCCCCTTCATCGAGTAAATGGCCCTCCTTCTACACCCGTCAATGCATGTTCGTAATTTTACCCTGGTGGTCCACCCTTTGTTAGTTCATCTCACGGTCAAAATTGGGAGGTTGAGAACTGCTTTAAAAGCTGTCCTAGTGAAGTTGTTTCTTTCACTTTTTTTGCTGCGGGTAAATTGTGGCGCAGCAGTCCCTGCAATAGTCCGGTCATGATCAATGGTTGCATTGTTCCTTTTCTCCTTCTTCTGCTTTTCTCTTGGTTGTGGCAATAACTAGTTAAATCATTTCTGTTCTTGCCGATTGCGAGTTGGGAACTACCCGCTTGTACCCACTGAGCATTCTTGCGTGGCGGTTCTCTGGGATAATATTCGTATATAAGTTTAGGGTGAGTTTTAACTTAGCCGCGGTTCGCCATCTGTGCTTTACCAAACCGAGCTGGCAGCGTCGAAAAAAATCATGAAATATTCAAAAGGTATTTTTAAAGCCTATGTGACTAGAAGATATATAGCCGACTTTATTTAAGCTATTTTCAGCTTCTAATTTATGCCTCTCTTGATTTATGAGAGACCGTCATTAAGCTTTTGTCGTCTGGTTTATTTGGGTCCCCCACTGTTGGTGCGGCATATTTCCAGGTTTAAAACACACCGCGGTGGCTCAGTGGGTAAGGCGTTGCGTTGCGGAAGCCAACGCTGGTTCATTTGCAACCCGCAGTGGCCGTTTTCTGATGAAAGCAGGAAACAAAAACTACAGTGTGTCTAGAACTGCGTTAGAATGGTGGTTTGGGCTGGCTGGTGGTACATACTGAAATTCGAAACAGCGCAAAAAAGACGGGACAAGGAAACGACGACACAAGGCGCTGACTAACAACTGGTTGGTTTATTGTACGGCTTGCGAAATATACCAAGAAAAGAAGGCGAGAAGGAACACGATAAGAAAGAAGGAAGCACGAAAAAGTGCACGAAAAAAAGAAGTGCATCGAACATTGCGCACAAAATACAAGATTGGTACACGTGCATTGATTAAATGGTAGCAAGGCTTATATGAGACGTGGCCAGAGGCGCGAGGCAAGGAAGACATCCTGAACAGTCAAGCTTTTTATGAATCCAGACAGCGGATTTCCTTTTTTAGTAATTCAATGGACGGCTTACTCACACAATCGCCGCCTGCCTTGTGAATGAGGCAGGCTTCATAGATCTCACGCTCACTCTGACCCTTATGCGTTCTTGCAGCAGAAGTATCGTGGAATCTGGGCGAGCAGCCGTGGTCGTGACAATGTGTGGCAACGTTGTTGCCAGTACCCGTTTTTAGTGTGTTTGCATGTGCGCGGAGACGATCGTTCAGACAGCGCCCGGTGTGACCGATATAAGTCTTTTCTCAAGACAAGGGAACTTCATACACAACTGAGCACTTACATTCTACATACGGTTTTGTGTGGTCTATTTCGCAACAGGTGCGCCTTGGCTCATTTATGTTCACTCGCCTACAAAGGCCACCCAGTTTGTGTGGTGCGGAAAACACTACTCCTCCACCAGCGAGACCCGCTACCTTTTTCAACATGTGCGAAACTCCATGCACATGGGAACAACAGCAATTTTCGCCGGCCTGTCCTTCAACGATCCAGCTTCTCTGCGTTTGTGAAATTGCCCTAGCAACACTTCAGCTAAGTAAAGTAGCAACGCCGGTGGGAAGCCTGCCGACAAGAGCCTCAGAACATGCGAATCAAAACTGGCCTCTACTTCATGCGGGCAAGACCTTAATGCAGCTAAGGCAATGCTCCATTTCACAATTTTGGAATGGGCGGATGAGAACGGAAGAAGGATTTTCCTGAAGCGGGGGGCGGATACCTTCAACAAACATGGCTTGGCCTGAAATGCAAAAGGAGGTCCAAAATCCGCAACTCCTCATTCCGAAGGAAGTTATCTTGTAAGCTTGAGACCAGCTAGGGTGGTCTCGAAAATGTCCGTGATGCGCTGCACATGCTCGTCCACGTCACCAGTCACGCACTCGAAAAGCACCAAGACCGTGCGCGTTTTCCGCTACGTGGATGACTTCTTAGTGCTTTTCCGTACGTGGAATGTAGGTGCTCCATTGTGTATGAAGTTTCCTTGTCTTGCGGGAAGACCTATATCGGTCAGACCGGGCGATGTCTGAACGATCGTCTCCGCGAGCATGCAAACACACTAAAAACCCGCCCGCATCTTCCCACGGGGGGAACTCGAGTAAATGTGTCGCAGAGTGGTGGGGGTATCGCGTGAATGTTGCGTAATTGGGTATGGTTTGGACTGCTTAATTGTTATTTCGTCTTTATTATTCTTATTTATTGAATGAAGGAGAAGCGAAGGCAAGGAGTGTAAAGTTAAAGTCTGTCTTTATTGCTTGGTGCCGTCAAGCAAAGCGTCAAGTCAGGCGAAAGCCAAGCAAAGACGCCCTTGACTGAATTCCAAACGCGCGCTCCGCCGCTCATATACACACCGCCCACGTTCGAGGGAGAGGAGTACGGGGGAGAGACGCGCATGCGCACAGTTCCGTACACAAGCGCGCGAACTTTCCACGCACCCACCACGCCGTTATCACGTGTACACGCCCTGCCGCCGTTACTGTTGAGTGCGACGTAGCGCACGGGTATCTACGACGCATGCGCGCACAGACGCGCTCCCCCCGCACCGCCGCAGCTGTTGTTGAGAGCGACGGAGCGCACGGGGTACACGCGATCCTCCCGCACCGCCGCACCTGTTGTTGAGAGCGAGGGTACGGGGGAGAGACGCACACCTGCGCCTCGACGCAACGCGCATGCGCAGTGAGCGTGTGGACGGCACCGACAACATCGACGAGTGACATCGCGAGCCTAAGAAATACTCCGCATTTAAAACGGGTAGTGGCAGCAATCTTGCCACACATTGTGACGACCACGGCTGCTCGCCCAGATTCCACGATAACCGTGTTGCAAGAACGTACAAGGGTAAGCGTGAGCGTGAGATCTATGAAGGCTGCCTCATTCACAAGGTAGGCGGCGATTGCGTGAGTAAGCCTTCTATTGAATTACTAAAAAAGGAAATCCGCTATCTGGATTCATAAAAAGCTTGACTGTTCAGGATGTCTTCCTTGTCTCGCGCCTCTGGACACGTCTCATATAAGCGTTGCTATCATTTAATCAATGCACGTGTATAAATCTTGTATTTTGTGTGCAATGTTCGATGCACTTCTTTTTTTCGCGCACTTTATCGTGTTTCCTTCTTTTTTATGGTGTTCCTTCTCGCCTTCTTTTCTGGGTATATTTCGCAAGCCACGCAATAAACCAACCAGTTGTTAGGCAGCGCTTGTGTCGTCGTTTCCTTGTCCCGTCTTTTTGCGCTGTATCGAATTTCAGTGTGTCTGTCTAGGTTTAGGCACATGTTAAACATCCTAAAGGGGACGAAATACTTCCGGAGACTTCCACTACGACATGCCTCGTAGCCCACGAGTATCTTCGGGGCATGAATTACCGGGAATTCGTATTTTTCATATTTTCGGGGAAACACGCTTTAGTGTCATGGCGTAAGGGGAGGGCGCGGCCGGAGACTGTGTCTGCCGAGCATGCTACCACCGACTCGTCATATAACGAACTTCACCGCGCAGGCACGTCCCCTCGTGAAAACGCGTGTCCTTTCTTTCGTATCCGACGTTGTATCATGGTCCAACTTTCCACACTTATGTTGCCGTAGCGGCAGCGCCACATTACAGGTTCAGCGGAACCCTCGAATTTACTGCCTCAGCCGTCGCTTCCGGGTGGCAGCGGTGACGTATTTCTGTGGACGGCTGACGAGCACAGCTGATAGCGGACGGCTAGGAGCTACGCGGGAGTCGAAAATGAAGTATAATAATGCGATCGCGTTAAAAGAACCAAAACGTACTTTGACGAAGACAAGATGCTAGAGATACGGGCTCTTGTATCCGTCCTATGTTGTATACGTCCACGGCTTTTTAAGGACACGTTTTCTTGTTCAAAAATGAACCAACTCTATCAGCAAAAACTTCTGCTAAGGTCTTCAAACTTGTTATTTGAAACAATGCTAAAATAAATAAAATAGGTCTCTAGTGAGTCCCCCCCGAATGAATATTGTTTTTAACATGATTAAAATAGGTCTCTAGTTAGCCCCCCTCCCCCAAAATTAACATTGTTTTTAACAACCAGCTTGCTCTGCCTAATACTAGACAGAACCGATCATGCAAAAAGACGCTTTACTTCCTTTTTTCTCACATTAATAAACAGTCTGTTTCGTTTCCCGCGTATATAATAACACACCATTCTTTGCGTTTTTTGTGACATTGTGTTCAAATATACGGCCACTAAAACGTTTCAATCCAAGCCGATGACGAAAGTACGGCGAGCGTCAGGCATAATTGAGACCCACGACGATGGAGTGGAACAGCACCAGATTCCTCTCCAGTGTATCAGAAACTCCGTGCTCGGAGCCGAGGAAAAATGGAAAAAATGAGCCCAATAACGCTATCGCGTTAAAAACAACTAACACGCCAACTGGACTCAATCTTTCGACAACTAAAAAATAATGTCACCCAATAGCACACATCAAAATAGTTCGAAGTGCAAAATACCACATTTCAAACATTACAGCGCGCGACGCAAACGGCTCGGAACATTGATGTTTTCGGAACCGAAAGTAAAAAATTGGCCGCGTATCTGCTCCTTTCGTTGCAAATGCCGTCAAAAGACGATAGTCTTTATCGGCTTTTGCGAAGTAAATACCTCCCTTCGCTTTACCGCTCACCTCTCATGTTGTTCCTCTTGCGTCGCGCTCCTCCCAAGGTAAAGACGCGAAATGTTTGCTTAAATCATTCTAAATTTCCCGCGTTCCGCTGCTCCAAACCGGACGTCTCGATGCGAACGCTACCGTACGGCGAAGACGCGCGTTAATCGATGCGCCCTACTTCAACGTTTATAGAACCGCGTTTCCCTACTCCACGTGCGTTGCAAGCAGAACGTGGAACCTATATAGTGGAACCTTGCGTAGCTGTTGGCGGTTGCTTTCTTAAAATGGCGCCAGAAGCTATAGTGGCGCGGGCGACAGCAGGCGACGGCAGAGTGAATTCTTTTTCTGCAATTGATGAAGTATTTAATTTCGCAAAAGTGAAGCATGTTTGAATTTTTATAAAGGAACGCTGCAAAATATCACTTCTGCATTGATTTGTTGTCTCATATTTGCGTAATGTCTTGTTCTTCTTTAACAATGTTGAGAAGTATGAAAATTACACCGGACATAGACGGGTATATTTAGCTGTGACTATATAAGACTATTACGCAGGCATTGTTTTGCTTTGGCCGGGTGTCTGAATCGAGTCACAGACAGACAGACGGACAGACAGACATACAGACAGACCAAAATTTCTGGGTTTAAGGAGCCCAAGAAAGACTATCGTCTTTAATAGAAAAGGTGGCCACTACCGGCGGCCAGATGTAACGTACGTGATGGAACGGAAGCGGCTGCGCCAGAACCGGCGGCCGCTCAGAGCTGCCTTCAAATGCGCTTGGTAGCATCGCGTTGCGCTCTTTTACTTCAATAAATAACTTCCCGTAACGTTTGACCAGGATAATGCGGTTAGACGCGCTTCCGACATCGCGTTCCTGTAAATCGAGATGACGTAGACCGTTCGCAGTAATTTTTCTACCATAATAACTCTCCGAGTAGAAATCCTTCTCATTGCGAATAAAAAGTGGGCCTTGATTGAATGAAAAAGCAACTGCTGCCGTCGCGTCCCCCCGCTCTTGTTGTTATTGCTGTCTGTTGACCTTAGCACTGTTGCCTTCGCGTCCCTCACATTTGTTGTTTATGCCGTCTTTTTCCTTGTTGTTTACTTCCGTTTTTTTTTATTATTACTATTATTATCCGCCTCCCCCATGTCGCCTTCTACTCCCGTATGTCTCGCCGCAGCCACTGCTGCACTACTCGCAATGTTAGCCGCTCGTTACACTGCTGCCGTCGCGTCCTGTTGTTGTTGTGGTCTGCTCTGTCGCCGTCGCGTCTCTCGCATTCGCTGTTGATGTAACCCGATAATTTTGTTGTGGCCCCCTGTTATTTTTATCCTGTATTCCCGCCTGCCTTGCTGCGCCGCGATTTTTACATGTGTATGACTCTTGGCATTTGCTCACTCACCTTCTCCCTACATCCTTCCTCCCCCTATACCTACTCTTTCGACTCTCCCACCCAGCTCGCTTCCGTTCGGCCGGTTGAGGTGTCGGCGAAACGCCAGACAGTTACCGGCCTCTTTCCCCCTCCCCCCCCCCCCCCCACAATCACTTCCTCCTCCTCCAACTTGCTCGAACGATATCGAAAAACAGCTTTGTTAAGCCTGTGCCTCGGCTATTACATCGTTCTCTTTGAAGTGAACAAGCCACATGCGGCCGGAGATAAATCACTATTTTTCTGTACTTTATGTACAAACGGCTTTGTGAATTGCGGCAAACTATTTTTCGCCTTGTTGCACATCGCGAATTGAATGATAAAACTGTCCTGCCACTACAGGCTAGTTCCAGAGCTAAATGATGCACCAAAACACGAAAAAGTCATCTGTCTGGCGGTGTCTTCTACTTTCATCAGAGGCCTGCGGTTGAAGACATTTTACTTTCAAGTAACATAAATCTAATGCCCTAGAAAAGTACATACTTCACTAAGGAATTGAAAAAATCTAGTTAATCGTTTGAAGCTGTTTGAAGAAATGAAGCCGGCAGCTTCGAGCAACAATTGGCACAACAAAGGAGCGGGTCCCCTTCATGAAAATAGACACGGGGCTATTGAAGCAGGAACCGACCCAGAAGCCTGTCGTTGCTTGCATCTTCTATTAGTCATAAAATTGACCAAGATAGGTAGCACCGTAACAGATAGAGACAATGATGTGTATTTGAAGAAAGGAAACGGCTAATCGAAAATACAAGGCACATATCGATGCAAGAGTTTGGTCAAGAACAAATACAATTGCCAGAAAAAAAAATCATCCCCCGAAATGTGTAAATTCCCCGAAAGCTCTGATTGGAATACCGGCTTGCTGTTTCACCTACTGACTGAGACAGTCGTACGATTCATGATGACATTTTATGCATGAAATATCTTGACGAGCTACACAGCTGCCGTAATTTTGTATTCGTTAGGTGCCTCACTTGTAGCGAAAAGTGGCACAACAAAGCAGCAAGTCCCCTTCATGTAATAGTGGCACCGGGCTGTTGCAGCAGGAACCGACACAGAAGCCTCCCGTTGCTTGTATCGTCTCTTAGTCATACAATTGACTAAAATAGGTGGGACCGTAACAGATAGAGAAAAAGATGTGTATTTGAAGAAACAAAATGGCTACGCGAAAATTCAAGGCAGATATCAATGCAACAGATCGGTCAAGAACAAAAACAGTTGTCTGAGAAAAAATGATCCCCCGAAATGTGTAAATTCCCCGAAAGCTCTGATTGGAATACCGGCGTGCTGTTTCGTCTACTGCCTGAGACCGTCATACGATTCATGATGACATTTTATGCGTTAGATTGCTTTACGAGCTACACAGCTGCCGTAATTTTGTATTCGTTAGGTGCCTCACTTGTAGCAAAAAGTGGCACAACAAAGCAGCAAGTCCCCTTCATGTAATAGTGGCACCAGTCTTTTGCAGCAGGAACCGACACAGAAGCCTCCCGTTGCTTGTATCTTCTCTTAGTCATAAAATTGACCAAGATAGCTGGAACCGTAACAGACAGAGAAAAAGATATGTATTTGAAGAAACAAAATGGCTACGCAGAAATACAAGGCAGATATCAATGCAAGAGATCGGTCAAGAACAAAAACAGTTGTCTGAGAAAAAATGAGCCCCTGAATTGTGTAAATTCCCCGAGAGCTCTGATTGGAATACCGGCGTGCTGTTTCGTCTACTCCTTGAGACAGTCATACGATTCATGCTGACATTTTATGCCCGAGAAGGATTGAGGAGCTACACGGCTACCGTAATTTTGTATTCGTTAGGTGCCTTGTAGCCACAAGTCGTACAACAAAGTAGCGGGTCCCCTTCATGTATTACTGGCACTGGGCTGTTGAAGCAGGAGCCAACACAGCAGCCTGCCGTTGCTTGCATCTTCTCTTAGTCATAAAATTGACCACGATAGGTGGGACCGTAACAGATAGAGTAAAAGATGTGTATTTGAAGAAACAAAATGGCTACGCGAAAATACAAGGCAGATATCAATGCAAGAGATCGCTCAAGAACAAAAACAGTTGTCTGAGAAAAAATGATCCCCCGAAATGTGTAAATTCCCCGAGAGCTCTGATTGGAATACCGGCGTGCTGTTTCGTCTACTGCCTGAGACCGTCATACGATTCATGATGACATTTTATGCGTTAGATTGCTTTACGAGCTACACAGCTGCCGTAATTTTGTATTCGTTAGGTGCCTCACTTGTAGCAAAAAGTGGCACAACAAAGCAGCAAGTCCCCTTCATGTAATAGTGGCACCAGTCTTTTGCAGCAGGAACCGACACAGAAGCCTCCCGTTGCTTGTATCTTCTCTTAGTCATAAAAATGACCAAGATAGGTGGAACCGTAACAGACAGAGAAAAAGATATGTTTTTGAAGAAACAAAATGGCTACGCAGAAATACAAGGCAGATATCAATGCAAGAGATCGGTCAAGAACAAAAACAGTTGTCTGAGAAAAATGAGCCTCTGAATTGTGTAAATTCCCCGAGAGCTCTGATTGGAATACCGGCGTGCTGTTTCGTCTACTCCCTGAGACAGTCATACGATTCATGCTGACATTTTATGCCCGAGAAGGATTGAGGAGCTACACGGCTACCGTAATTTTGTATTCGTTAGGTGCCTTACTTGTAGCCACAAGTCGTACAACAAAGCAGCGGGTCCCCTTCACGTATTACTGGCACTGTGCTGTTGAAGCAGGAGCCGACACAGCAGCCTGCCGTTGCTTGCATCTTCTCTTAGTCATAAAATTGACCAAGACAGGTGGGACCGTAACAGATAGAGAAAAAGATGTGTATTTGAAGAAACAAAATGGCTACGCGAAAATTCAAGGCAGATATCAATGCAAGAGATCGGTCAAGAACAAAAACAGTTGTCTGAGAAAAAATGATCCCCCGAAATGTGTAAATTCCCCGAGAGCTCTGATTGGAATACCGGCGTGCTGTTTCGTCTACTGCCTGAGACCGTCATACGATTCATGATGACATTTTATGCGTGAGATTACTTTCCGAGCTACACAACTGCCATAATTTTGTATTTGTTAGGTGCCTCACTTGTAGCAAAAAGTGGCACAACAAAGCAGCACGTCAGCTTCATGTAATGGTGGCACCGGGATTTTGCAGCAGGAACCGACACAGAAGCCTCCCGTTGCTTGCATCTTCTCTTAGTCATAAAATTGACCGAGATAGGTGGGACCGTAACAGATAGAGAAAAAAGTATGTATTTGAAGATACAAAATGGCTACGCAGAAATACAAGGCAGATATCAATGCAAGAGATCGGTCAAGAAGAAAAACAGTTGTCTGAGAAAAAATGATCCCCTGAAATGTGTAAATTCCCCGAGAGCTCTGATTGGAATACCGGCGTGCTGTTTCGTCTACTCCCTGAGACAGTGATACGATTCATGCTGACATTTTATGCCCGAGAAGGCTTGAGGAGCTACAGGTATACCGTAATTTTGTATTCGTTAGGTGCCTTACTTGTAGCCACAAGTGGTACAACAAAGCAGCGGGTCCCCTTCATGTATTATTGACACCGGGCTGTTGAAGCAGGAGCCGATACAGCAGCCTGCCATTGCTTGCGTCTTCTCTTAGTCAAAAATTTAACCCAGATAGGCGGGACCCTAACAGAGAGAGAAAATAATTTGTATTTGAAGAAAGAAAACGGCTACGCGAAAATTCAAGGCACATACCAATGCAAGAGATTGGTCAAGAACAAATACCGTTGTCAGAGAAAAAATGATCCCCCGAAATGTGTAAATTCCCCGAGAGCTCTGATTGGAATGCCGGCTTGCCGTTTTGCCTACTGCTTGAGACAGTCATACGATTCATGCTGACATTTTATTCGCGAGAAGGCTTGATGAGCTACACGGCTACCGTAATTTTTCCTTCGTTAGGGGCGTCTCTTGTAGCAACAAGTGACATAACAAAGCAGGGGGTTCTCTTTATGTAATAGTGGCAGCGGGTAGTTGCAGCAGTAGCCAACACCAGTCTGCTGTTGCTTGCATCTTCTCTTAGTTATAAAATTCACCAAGATAGTTGCCACCCTAACCGATAGAGAAAATGATGTATATTTGAAGAAAGAAAACGGCTACGCAAAAATACAAAGCACATATTGATGCAAGAGATCAGTCAAGAACAAATGGAGTTGTCTCAGAAAAAATGATCCCCCGTAATTTGTAAATTCCCCTTGAACTCTGATTGGAATACCGGGTTGCTGTTTCACCTATTGCTGAGAAGATACATGCCTTCATTTTATGCGCGAGAAGGCTTCATGAGCTACACGGCTACCGTAATTTTGTATTCGTTAGGGGCCTCACTTGTAGCAAGAAGTGGCACAACAAAGCAGCGGTTCTCTTTATGTAATAGTGGCAGCGGGTATTTGAATCAGTAGCCAAAACCAAAGTCTGCCGTTGCTTGCATTTTCTCTTAGTCGTAAAATTGACCAAGATAGGTGGGAACCTAAGAGATAGAGAAAATGATGTATATTTGAAGAAAGAAAACGGCTACGCAAAAATACAAAGCACATATCAATGCAAGAGATCGGTCAAGAACAAATACAGTTGTCAGAGAAAAATGATCCCCGAAATGTGCAAATTCCCCAAGAGCTGTGATTGGAATAGGGGCTTGATGTTTTGCCTACTGCCTCAGACAGTCGTACGATTCATGCTGATATTTTATGCCTGAGAAAGCTTGAGGAGCTACACGGCTACCGTAATTTTGTATTCGTTAGGTGCCTTACTTGCAGCCACAAGTCGTACAACAAAGCAGCAAGTCCTCTTCATGTAATAGTGGCACGGGGATGTTGAAGCAGGAGCCGACACAGAAGCCTGCCATTGCTTGCATCTTGTCTTAGTTATAAAATTGACCAAGATAGTTGGGATCCTCACACATAGAGAAAATGATGCGTATTTGAAGAAAGAAACCGGCTAGGTGTAAACACAAGGCACATTTCAATGCAAGAGATCGGTCAAGAACAAATACAGTTGTCTGAGAAAAAATGATCCCCGAAAAGTGTAAATTCCCCCAGAGCTCTGCTTGGAATACCGGTTGCTGTTTCGCCTACTGCCTGATACAGTCGGCTCATTGGTTATTGCAGCAACAACAACATTGCAATAACATTTAATACAGAAGATCCCAAAGTTACAAAACTGTCAGGGGAACCTCCTATTAATACATTAAACAGATGAAAAGTCAAATTTACAGGCAGTTGAAATAATGCATTAGTACGTCAGAGTAAATTCAAGTCTGAAAGCATGCTTACACTGTATGAGTGAGAATATAAGACACGAAAAAAGAAATCGACTAAATTAATGTACTGCAAAAAAAATGTGCTACGCAAAGGATCATCAAAACACATTGCTATTATTGACATCATTAATATAGAAGATCAACATAAGCAATAGATACTTATTTATGCAGCCGTCATGCCATTGATGAATCAATTGTGGTAACTAGGTGGTGTTTGATATGTTTTATGAATGAATAAGGTGAAGTAGAGGTTTTGATGTTAGTAGGTAGTTGATTCCAGAACGTAATTCCCATAAAATACGCCGTAAATTTTCCATAGTTAGTTTTAACTTTGGGTAATAGCAGATTGTTATTTTCAGAGAATCTCGTGGGGTTAAGGTTAGGCAGGTTAGATCGTGTTAGGGTACCAAGGGATATTTTGTTGTTAACTACGCGGTAAATAATCGTTGTCAGCTTTTGCTGGAAAAGGTTGTGTAATGGTAGTACATTGAGGGTCCTGAAAATTGCATTTGCTTCTGAAAAATGACTTTTAAAGGTAACTATTTTTACAGCCGGTGTCTGTAGATGCTGTAAGTGGGACAAGTGGGTTAAGTAAGTATTTCTCTATGATGAAAGACAATACTGTAGGTAGCTATGTATGAACAAGTAATATAAGTTCAGTATAATGGGGCGCGGAAAGTAGCGCCGTATTTTTATTATTACTCGCAACCCAAAACCAATTTTTTTCGATACCAAATTAATATGTTGATAAAATTTGAGATGAGTGTCTAGCAGTACACCCAGGAATAGGATAGCAGATGATGCATGAATGATATCGTTTTGTAACGTTATTGATGGTGTGGGATCAATATTGCGCATTGGCCTGCGAAAAAAGCCTAAATTGGGTTTTCGCAGGATTGATGTAGAGTTGATTAAGTTTGCACCAGGATACCAAATTATCTAGGTCTGAATTTAACAGGGATAAGACTTCAGTTAGGGATTTTTTGTGAGCAATAATGGTAGTATCATCAGCATATAATACGGCATTTGTAAGCTGAAGAAAATTCGGAAGATCATTTATATATACTAAAAATAATAGTGGGCCTAGAATAGACCCTTGCGGAACACCTTTTATTAATAATTTCGGTTCTGAAAGACAACCGTTAATTCCAACAACCTAGGACCTATCTGATAAGCAACTGCGAATTAAAGACAGTGGAGGACCCCGAATTCCAAGTGCGTCAAACTTGTGAAGAAGAATGGTGTGATTTATCGTATCGAATGCTTTAGTAAAATCTACAAATATAGCCCCTACAATATGACCCATGTCTATAGCGCGTTTTATGGTATCCGTAAAAGTAATAAGGGCACGTTCTGTCGAAAATCCTGGACAAAAACCAAACTGATGAAGGGAGAGAAGATTGAATTTGTCGAAATATTTTGTGAGGCGTGTTACAATAAGCTTTTCAACAATTTTACTGAAAAATGGTAAAATACAAATAGGTCTATAGTTGGAAACGACTTCCGCGTCGCCTTTTTTTAGCACCGGGGAAATTTTACCTGCTTTTAACTGGTCAGGAAATGTACCTTCTTTACACATAGTTAATAATATAACATAAAGAAATGGAGACATGGCTGCCAAATATTTTGATTGACGACGGAAGCACTCTATCAAGCCTGGGGCCCGTGTATTTCAGATTCGATATGGTGCCAGTGATTTTGGAGGGATTAGTAGGGTAAAGATACAATGATTGTGACGACTGTGCACTGTACGTAGGAGAGGCATCGGAGGCGGTAGTCATTTCATTATTAATGAAAAACTCGTTAACTTCATTTGCAATATCTTTTGGTTCGATGAGCGTTCGCGATGTAGTGTTGATTCTAGAAATTGTGTGCCTCGTTGATGGCTGATTAAGAAATGACTGAATCAATTCCCACATTTTCCTTGAATCGTTTTGCGTCTCATAATTTCCTCTTCAAAATATTTACGCTTGGCATTTTTCAGTAGTGTCGTGAGAGTATTTGAGTAGTTATTGTATCCTAGTTTGAGGTTTAGATTGAATGCTTGGAGCTTAGTTTTCTTATACAGATTGTGTCTTTTAGTAATGCTACGCAAGAGACCACGTGTTATCCAAGGATTTCGCGGGGTCGAAAACCATCGGGTAACCTTGATAGAAGAACTAGATTGCTGGAACGCACTACGAATAATGCTATGGAACTTTTCAAAGGCAATACAGGGATCTGTTTCAGATAAAACCGGAGACCAGAGTTAAAAATTGACGCAACAAACTTCTTCGTATCAAAGCTTTGTTTTTGTTTTGTTGGGAATTTCCTGGGGCAGCGAGATTTAGTGTGAAGACAGGGTAGTGGTGAGTTATAGAAATATTTACTACACCAGAAAATTGATCAATGGTTAGGTTGGATAAGATGTGGTCTATTAAAGTTTCTGTACCGTTGGTAGAACTAGACAGGCGCATTTATTAATTATTTGAGGCCGTGCCCAACGAAAAAGTTTGTTTTAGAGCCGAACTTATCTGTTGGATCCAATAGGGTAATATTAGTGTCACCGAACAAAAGAATATTTTTGTCTGCACAAGCAAGCGTATTAAGAATTGTTTCAAGTTCTGACCAGAACTCTGTGTATGATGATGATGGGGATCGGTATACAGATCCGATTACTGTGCTACGGCTATTGCTACACAGAAAGTTGCAATCAAACTCTAGCCAGACTGATTCGACGTTAGCTGTCGAAAATGAAATACCATTTCGGCGACGGTAGGGCTGATTGGATGATACGTATATGGCAGACCCACCATATCGGTTATCGTCTCGACAACAGAACTCTGCAGAATACTCAGGGATAGCATATAGGTTTAGGTCGGTTGAGGGTAGCCAAAGTTCCGAAAGACATACAACTGTGAAAGGGTGATCTAACGTAGTGAAGAAGTAAATCATTGCATCAAAGTTTTTAGAGAGGTTGCGGATATTCAAGTGAGTGAACGATTTATGATTGGACTTTTTTTCATTAAGCAAACATTTAAACTGGTCATGTGAGTATTCAGCCAGTCTGTCCTAAGGTATGATGCATTATTAAGGTGGTTTGGGCCTAGCTGATACGACTCAGATCAGCAGCAATTGCAATGACATACACTTTGCTGTCCTCAGTTTGTCTTGCTTTAATTCGGCAGTTATCTGTCCAGAGGAACTTCCAATCTTTTTCTTTCTTTAGTTCTAGTGCTTGCGAGAACAGGCGTTTGTTGTCGGGTGTCAGATGCTCATTCCCAAAGATTTTGCTTTCTTCCGATTCTGGAAAATTCTCTGCTGTCGTTGTTATGCGAGCTTTCCTTGCCTTGCGAAGAAAGTCGGTTTTCTTTGTGCGGGAGCAGAATCTAGCGATAATGTTCGTATCTTTCTTCGCAGGAACACGGTGCACAACATCTAAATCAGCAGGCGTTACGGTGCAACCAACTGCTTCCGCGATTTTTTCCAGCATCTTAGAGCAGTCCTCGCCTTGTGTGCAGGGGATCCCTTTTATCTCGATAATATTCAAACGACTGTACTGCTCAGATTCTGCTAACCGCTTAGACAGCTGTTCGTTATGTTTTTTTAGCACTTTTTTTCAGATGTCAACTGCTCTTGTTTTTCCTTCATGTTTTCGTACAAAGTATTGAACACCGAGAGGCTACTTTTTATTTCCTCAATTTCTTGGCGCAACAATTTAACGTCACGCGCCAACTCAGCATTCGTCGGCATCATTGCGATCAATGCACGCTTGGCAGTACCAGCCGTGGATAAAAAAAGAATGCAAAAAACTTAAAGGTACAGGGCCTTGGTAACTGACCTGCGTATCAGAAGGAGCGAGTTTAGCAGCGCATGCTTCTTGCCACGACTCCCACTGCTAAGTGATGCTCTGTGTTGGTCGATGCTTTTTTTATGTGGATTTCCGCAGAAGTGCCCAGTGGTGGTTGCCACAGGCCCCCCAAGATGGTGGGCTGGGCCGCCGCTTCCTTGTCTGCGCAGCACGATGTCGTCACTGGTCGGAAGCGCGTGCCGTGGACTGCGCAGCTGCGATGATGTCCAGGACGCAGTGGTTACCGTGCTCTCTTGCCAGCAGCTCGACCACCTGCGTACCAGAAGAACCGAGTTTAGCAGCGCATGCTTCTTGCCACGACTGCCACTGCCAAGTGATAAGTGACTGCCAAGTGCCAAGTCATAAGATTCATGCTGACATTTTATGCGGGACAAGGCTTCACGACCTACACCACTGCCGTAATTTTGTATTCGTTAGGTTTCTCATTTGTAGCCACAAGTGGCACAACAAAGCAGCGGGTCCCCTGCATGTATTAGGGGCACCGGGCTGTTGAAGCAGGAGCCGACACAGCAGCCTGCTGTTGCTTGCATCTTCTCTTAGTCATAAAATCGACCAAGATAAGCGGGACAAACAGATAGAGACAGTGATGGGTGTTGGAAGAAAGAAAACGGCTACACGAAAACACAAGGCACATATCAATGCAAGAAATTGATCAAGAACAAATACAGTTGTCAGAGAAAAAATGATCCCCGAAATGTGTAAATTCCCCGAGAACTCAGATTACAATACCGGCTTGCTGTTTCGCCTACTGCCTGAGTCAGGCATACGATTCATGCTGACATTTTATGCGTGAGAAGGCTTGATGAGCTACACGGCTACCGTAATTTTGTATTCGTTAGGTGCCTCACTTGTACCAACAAGTGGCACAAGAAAGCAGCGGGTTCTCTTTATGTAATAGTGGCAGCGGGTAGTTGAAGCAGTAGCCAACACCAAAGTCTACCGTTGCTTGCATCTTCTCTTAGTCATAATATTGACCAAGATAGGTGGGACCCTAACAGATAGAGAAGAAGATGTATATTTCAAGAAAGAATACGGCTACGCAAAAATAGAAGGCACATATAAATGCAAGAGATCAGTCAAGAACAAATGCAGTTGTCTGAGAAAAAATGATGCCCCGAAATTTGTAACTTCCCAGAGGGCTCTGATTGGAATACCGGCTTGCTGTTTCGCCTACTGCCTGAGACAGTCATACGATTCATGCTGATATATTTTACGCGAGATGGCTTAACGAGCTACACGGCTGCCATAATTTTGTATTCGTTAGGTGCCTCACTTGTAGCAACAAGAGGCACAACAAAGCAGCGGATCCCCCCAAAATGAAAAGTGGCACCGGGCTGTTGTAGCAGGAGACGACGCAGAAGCCTGCCATTGCTTGCATCTTCTATTAGTAATATAATTTAGCAACATAGATGGGACCCTAACAGATGGATAAAAGGATGTGTGTTTGAAGAAAGAAAACGGCTACGCAAAAATACAAAGCATATATCAACGCAAGAGGCCGGTCATGAACAATTACAGTTGTCTTAGAAAAAATGATCCCCCGAAATGTGTAAATTCGCCTAGAGCTCTGGTTCGAATGCCGACTTGCTGTTTCGCGTGCTGCCTGAGAGTCACACGATTCATCGTCACAATTTATGTGCGAGAAGGGTGGACGAGCTACACGGGCCGAGTAATTTTCTATTCGTTTGGAGCGTGAGTTAGCTTGGAGAAATAAGTGTCACAATAAAGAGGCGGTTGCCGTTTATGTAATAGTGGCACGGGGCTGTTGAAGCAGGAGATGAGGCAGATGCCAGCCGTTGCTTGCATCTTCTCTTTGTCATAAAGTTGACGAAGACGGATGGGACTCTAACAGATAGAGAAACTGATGTATATTTGAAGAAACAAAACTGGTACGTGTAAACAGAAGGCACATATATTGCAAGCCATCGGTGAAAAACAATACAGTTGTCTGAGAAAAAAGGATATCCGAAATGTGTATATTCACCTCGAGGTCTGGTTTGAATACCGGCATGCTGATTCGCTTGCAGCCAGAGACAGTCATACGATTCATGTTCCCATTTTTTGCGTGAGAAGGCTTTACGAGCTCTACACGGCAGCGGTAATTTTGTATTCGTTTGGTGCATGACTGACCTTGGAGCAAGAAGTTGCCCAACAAAGGTGTGGCTCTGCTTCATGTAATAGTGGCACGTGGCTGTTATAGCAGGAGCCGAAGCAGAAGCATGCTGTTCCTTGAATCGTCTTTTATTCCTAGAATTAACCTAGACCGAGGGGACCCTAACAGATAGAGAAAATGATGTGTAATTGAACAAAAAAAAACATTATCCCTCAACACAAGGAAAATATCAATGCAAAAGATGGGTAAAAAAATACAGTTGACTGAGAAAAATGATCCCCTGAAATGTTTCAAGTTGCCGAGAGTTCTGGTTCGAATACCGAGTTGCTGTATCGCCTGTGTCCTGAGATAGTCATACGATTCATGCTCACATTTTATGCACAATATTCTTGAAGAGCTACACGGCAGAAGAAATTTTGTATACGTTCGTTGAATCAGTGACCTTGTAGCAACAAATGGCACAACAAAGGAGCGGGTCCCCTTTCTATAATAGTGGTACCGGGATGTTGAAGCAGGAGCCGCTGCAGAAAATGATGTCTATTTCAAGAAAGGCGAACGGTACGCGTAAACACAAGGCACATATCTACGCAAGAGATCGGTCAGGAAGATATACAGTTATCTGAGAAGAAAGGATCTCCCAAAATGTTGCATTCGCCATTTGCTCTGGTTTGAATACCAGCCTGCGGTTTCGCCTCCTGCCTTAGACAGTGATACGAGTCATGCTGACATTTGATGCGGGAGAAAGCTTGACGAACTACCCGGCAGCCGTAATTTTGTATTCGTTTGGTGCAAGATTTACCTTGGAGCAACAGGCGGCACAAAAAAGGAGCGGGTCCGCTTTATCTATTATTGGCACGGGTCATTGAAACCAGAGCCGACTCAGAAGCATACCGTTGCTTGCATCTTCTTATAGTCATATAATTGACCAAGACACATTAGACCCTCACAGATAGAGAAAATGATGTGTATTTGAAGAAATGAAACCGCTACGCGTAAACGAAAGGCACATATAAATGCAAGAGTTCGGTCAAGAACAAATGAAGTTGTCTGAAAAAAAGATACCCGAAATGTGTAATTTCGCCGAGAGCTCAGGATCCAATACTGGCTTTAAGCTTCGCCTGATGCAGGAAACCGTCATACGATTCATGCTTACATTTTATGCGGGAGAACGCTTGACGAGCTACACGGCCCCCGTAATTTTCTATTCGTTTGGTGCATGACTTAGCTTGAAACAACAAGTGTCACAACAAATTAGCGGGTGCCGTTCATGTAGGAGTGGAACGGGGCTGTTGAAGCAGGACACGGCGCAGATGCCCCCCGTTGCTTGTATATTCCCTTAGTCATAAAATTCACCAAGATGGATGAGGCCCTAACAGATAGAGAAAATTATGTGTATTTGAAGAAAAAAAAATCGGTACGTGTAAACACAAGGCACATATCAATGCAAGAAATCAGTGAACAATTACAGTTACCTGAGAAAAAAAGATGTTCGAAATGTGTAAATATTCCTAGAGCTCTGGTTCCAATACCAGCCTGCTGTTTCGTCTGCTGCCTGCGACAGTCATACGATTCAGCCTCATATTTTTAGGACGAGAAAGCTTCACCACCTTCATGGCCCCCGTAATTTTCTATTCGTTTACTGGATGACTTAGCTTGGAGCAACAAGTGTCTTACCTTGGAGCAACAAGTGGCACAACAAAGGTGTGGCTCCGCTTCATGTAATATTTGCACGGGGCTGTTGAAGCAGGAGCCGACGCAGAAGCATGCTGTTGCTTGCGTCTTCTCTTAGTCATAGAATTGACCAAGACAGAGGGGACCCTAACAACTAGAGAAAATGATGTGTGTTTGAACAAAGAAAACCGCTACGCCTCAACACAAGGAAAATATTAATGCAAGAGATGGGTAAAAAAATATAGTTCCAGCGAAAATGATCCCCTGAAATGTTTAATGTCACCGTGAATTCTCGTTCGAATACCGGCTTGCTGTATCGCCTGTTGCCTGAGACAGTCATACGATTCATGCTCACATTTTATGCACAATATTCTTGAAGAGCTACACGGCAGAAGTAATTTTTTATACATTCAGTGTATCACTTACCTTGTAGCAACAAGTGGCACAACAAAGGAGCGGATCCCCTTTCTGTAATAGTGGTAACGGGGTGTTGAAGCAGGAGCCGCCGCAGAAAATGATGTGTATTTCAAGAAAGTCAAACGGTACGCGTAAACACAAGGCACATATCTACGCAAGAGATTGGTCAAGAAGATATACAGTTGTCTGAGAAAAAAGGATCCCCCGAATTGTAACATTCGTCATCAGCTCTGGTTCGAATACTAGCTTGCTGTTTCGCCTGCTGCCTTAGACAGGCATACAATTCATGCTGACATTTTATGCAGGAGAAAGCTTGACAAGCTACCCGGATCCGTATTTTGTATTCGTTTGGTGGATGACTTACCTTGGAGCAACAACTTGCACCACCAAAGAGCGGTTCCCTTCATGTAATAGTGGCACGCGGCTTTGAAGCCAGAGCCGACGCAGAAGCATACCGTTGCTTGCATCTTCTTACAGTCATACAATTGACAAAGATAGATTGAACCGTAACAGATGGACAAAATGATGTGTATTTAAAGAAACAAAACCGCTACGCGTAAACAAAATAGACGTATCAATGCAAGAGTTCGGTCAAGAAAAAAAGCAGGTGTCTGAAAAAAAATGATCCCCGAAATGTGTAAATTCGCCGAGAGCTCTGGTTCGGATACAGAATTGCTGTTTAGCCTGCTCCGTGGACAGTAATATGGTTCATGCTCACAGTTTATGTGCGAGAAGGCTTGACGAGCTACACGGCAGCCGTAATTTTTTATTCGTTTGGTGCATGACTTAGCTTGGAGCAACAAGTGTCACATCAAACGAGCTCGTGCCGTTCATGTAATAGTGGCACGGGGCTGTTAAAGAAGGATACGACGCAGATCACTGCCGTTCCTTCGATCTTCTCTTATTCATGAAATTGACCAAGACGGATGGGACCATAACAGTTAGAGAAAATGGTGTGTATTCAAAGACGAAAAGCTGGTACGTGTAAACAGAAGGTCCATATCAATGCAAGACATCAAGGAAGAACAAATACAGTTGTCTGAGAAAAGAGGATTTGAGAAAAAAGGATCTAAGAAAAAAGCTCTGGTTCGAATACGGGCTGGCTGTTTCGCCTGCTGCCTGAGACAGTCAAACGATTCATGCTCACATTTTATGTACGAGCAGTGTTAACGAGCTACACGGCCACCGTAATTTTCTATTCGTTTGGTTCACGCCTTAGCTTGGACCAACAAGTGGCACAGCAAACGAGCTCGCACCCTTCATGTAATAGTGGGAAGGGGCTGTCGAAAAAAGAGACGACGCAGATGCCTGCCGATGCATTGATCTTCTCTTAGTCATAGAATTGACCAAGACGGATGGGACCTTAACAGTTAGAGAAAATGGTGTGTATTCAAAGAAAGAAAGCTGGTACCTGGGAACAGAAATCACATTAGAATGCAAGACATCGGTGAAGAACAATTATAGTTGTCTGAGCAAAAAGGATCCCCTGAAATGTGTACATTCGCCTACACCTCTGGTTCGAATACCGGCTTGCTGTTCCGCCTGCTGCCTGAGACAGTCATACGACTCATGCTGACATTTTATGTGCAAGATGCCTTGACGACCTAAACCGCAGCCGTTTATTCTATTCGTTTGGTGCATGACTTACCTTCGAGCAACAACCGGCACAACCAAAGAGCGGCTCCCCTTCATGTAATAGTGGCACGGGGATTTGAGGCCAGGGCCGACGCAGAAGCATACTGTTGCTTGCATCTTCTCTTAGACATAAAATTGACCAAGACAGATTGGACCCTAACAGATAGAGAACACGATATGTATTTAAAGAAACAAAACCGCTACGCGTAAACAAATGGCACCTATCAATGCAAGAGTTCGGTCAAGAACAAAAGCAGTCGTGTGAAAAAAAATGATCCCCGAAATGTGTAAATTCGCCGAGCGCTCTGGTTCTGATACGGAATTGCTGTTTCGCCTGCTCCCTGCACAGTAAAACGATTCCCGCTCACACTTTATGTGCGAGAAGGCTTGACGAGCTACACGGCAGCCGTAATTTTCTATTCGTTTGGTGCATGAATTAGCTTGGAGCAACAAGTATCACATCAAAGGAGTGGGTGCCGTTCATGAAATAGTGGCTCTGTGCTCCTGAAGCAGGACACGACGCAGATGCCTGCCAATGGTTGCATCTTCTCTTAGTCATAAAATTGGCCAAGACGGATGGGACCCTTACAGTCAGAGAAAATATTGTGTATTCGAAGAAAGACAGCTGGTACGTGCAAACAGAAGGCACATATCAATGCGAGACATCGGGGAACAAGAAATACAGTTGTCTGAGAAAAAAGGATTTTAGGAAAAAGGATTTGAGAAAAAAGGTCTGGTTCGAATACCGGCTTGCTTTTCGCCTGCTCCCTGGACAGTAATACGTTTCATGCTCACATTTTATGTGCGAGAGGGCTTGACGAGCTACACGGCAGCCGTAATTTTCTATTCCTTTGGTGCATGACTTAGCTTGGAGCAACAAGTGTCACATCAAACGAGCTCGTGCCGTTCACGTAATAGTGGCACGGGGCTGTTGAAGAAGGAGACGACGCAGATGACTGCCGTTGCTTCGATCTTGAGTTAGTCATGAAATTGACCAAGACGGACGGGACCCTAACAGTTAGAGAAAATGGTGTGTATTCAAAGACGAAAAGCTAGTACGTGTAAACAGAAATCACATATCAATGCACGACATCGGTGAAGAACAATTATAGTTGTCTGAGCAAAAAGGATCTCCGAAATTTGTATATTCACCTCCAGCTCTGGTTTTATTACTGGCATGCTGTTTCGCCTGCAGCCAGAGACAGTCATACGATTCATGCTCCCATTTTATGCGTGGGAAGGCTTGAGGAGCTGTTTACGCCAGCTGTAATTTTGTATTCGTTTTGTGCATGACTTACCTTGGATCAACAAGTGGCACAACAACGGTGTGGCTCCACTTCATGTAATATTGGCATGGGGCTGTTTAAGTAGGAGCCGACGCAGATGCATGCTGTTGCTTGCATCTTCTCTTAGTCATGGAATTGACCAAGACAAATTGGACCCTAACAGATACAAAAAATGATGTTTTTGAATAAACAAAACCGCTACGCGTAAACCAAAGGCACGTATCATTGCAAGAGTTCGGTCAAGAACAAATGTAGTTCTCTGAAAAAAAGATCCCTGAATTGTGTAAATTCGCCGAGAGCTCTGGATCCAAACTGGCTTTGAGTTTCGCCTGATGCAGGAAATAGTCATAGGATTCATGCTGACATTTTATGTTGGAGAACGCGTGACGAGCTATCCGGCAGCCGTAATTTTGTATTCGCTTGGTGCATGACTTACCTTGGAGCAAAAAGTGTCACAAGGGAGCGGGTCCCCTTCATGTAATAGTGGCACGGGGTGGGTGAAGCCGGAGACGACGCAGAAGCATACTGTTGCTTGCATCTTCTCTTAGACATAAAATTGACCAAGACAGATTGGACCCTAACAGATAGAGAACACGATATGTATTTAAAGAAACAAAACCGCTACGCGTAAACAAATGGCACCTATCAATGCAAGAGTTCGGTCAAGAACAAAAGCAGTCGTGTGAAAAAAAATGATCCCCGAAATGTGTAAATTCGCCGAGCGCTCTGGTTCTGATACGGAATTGCTGTTTCGCCTGCTCCCTGCACAGTAAAACGATTCCCGCTCACACTTTATGTGCGAGAAGGCTTGACGAGCTACACGGCAGCCGTAATTTTCTATTCGTTTGGTGCATGAATTAGCTTGGAGCAACAAGTATCACATCAAAGGAGTGGGTGCCGTTCATGAAATAGTGGCTCTGTGCTCCTGAAGCAGGACACGACGCAGATGCCTGCCAATGGTTGCATCTTCTCTTAGTCATAAAATTGGCCAAGACGGATGGGACCCTTACAGTCAGAGAAAATATTGTGTATTCGAAGAAAGACAGCTGGTACGTGCAAACAGAAGGCACATATCAATGCGAGACATCGGGGAACAAGAAATACAGTTGTCTGAGAAAAAAGGATTTTAGGAAAAAGGATTTGAGAAAAAAGGTCTGGTTCGAATACCGGCTTGCTTTTCGCCTGCTCCCTGGACAGTAATACGTTTCATGCTCACATTTTATGTGCGAGAGGGCTTGACGAGCTACACGGCAGCCGTAATTTTCTATTCCTTTGGTGCATGACTTAGCTTGGAGCAACAAGTGTCACATCAAACGAGCTCGTGCCGTTCACGTAATAGTGGCACGGGGCTGTTGAAGAAGGAGACGACGCAGATGACTGCCGTTGCTTCGATCTTGAGTTAGTCATGAAATTGACCAAGACGGACGGGACCCTAACAGTTAGAGAAAATGGTGTGTATTCAAAGACGAAAAGCTAGTACGTGTAAACAGAAATCACATATCAATGCACGACATCGGTGAAGAACAATTATAGTTGTCTGAGCAAAAAGGATCTCCGAAATTTGTATATTCACCTCCAGCTCTGGTTTTATTACTGGCATGCTGTTTCGCCTGCAGCCAGAGACAGTCATACGATTCATGCTCCCATTTTATGCGTGGGAAGGCTTGAGGAGCTGTTTACGCCAGCTGTAATTTTGTATTCGTTTTGTGCATGACTTACCTTGGATCAACAAGTGGCACAACAACGGTGTGGCTCCACTTCATGTAATATTGGCATGGGGCTGTTTAAGTAGGAGCCGACGCAGATGCATGCTGTTGCTTGCATCTTCTCTTAGTCATGGAATTGACCAAGACAAATTGGACCCTAACAGATACAAAAAATGATGTTTTTGAATAAACAAAACCGCTACGCGTAAACCAAAGGCACGTATCATTGCAAGAGTTCGGTCAAGAACAAATGTAGTTCTCTGAAAAAAAGATCCCTGAATTGTGTAAATTCGCCGAGAGCTCTGGATCCAAACTGGCTTTGAGTTTCGCCTGATGCAGGAAATAGTCATAGGATTCATGCTGACATTTTATGTTGGAGAACGCGTGACGAGCTATCCGGCAGCCGTAATTTTGTATTCGCTTGGTGCATGACTTACCTTGGAGCAAAAAGTGTCACAAGGGAGCGGGTCCCCTTCATGTAATAGTGGCACGGGGTGGGTGAAGCCGGAGACGACGCAGAAGCATACTGTTGCTTGCATCTTCTCTTAGACATAAAATTGACCAAGACAGATTGGACCCTAACAGATAGAGAACACGATATGTATTTAAAGAAACAAAACCGCTACGCGTAAACAAATGGCACCTATCAATGCAAGAGTTCGGTCAAGAACAAAAGCAGTCGTGTGAAAAAAAATGATCCCCGAAATGTGTAAATTCGCCGAGCGCTCTGGTTCTGATACGGAATTGCTGTTTCGCCTGCTCCCTGCACAGTAAAACGATTCCCGCTCACACTTTATGTGCGAGAAGGCTTGACGAGCTACACGGCAGCCGTAATTTTCTATTCGTTTGGTGCATGAATTAGCTTGGAGCAACAAGTATCACATCAAAGGAGTGGGTGCCGTTCATGAAATAGTGGCTCTGTGCTCCTGAAGCAGGACACGACGCAGATGCCTGCCAATGGTTGCATCTTCTCTTAGTCATAAAATTGGCCAAGACGGATGGGACCCTTACAGTCAGAGAAAATATTGTGTATTCGAAGAAAGACAGCTGGTACGTGCAAACAGAAGGCACATATCAATGCGAGACATCGGGGAACAAGAAATACAGTTGTCTGAGAAAAAAGGATTTTAGGAAAAAGGATTTGAGAAAAAAGGTCTGGTTCGAATACCGGCTTGCTTTTCGCCTGCTCCCTGGACAGTAATACGTTTCATGCTCACATTTTATGTGCGAGAGGGCTTGACGAGCTACACGGCAGCCGTAATTTTCTATTCCTTTGGTGCATGACTTAGCTTGGAGCAACAAGTGTCACATCAAACGAGCTCGTGCCGTTCACGTAATAGTGGCACGGGGCTGTTGAAGAAGGAGACGACGCAGATGACTGCCGTTGCTTCGATCTTGAGTTAGTCATGAAATTGACCAAGACGGACGGGACCCTAACAGTTAGAGAAAATGGTGTGTATTCAAAGACGAAAAGCTAGTACGTGTAAACAGAAATCACATATCAATGCACGACATCGGTGAAGAACAATTATAGTTGTCTGAGCAAAAAGGATCTCCGAAATTTGTATATTCACCTCCAGCTCTGGTTTTATTACTGGCATGCTGTTTCGCCTGCAGCCAGAGACAGTCATACGATTCATGCTCCCATTTTATGCGTGGGAAGGCTTGAGGAGCTGTTTACGCCAGCTGTAATTTTGTATTCGTTTTGTGCATGACTTACCTTGGATCAACAAGTGGCACAACAACGGTGTGGCTCCACTTCATGTAATATTGGCATGGGGCTGTTTAAGTAGGAGCCGACGCAGATGCATGCTGTTGCTTGCATCTTCTCTTAGTCATGGAATTGACCAAGACAAATTGGACCCTAACAGATACAAAAAATGATGTTTTTGAATAAACAAAACCGCTACGCGTAAACCAAAGGCACGTATCATTGCAAGAGTTCGGTCAAGAACAAATGTAGTTCTCTGAAAAAAAGATCCCTGAATTGTGTAAATTCGCCGAGAGCTCTGGATCCAAACTGGCTTTGAGTTTCGCCTGATGCAGGAAATAGTCATAGGATTCATGCTGACATTTTATGTTGGAGAACGCGTGACGAGCTATCCGGCAGCCGTAATTTTGTATTCGCTTGGTGCATGACTTACCTTGGAGCAAAAAGTGTCACAAGGGAGCGGGTCCCCTTCATGTAATAGTGGCACGGGGTGGGTGAAGCCGGAGACGACGCAGATGCCTTCCATTGCTTGCATCATCTCTTAGTCATAAAATTCACCAAGATGGATGGGGCCCTAACCGATAGAGAAAATGATATGTATTTGAAGAAAGAAAACCATACGTGCAAACACAAGGCACATATCAATGCAAGAGATCGGAGAAGAATAATTACAGTTGTGTGAGAAAAAAGGATCTTCTAAATGTGTAAATTTGCCTAGAGCTGTGGTTCGAATACTGGCTTCCCCGCACGGGGTACCTTGAGCAATCTTGGTGACGGTGTTGGCGTCACCGCGGACCCCGAGCCCCCATACCTGTGCTGGATCCAACAGTGGCGATGTGTTTTAAGGTGAAGGGTAGAAACCTCAAACGATGGCCGTCGGAGCCCAGGTCAAGTTCCGGCGGATGGGCTGTTTACCAGGTAGGGAGCTCCGGCACCTCTCTCGGTATCAGGGTAACCCGAGCGAAGGAAGTACCCCCGTCCTTTGCTTTTTCCTATGCAATATGGTAAATCGAAAAACCCCCTCCAAACAAGATCGGACCCTGAAAAGGGTCCGCACCGAAGAATTTTTTCCTTGCTCTTCCTTCCATCAACTCCCCGAAACCTGAAAACTACCCACGTATTTTGATATTTGAATCGGTTGACAAATCCAGGCCTCTTTCCTCACAATCCGTATTTCTTGTATCCAAGTTTCTTGAATCTATCCTTGGCAAGACATACAATGTTAAAAAAAACTAAGCACTGGTGAGCTCTTAGTTGAGGTTAAACACAGCTGCAAGCCACAACTCTCATAAGCCAAACCCGCATGGCAGACCTGGATATCAGAGTCACACCCCACCACAGCCTCAACAGCTCCCGGGGTGGAATATCTGAGCCAGACCTGAACCGAGACAGACCTGAACCGAGACCGGATATCTGGGATATCTGAACCGAGACAGAGACCGATCTGCTCGAAGGCCTAAAAGATCAAGGCGTGACAGGAGTAAGGCGCATCGTCATAAGGAGGGAAAAGAAAGAAATAGCCACAAAACACATGACACTTACCTTTGACCACTGCACAATGCCCGAGCATGTCAACGCAGGTTTCATCCGTTGTTCTGTCCGGTCGTACATTCCGAACCCGCGGGGCTGTTTGAAGTGCCAGAGATTAGGGCATGGTACCAACTCCTGTCGCAGCAGAACAACATGTGCCAAATGCGCACAACATGATCATCTCTCCGACAACTGCACTGCAACCAACTTCACCTACCCGATTTGCCAGGGTCCCCACGCAGCATACTCTCGCGCTTGTGAAAAGTTTTATCTTGAGAAAAAAATCATTAACGTGAAGGTAACCGAAAACATCACCTTCCCAGAGGGGCGAAAGAGGTTCGCCTCCTTCCCCCCGAGGAGGTACGCCGACCCAGCTCGCCGGGGGGCGGGGCGGCGTCTTGTTTCGGCGGGGACCCAGTACCGAGAGTCGGACGTGGTCCAGCCCCCTCCGCCTCCCTCCCCCTTGGGTTGCCTCCTACAGTCCAACCCGCCTCCGCACCGCTCGCTGAGCCAGCAGCGGCTGTGGTGGCATCCACGTCCGGTGGGGATGCTGCTGTACCCATTGTTTCCTCCTTTCCACCGGCCAAAGCACACGCGAGGGCCCGGAGGAGATGGAGACGGAGGAAACTTAGCAATTCCCACATCTTCCGCACCGCCTGTGCCACCCGGGGCGCTCGTGACGCCCTCGGCGGTCGCGGCTAAATGAAGGGCACCAGAAAGGGTGCCAAGTCTGGGGGGTCCGGTACGCCGGGTACCCCTTCCAAATCTGATGATGAGATGGATGTGGGACCTTTCCTGTGGCACCTTTCCTGCAGGGGAAGGAGCGGGTCTCTCCATCTAAACCTCCAGAGAAGGCAAAAAAGCCCCACCCAAGAGTGCAAGCCCCGAAAGACCTTACGTAAATAGTCACACTCCAGTAGCTCTACCACATCATAATGGGAAGAGAAAACAGTTCAATGTAACTGCAGAGGCCTTCTGAATAATCTTGATGACATGCATGACATTCTGCATGCCAATCAGCCAAGTTTAATGTGTGTCCAGGAAACACTTCTGAATTCCAAGCACACAAATGTTTTGAATAGTTACCTGGTATTCAGAAAGGACAAGGTTGGCTGCACACTCTCTTCTGGCGGTGTGGCCATAATCGCCCGCAAATCGTTAGAATGCCACCCTGTCACCTTGAACGCCGTCCTTGAGGCTGTAGCCGTCAGCACAATAATATTTAATAGGTTGATAACGGTATGCTCCATCTACATCTCTCCTGATCTTGCACTTCTGAGCTCTGACTTTGATGTGCTGGTCGACCAGCTGTCTGAACCATACATCCTAACAGGCGACTTCAACGAACACAATTCTTTTTGGGGCTCTTCTGGCACGGATGCCCGAGGTCGCCTGATAGAGAAGTTTTTAACATCCTCTGGAGCATGCCTTTTCAACAAGAAACAGCCTACATATCATAACATAGGACACAATACATACTCATATTTTGAATTGGCTATTGGTTCGGCAATTCTCTTTCCATGTCTTGAGTGGGGTGTGGGCACTGACCCATATGGCAGTGACCACTTCCCCACTTCACTAACATATATAGGTAAAGGCCCAAGCAGTTCATATTCCCATAATAGGTTCAATGAAGCACGAGCTAACTGGAACACATTTACAGAGACATCAAAACTACGCCACACATCCATAGGACACTTACACGTTGAAGGAGCTACCCAACTCCTCACGGCGTACATCCTCGACGCCGCCGAAAATGCAGTTGTCTGAAAAAAAATGATCCCCCGAAATATGTAAATTCGCCGAGAGATCTGGTTCGAATACCGGCTTGCTGTTTCGCCTGGTGCTGAGACAGTCATGCGATTCATGCTGACATTTTATTCGCGAGACGGCTTGAAGATCTAGACGGCAGCCGTAATTTTGTATTCGTTTGGTGGATCACTTATTTCACGACTGTTCTGCGCACGCAGCCTCTCAGTTATGTTTGATCGTGTTTTTTCTGACTGGTACCGGCGCACGCATGGTGGCGTCAACTGCAAGTGATCGAACTGGTGCGTTCGTGATACATGGCCTATACATAGCAACCCCATGCGAACAATGTTTGATAAATGACACAATCATCCGCTGCAAAATAAAACTCAGCTGCACGAAAATATTTCCCCGAACTGCCGCATCATGATACTAATGACTGGTAGCAGCCCTGTACGGAGTACTGTGCTCCTTGTATACCTGGTTTGTTGTGCTGTTTTTGTTTAACGCACACTGTCTCAAGTCGGGAAATTGCGCTGGTATGTACAGTGGCCGATGTATCTAGTTTTAGGTGTGGAGTAGCTTAGGACCGCAGAATGCCCCTCCGCGTCCCTGCCCCATAGCACTTATAATCGCAAAAAATCACACATGCATTGGCAAGATTCGAGCATGTGTCTGTTAGACCAGATAGAGTTAGTGTCAGTCGTCTTACCCATTTGGCTACGGCAGTGAGTTAGTGCCCGATAGCCAATCGGCTTAATCCTTCGCCTGTAAGGGTACGGAGTACCTAAAGACCTCCCAATGTCAGTCCGCGTCCATCTGTGCGCACACCACCATCAAGTGAAAATCGAGCGAGATTTGATTTGAGCCGTGAGTTGCAGTTTCATTTAGGGAATAATGAAGGTGCAACTCAAGGCTAAAATCCAATGACGGTCGGGGCGCAAATCGGATAGCACTCGGGACGCAACCTGGACGTCATTTTGGGTCACCGTACTCCGCACGCTTGCAATCATTCATGGAGTGTAGATGCCGATGCTGCCATTTCCTTGTGAATAAAAACAGGATATCCTCACATCTTCGTGTTCGGCCCGTTTTTAAAATTTGCAGCCATACCAACGACGCCCACAGAGGTTTACAAAAAGAATACTACTTCTTTCACCTCCGCGGCTTGTGATAGTTGTAGATTCAAGTTCGAGAGGGCTCAACAGTTACACTCAGTGCTGTTCACTGTCACAGCAAAACTGGGGAGCGCCGGCGTATTTTCACGGTATGCTTGCACATTGCTGCATCCGAAAATCATGCGCTCTGAGTGCATTTTTTTATTGAGAGCTCCTACAAATGCCTCCCGTTGAGATGGTTGTGAGCGCATGACAAAAGAAACATAATAAGTCGTCCCCCAGAGTTATAATTCCAATACACCTTTAAAAACGTGCCGGTCTGCCTTGGACATTTTTTATTCGCTTGCGAGAGACTCTTCACCCACATCTTTTTAGAATCCACTGCTAATATTTACCTTTTGTTACCTTTTTTTCAGAGCGGTTGGAAAATCAAGGACACACCAAAGGACGCACATGCAATTACACCCGGTTTCTTTTTAGAGAACGGAAATTATACAGTGGTTTTCGAACACACAGGGTCACAAAAAACGTAAGAATTCAGCTTGAATGTCATCCGTGACAGTAATTTCATTACCGTTGAAGTGCAAGAATTGACGAGAATATTAGGGAGGCTCGAGGATATCTGCTGAGCGCCAGAGAGTTTAAGATTTTTATCTGCGGCAGCAGCGCCAGTTTGTCTGATAGAAGCATAACAGAAAATAATACACGACTGCAGCGATTTCTCCGCTCAAAAATGATCTCTATGGGGTATTCACGTGTTCCTATAAGCAAAGCGTTACTTCACCGTGTAGTAGCCGTATTGGGATCTATGAAACGACAATAGCGCGGATTCCGTACCGGAAGCTCTGATAAGTGAATCTACTATGTCACACAGCGCCCACAGCGCCCCGCGCGTATTCGCTGCATCTGACGGCGCTCGACGGCGGGGCCGACTCGTGCCTCTGAGAAACCGCCCGTGCAGACGTGCCCCAACTTGAAGACGCTGCAGAGTCGCCTCTCCTTACCCCTTCGCAATGGTCGGGCCAAATCATGCCCAGGACAAATGCCCGTGGCAGACACGCAGCAACACGTCCGGAGACGATACAGCTGGGTCTCCTTTCCTTTGTCGCCTAGGCGGCTTGGGCTGACGTAGTCGTTTCGGCTCCATTTGTGGGATTCAAACTTCGGCCAGTGAGAGCCCCGATTGGAGCGATTCAAACTTCTCGTGGCTGCCATGGACCTCCGAGGGTGTGAAACAGCACTTCAGTGAGCGGCTTAAAACGGCTCCATTCACCGAAGTAAACTGGTTCATGTGAACGGCTGAGAGGTTTCTTTTGGTCTGTAACCTGAGATAAGCATCATCTAAATTATTACTTATTTAGGAGCGGGTACTTTTACTTTTTATAAAAAACTTTGTTTTATGACTTCTGTCACAACATCCGGTGTATTTGGACAGAAAAAACTTGGCGTCACCATCGTTTCAAAGTTTTACGTGTCTGTTGTGTTTTAAGGCCACTCTCGTCTGAAATATAAAGAAAAAAAGTAAATTTTTTCTCAATTTTATTAGCACACAGACATATTCTCGTTTTGAACAGTGACACCAGAAAAATGATTTTGCAAAACACGATACATGACTGCAATTTTACTACAAGAAATGTAGATGATTGTCGTTTATGCTGAGTTTACCGAAGCGAAACGGGTTAGCCTTCTTGTACCGATAATGAATGATGCAAAAGTGCCGCACAAGATCCAGCTGAGCCGGCCGATTCGCCTCTACTAACTGCACGTGGACGTACTGACACGATTTGTCCAGAGCCACCTGATTCACCATGGTTCTCTCTCTGATCAAGCGAAGAGCCGTTGAACGGCGGTTCTTTGGGAGAGCCGCTTCTCGCCGCGTTGTGCTCTCCCACTGAACCGCCGAGAGTTAATTCAATTCAATGCATCTTTTATTTTCCAGAAAAGAGAGTGTGGATGGTCGCCACGCTTAAAAGCTGAAAACAAACAGCTTCACTGGGCCCAAGAGGCCGTTTCGAAGCAGCGGCACAGCAGAAACAGAATGTGGTAATACACAAAGCGAGTGCTGTAGCAAAAATAACAAAAATCCAAAAATGCGTGTACAACATCATTACAGTAATGAAGAAAGCTTTTTACGCACTTTTTACAATGCTACTACCAACAATTGGAGGGATCAAAACAACAACAGATTACCCAACAACACCCTACATCAGATTCAAAGAGTTCCTTTTTTTTATTGAAACAAAGATGGCTGCGTAAAAAATAAACAAATACAAGTGACAATAGGTGTTAACAACAGTTTTTGTCACACACCTGCTATGTAAAATCAACAAAAATGCTTACTAAGGACCTCCTATAAAGAAATACTGGATGGCCGCACAATCAGATTTAAAGCTTCACTTAAAAAACAGTGAGTAAGATAGGTTGGAGTCGGAATGCTACGTGTCTTCTTGCAAAAAATTTACACCATCTTCCCATGAGGAACCCTGATGAGGATGCGAAGCATCATGGGGGTTCCGTGTGAATCCAATGTGTTGCCGTTACGTTGAGAGATCTGGGGCGGTATTCTCGTGTTTTGTCCCTTTTTTGTCCCTTTTGATCGAGCCCTGATTGGTTAAAAGCAAACAACCGGATGTGACGTAACGCAAGCGCAGCGGACCTACTGCATTTGACCACGGCTTCTTCAAACAGGCGCTTTGAATTTTAAACAGACGTGTCATGTCGCGCTCGCGCCGCGTTATCATTATTTATGTTGGATGGAAGCGCCGACGTACTGGTGCTGATGCGCATGCGTCACTGATGCCCCCGGTGTAGATGAGCGCATGCATTGTACGCGGCTGGGGGTTGTTGCGTTGAGGCTGCCAGTGTGCGCCTCGGAATAAAGGCTGTTCCTGAAAGAAACCGGCTCGGCTGATGCTACAACAAACTGGCGACGAGGATGGGATTCGTCACGACGCCGTGAAGATGGCCACAGCCCCGGCAGCGATGATGACTTCTAACTTCGGCAAGCTTCCGGAGTTCCAGCCGGACAGCGGAAACATCGATGTTTATCTCGAGCGTTTCGAGCTGTTCGCCACCGCAAACGACATCGCGGAGGAGAAGAAGCTGCAGCTATTCCTGACAGCCATCGGGTAAAAGGCTTACGTCACTCTCCGCAGTCTGCTCCTGCCAAAAATGCCGAGCAAGGTAACTTTCGAAGAAGCTACCAGCGTGCTTAAAAAGCACTACGCTCCAAAACGTTCAGTGGTCACGGAAACATACCGCTTCAACCAACGTAAGCAAGAGGCACACGAGAGCGTAACGGAGTTCGTGGTCGAGCTAAAGAAATTGGCGGCCACATGCGAGTTCGGCGCGTTCCTGGGGGACGCTCTTCGAGACCGTCTCATTGCCGGGATACCAGCGGATGCCATACGGTGCCGACGTCTGGCCATGACGGATGCTGAACTTACCTGGGACCGGGCCTGCAGCATTGCTACAGCCATGGAAACCGCAACACAAGACACGAAGGAAGTGTTCACTGGTAACAACGCTGGACGTGCACCTGGCGACAGCGAAGTGCACTGGCAACGACAAGCCACGACATCGCGGCCAGCGGCGAGAAAAGCACCGTTCAACCGAGCCACGCCCCCCAAGCCCGGCACGCGGAAAAAAGGAGAGCCAAAGACTTTTCACCCCGGGTCGAAACCATGTCACCGGTGTGGAGGGCCCCATGCCCCTGTAAGTTGTCCATTTTTGAACAGTACTTGTTTTAAGTGTGACAAGAAAGGACATGTTGCAAAAATGTGTAAAACGAAAGAAGTGAACCAGCTGCTAAACGAGGGCTCTGATAACGAATTGCTAACGATTTGTCACACGGACCGCAGCTCGGGAACGCCTGCCATTGTAGTCAACGTAGAGTTAGACGGAAAAGAAGTAGCTATGGAACTTGACACTGGCGCAGCTATGTCTGTGATGTCGGAAGCCGAATTCGCGACGCATTTTCCAAAAGCCAGTTTCTGGAAAGCTAATGTGAAACTCGTAACCTACAATGGCACGCCAGTACCGATAAAAGGCATCGTGGATGTAACTGTGCAATACCATGACCAAAGCATGCGACTGCCCCTGGTTATCGCTAAAGAAACTGAGGGAGCAAGATTGCCTTCTTTGTTCGGGCGTAACTGGCTTGAGAAGATAAAGATAAAATGATCAAGATAAATTTTTGCCCAATCTAGCCACTGTGCTAGAACCCTTGCATCAGTTGCTTCGCAAAGAGACGGCATGGCACTGGTCACGTCGCTGCGACGGCGCATCCGAAAAATGCAAGATGTTGCTGACTGATAAGAGTGTTCTGCAGCTGTACGATGTGAAAAAAGAAACACAGCTTACTTGTGATGCGTCAGAATATGGACTGGGAGCGGTGCTATCGCACAGAGTAGATGGTGAAGAAAAACCGATTGCCTTCGCATCTCGATCCCTTTCGAGAGCGGAACGAAACTACGGGCAAATTGAGAAAGAAGCGTTAAGCATTGTGTTCGCCGTGAAAAAAATTTCACAAGTACTTGTACGGCAGAACATTTCAGGTATTAACAGACCATCAGCCACTAACTAGCCTGTTCGATCCAAAACGTCCAGCAAGCGCTGTTGCTACAGGCAGGATACACCGCTGGTTAGCATTCCTGGCAAATTACCAGTAGAAGATAAGTCACAAGCCTGGAACAGCAATTAGCCATGCTGACGCTTTGTCGCGGCTGCCTCTGGCGGACTCTCAAGAGCAGGTGGAAGATATTTTTTATTTTTCTCCACTTGCTGAGCTGCCGTTGACAGCTAAAGACATTGATCGCGAGACAGGCAGAGACAAGCTGTTAAGAGTGGTTGGAGACACGATATGGCATGGTTGGCCCAAGACTGTTTCAGACGAACTGAAACCATTTTGGGTTCGACGCTTTGAACTTTCCGTCGATGATGGATGTGTTGTATGGACAAACAGGGTTGTGATTCCTGAGTGTTTGCGTAATGTGGTGCTGGACCTGTTGCACGAACAACACCTGGGAATAACCAGGATGAAAGCGCTAGCCCGTTCAATGGTATGGTGGCCAGGGATGGCTGAAGCTCTCGAGCAAACAGTGCGCAAGTGCAAAATATGCCAGAGTGTGCTTCCTGCGGCACAACTAGCACCACTTTCGCCTTGGCAGTTGTGTGAGCACCCGTGGGAGAGGGTGCATTTGGATTTTGCAGAGAGGGAAGGTCAGATGTTGCTGATTGCGATTGACGCCTACTCAAAGTGGTTTGCCAGTTGCTGTGGTAACTGATAACGGGCCTCAGTTCCGCGCGGTAGAATTTGAAACTTTCCTAACGGCAAATGGCGTCAGGCATCTGCTTACGCCTCCCTACCACCCGCAATCGAATGGGGCTGCTGAGCGCGCTGTACAAACAACAAAAAAGGCGCTGCTCAAACAGTTACTTGAAGACAAAGAAAAAGCAACCACGAGGTCTTTGCAACACAGGATCGATAATTTCATGTTTTGTTATCGAACAACGCCCCATACGTTCACAGGGAAAACGCCCGCAGAACTCTTCCTGCGCCGGAAACTGAGGACTGCACCCAAATGTGGCGAGCACTATGTCACAAAAGGTGGAAAGAGTGAAAATGTCGGTCGATAAGCGCCGAGCGGGGCCACGGTCGTTTGCAGTTGGTGATCGAGTACTTGTGCGTTCTGTGAGGGGGGAAGTTGTGAAATGGTTCCCTGGTAAAGTGACGCAAGTGAAGTCTTCTTGCACGTATTTGGTATGTGTTGGCAACAAAGTACGATATGTGCACGCAGACCATTTGCGACGTTCTTGTTTAGATCAGCCACAGGAGCCACAAGTCATTCCAGAAATTGACCTGCCACATGCATCGGAGGTTCTGTGCCCGGCAACCCCGGTTCCCCAGCCGGATGCCCAACCGGAACCTACAACCCAAGTTGAGCCCCGAGACCACGCACAAACTGTCGACGGAGTGCCCGGGATTGGCGACCTCCAGAGCACTGGGGCTATGATTGTTTTTAAATATGTGGGAGGGAATGTCATGTCCGCTCGCGCCGCGTTATCATTATTTATGTTGGCTGGAAGCGCCGACGTACTGGTGCTGATGCGCATGCGTCACTGATGCCTCCGGTGTAGATAAGCGCATGCATTGTACGCGGCTGGGGGTTGTTGCGTTGAGGCTGCCAGTGTGCGCCTCGGAATAAAGGCTGTTCCTGAAAGAAACCGGCTCGGCTGATGCTACAACAAGGCGATTTTGGAAGTTCAGTCACAAATGCGCCGGTCATTGTCTTGTTTGCTCCCCGGAGGAACGGACGGTCGAGAAGTCATGTAGATCCCTTCGATAAGGCCGCATAAGCATTCCTGCAGGAGATGTCTCTCTCGGAGAGGACCGTGCGGTGGCTGTGCGACGAGCTGCAAGCCGAACTTGGTCGGAGGCCGCGCGGGCCCATGGTCGAGGAGCAAGTGACATGCGCCCTTCGTTTCCTCGATACCGGTGTCTTTCAGTCAGCCGTCGCTAACGAAGAAACGATATCGCTGTCGCAGCCCTCCGTGAGCCTGTGTATCTACGCTTCCGCGACCACACAGTAAAATAAACGATTGTCTGTGAGCAAATTCACCGTAGCAGGTGCTCTAGAATAAAGGATCATCTGCCAGCTTGTTAGCTGTCGAGCAGACGACCAAAATTACACAAGCAGTCGACATGACACTTATAACTTTTTATTGGTACTTTACGTATAAACATGCCAGCTTAACGTTAAGTTCGTATACTTCACACGCAAAAGGTACGTTGTTGAGAAACTAAAATATCCCCCCCCCCCTTTTTCACATTTTTTCACTCGTAGGGCACCACGAAAATGTCACTGACGTAACGCACCGTTCCAGATTCTTGCAAAAGCCTGCGTCGGCATGCCGGAAGTGCGTCGATGCGAAAATGCGTAACTGGACGGTTATCTTGACGCACCGGCGTCAGCACCGACCTCAAAACGGAGTTCAACAGCGAAAAACTGAGTAGCCGCAGTTTACGCTTCACTGTCACAAGGAAAGAGCTGACTGCAGCTTCCATCTTTGGACATTCCTCCCCTTGTGGTGAAAACTTTCAACGTCGTAACAAAAAAAATTTAATCGCTTTTAGTTTTTTAAAATATTTTCAAACAAACACATAAAAATAGTCTGATACGGTTTTAGCTCTTTAAAATGCGTTTGCTAGACTAGTTGCGGTATCGGAATTTGAATCAAAGGCTCACTGCTTAACCGGAAGTACGTCAAGATGAAAGGGACGTTTTAAAACGGGGCAGTTACGATAAAACCACCACTGGTGTTTGTAGCGCCAGAGGGAATTCCGCGTCCGGGTCCACACCGGTGGCAAAGGCACGCAAGTACTGTTGTGTGTCAGTGAGTAGGCGGTGGTTCTCGAGGCGCCGAAACTCGTCAGTCATGTTCTTGTCGATGTTGTCGTCTCTGTGGTAGAATCGGTAGTCTCCGTCAGCATTGGTGAGGTAAAGCTTGTTGACGTTAGTGCACCGGCTGATAGCAACGTACACGCCCTCCTCTTCGCAGCATGGGCTTCTCCTTCTTCTTCAGCGGTTCCCCTACGGGAAGATGATGACAGTGGGTGAACGCGAAGCTATCTCGTGATGGATTACCAACGCATACGCCCTCCTCTTCGCAGCTTTGTCTTCTTCTCCTTCTTTTCGTCAGCGGTTCCCCTACGGGAAGATGACGACGGTGGTTGAACGCGAAGCTGTCTCGTGATAGCTTCTTTGGTTGGCCAATCCTTAAGGGCATCCTGCCACAATCATCATCAGAGGCGCTGCGGATGGGTCATGGACAAGTGACATCCCCCGAGAGCAAGAGATGCTCTGCATTTAAAAAACACAATAAGTGAATCTCAAAGCAGAACGCGCCAATAACAAAATTTTATTTTTCATTTATACAGAACCACCCTTGGTCCAAGTCGCCACTTTCATTTATCGCGCAGCGATATCGGCAGAAGACAGACATAGAAATAGATATAGAAAAATAATTAGACTAATTTACCGCAGTATAAAATAACGACGCCAATTCTTTGCTGTTTAGGCGTAAAAGTTCAGAGAATTTGTTAAGAATGTAAGGAATGTTATATGCTCGCGCTTGCAATAGAGAAATACTTGAAATTTGTAAAACGGGCGAAACTGCGGGATTTCCGAAGTGTCATTTCTTCTAGTGTTCACTAGGATATTTCTATGTTGTAGTAAAGCCAAGCCTTTCATCCAGTTGATTACCGGATGAGAGGCCAAAAACTAGCAGCATCACTAGGCGATATTGATACGTATTTTTAACATTATTAATGCGATATAATTGAAATAGGCCTGAAGTACTTGCCTGAGGTTCTATATTTTCTATGTGTCGAAAAATTCTTTTTTCTATCGAGGTTTGTATGTGTTGTTTTAGACTAGACCAATAAACAGTAGTTCAAATATGGGGCAAATAGGTGTTATATACGTTAATCTAGTTCTTCGGCGAAAAACGGAAACGACAGCAGGATAAAACGTCCGTAATTGAAAATAGTTTATTGGACAGGTAATGTATATGATCGTCCGAACTTAAGTGTTGCAAAAAATATACACAAAGAATTTTAAATTCGGAAACAACTTCAACTTCGTCGAAATTTAGGCGGACGGTTCTAGTTAACATGATATTTCGATTTCTACCTGTAAAGATAACCGTTTTAGTTCTTAAGTTTTAGCGTATTCATTTATTGATTTTCGCCCACGTGGATAGCTTTGATAAAACGCCATTACATCGTCCTATTGTATCATTATTTCATGGCCGGAAATAAGCAGCGTGCTATCGTCAGCATAGATACGATATTTAACGTCTGAATGAATATCAACAATATTTTCACGATGCCAATTACGACGCAATTGTCTTCAAGAAAAACAAGTTTTTTGGAGCGAACTTCTGCCCCCCTAACAACTCAAAGAATACACAGGCGGCAAAGCAGCAGTCAGCAAAGTGACCTACGCAAGCGAGCGTCGGCGATCGGTATCTTGCGGCGACGGCTCTGCAGGCTTTTATCTTTCAGCGCGAGTGTTTCTCGAACCATCGACTTACATCTAGAACATTGTCGATCAAAGAAGATTACTCGAGGCTAGTGACCTTCGGACAAAACGCTCTCCGTATCAGAATGAGCTAACCCGTGATAAATAAAAATAAAGAATGGAACACGCGCTTGGCTTGGGACACAGATAACGTAGCCGGGCGCGGCCGGGCACTAAAACCAAAACATAAACAAACAAACCCAATGCCTACTTCGCGGCATTGCTCTCCCTCTAAGTGTGCATCGACCCGGTGCTAAAATAAAACGACAGTCCGAAGAAACAACAAAAAACGTCCGTCATCTTGCATAGTAAGGTTTCAAGCGAACTACGTGGACAACTTCGGACCGCGTGCGCAGTCGTGATGTCCCGGAATCACCATCGGGGATCACCTCGTAGGTAATTTGACCGACACGTCGGAGAATCTGGTAGGGTACAAAACACCGTCGCAGAAGCTTCTCACTGAGTCCGCGTCCTTGGATGGGAGTTCCAACTCACACACGATCCACTGGCTGGTACTCCGTGTCTCGGCGTCGGAGGTTGTAGCGGCCGGCATCTACCCGCTGCTGGTCCGTTTTGCGAACTCGAGCGAGCTCGCGGACCTCGTCCGCACGCTGAAGGTATTCTTGGACGTCGGAGTTGAGGTCTTCGTCTTCTACGTGCGGAAGCATGGCGTCAAGAATCGCAGTCCACCACCTTTCGTAGACAAGCTCGAACGGAGCTATTTTCCTAGTTTCTTGGATAGCCGTGTTGTACGCAAACGTGACATATGGGAGCACTTCATCCCAGGTCTTATGTCAAACATCGACGTACAAGGGCAGCATATCCGCAATAGTCTTGTTCAAACGTTCCGTTAGTCCGTTCGTTTGGGGGTGGCAGGCCGTCGTTCTTCGGTGATCCTTGCTGTAGCGTAAGATTCCTTGCATCAGCTCAGCAGTAAAGGCCATTGCGGGGTCCGTGATTAGATCTTCAGGGGCTCCATGTCACAGCACAACTTGACTTATAAAGAACTTTGCGGCTTCTTGGGCAGTCCCCTTGGAAGATCAGCGGCCTCTGCGTAGCGCGTCATGTAGTCTGTCTCTACGACAATCCACTTTTCTCCGATCGCGACGTAGGGGACGGACCCAAAAGGTCCATTCCAATCTGCTGGAAGGGCCTCGATGGGACGGCGATCGGCTGCAGAAGTCCGGCGGGTCTCGTCGGCGGCGTGTTTTGTCGCTGGCAGTCACGGCAGCTCCGGACGTAGTGGGTGTCGTCAGACGTAAGGTGGGGCCAGTAGTACCTCGCGTTCATTTTTCCAATTGTGCGAGCTGGGCAGAGATGTCCGGAAGACGGGTCGTCGTGGCACACTTCCAACATTTCGTCACGAAAATCTGCCGGCATGACAAGACGGTAATTCGCTCTCGTTCCGTGGCTGAAATTTGTGTTCACGAGGACTGAGTTTTTGAGGCTGAATGCTGGTAAGTTTCGTTTGAAGACCCTAGCCATGGCGACATTCCGTCTTTCCAGGTAGTCCATCATGACGCGTAACTCGGGGTCCGCACGCTGTTGGGCGGCTAGATCACTCTCAGTCACGACTCCGAAGAACGTGCTGTCGGCATCGGAGTTCTGAGGTGGTGGATCGACGGCGGCACTTGACAGACAGTCGGCGTCGGAGTGTTTTCTGTCGGACTTATAGACAATTGTAACGTCGAATTTCTGTAGGCGCAAGCTCCATCGCCCAATACGGCCAGAGGGGTCCTTGAAATTAGCGAGCCAACAGAACGCATGGCCGTCTGTCACAACCTTAAACGGTCTACCACACACGTATGGGCGAAATTTTGAAATGGCCCATATGATAGCCAGGCACTCTTTCTCAGAGGCAGAGTAGTTTTTCTCCCTCTTCGAGACCACGGCTGGCATAGGCAACCTATTTGCAACCGCTTTGCTTTTGGACGAGGACGGCACCCAAACCTATATCCCTGGCGTCCGTGTGCATTTCTGTTTGGGTGTTTTTGTCCAAATGAGCGAGCACGGGCGGGCTTTGCAGGTGTTCTTGCAGCTCGCAAAATGCTTCCTCTTGGGCACTTTCCCAACTGAAAGGGCTGCTATCTTTCGTCAAGCGCGTGAGTGGCTCTGGAATGCGTGCGAAGTTTGCGACGAAGCGCGGGTAATATGCGCACAGTCCGACAAATCTTCGCACGCCCTTCTTGTCTTTCGGTCTTGGCAAGTTCGATATGGTAGAAGTTTTCGCCGGGTCAAGCAGGACTCCCGCGGCATTGACGACGTGGCCCAAAAACTTTTTTTTTGAGGTGAGGTATCTTTTATTTTAATTTATCGTTATTTACATCGAAGGCTGACGATAAAAGCTGCATAGAAGCAGCTTGACGAACCCGTCCGCCCAATTCAAACGTCCGCAGCAGACGGCAAAAATGCATGCTGTACAGCTTTTACAGTAATAAACACAAAACACACCAAAGTAACGCAATTCTACTGCGATAACAAAGATATGCAAAGTAAAAAATATATAGATATATATGCACGCTAACAACTAAACAAAGAAACGATATTGTATTCGAAAAACATGGGAACGCTACAGGAAAATCATATTGTTGCTGAGAAAAAAAGACACGCAATAAAAAGTGAAACGACGAGGCACAAACTGAAACATACAAAATGCAAATAGTGTCAGTTTACAAAAAAAAATGTACCGGTAAACAAAAAGTGATAAGTAAGTATACATATGAGCTACTGCATACAACAGAACAGGAATAAGCACTTCAAGAAAAATGGTTGCACCAATCAGGGCATTACCCACAGTGAGATGTATAATTCATTAAAACGTTACACATAGGAAAAACAGTAATGCTAATTATTGAAGGCCCGAAAAATTGGAGTAGCAAAGAAGAGAAGATTAAAGGAAGGCCCGTAACGAAGTGTTTTGCAAAGCAGCATTGATAGGTGCTACCTTGGCGATAACAAGATGGGCGACGTAAAGAAAAAAAAAAGAAACATTACCAGAATGACGCTATCAATCTACACACTTCCTTTTTGGAAGTACGTGTCATATCTATATTTCGTGCTTCCAGTTTGTTCAGTAAGCGCGGTAAAGTATTAGATAAAGTTTGCAGACCGTATGATGTACGAAAGGTGGGCACGTGCCATCGTTCAGTGTTTCTGCAAGTGTACACAGGCGAATTAGGGCAAAGGCAGGCCAGCTCAGTTAAACTTTTGCAATTTTTCGCTAGTTCTTTCTTAAAGCTAAGAGCTAATCTTACATTATAAAGATCGAAAATTTTGGTAATGCAGTATTTCTGGAATAAATGACCGGTGTGGGCCGAGAAGCTGAGATTCCAAATGGAACGTAAGGATTTTTTTGCAGTACATGAAGTCTGTTTTTATTAGCAAGTGTAGTAGTTCCCCAAACTAGGTGAGCGTAATTTAAATAAGATTCAAACAAAGATTTATAAAGCAGTAACTTAACTTTAAGCGGAATTAAGTGACGATGTTTGCTAAGAATTCCTGCAATGCGAGACAATTTTATAATTACAGAATTAACGTGGTCATCCCAAGTAAGGTGACTACTGAAATACACTCCTAATACCTTCAGGCATTCCACAATTTCTATTGAGTCAGAACCAAATTTAACATACTGTGGAACAATGATTTGTTTATTTCTGGGTCGAAACAGTATAGCTTTAGACTTATTTGCGTTTATTTTTAATCGATTAGTAATTGACCAGCATTGAACAGACTGCAAGACAGCGTTAGTTTTCCTTCCGATCTGGTCTGACGAGTCCAACAAAAAAAGTATGGTCATATCATCGGCATACAAAATGCACTTCGCTTGTTGACATAAGCTTAAAATATCATTAATATATAAATTAAACAACAAGGGTCCTAATATACTACCCTGTGGGACGCCAGCTATTATACGCTTAACAGATGATTTGTGGGTGTCAATGCAAACATACTGGGCACGATTGGCTAAGTAAGAGGCGAGTAAAAAGTGACCGCAACCGCGGACACCATACCTATCAAGTTTCGATAAAAGTATGTTGTGATTATTGCAATCGAATGCCTGAGAAAAATCTACGAACACGCCTAGAACAACTTTGTTTTCTTGAAAGGAGCGTAATACGTATTCTTTTTGTTGAAGTAGTGCTAATTCCGTAGATTTGTGTGTTACAAAACCGAATTGATCATCAGAAACTAATTTATGAGTTTTACAAAATGAGGCCATCCGAATTTGAATGATTTTTTCAAGCCCTTTAGAAAATACCGGCAATATTGACACGGGCCGATAGTTTGACACACATCGCCTGTCCCCCTTTTTGAAGAGGGCGGACACTTTTGCCTTTTGCATTTCGGTGGGAAAGACGCCTGAATTAAGGCAGAGATTAAAGATGTCTGTAAGTACTGGGGTTAATATATCAAGGACGTATTTTACCGGCTTTATCTGGACGTCGTCTGCATCCCGGCTTTGAGAATTTTTCATGTTCATAAAAACAGAATAAACTTCAGAGCATGTCACTGGGTTCATAAACATGCAATTACTGTTATAAAAATATGAATTTTCATTTGGCGGTGCAGCACATTCAGTCCTTCGGCTAACAAAATAATCATTAAAGGCATCACACATGTCTTTGCCCGCGACGTTGTCGTTTGCTTGCACATTGTCGCCTTGAGTTCGTCGTACGCGAAGCGGCACTTTTCGGGCTTCAGCGTCAACCCAGACGTACGGATGGCCTCGAGTACAGACTCCTACCTTGCAAAGTGTTAGTCGAAAGTCCGGGCGAATACCACAACGTCGTCGAGGTATACGAGGCAGGTGTTCCACTTTAGGCCAGCTAGCACAGTGCCCATGACTTGTTGAATCGTTGCTGGTGCCGTGAACAGCCCAAACTCGTATAGGCCATCCGGGTTTATGAATGCAGTCTTCTCTCGGTCTCTCTCGTCTATTTCAATATGCCAGTAGCCATTCTTCAAATCTATCGAAGAGAAGTACTATGCGTGGCAGAGGTGGTCGAGGGCGACGTCGATTTGTGGCAGGGGGTTATACGTCCTTTCTGGAGATCTTGTTCATTCGCTGGCAGTCAACGCAGAATCTTAATGTGCAACCCTTTTTTTCACGGGTACGACCACCGCAGCCCAGGGGTTTTTTGATGGCTGTATAATGTCGTCACTGAGCATGTCATCGAATTGAGTCCGGATGGCTTCTCGTTCGTGTGAAGACACGCGGTACGGTGACTGTAGGGTTGGTCGGGCTCTATCCTCGGTTATGATTCGGTGCTTCGCTAGGGGTGCCTGACGTAATTTTGTAGTTCGAAGAGAAAGACTCGCTTTAGCGGCACAGCAAATTCAATAATTCATCCCGGTTTTCTCCCGGCAGCGCCGGGTTCACGTCGAAACGATGCGGCAGCTTGGAAGCATCTGCGCGTGCTGGTTAAAAGTTGGCGACCGCGAACACTTGACTTGCTTCTGGCGTTTCTTCAAGGAACGCAATGGTAGTGCCTGATACTCCTCGGTGAAGTTAGTGACGAAAACGTGGGACTTGCATTGCTGAAATCGCGCAGTGCCTCTTGCGACGGAGACACCGTGGTCGAGAAGCAAATTGTGGTCACTCTCTATGATCGCGTTGATGTCAGGAGCAGCATCTTCACATTATACGGTGATAATGAAGCTTGCGCTGGGTGGCAGGGTGACGTGATCATCGGCGATACTTACAGCAGCACGGTGTTCGGGGTTCAGGTGTGGCGTCGTGAAGGAAAAAGTTATCGACTTGATCTGCAGATCAATGATTGCATCTTTGTCCCTCAAAAAGTCCATTCCGAGAATTACGTCACGGGAGCTGTTAGGAAAAATGACGAACACAGCAGGGTACGTGGTCCCATCTATGGTGACGCGCGATGTGCACGTTCCACTTGGTGTTACCGGATGGCCTCCTGCTGCGCATATGTGGGGACCGTCCCATATGGTCGTAACTTTCTTCAGCTTAGACGCGAATGATCCGGTAGTACTGAGTAGTCGGCTCCAGTGTCTATAAGGGCGACTACATCAAAGCCGTGGATGGACACCTTGACGTCGGACGCCGCCTTCCTCTAGTTCCGGGTTCATCGGGGCGTCGCATCACCGCTTCTTGGTGTTGACGGTCGGGCACTGTGCGTCGCCGTTGTCGTCGTCTTCTCAAGGGCAGGCTCGGTCATGACGGGTACGCGTCGCTCCTTGTGGGTATTGTGTTCGGGAGTCACGTCACGTCTTGCGTAGTGTGTAGGAGCTAATGGCGCCGGTCCCGATCGTCTCCCAAACCATCGCATTGGCTGGGCGGTCGTACTGCATCGGTCGAACTTCAAGCGTCTTCTCCATCGCGACCGCCTCAGACGCGAATTCAGCCACCATCTTTCGAGGGTTACGGACGAGACAAGCAAAAAGCTCTTGCTTCACTCCTCGCATTAGAATCCTGAGCTTCTTTTCTTCACTCATTTCTGGGTCCGCACGGCGAAAAAGTAGTTTCAGATCCTCAACGAACATCAGCACACTTTCATTGGGATGCTGCGTGCGTGTCTGTAGCAGCTGCTCGGCCCGTTCCTTGCGTACCAGAGTCGTGAACGTTTTGAGAGCTTGGTCTTGAATAACTCCCACGTTGTCAACGTACGTTCGTGGTTCCCGAAACAAATCCGTGCGGAGTCTTCAAGGTAGAAAAACGCTTGCCTGAGTGTTTCGTCGTCATCCCATCGGTTAAACGTTCAGACCCTCTCAAGATGCTCCAGCCATTCCTCAGGATCTTCCGTGGGTGATCCATGAAATGATGGTGGTTCTCGGGGTTGCTGCAGAACTACGGAGGTGCTCGATGCGTTGGTTATCGTGGATGCATTGTTCAATGCACTTAGTCCAAACTCCGGCTTTAGGCCTTGCCGTCGGCGGCTGGGACGAGTTGGGCTTGCTTGACGACTTGAAGAGGGTTGAGGGTGCATGTACTCCGCACCTCGACCAAATGTCACGATGCCAAATACGACGCAGTTGTCTTCAAGAAAAAAATGATACCACCTTCCCGCGAGGGAACCCTGATTTGATGCGAAGCATCTCGGAGGTTCAGAAACATTCACGAGATTGGGTATCCAAATGACAGAAAATGACAGAACCCCGGACGGCGCAGCGTGACTCAACCGAAGCAGCAACTGAGGTAGCGGGGCGCGGACCGTGTTTATTATATAGGCAGATAGATTGGAGAGGAGGAGATGAGAGAGGAGACGCGCATGTCCGCTTATCGCGCAGCTACGGTGATGAGTAGCGCGTGCGCTAAGCACATCTGGCGTGGAGAGGGGGGAGAGAAAGAGCAGCGCACGCGCTATCGCACAGCTGGCGTGGAGAGACGGAGAGAAGGAGATGCGCGCGCGCTATCGCACAGCTGGTGGGGAGAGGGGGAGAGAGGCAGACGGCCGGACGACGGATGACGGAGCCGAGAGCAAGTGATGGTTTGCATCTAAAACAAGTTTACTGGAGTGAACTTGTGCTCCCCTAACAACTCAAAGATTACACAGGCGGCGAAGTAGCATTCAGCAAAGTGACCCACGCAAGCGAGCGTCGGCGATCGCTATATCGCTGCGTCTGCTCTGCAGGGTTTTATCTTTCAGCGCGAGTATCTCTCGAACCATCGGTTTACATGTAGAACATTGTCGATCAAAGAAGATTATTCGTGGCTAGTCACGTTAGGACGAAACGCTCTCCGTATCAGACTGAGATACCCCTTGCGGCATAGAAATAAAGAATTGAACACGCGCTTCGCTTGGGACACAGATAACGCAGCCGGTTGCGGCCGGGCACTAAAACAAAACATGAGCAAACAAACCCAATGCCTAGTTCGCGGCAATATAATTAATGTATGAAGTAAATCAAAGAGCCCTAATATACGCCCTTGTGGCACCCCGTGTCTAATAGCCAGAAAGGCCGTTTTGAAGTTATGGTGTGAACATATTGTGTCCTGTCTTATTCTTCTTAATGAGACCTAAACCTTTTCGGCGAATCTCATAGCAGGTTCGCTTATCTATGAAAATGGTGTGATTAAGCGAGTCGAAAGCTTTTCTAACATCAGAAAAAGTCGCAACAGAGAAATTTTTTTTTTCACTGTGTTGTAATACATGTTTTTTAATGTTGGGGAGCATTTCGGTTGTTTTTTATAAATCCAAATTGAAAGGGAGTTCTGATACCTTGTTTGTCAGGGAATTTATTCGTACGAGTGAAAGTTGTTTTTTCGAATGCTTTAGAGAAAACTGAAAGAGTTGATGCTGGTAGGTAGTTTGTAGGCAGATTTCGGTTTTCCCCTTTTAAATCAAGGACACAGTGAACTGTTTCATTGCACGAGGCAGAGTACCAGGTTTCAGAGCCAAGTTACGAGAGAGAGAGAGAGAGAGAGAAACAACATTTATTTGTCCAACATGGTTTTGATGCAAAGTTGGCCGAGCCTCCATCACCCCCTCAGACGGCGGCCAGAAGTCCTTGGGCTCTGGCGGCGTCTTCGGCAATTTGGACAACCCGTATCTGTACATCCGGATCGGAGCTGCGCAGAACGGTCTCCCACTGCTCCTCGGTCTTAATTAATAGCAAAGCACCTAACGAATTCTTTTGCTGGGGACATTCCCAAAAAATGTGCGCAGGTCTGCACTGCCCGTACATAGCTTACATTCACTCGTGTAGAGCACCGGGTAACAATGGCTGTACATGACCGGATTGGAGAATGTATTTGTCTGCAAGATGCGCCATGCTACAGATTGCCATTAGTTGAGAGTACAGTGAGGGGGAGGATACTGAACCCGTTCCTATCTGTAATGATTAACTATGTCTCTGTACGAGACTATGCGGTCCCTCCTCATCCCAGCGCGCGAGAAGTGCTCAGATGTTTCCTCGACGTGATCGGCTCGGTTAGCAAAACCTCGAGCCGCGTCGTGAGTGTTCTCGTTACCGCGAAGAGAAGAGTGTGCCGGCGTCCAGCCAATTTGGATCTTTCTCCGGTCTTTGAAGCCGACCAAAATTCTCAGTGCCTCGGACGAGATCCGTCCCTTTGCGAAATTCCTAATTTCAGTTTTAGAGTCCCTGACAATAAATTTAGCTTTCGTGGCGGCCATGGCCATCGCAATGGCCGCCTCTTCCGCCGCATCCGGTGACGACGTCAGTATCGTGCCGCTAGCTACGGAATCGCTGTTGCAATCGATAGCTACCACGGTCATGGCATCGCGGGCTGCGTATTCCGTGGTGTCCACGTAGACCACGTTCTCAGAGTTTTCGAATCTCTTTTTAAGGCTTTCTCTCTTTCGCGTCTTCTTTCTTTGTTGTGTTCGGGATGCATATTCCTCGGTATAGGAGGGACGTGTATGGATTCCCATACTTCACATGGAATCTGGCGTTTGGCGCCGAATTGAGATTCGTACCGAATGCCTAGAGTCATTAAAATATTACGGCCAGTCGAGGTTTTTGTGAGTCCTCTAGAGCAAAGTTAAATATCTGTGCTAGTACTGATGCAATTGATGGCAATTCATACTTAGTTGGTAGTATCTGCAAATTATCTGCATGTAAAGCTCTTGAGTTTCGCAATCTCGTGAGCACATCAAGATTTTTGCACTCATCAGTCGGTTCGAGAAATATAATATAAAAACAAAGCTAATTCTTCGGTCAGTCAGCTCTAAAGCATCGTGGCGGAAAACGGCAACGTTTACAAAATAACGGCTTATTTAATCAGCAAGGGCTTTGACACTCAATTCTGGACCATTCAACAATATCGCGTAGGGCAAGATATCGTTCTTTTCACGTCCCAAAACGTTGTTCATTACTTTCCATGCTGCTTCTGGATGTCGCATTTTGTGTTCTCAAATAAATGCTTATAATAGTGATACTTTGCTCATCAAAGTTCCTTATTTAGCCGGTTTCGAAACTTCTTATATTCTAAGAAGGTGTCTTTCAATGTTGTGCGCAAAAAAACTCTCATAAAAACGATTTTTAACTTTTATCTTTTGAAAATGTTCTCGACCTAACCAAGGCTTCCGTCCCTTTCTTGATTACCTACTAACCTTAAAGGGGAAGGGCTTAGAATAGATGTGGATGAATATCTTGATGAATTCATTATTGGCGTCGTCAGAAGTTTCTTTATCTTTAACAGAAATCCACTGTTCCAATCCTATTTCACGCTTAAAAGACTCAAAACAACTCCTTTGTGACGAATTGCACTGTAACGGCTGGTTTTCCCCTCTTTTTGTTTGGTGTACAGGGAATTACCCGGCATTGGTCACTAATACCCAATGAAATAGCACCAGCGCTGAGAATCTCTGTGCTAATGTTTGTTATTATCAATCTAACGCTGTTGATGAAGAGCATGTAATGCGGGTTGCAGTGGATATTAGATTAGTAAAAGCGGATAACAACAACAGTGCACGGAAATCGCGCGTAGCGGCATTTTAGTTCTAATATATTCAGGTTGAAGTCAGCCCCACTAATAAGGCGAGAATTGTATTTGCGAACGTAATCAAGAAGACTTTCAAAAACATTTATGAAAGATAAGTTTCCTTTTGGGAGCCAGTAAAGGAATGAAAGTTTCATTCCTTTCAGCAAAGTGACGTGTCAACAAAGTGACGTGTGCGAGCAAGCGTCTACGATCGCAAAGCCGTGGTGCCTGCTCTGCCCGCCTCTATCTTTCAGCGCGAGTGTTTCTGGAACCGTCGATTTACATCCAGAACATTTTAGATCAGAAAAGATTATTCTGGGCTAGTGACGTTAAGACGAAACAGCCTGCTTATCTGAATGAGATAGCCCGTGCGGCATAAAAATAAAGAATGCAAGACGCGCTCCACTTGACAGGGACAACAGGGCCGGGCGTGGCCGGGCAGTAAAAACAAACAATAAATAAACAAACAAACGCAAACATGGTTCGCAGATTACCCCCTCTAAGAATGCATCGACCCGATGCTGCAACAAAAGACAGTCCGAACAAACAACGAAAAAGTCCGTCATCTTGCATAGAACGGTTTCAAGCGAACCACGTGGACTACTTCGGGCCGCGTGCGTCGTCGTGGTGTTCCGGAATCACCATCGGGGATCACCTCGTAGGTACGTTGGCCGACACGTCGTAGAATCTGGTAGGGTCCGACATACCGTCACACAAGCTCCTTACTGAGTCCGCGTCTTCGGAAGCCAGTCCAAACCCACACACGATCTCCAGGGTGGTACTCGGCGTGTCGGCGTCTAAGATTATAGCGTCCGGCATCCACCAGCTGCTGGTCCGTTATACAAACTTGAGTGAACTGGCGGGCTTTCTCCGCACGTTGAAGGTATCCCTGGACGTCGGCGTTGAGGTCGTCGTCTTCTATGTGCGGAAGCATGGCGTCGAGCATCGCAGTCGGCCGTCTTCCGTAGACAAGCTCGAACGGTGTCATCTGTGTATTTTCCTGCGTCGCTGTATCGTACGCAAACCTGACATACGGGAGGACTTCGTCCCAAGTCTTATGCTCAACGACGACGTATATGGACAGAATATCCGCAATCGTCTTGTTCAGACGTTCCGTTAGTTCGTTCGTTTGGGGGTGGTACGCCGTCGTTCTTCGGTGATCCGTGTTGCTGTAGCGTAAGATCCCTTCATTAAGTTCCGCAGTGAAGGCAGTTTCGCGGTCCGTTATTAGGACTTCAGGGGGTGCATGTCACAGCACAACTTGGTTTATAAAGAACTTGGTGACTTCTCGTGCAGTCCCCCTCGAAAGAGCGGCAGTCTCTGCGTAGCGCGTCATGTAGTCTGTCACTACGACAATCCACTTGTTCTCTGATCGTTGTGACGTAGAGAACGGGCCCAGAAGGTCTATTCCAATCTGTTGAAAGGGCCTCGATGGGACGGCGATCGGTTGCAGTAGCCCGGCGGGCCTTGTCGGCGGTGTTTTTCGTCGCTCGAAGTCACGGCAGCTCCGAACGTAGTGGTTGACGTCGGATGTAAGGCGGGGCCAGAAGTAATTCGCCTTAATTTTTGCAATAGTGCGAGCTGTGTCGAGATGTCCAGAAGACGGGTCGTCGTGGCACGCTCCCGAAATTTCGCCTCACAAAGGTCTGCGGTGATGGCAAGTAGATAACTCGTTCTCTTTCCGGGGCTGAAATTCTTCTTCACGAAGACGGAGTTTTTTTAGACTGAATGCTGGTAAGTTCCGCTTGAACGATCTAGGCACGGAGACGTTGCGTCCTTCGAGGTAGTCGATCACGACGGGCAAGTCGGGGTCGGCACGCTGCTGGGCGGCTAGGTCGCTCTCCGTAACGACTCCGAAGAACGCGCTGTCTTCATCGGATTCTTGTGCTGGTGGGTCGACGGGGGCGCGGGACAGGCAGTCGGCGTCCGAGTGTTTCCTGCCAGATTTGCAGAATATTGTAACGTAGAACTCTTGCAGACGCAAACTCCATCGCCCAAGACGACCAGAGGGGATCTTAAAATTGGCGAGCCAACACAGAGCATAGTAGTCTGTCACAAATTTCAACGGTCTACCATACACGTATGGGCGAAATTTTGAAATGCCCCAGTGATAGCCAGGCACTCTTTTTCGGAGGCATAGTAGTTTTTCTCCTCCTCGACAGACCACGGCTTGCATAGGCGATTACCTTTTCGCAAGCACTTTGCTTTTGGGCGAGGACAGCACTCACCCAAACCTATATCGCTGTCGTCCGTGCGCATTTCCGTTTCGGCGTTTTCGTCGAAATGAGCGAGCACGGGCGGGTTTTGCAGGCGTTGTTGCAGCTCGCAGAATGCTCTTTCTTGGGCGTTTTCCCAGGCGAAAGGGGTGCTATCTTTTGTCAGGCGCGTGAGTGGCTCTGCAAGAGTGCGAAGCTTGCGACGAAGCGCCGGTAGTATGCGCACAGTCCGAGAAATCTCCGCACGCTCTTTTTATCTTTCGTTCATGGGAAGTTTGCTAAGGCTGAAGTTTTCGCCGTGTCAGGCAGGAATCCCACGGCATTGACGACATGGCCCGAAAACGTGAGTTCATCGTACGCGAAACGGCACTTTTCGGGCTTCAGCGTTAGCCCCGACGTACGAATAGCCTCTAGTACAGACTGCAACCTTGCAAGGTGTTCGTCGAAAGTCCGGGAGAATACCACAACGTCGTCGAGGTATACGAGGCAGGTGTGTCACTTCAGACCAGCTAGCACAGTGTCCATGACTCTCTCAAACGTTGCTGGTGCCATGCATAGCCCAAACAGCACCACCTGGAGTTCGTATAGGCTGTCCGGGGTTATGAATGCAGTCTTCTCTCGATCTCCCTCGTCCACTTCAATTTGCCAGTAGCTTGTCTTCATATCCATCGATGAGAAGTACTTCGCGTGTCAGAGGTGGTCGAGGGCGTCGTCGATTCGTGGCAGGGGGTACACGTCCTTTTTGGTTTTCTTCTTCATTCGCCGGTAGTCAACGCAGAATGTTAGTGTGCTGTCTTTCTTCTTTATGAGTACGACCGGCGCAGCCCACGGACTTTATGATGGCTGTATAATGTCGTCGTTGAGCATGTCGTCGACTTGAGTCCGGATGGCTTCGCGTTCGTGTGAAGAGACGCGGTACGGTGACTGTCGGGTAGGTCAAGCTCCATCCTCGGTTATTATAGGGTGATTCGCCAGAGGTGTCTGACGTAACTTTGAGTTCGACGAAAAACATTCGCTGTAGCGACACAGCAAAGCCAATAGCTTGTTTCTTTCTTTTTGCGGTAGCGCCGGATTCACGTCGAAGGGATGCGGAAGCCTGAAGGTATCTTCGCGTGCGCGTTCCAAGTCGGCGACTGCGATCACGTCACTAGCTTCTTGTATTTCTTCGAGGAACGCAATTGCAGAGCCCTTGTTTAAATGCTGGTACTCCTCGGTGAAATTGGTGACCGAAACATGGGATTTGCGTTTCATAAACCGCGCAATGCCTCTTGCAATAGACACCGCGGTCAAGAAGCAGCCTTTGGTACCTTTCCATGATAGCGTCGACGTCGGGAGCAGCACCTTCACAGTAGACGGTTTTCACCAAGCTTGCGCGGGGTAGCAGGGTGACATGATCAACGGTGATCCTTACAACTGCACGGTGTTCGGGGTTCTGTTCCGGCATCATGCAGTGGTCGGAAGAAAAAGATATCGACTTGTTCTGCACATCAATTATTGCGCCGTTGTCCGTCAAAAAGTCGAATCCGAGGATCACGTGGACGGAGCAGTTAGGCAATATAATGAAGGCGGCAGGGTACGTCGTGCCATCTATGGTGACGCGGGATGTCCACGTTCAACTTGGCGTCACGAGGTGACCTCCTGCTGTGCGTATTTGCGGACCGTTCCAATCTGGACATAACGTTCTTCACCTTAGACGCAACTGGTCCGCTCATTACTGAGTAGTCGGCTCCCGTGTCTACGAGGGCGATTACGTCCAAGCTGTCGATGGCACCTTGACATCGGATGCCGCCTTCCTCGAGTTTCGGGTGGCTCGGGGCATGGCATCTCGGCTTGTGCGTGTTGACGGTCGTGCACTGTGCTTCGTCGTTGTCGTCTTCTCCTCAGCGGCAGTATCGGTCATGTCGGCTACGCGTCGCACCGTGTAGCTGTCGTCGTGGGCGGGAGTTTCGTCAAGGATATGTTGGGTCGTCGGGATGAGGGCATGTCGTGAATCACTGTCTTCGGCGCGTCCTCGCGTCACGGGAGGGTGTCCGATTTTCTGCCGTAGAGCAACTTCGCCTCCAGACGTTCTTCTTTTAGTTTCCACCGCGTGGGCTGGGGGACCTTCCAAGTGCGAAATCAGCATTGCTACGCCGGTTGGGCCACAGGTAAGGGTAGGGCGACGGCAATCGGTTGAAACGGGCTGGTCCACGGCTGGCGTTGGACAGGTATTCTTCGATCTCCGATGGGCGCTGGCCGGGTCGGGGGCGGGGTGCGTCGATGTAGAACCATCACAAACCGAGCCTCTTGTAGGGGCAGCGACGGTAGATGTGGTCGGCCTCTCCGCAGTGGTAGCACAGCGGACGATTATCGGGGGTTCGCCAGACGTCCATTTTCCTCGGTTCTGGTTTTGGGCGGCAGGGGGTCATGCGAGCGACAGTAGACGGCGGTACGGCGGGGCTTCTTGACAACGGGTTGGATGGTGGGAGGGTTGACGAACAGCCGCGGAGTAGGTCATGGCTTGTGCTTCGCGGGGTGCTTCCGACAGCGTAGAAGTTCCCAGTGCGTTTTGGACTTCTTTTTGGATTACGTCGGTCAGGGAAGCCACTTGAGGTTGCGGCGTCGTTGGAAAAAGCTTCCGAAGCTCCTCCCTGACCACTGCTCGGATGGTCTCGCGCAATGTACCGGAGCTTAAGATGCGGCACCGATGGTCTCGGAGAACAGCGCTTTGACAGGGTGGTCGTACTGCCTCGTTCGAATTTCTAGCGTCTTCTCCAGCGCGGCAGCTTCAGACGCAAATTCGTCCACCGTTTTAGTTGGGTGTCGGACAAGGCAAGCAAAGAGTTCCGGCTTTACTCCTCTCACCAGAAACCTTAGTTTCTTTTCCTCCGTCATTTCTTTGTCAGAACGGCGAAAAAGTCGCTTCACCTCTTCGACGAAAATCATGACCCCTTCGTTGGGGGCTACGTTCGAGTTTCAAGCAAAAGCGCAGTGCGTTCTTTTCTGACCACGGTAATTAGGTTCCTAATGGACTCGCTTTTGAAGTGAGCCTAGTTAGTCAAGGAGCTCTCGTGGTTCTACAACCAAGTGCGAGCTGAATCCTTCTAGTAAAATAAAACATGCCAAAACGTTTCTGCGTCGTCCCACCGGTTGAATTTCCGGACGCGCTCCAGTTCCTCCAACCAGCCTTCTGGGTCTTCTACGGGGGCTCCTCGCAATTATGGCGGTTCCCGTGGCTGCTGCAGGACGATTGGTGATGTTGCTTCTTACACCATGGTGTTGGTTGCAGCGTTCGTTCTCTTGGGCCCTTCTGGCAGAAGACCGAACGCGGGTAGTAATCCTTGCAGTCGGCCGCTTTTCCCGGGTTGGACTGGCTTTTCGGCTTCCAGATGTCGTAGAGAGCATGAAGGGTGCGTACCAAGCACCTTCACCAGATGTCACCAAGCCAGAGACGACGCATTTGTCTTGAAGGAAATTGCGGCCACGCCGGCCGCTTTTGTGATGGAGGCGAAAAGCAAAAATACCCATGTGTACGAGATTTCGGCGCACGTTCAAGATCCCGAGGTGGTCAAAATTAATCCGGAGCCCTCCACTACGGCGCCCCTCATCGACTGCGTTGCGTCGGCGCGTTAAACCGCCACAATCAATCAATCAATTGTCTTGAAGGAAACAAAACTGACCACCTCCCCTTGCGGGAACCCCTGTGTAGATGTGACGCATAGGCGGTGCGGCGAAGGGACCGCGTTTTATAGCGCGCATAACGTTGAGGGGACTGCGTAAGCCGGTGCCAGTCGGTGACGACGTTGGCGTACGTGTAAAGCGGCGTGGACTCCAGGTGTTTGAGCCAAGCGTGGATGTTGCTTCGCCGGAGAACGGCACACCGGTTATATGCGCAGCGCGCCCGAAGGAGAGGAAACCGCGTAAGAGAGAATCGTACTGCACATGCGCCGGCCCCGGCGCGTCTGCCGCGCCTATGACGCAACGTGCCGCGGCTATGACGCAACACAATCCAACACAATCCACTTTAATCCAATCCAATCCAAATTCAATCCAATCCAATCCAATCCAAACCAATCCAATGCCCCTCGCGAGAGAGTTTTCGCTATCGGAGAGGAGGAGAGGGGGTGAGCGGCGGAGAGCGCAGCTGGCGCGGCAAGGAGAATGGGGGACGGGTCGACAACGACGACGACAACGACGACGCCGGAGGGACAAGGCGAATGAATCAGATGCTCTGCATCTAAAACACGTTTATTGGAACGAACTTGCGCTCCCATATCAACTCAAAGAGTACACAGGCGGCGAAACAGCAGTCAACAACGTGACGTGGGTGAGCAAGCGTCGATGATCGGAAAGCCGTGGCGTATGCTCTGCACGCATTTATCTTTCGGCGCGAGTGTTTCTGGAACCGTCGATTTACATCCAGAACATTTTAGATCAGAGAAGATTATTCTGGGCTAGTGACGTTATGACGAAATAGTCTGCTTTTCTGAGTGACATAGCCCGTGCGGCATAAAAATAAAGAATGCGAGACGCGCTTCGCTTGACACAGATAACAGAGCACGGCGTGGCCGGGCAGTAAAAACAAACATTAAATAAACAAACAAACGCATACATCGTTCGAGGGAATATATAGCGACATGCCCGTGGCTGCCGCGGATTTTTGGAGCCATCGTGCCAAACAATTGCCGTGTAGGGAAGGCACGCTCCGTCAGATGGGGCTAAGTTTAATCCCGAAATTCGCCGGCTTCGCTGCCCTGTATGGGTTCTGTGACTGGTCGGATAAAATATAGCGATCGCACTAATAAATTCCGATTCTAAAGATCACTACCTATTATAGCGGTCAGCAACGAGAATTCACCGCTAAGTCTAACCCTATTTTTTAGCTATGCAGACGCGAACGTACAGAAGTAAACTAAACTGCTACCATATCCTCCTGCTCGGCTTGCGTTCTTTATTTTCAAGCATTTTTGTACATTGAACCTGTTACAAGACTCGTGACGCACTGCTATAACACAAGAATGTCCTTTATTGAGAACTAGCCGGGGCATGTCCGGCGTCGTCTGTTCTTTGGCGTGCACTGCTGCTTTCGGCCCGCGCAATCTACGTCACGTGAGTCACTGTTTGAAGTAGGCCCCACCAGGTGGCGGAACGTGTCCGGTTATGGCTTTATGGAGCGCAGTCCTTGAGTTGGGGCCTGCCGGAGCCCGGTACATAAAACCTCTTCCCCCTCAGAGAGGGTAGCGGCGAGGCTTCCGTATTGCCACAGAACAGGGAGGATTTTAGAGAAGCAAAGGTCTAGCTTTGTCTGTAGTGCCAGAAAAAGCGTAGTGGCGGCGTCGTGAACTACCCAGTACGCCCGCTTGATGGCGCTGTAAACACGGCTTTGTAAACATGGCGGATGCTTTTTGCACAGGCCGCTTGAGCTCCTTAATAACATGGCTGCCCTCGCACGGCGGCCGCCGGCTCGCTGCTCCACGGCCGGACTCGACTCTCCTCCTCCCGCGCGCGAAAGGGGCGTCGAGTCCGGCCGTGGCTGCTCCTGCTGGCTCCTGGCTGGCACGCTGGTCGCGTGTTTACTTGCGCCGCGCTAGTGAAGTGATGTTACGCCAGGTGACCAGATGGCCTCGACTGGCACAGACCACAGTGAGCAGCAAGTGAGAACAAATCGTTTATTGACATCCGCAAGTTTACAGAGGCCAGGACATCATTTCATTTCGATCGCTGCAATTGTACGTCGCTTTCGTGACAACATTTTTTTTTGCCATAACAACTCGTTCACTTGCGCGAAGATTTCGAACGAAGGGCACAAATGAAGTATTGACGGCGACAACGGTTTCCTTTGCACCGTCTTTCTAGCGGAGTGCATAACACTCACCTTCTGTTGGAAGAATCGAATATTCTGGCCTCGACAGCTGCCTTCCGATGCGGAATTTCCCACATTTGTCATTCCACAAGCACTCAATTCCCGTGTTTTGCCAGTCCTCTCAACAACTGATGGACGCAAAAGCACATAACAGCAATAACAGTCACGAAACCGGTGCTCCGCGCACATAGAAACGGTCGGCCGTTGCAGCGGTTTCAATTTGAATTGGCGGCTTTGTGGTTGCGAATTCAGAAACGAGGTGGTGCACCAGTCGGCTGTTCGTAAAAAGTTGCGTACATTTTTGCTCAACAGATGTTTAATGCGGAACTTGTTAATAGTATTTTTAAATAACACATTGTAAGCGAACTGTGTGGGCTCTTTGAGTCACGGAATGAATGTTTTGTATTCTATACCAAAAGTAACATTTTGCCTGCGCCGTCTGGTGGGCTTGATGGTCGAAAACAGCGCTTTAGGTTGGTCACGTGGGGCGTCGATTTTTACGCCGCCTATAGGGAAGACAGGGAACGTCCAAGCTTGAGAGGCCTGGTATTGCTCGCTGAGACTTCCGGGGCTTCACCGTGTGAGACTCTCGTCCGTTCCTTGCAGCAATCGCGATGGGTTACGCTGGACGTTGTTCCACGACTGTTTTTGGTAGGTTACCCCGGTGTTCCGGCGTGTCATCTTGGTTAATTAGATCCAGGTCCCACGCCAACGTCCCTGATGGGGCATCTGTGACTCTCTTGGTATCCCGTTTTCTTTTTTGATACAGGTGTCTATTTATTTATTTATTTATTTATTTACAGAGGCCTCACAGGCTCCTGAGTAGGAGTATTGCGTAGGAGAATATTCATCAACAGAGGTAGGGATCTCGCGAAGAAGGTACATCCTTAAACAGTAGTTAATGGCATGTACCCTTGAGGCCGGAGATATTGCAGGTAAGACAGTCTATGTATACAGGAATGTAGAACAATATTATGACAATGCACATAGGTATCAAATAAAAGGACATAGCAACTTGGCAATAAAATGTACCTAGAACACAAAGTTTCTCAGTTCGCCTCTGAATTATACGGGATTACGGATGTTAACAATGGAATCTGGAAGTTCGTTCCAGAGTATTATCGCGCTAGGCAAGGCTGATGAATTGAAGGCGTTAGTGCGGCTAGGAAGGCGTTGGTAGCTGAGGTTATTATGAAGACGACGTGATGTACAGACGGCTTTGTTAAGGGTAGGTCGAAAGGGCGTTGACTGTAGTGTATTTTGTGTAGAAGGGCGAGAAGGGCTATCTTCCTACGTGTCTGCAGTGTATATAGAGAGAGAGTTTAATGTTCGTGACGCTAGAGTTTCGCTTATAGTCACCAGTGATGAAACGCGCCGCACGGTTCTGTACGCACTCGAGGGCACGGATAAGATATGCCTGGGGAGGGGACCAAATGGATGCCACAAACTCAAGTTGGGGGCGAACGAATGATTTATATGCTATTAGACGAGTGGTGGCCGGGGAGCCGCGCAAATTTCGTTTAAGGTATCCTAAAGTGCGTCAGGCCTTGGCGGTTGTTTTTTCTACATGAGTGGACCACGAGACGGTAGGCGTGAAATGTATTCCGAGGTACTTGTAACTGAGTGCAGGGCATAAGTGTCTTTCGTTTAGGTTATTTGTGAAGGTAGAGTTAAATCGCTTGCGACTAAAGGTCATTAATTTGCACTTATCAGTGTTAAGAGACATTTGCCACGATAGGCACCCTTCCCTAATACTATCTAGATCCTGTTGAAGAGCAACGTGGTCACTTGGAGAACAAATTTTTTGATAAACTATACAATCGTCAGCAAATAAACGGATGGAGGAGGTAATGTTTGCGGGTAAGTCGTTTATATAAATAAGAAATAACAAGGGTCCTAAAATGCTACCCTGTGGTACCCCGGATGTAACGTCACATAACGGAGAATTGCTGTTGTCAACAGTTGTGAACTGTTTGCGAAATGACAAAAAGTTTCTTATCCATGAGATAGTTAATGAATCTAGATGCAAGGATGATAGTTTGGCGATTAGACGACAGTGAGGTACCCGGTCAAATGCCTTAGAAAAGTCAATAAATACACAATCAGTTTGAAGATATTGTTCCTTATTAGAAAATAAATCGTTAGTAAATTCTAGTAATTTTGTTTCACAGGAAAAACCTTTCCTTAAGCCGTGTTGTTTCGGCAAAAAAAGTTATTATCTTCCAAATGCTGCGCAATTTTGGAGGCAAGTATATGCTCTAGGAGTTTCGACGCGAGACATGTTAGTGAGATGGGACGATAGTTCTCTACTTTGCTTTTGTCCCCAGGTTTAAATATCGGTACCACTTTTCCAATCAAACGGAATTTCACCTCATGCGAGGGACAGTTTAAAGATATGGTACAGGACGGTGCTTGAAAAGGGAACGGTCTGCTGGAGAATGTTTGTGTTGATGGGGTCAATTCCAGACGAGGTGGACACTTCAGGATTTTGGATTAGTGACGTAATTCCTTCGATGGTGATATCTATGGGACTCATAAATCGATAGTCAACATCTGAAACCGATGGAATACTGGAGTAGTCTTCTTTCGTGAACATCTCGGAAAAGAAGTCGTTGAAAACTCGGGGGCATGCTTCTTGCGTTATCGGGGTGCCAGTGTCATTGCGAAGGGAAATGTGATCAGATGTGCTAGGAGGTGATATTGTTCTCCAGAATTTTTTAGGGTTGTGCGTCATTAAAGATTGTAGGTCATGTAACAAATACTTTAGCTTTGCTTTACGAACAGCACTGCAGTATGCTTTTTCTGAGGCTCTGTGGTTATTGGTTGCAGTGGCTGTTTTTGAACCTTTGGCGATTTTAAACAGACGCTTTTTCCTATTTCGAAGAGTGCGAAGTTTGTTGTTAAACCATGGCTTTGAAGAACTAACGTGGAAAGATATACGTGGGATATGAGTGTCAATTAGTTCCAATAACTTTGTCTTATACAACGACCAGTTATCATTTACTGAACGATTGAAAAATTATCAAGAAAAGAAGTGCAGAATTCTTCCAAGCCACGGTTTATGAAATCGTAGTCAGCTCTTTTGTAATCAAAAATTTGTTTGGGGATGGTGACACGTGCGGTAAAAGACGTAGTAATCGCGAACTCCAGAAGTTTGTGGTCGCTAAATCCGTCAGAGCAATACATCTGGTTCACCGTATCGGGCGCTGAAGCAAATACCAGGTATAATGTATTTGAGCCTGTTGTTGGCTCGTTCACTAATTGCTCTAGGGAGAAATGTAGTGTAAGTTCTATGAATTTACTTGTTTCGCTAGTTCTGGAAGTTAGGTTACGCCAGTCAATATCCGGGTAATTAAAGTCGCCGGCCAAGAGAATATTGGCCTTTGGAAACTTAGCGGTAATTTCAATAAGGTTATTGTGGAAATCGGAAGTAAAAGTCTCAGGACTATTAGGTTGTCTATAACAGACACCAAAAATATATTGTGAAGATTTCGACGTAACACAAATCCACAGTAACTCTAGGCGAGTTGTTACATCTATAAGAAAAGAAGTAATATGCTTTTTTACAGGGAACCGGACACCTCCGCCCCTTCTGGTAGTCCTATCTTTCCGGTAAATAGCAAAATTGCAGCAGTCTGGCAGTACTTCGTTGTTAGTAATATCAGGGTAGAGGCAAGTTTCAGTTAAGGCTAAAACGTCGCAGTTTGTGTTATCGAGATATGAGCACAGTTCTGTACGTTTTGAAGGATACTGCGCATGTTAGAATAAGATACCGAAAGTTGGTGCTGCTTGGTTCTGTTGTACGGAGGTTCCGAAGGCTTTTTTAACCCGCATGATGCCCTCAGCTGTCGTGGGTATTTAGAAGATTGCGTTACGCTGTCACTTGTGGCATCATACACATAAATGTTATCTCCAATTAGCAGTTTGTTGCCGCGAAGTTTGTATGAAGCGTCTTGCCCTTTACCGAATTCCATGAGCTTTTTTCTTGATAGCCGCGTTGCAAAACAACAATCTTCGGGCACTGCCAAGTCTGTTCCCGTGAGTTTAAGTCCGTTTGCCAAGACAGCCTGCTTATCTTTGTGAAAAGCGAATTTAGCAATTATGGGTCTGCAGTTCTCAGGGTTGTAACGACCAAGCCGATGAGCGCGTTCAATTTGGGATGGCTGAAGTGTTATTTCGAGATGTTGCGAACAGAAATTTATAATTTTGGCTTCAGATTGAGCCCATGTTTCGGAAGATGCGTCACCTATGCCGAAAAAGAGTAAATTATCACGTCGAAGCCTGTTCTCGGCGTCGTCGCAGCGTGTAACTATGGCTTTCGGTTTGTCGGATATGCTTTTCGGGAGGGATTCAGGAGAGGCAGGCCCCGAGGGTGAGCCACTGCTATGCAATGCAGTAGTTTCCATTGATTGGATTCTTTGAGATAGTTGTTTTATTTCTGTATCAACTGATGCCTGCCACTGTGTAACGGACGTTTGCCACTGCTGCGCTAAGTTCATTTCGAATATCGTCTTGGCCAGACTCAATTCTTTGAACTATTGCCAAAACCTTAGCTAACATATCATTGTTATAAAGGTGGGGAGGGTCCTTATGAGTACTGGTATTCGCGACAGGGATGTTATCCGGACCGGGATTTGATTCCACGTCGCCAGACAAAAGCAACAACAAGCTACTTACACACTGGGTGATTCTTTTTTTACATCGTTCAAGCACACAAATAGAGTGTCTGGGGCACGACACCACTAAAAGACAGCGATTTGACGATTTAACGCAGAAGCTGTTATTCAAATAACTAACCTGCTACAATACGAAGGGTGAGCGATCCATTCTTGCAGTGATGTCGTGCCCCAAGACTGACGCGGTGGCCGGCTACTTATACTCGGCGGCGAGCATGCTGTTATCTGGGTGGGTGGAGCTATGTGGCCGTGGTTGCCAGCTGTCTTCCACTGTGGGCGAAAATAGCGGCGGCGTCCAGTAGTCGGGTGAAGTGGTTCGGTTGTAGTGCCAGTCCGCCAGGAAATCCGTGACTGCCGGAGCATCATGCAGGCAGAAGATAAGGGCCATCTGCAACAATACGAAGGGTGAGCGATCCATTCTTCCAGTGATGTCGTGCCCCAAGACTGACGCGGTGGCCGGCTGCTTATATTCGGCGGCGAGCATGCTGTTATCTGGGTGGGTGGAGCTATGTGGCCGTGGTTGCCAGCTGTCTTCCACGGTGGGCGAAAATAGCGGTGGCGTCCAGTAGTCGGGTGAAGTAGTTCGGTTGTAGTGCCAGTCCGCCAGGAAATCCGTGACTACCGGAGCATCATGCAGGCAGAAGATAAGGGCCATCTGCAACAATACGAAGGGTGAGCGATCCATTCTTGCAGTGATGTCGTGCCGCCGTGATGTCGTGATGTCGTGCCCCCAGTGATGTCGTGCCCCGTCGAACGACTCCTCCTTCCCCACATCGGACGTTACAAGATCGGGCGCCGATCTGTTTCTCGAGGACTCCTGAAATCCACTTGGGCTCCTGCAGAAACTGCTGTACCATGACTTTTTCGCCTGCCACTAATTGTCGGTTATTGCGCAGCTTCTCTTGTTTTTCAGTTGGTTCTGGTCCAGGCTTGATCTTGTCTAAGTGGGTTGGAAGCTCCCGTTTAAACATTGCCATGGCTGGGGGATTCCTGTGGTCTGGTGGATGGTGCTGTGCTGCCGAAACAAGAATCGCGCGGGCCGGCTACTGATCAGCCCAGACTTGTCCCGTGGCAGTGCTGTTTTCACATCGCCAACATAGCGCTCTGCCTGCCTGTTGGCAACAGGGTGGTACGGCGCCGAGGTTATGCGGCTGATTCCGCTGTATGTGCAGAACCTCTGCATTTCAACAGACTCGAAAGCTGTGCCATTGTCAGACACAATTTTTCGCGGTACACCAAAAGCCAATACCGCAATGACTGCTGCTGACGTAGGCTGGTTCACTTCTTGCACTTCCAGCCATTTGGTAAAAGCATCTGCTACCACCAGACATGTATGTTCATCCACAGGTCCAGCGAGATCCACATTCACTGTGTGCCACCTCGTTGACGCCGGTGTCCACGACGAGAGCACGCAGCTGGGTTGCGCTGCGTTCTCTGGCATGGCTCACATGAGCGAGTTGTTTCCTCCATGTTGCCATCTAAGTCAGGCCGCCACAAGTAGGTGCGCGCGCAGCCTTTCATAGTCACGACTTTACGATGTCCTGCATGCAACAGTGACATCGCTTGTTTGCGCGCGACCACGGGAATGACTACCCGGGACACCTAAGTCATACAATCACGATGGTATGCCAGCTCAGAGCTTCTACGCTACGGTGTGAATTCGTCTCCCTCGAGCTGCTGTATTGTACCTATTTGTACAGCTGTGAACAGCTTCGAGAAAGTTTCATCTTCCTGTGTTAAAGTTGCTATGACACCTGCTGTCAGTGGCCGGCTGTAACAGGGCCTCAAACATGACTACGTCACCTGGAAAATGTGACTCTTCAATGCACTGGGGTACCGGCAACCTGCTCGGCGCATCCGCATTTTGGTTCATCTTCCCCGCCCGGTATTTTATGTCATAGTCGTAGGCTGCCAGTTTCAAGCACCATCGTGTCATAGGGGGGAGAGCATCTGCGGCACTGCCTTTTTTGGACCGAGGATTCCAAGCAGAGGCTGATGATCCGTTATGAACGGGACTTTTCGTCCTAGGATGTACCTGTGGAAATGGTCAGCCACGAACACTGCCGCAAGACCTACCTGGTCTAGCTGTGCATAATTACGCTCGGCTGCTCCAAGTGTGCGGGAAGCAAAAGCTATCGGGGCCTCTCTTCCCATACTATCTTGCTGAGCCAGTACTGCCCCAACGCCGCAAGGTGATGCATCACATGAAATTATGAGAGGCTTGGCCTCGTCATAATATGCGAAGACGGTTCTTCTCGCAATGAGCCGTTTAAGCTCATCAAAAGCGTTCTGATGCTTCCGATTCCATTTCCACGGAACATCTTTTTGCAGGAGCTCGTACAGCACCGAAGCGATCGTTGCTCGGCCTTCTAGAAAACGGTCATAAAATGCCAACATCGCTAGGAATGACTGCAAGGTTTGCTGGCTTGTCGGTGCATGTGCTGCGACGATAGCCCTGACCTTGTTATCCGTTGTGTGAATCTCTTTGGCATCGATTTTGTGGCCCAGAAAATGTACTTCGGGTTCTGCGAAACGACATTTGACTTTGTTTAGTCGAAGGTTTACATTGGCTAGTCTGTATAGAACTGCTTCCAGTCAGTCGTTGTGCCCTGCCTCGGTGGGGCCACTGACGACAACGTCGTCGAGGTAAATACAAACACCAGCAAGTCCACACAATGTCGTCTCCATGAACCTTTGGAAAATGGCTGGGGCTGCTGATACTCCGAATGGTATCCGCTCAACCTTGTACAATCCTTTTGTCGTGTTGATAGTGAGGATTTCTGCCATCTCTGAAGTCACCCGAAGCTGTTGATATGCTTGAGCTAGGTCCAGCGTGCTGAAGATCGTTCCACCTTCCAGGTTACTCAACACTTCCTCCATTGTGGGAAGGGGCATATGCAGTCTTCTTTGTCACCTCGTTGACAGTGCAGTAATAGTCACCACAAAGGCGCAGATCGCCGTTTTTATGGTCTACACAAGAGGTGTAGCCCATTCGGCATGATGCGTTGGCTCTAGCACCCCCTGCTCTTCCAGGCGGTCAATCTCAGCTTCATACGCCGAGCGAATTGCAAAGTGCACAGGATGCGCTATCATGAACTTGGGTTTCGCTTCCTGTGTTAACTCCAGATGTACTTGTACACCAGTATGTCTTCCGCAAACACTCCCTGGTACTCCTGTAGAAGCTCGGCAATGCGTGAGTGCTCAGTTGACTGATGAATGCCATTGATGTGAATGCCTAGCTTGGCGAACCAGTTGCGCCCCAACAAACCGCAGCCTAAACCGTTCACCACTATCACTGGCAGTTGACACATTTTGTCACTGTGCTTGACATCTACCGTTGCTGTTCCAAGAACATCGATCGATTGCCCAGACTAAGTGCGTAGGTAAATGTCGTTAGGTTGCAGCTTTCGGGCGTTTCTAGGCCACAAGGTACAAAATGTACCGTGACTGACCATTGTGCAGGCGGCCCCCGAGTCTACCTCGAACATTACCGGCTTGCCCTGCACCTTGACTGTCAGCGTTATGCCCTCACTTGGAACCGCGTGAAGGTCGTAAAGCTCTGAAGCCAGCGGATCCGCCTGTTGGGGTGCCTGATGCTCAGGCGCCGCACCCAAGTAGTTGTTGCGCTGACACCGCTTCCCTCCTTTCTTCTTCGCGATGTAGGCTCGCTCTATGTGCCCTCGCTTGCTGCAGAAGATGCACGTTGCCGTAGCGAACTTGCACGTTCTCGGGCAGTGCTTGTCGTGGCAGCGCCAGCATCGTTGTCTTTCCTTGACTTGGCCTTTCTTGTGCATCGTTCCGGACACCACGCTGCTGCTTGCTTTGTTTACTTCCGTCTATTCTGCTTTGATTCTCTGCTGCTGACGAGCCGCACCCTCTGCGCGGACCGCCAGGTCGTAGGCTCAGGAGAAGGTCAAGTCTTTTTCGGCGAAGAGCCGCTGTTGGAGCTGTTCGTCGCGAAGGCCGCAAACCAATCTATCGCGTAACATGACTTCCAGCAGGATCAGCGTCGGGTTCGTAACCGGAGCCCCCCCCCACCCTTCCCGCGAACCGGCGATGGCGCCCCTGTAATGGGGGCGGCTCTTTCCGGCTCCACTGCACCATTGTCAAGGTCACCGAAGGAAAAGTTCCGAAGTTACAGCTAGCGTAGAGCTTGCGTAAAGCTGTCGCGTACTCACTCACTGATTCTACGTGAAGTTGATCTTGCCGCTGGAACATCACCCGGGAACCCGCCGCGGTGGCTCAGTGGCTAAGGCGTTGCGCTGCTGAGCACGAGGTCGCGGGCTCGATTCCCGGCCGCGGCGGCCGCTTTTCTGATGGAGGCGAAAAGCAAAAACGCCCGTGTGTACGAGATTTCGGCGCACGTTAAAGATCCCCAGGTGGTCAAAATTAATCCGGAGCCCTCCACTACGGCGCGCCTCATCGCCTGCGTTGCGTCGGCGCGTTAAACCCTACAATCAATCAAATCAACATCGCCCGGGAGTACACATCCGACGGCCGTGGATCGAAGTGCGCCTGAAGAGCGGCCACAATGTCGGCGTAGTTGAATTTGTCCGGCGTGAGAGGTTGCAGTAGAGCACAAACAGTCTAGTACGTTTGCGCGCCGCACAGCGTGAGAAGGTGTGCACGTTTCTTCACTGCGTCCCTGACGTCGTTAGCTTCGAACTAGAACTGTAGAAGCCCTGTACCATGAAGTCCATGACGCAAGGTTGCCGCCGAATTCTTCAATCCGGTCGGCGTAGTCCGTCGTACGCGCTGCCATTCTCACTTCTTGAGTAATTTCTGCCGCTGTGGGTGCTCCGCCTCGTCGCCAATGTCACAATACTCGTGACGCACTGCTATAACACAACAATGTCCTTTATTGAGAACTAGCCCAGACGTGTCTGGCGTCGTTCATGCTTTGGCGCGCACTGCTGCTCTGGGCCCGCGCAATCAACGTCACGAGAGTGACTGTTTGAAGTAGGCCCCACCAGGTGGCGGGACTTGTCCGCTTACGGCTTTACGGAGCGCAGTGCTTGAGTTGGGGCCTGCTGGAGCACAGTACATTGTGCACAAAAAATCGTCATATTTCGAAGTTTAGCTACATTTCCGCGTCAAAACTCTGGTGCTGAGAGTTTCAGTGGCTTCATTTGGTCCTCATCGGGTTCGAGAGTAGGCAGATTTAAGGTGTTCGCGAAGGTCAATGAGTTGTGCGGAACTCCTTAAATCAAAATGACATTAAAGCGAATGGCATTAGATTTTAGCGTGTAGCAGCAAATTAGTGGCATTAAAGCTTAAGGCATTAAGCATTTAATGTCATTTTTCGTGTACGTGTGGCACGGGTATCATCCTACTATAAATAGCCGTATACAAATTTTCGTTTCACATAATCAACCTCAACGCCTCGAGTTCGTTAATTCGACCGCCATCTCCAAGAACTTCAACACCATCGCCCTGCCAGCCTGCTGCCAAATCAACCGGAGCCCGGGCGATTGGGTTTCTGATCGACACCGGACTTCGGGGAAACGAACCACAACAATCTTCACTCTTACTAGTTTTTTACACCCTTTTGGCCGAAAAGGGTGCAAAAATTATGGAGGAAGAAAAAAGTTAGGAGATGGCGCCACTGGAGAAGCGTGAAGCCTATACATAAAAAGTAAAATCGAAGTCTGCCCAAGCGTCACTGCACCACGTGACACCACTGCACCGCCGCCGTGTGAGAGCGCGCGGTGGGATATATAGGCCGCCGCGCGCTCTTCAATTTCGTCTCCTCTAAACTACTCTGCGGCCGGTTGTCGCGAAGCCTGCTATATGTTAGTTTTTTCCCACGGCACGTCTTTCGCACGTACGAGGCACTCCTGCCCGCAAGAGGGCATGAGATGTCTGAGCATACAAATGCAGCAAGGACGGGGAAAAGCTACCGCCAACCAAACACGAGAGATGCGCCGGAGTCGGAGACCGCCGCCGCCGCCCGTCCACCCTACCATGGAGGTCACGTGCTGGGCCGACTGCGGCGGCTTGAGAAAGGGAAACGGCGGAGGGAGGGGCGTCAGCAGAGTTGGGCTTGCGGAGGCTAGCTGCGTGACGTCATGCCGTCTCCTAACTTTTTCTTCCTCCATGGTAAAAATCTTGTCCCATGGCTAACACCCTTAAAAGATGTTTTGGCAAGAAAAGGGTGTACGGATGAAAAAAGGGTGTTGAGCTGAACACCCTTAAAAAAGGGTGTTGAGCGTCCTTACACCCCTTTTACGGTGATGGCATGCGCAGTGGCAATGTGAATTGGCGGAGCGTGCTGCGTTGACCATAGTCAATACGCACAAGTTACACTTGGAACACAAATGAACTCAGCAAGAACACCAGCGGCCAATGAAGAGGTTTATTTGTCCATCGAAGCAGATACATAACATGCCTCGAAGGAACTATGTATCGGGTAACAAATACACATTACAAAAGGGAAACACACACACAAAAACAACAATCCAGAAGTGGCTGCCGCTGGCCTATGTACAAGTTGTAACATTTTGTACCACGCAGGGTACAACATAGATCGAGTGGAGAGTTCAGTTCTCGACCAACGCGAATGGTAGCTTCAGGGTCGAAACACCACGAATGTGGGTAGCAGTGCTACAGTCTTAGATAGTTACAGATACACACATGCTAAAGTGAACACTGCAGATAACTATCTATCGCATGTAGTCTTGTTAGAAGGTAAATATTCTAACTTGTTTTAGTATGGTTACAAGGATAATATTCAACTATTCGTATTTCCAAACGGGCGTTCTTCACCTTAATGAAGCGGCACGCAATCAAGGTAGCGCACTGTTCTAATCATCGCCCGCATTCTAACCTAGTGTGATGAAGGGACTCAGTGCGAAAGCGGAAGTGAGAGTCTGTCCTTTGAGTGAAAACGCGACTGGGAGGCATGCGTGCCTGCCACTTTGTTGCCCGGCTTCAAGTCAGCTCCGCACGAGGTTACGGGCGCCAGCCTTGCGAAGCTTGTATATGACCGGGGAAAGAAAAAGCGCTTCAAATGACTAGACGAGCCGTGGGCACAAAGCTATTTCTAACGCTGCATTCGTTACCCCGTTCGAAACAGTCCATCGCGTTATTTTGAGCTTCGGTATCAAAAACTTGCCGAATTGCTTCTTTGAACTAACGGATCATGTGTTTCGCGTCCTGCCTGGGTACGCGTTCCCTTACCTCGACGATGTCAAAAGCATTTCTAGCAAAAGGCAGGAGCACGTAGAGCACTCAGAGTCGTGGTGAGCAGGCTCAAAGAAGCTGGCCTATCAGTCAAACAGTCGAGTGTCGCATAGGTCAGTGGCAGTAATGAAAGTAGCCGCAGTAGTGAACTATCGCCGACCAACCACTAAGTCTGAAATAAGGGCTGTTTGGGGTTTGGCTGGATATTACTAGGTATATGTGAAAGATTACTTCACACTTGCTAGTGCTTTAACTGAGGCTCTTAGAAAGATGAAGCCAGTTACGGTGGAACGTGACGCAAAAGAGGACGCGTATCAAACACTGAAACACGCCTTGAGCGACGCGCTTTAAGCGAGTTTTTAAATGGTTTCATGATTCACTGCGATGCGAACGATAGTGGCATGAAAGCTGTACTATGCCAAGAGGATGCGAATGGCCGGAACTACCTTTTTTTGTACCAAAGCCGTAAGCTAGCTTGCAGTGAAGAGGCGTACAGTACGTCCGAAAAGGAATGTGGCTGAGTCGTGTGGGCAGTGCAGAAGTTGGCATGCTATGTAGCGGGGTTCCCAGTCTGTTGTAGAAACTGATCATTCACCGCTAACTCGGCTAAATAAAATGCTCACTAAAAGCGGCTTCCCTGATTGTTGCCCTCATTTGCTGCGTCAGTTGATTATTTCCTGACCACGTGATTTCAAGTAATCAATCTTAGTTATGAACTTTTTATGTCGTGTGTTATCTTTGACAGATAGTTCGAGTTCTTATTTAAAGAGTCTTGCGTCCCGCATGGGGCTTTTGGTGTAGAGGGTCCAAAATTGGGATAGACACTTAGCTAGGGAAGTTTACCGCGTTTTTTGGAGTTTGGTGTTCTGACCGAGGACAGAGGGTGCTTGCTTGCGCTGGGTGTTGCCTGTTGCCGGTCGCTTCTTTGCAAGCTGCTGAACAATCGATGAGCAACTGGTGCTGAGAAATGAGACCGGAAGAGCCGGGCGAAGCTGGTCGAGACACCTGGGAAGCACGGCCAAGTAATTTCGATCCTGAACTATTATCTAGTACAGGTTCGTGGAAAGGAGTGTGGAGCCGCCATTTTTCTTGACCACTGGAGGTGAACCTGGATGAGCCTGTCGAACAAGCGCGCCCAGGATCCGAGCCACTCGGAGGCAGCTCATCTTCCTGGCGCATTGTCTGGAAGCGGGGGTGCTGTTGTGCCAGAGCGCCCCGCCCAAATTTGTTGTACGGGGCGCCACGCCGATAGCGGGGCTGATTGACGCCTCGACCAAACCGAACCTAACCACCCACGGCCGACAGGCCTAAACTTCCACCACCGCAGACTCGCCTATCCTTTTGCGTCGCGGCAGCTCGGCGGAATCATGCATCCGGTGAACCACCGGCAACCGACATGCAGTTACACGCCTGGAGACGGCGTGGGCGTCGCCCTCTCTTTCCCAATCGTGGTGGCTCGGCTTACGCAAACACTTAGTCTCCATTCGTGGGATTTCAAACTTCAGCCAGCGAGAGTCCTGATAGGAGCGCTTCAAACTTCTCCGGGCCACAACAGAATTCCGAGATTATACAAACCCGCCCGGAGGCACTTATCATCGGCATTATTCGGCGGCACTTTTCGGAGGCACCGAGTGGAGACGTGCTGTCGCCTCTGTGCGAGCCATCTAACATTTTGGTTCCCCTTGTACATACTGTATATAAATGGTGCTTCAAATTTTCGTCGGTTCAAAACTTCATCGCACTGCTCTTCACCGCGTCAGTAGCGGACGGAGCCAGAAGTGTCCGTACACCGGTGACTGCGCTTGGGTCGCCAGTCGCAACAATGATGGCTGCGGTGAGATGTCCGGTCCGAACAATTGTAGCGAGTCGTTTTATCGGGCGCGATACACCTATAGAGTGGAGAGTTGGGAAACACTACCGGCAGGAATGTTTACCTACGGTGATCCCTGCATGTACTCACGTCTTTCTCAGGTGGACCGTTTTAGTGAAAGCATACCTTTTAGCCTCGCAAAGTTCAGCCCATACGAATACAATGTTGCAGCAACGGCGAACGGTGCTCGGCGGCGACCACCGCGGTTTTTTATGCCAAATGTTCTCCGGGCGGGCTGCGCGCACTGTGTGTAGCCAAGGATAAGAGTGCTACGCAGTTGAAGCAAGGATCGAAGCGGTGTTTACCGCAGATATCTCGTAGAATGGCGAGTCATCGAGGTCCAGCTGACGTGCCAACTACCGATCACATACGACTACTTCCCGGGCTTCTTCTGAGAAAGCATGTTGCCCTCTCAATGACACTATGGCCAATAGCACGTTCCCGGGCAAACAAAGCTGCTACTACACCCACGTTTTCCCCCTACCGAGCTAACCACTTCGTGGGAGCTGTTGTGCAGTTGTCCAGCCCCTCGTAAGGGGTAACATGAGTCGCAAGGTGTTTTGTGGGTGGCGCCACAACGATTCCCAGTTCCGTACGGGTGTCTATACATGCAGGTATTCGTTGCCTACCAGCACCCCATACCGGAGCACCTGCGGCTCATTCCGAACCCAGATGTGCTGTGGTCGAACTGCACAGCTTACAGCGGCACTTCCCGGCTGTGTGCAGCTTAGTCGTAATCGGCGAAAATGGCTAGCTGGTGGCTGAGCCAAAGCTGTTCCAGGGGGAAGCCGTCAGTGGCCTTTTTCTGTCTTGCTCTCAATTCTTCCACCTCCGTGTCTGCTTTCATACCCCGTCCTGCGATCTGCATCCCCTGGCAACAAAACAATCGGTGTAGTGGCAACATAAACAAACCACTTAATTGCATACGCGTCCATCCGGGCAACCTCCCCTCGAGACGCCGATGAACTCGCCCTTGCCTTCTACCCTCATTCAATCCTCGAAGGTTACTTTGTAACCTTTGGTGATCGTGGCTACAGGGGTTTCCAAGCGCACAAGCACAAGCCCTACGTGTCTGTCTGGGGTTACCTCTATGCAGATCGACATGTGGAATGACTACAGAAGCGCCAGCCTGCCAAGTTGGAGTCTACCTCACGCAAGAACCTCTTCGTGTGCACCTCCGACATCTGACAAAACATGAATGTGATCCCCTGTCGATGGTTTGCAAGGACCGGCCGACCTCAAGCGACTCCAGAAGTATCTTGACAAAACAACATTTCATGCCATCCAGATTCGCAGCCGTCAAAATTTCAGACGTGCCTGTTTGGTTTGTAGCTCACCTTAAAGTGCGGGTATCGATTTCTGGAATCCATAAAAAATCCAATATGTCATGTTTGACCCGAAAAAGGCTTTCACTAATTTGCATCAATAAAATGTAATGGGAGGCGTCGCGCGTACTTGTTGACGGCTTGGTCACGGCACCTTCAGCGGCGGTAGTTGTCGTACCTGCGCATGAATCGATTCAGCGCTGCAAGATTGCTCACAAGATATCGTCTACCGCAGCAGAGCTGCTTTGTTTACGAGAAGCGTTCGCACCATTATTTGTGAAAGGCCAGAGCTGTGGGCTATCTTTTGTGACTATAAACCACCGCTGGACCTAGCACAATACCTATGAAGCCAGGAGCGTATGACCGGATGACCACTGAAGTGCCTATGACCTCGCCTCCAAGATGGGTGCGGAAGAAACAAGCGTTAGCACCGCCGAAATTTGTCAAATACGACCAAAACGAATCACCCAACAATATTCGCTGGCAGCCTCTGTTAGGGTAATAAATTCTTGGGTCCGCGCATTGTTTTCCGTCGTGTTCCAGTGGATTGGAGCTTAGGTGCTGGTGTTGTGGTTGGAAAGTCTATGGTTCGCATATTGGCAACACCTCACGGTTTTTAGTTTTTTTGCAGTGAGGGTGTCATCGAAATTTTTTTCAAGGCAAAAAAAGGTATAGTACTTTGCTGTTTAACCTACGAGTGACGTTTGACGGCAACCTCAGTATCAAGCCAGCCCCCGAAATTTGCTTTGCTCACACTATGAATTCATGAAGGTGCAGCCGGTACGTAACATCAAGGTTAAATCACGTAGCAAGTAAAGTTATGCTAATTGCGTCTTCGTTCATCATCTTATCTTATTTTGTTCAGATTTGGCGTAAATGACCCCCACCCCCTAAAAAAAACCTTAGAACGCTTGTTGCCAACGTCGCTTGTAAACGAATTCTGCACTAAGTCCCTGCCCCTTTCCGTGAGGTTCGGTATTGGGCTACTGTTTTGAAGGTCAAAGGTTCAAAGCAATAGTGGTGGATTACAATACTTGCACAAAACCCCTCGGTAACTTCAATACAGTATGCCTGCGGAGAGTTTGCAAATAAAGTATAGGAGATATAGCTAAAATAAATGTAACTGCGATAGACATGTTCGAAGTAAAAAACGGACATACCAGCAACATCTGAACAACGTCAGCAAAATATGTCTAAATGCTGTCCCCAAATGAAGCAGCAGGAAAATCGAGAGTACGTCTTTAGCAAAGATGAAAGAACGTCCGACATTAGGGTACCAGCAACGTTATCTCAACATACAAAATTTTTCATTAAAATATTGCACGTTGTACGGATGTCTAATAGAGATACTGCTGGGACATAGACGTTCGGATCTTTTTGGGACGTCGCAGGGATGTTAGTGGTTTGCTGGGTTCTATTCTTAGTTGTGTGAAAAGGGCCACACAGGTTGTGTTTCAGTGGATACCAAGTCACCATGGAATCGCTGGAAACGAGTTGGCGGATTAAGCAGCACCGCAGGCACACCATAGTAGAACTTTCTTGGGTATACAGTCATGTCTAGACGAGAACTTTCTTGGCTATACTGCTACACGACCACATTCTTTATAGCCATATAGTAAAGATGATCGTTGTTCTTTTCCCCGAAGTCCGATGTCGATCAGGAACCCAATCGGCCAGGCTCCGGTTGATTTGGCAGGAGGCTGGCAGGGCGACGGTGTTGAAGTTCTTGAAGACGGTGGTCGAATTGAAGAACCCGAGGTGTTGGGGTTGATTAAGTGAAACGAAAAGTTTATATACAGCTATATACGGTGGGAAAACTGGTTACATGTGTAATGAAAAGAAAAACTTCAAACTTCAGCTAGACCCTAGCTCCAAGTGCGCACAAATCACTTGAGCTTCTCAACTTCGTCTAACTCTCCTAACCTCGGAGCGTACACAAACCGCTCGAGAAACGACGGCCGAGACTCTGTCTCGCCGCAAGATCCGTCTAGTTGCCCGGTACGGCGCTGTACCCTAAACTTCCGACGCGATCTTAACCTCTAGCCTAGGAGGCTCACAAATCCCACCCTAGCTTTAACGGTCGAGACTTCTTGTCCTGCCGGGAACAGCCCAGCTCAGCGCTCACACAAGAACGATTTCTAATGGCCAAGTTCGGCGTTATAACACCTCGAGATCACACTCTCTCTGGAACACCCCTGTAGCGTTCGTAGACGCGTAAGGGAGTTCTCAAATTCACGTAGACAGCTGTCACTCAGCGCGCTACGGAATATTCAGTGAGGCGCCGCCATCTTTGGGTCAACAGCACGCTCGCGGACGAGCAAATGCGGGCGACCCCGCCGGGTGAGAGCGAAAGGCGGCAACAGTGCACTGTGCCGACGGGGGCGTGTTAATATTGGTGTCTCGCGCGGCGCGCGCTTCGACGTCGGTAAGTCCACCTCCACCGCGCGTCACGTCGACGATTCTCGGAACCCGGCGGTGCCGTCTGCGTTATCAATGGGGGATTATCCTCATGGTATTCGGTGGGCCAGACAATCCGTCTCCCGTGCGCGCCGTGACGAATTGGCGACGGCTGCGGTGTAGAGTCCAGTGTGTTGAGCCCCCATTCAGAGTTGCGGATTCTCACGCGCAGCGCGGGCGCCTGGCCGCTGATCTCATAAGTATACCTAACACATATTGCCGTGAACCATGTATGGGTTTGTTTATTTATTGTTTGTTTTTACTGCCGCGCCAAGCCCGGCTGTGTTATCTGCGTTCCAAACGAAGCGCGTCTTGCATTCTTTACTTTCATGCCGCACAGGCTATCACATTCAGATAAGCAGACTGTTTTGCCCTAACGTCACTAGCCCAGAATAATCCTTTGTGATCTACAATGTTCTGGATGTGAATCCACGTTTCCAGAAACACTTGCGCCGGAAGATAAAAGCCTGCAGAGAAGACGCCGCGGCATTCATTTGACGACACTCGCCTGTGCTAGTCACTTTGTTGACCGCTGCTTCGCCGCCTCTGTATTCTTTTGAGTTGTTAGGGGAGCACAAGTTCGCTCCAATAAACTTGTTACTCCTTCAAGACAACTGCGTCGTCCTTGGCTTCGTGACATCTGGTAGAGGTGCTGGGTACTAAGCCTTTATGCTCTCTACGGCATCTGGAAGCCGCCAACCCAGTCCAACCAGAGAAAGCCGCCGATTGCAAGGATTGCTACCCGAGTTCGGTCTTCTACCAGAAGGGCCCAAGAGAAGGAACGCTGCAACCAACACCATGGTGCAAGAAACAACGTCGCCAATCATCCTGCAGTAGCCCCGAGAACCGCCAACCTTCAGGGGAGCCCCCCTGAAGACCCCGAAGAATGGTTGGAGAAGCTGGAGCGCGTCCGCATCTTCAACAGGTGGGACGAAGAAGAAACTTTCCGGCATGTCTTCTATTACTGAGAAGATGCTGCTCGAACTTGGTTCGAGAACCATGAGAGCTCTTTGACCGAATGGACTCAATTCAAAAGGGAGTTTCTTAAGACCTTCACTACCTTGGCGAGAAAAGAGCGAGCTGCGCTTTTGGTTGAAACTCGAACGCAGCACCCCAACGAAGGAGTAGTGATTTTCGTTGAGGAGATGAGGCCACTTTTTCGTCGTGCGGTCTCTGAAATTACCGAGAAAAACAAGCTCAGGTTTCTAATGCGAGGAGTGAAGCAAGAGCTTTTTGCTTGTCTAGTCCGTAACCCTCCAAAGACAGTGGCGGAATTCGCGTCTGAGGCGGCCGCGATGGAGAAGACGCTAGAAATTCGAACGAGGCAGTACGACCACCCTGTCAACGCGCTGTTCTGGAAGACCATCGGGGCCGCAAATGGAACCCCCGATACATTGCGAGAGACCATCCGAGAAGTGGCCAGGGAGGAGCTTCGGAAGCTTTTTCCAACGACGCCGCAACCTCAAGTGGCTTCCCTGACCGACGTAATCCGAGAAGATGTCCAAAACGCACTGGGAACTTCTACGCCGTCGGAAGCACACCGCGAACCACAAGCCATGACCTACTCCTTGGATGTTTGTCAACCCCGCCCTGCCGTCGTCAAGAGGCCGAGCCATACTGCCGTCCAATGCCACCCGCCTGACGCCCTGTAGACCAATACGAGACGCCACGGAAGACCGACGTGTGGCGAACGCCCGATAACCACCCGCTGTGCTACCACTGCGGAGAGGCCGACCACATCTACCGTCGCTGTCCCTACAAGAGGCTCAGTTTGCGAGGGTTCTCCGTCGACGCCCCACGCCTCCGATACGGCCAGCGCCCTGCTGAGATCCAAGGATAGCTCTCCAACACCAACCGGGGACCAGCCCGCTTCAACCGTTCATTGTCGCCTTACCCGTATGAGTCACTGAACCGCCGTAGCACTGCTGATTTCTCACGTGGAAGGTCCCCCAGCCCACGCGGGGGAAACTAAAAACAGCAACTTCGGGAGGTAAAGTTGCACAACGACGGAAAAATGGAAACCCTCCAACGACGCAGCGACTCTCTGAAGACCATGATTCAACACATGCCCCGACCCCGACGACCCAATCTAAACCTGACGTGACTTCCGACCACGACGACAGCAAAACGGCGCGACGTGTACCCGACATGACCGAACCAGCCGATGAGAATAGAACGAAGACCATGACGCACAGTGCCCGACCGTCAACACACAGAAGCCGAAATACGACGCCACGACGCACCCAGAACTCCAAGAAGGCAGCGTCCGACGTTCAGCTGTCCATCGACGGCTTTCAAGTAGTCGCCCTCATAGACACGGGCGCGGCTACTCGGTCATGAGCGGACGTTTTGCTTCTAAGCTGAAGAAAGTTATGACCAGATGGGATGGTCCGCACATTCGCACACCAGGGGGCCACCTCGTGAGGCCAAGTGGAACGTGCACATCGCGTGTCACCATAGATGGCACAACATACCCTGCAGCGTTCGTCATTTTGCCTAACTGCTCCCGCGACGTAATTCTTGGAATGGAATTTTGACGGACAACGGTGCAATAATTGATCTACAGACCAAGTCCATAACTTTTTCCTCCCATCACTCCATGACGCCAGAACCGAACCCCGAACACCGTGCTGCTTTAGGATCGCCGATGATCATGTCACACTGCCACCCCGCGCAAGATTGATGATCACCGTCTACTGTTCCTGACGTCGACGCTATCGTGGAGAGTGACCAGAGGTTGCTCCTCGACCGCGGTGTCTCCGTTGCAAGAGGCATTTCGCGCTTTACGCAACGCCAATCCCAAGTTTTGGTCGCTAATTTCAGCGAGGAATACCAGCATTAAAACGTTTAATTGATTGGGTGGTTTAACGCGCCGACGCAACGCAGGCGATGAGGCGCGCCGTAGTGGAGGGCTCCGGATTAATTTTGACCACCTGGGGATCTCTAACGTGCGCCGAAATCTCGTTCACACGGGCGTTTTTGCTTTTCGCCTCTATCAGAAAAGCGACCTGCGTGGCCGGGAATCGAACCCACGACCTCGGGCTCAGCAGCGCAACGCCTTAGCCACTGAGCTACTGCGGCGGGTTAGCATTTAAACAGGGGCGCTCCAAATGCGTACCTCGTAGAAACGCAAGAAGCAAGTGACGTGATCGCAGTTGCCGACTTTGAACGTGCAGCCGAAGAGACCTTCAAGGTTCCAAATCCCTTCGACGTGAATCCGGCGTTACCGCAAGATGAACGGAAGAAATTGTTGGATTTGCTGCATCGCTACAGAGAGTGTTTTTCGTCGAACTCAAAACTACGTCAGACACCTCTGGCAGAGGACCTAATAATAACCGAGGATGGAGCCCGACGTACCCGACAGTCACCGTACCGCGTCTCTTCACACGAGCGGGAAGCCATCAGGACTCAAGTCGACGACATGGTCAGCGACGACATTATACAGCCTTCGAAAAGCCCCTGGGCTGCCCTCGTCGTGCTCGTGAAGAAAAAAGACGGCACATTAAGGTTTCGCGTTGACTGCCGGTGACTGAACAAAATCACCGAAAAGGACTTGTACCCCCTCCCCCGAATCAACGACGCCCTCGACCACCTCTGCCACGCGAAGTACTTGTCATCGATGGATCTGAAGACCGGCTACTGGCAAATTGAAGTGGACGAGAGAGACCGGGAGAAGACTTCATTTATAACCCCGGACGGCCTATACAAGTTCAAGGTGATGCAGTTCGGGTTGTGCACGGCGCCAGAACGTTTCAACGAGTCATGGACATGGTGCTAGCTTGCCTGAAGTGGCAGACTTGCCTCGTGTACCTCGACGACGTTGTGGTATTCGCCCGAACTTTCGACGAACACCTCGCAAGGTTGGAGTCTGTACTCGAGGCCATCCGTACGTCGGAGTTAACGCTGAAGTCTGAAAAGTGCCGCTTCGCGTACGAGGAACTCAAGTTCTTGGGCCACGTCATCAACACCGCGGGAGTCCTACCTGACCCGGCAAAAACTTCAGCGATTGCGAACTTCCCAAGCCCAAAAGACAAGAAGAGCGTGCGAAGATTTCTCGGACTGTGCGCATACTACCGGCGCATCGTCACAAATTTTGCACGCATTGCAGAGCCAATCACGCGTTTGACGAAAGATAGCACCCCTTTGGCTGGGAAAACGACCAAGAAAAAGCATTCTGCGAGCTGCAAAAACGCCTGCAAAGCCCGCCCGTGCTCGCTCATTTCGTCGAAAACGCCGAAACGGAAATTTACACAGACGCCAGTGATGTAGGCTTGGATGTCGTCCTCGTTCAAAAGCAAAGAGGTTGCGAAAAGGTGATCGCCTATGCAAGCTGTGGTCTGTCGTAGGAGGAGAAAAATTACTCAGCGTCTGAGAAAGAGTGCCTCGCAATTATGCGGACCATTTAAAATGTGCGCCCGTACGTGTATGGTAGACCGTTCGCGGTTGTGACAGACCACCGTGCGCTCTGTCGGCTCGCCAATTTGAAGGACCCCTCTGGCCGTCTTGGGTGGTGAAGCTTGCGCCTGCAGGAGTTCGACGTTACAGTCGTCTATAAATCGAGCAGGAAACACTCCGACGCCAACTGCCTGTTCCGCGCTCCCGTCAACCCACCACCACTAGACTCCAATGAAGACAGCGCATTCTTCAGAGTCGTGACGGACAGCAACCTAGCCACCCAGCAGCGTGCCGACCCCGACTTACGAGCCATAATCGACTATCTCGTGGGCACAACGTTGTCGTGCCTAGGGCGTTCAAACAGAACTTACCAGCATTCAACTTAAAAAAAACTCCGTCCTCGTGAAGAAGAATTTCAGCCCCAGAAATAGAACCAATTATTTACTTGCCTTGTCCGCAGACCTTTGTGAGGCGAAATTTCGGGAGCGTGCCACGACGACCCGTCTTCCGGACATCTCGACACAGCTCGCACTATTGCAAAACTTAAGGCGAAGTACTTCTGGCCCCGCCTTACATCCGACGTCAACCACTACGTTCGGAGCTGCCGTGACTGCCAGCGACGAAAAACACCACCGACAAGACCTGCCGGACTTCTGCAGCCGATCACCGTCCCATCGAGGCCTTTCCGACAGAGTGTAATAGACCTGGGCGCATTCTCTACATTACGATCTGAGAACAAGTGGATTGTAGTAGCAACAGACTACATGACGCGCTACGCAGAGACCGCCGCTCTTCCGAGGGGGACTGCACAAGAAGTCGCCAAGTTCTTCATAAAGCAAATGGTGCTGCGACATCGAGCCCCTGAAGTCCTAATCACGGACCGCGGAAGGCCTTCACTGTCGAGCTCATCCAAGGAATCGTACGCTGCAACAACACGGATCACCGAAGAACGGCGGCGTACTACCCCCAAACGAACGAACTAACGGAACGGCTGAACAAGACGATCGTGGATATGCTGTCTATATACGTCTACGTTGAACATAAGACTTGGGACGAAGTCCTTCCGTATGTCACGTTTGCGTACAACACGGCTATCCAGAAAACTACGCAGATGACACTGTTCGAGCTTGTCTACGGAAGACGGCCGACTACGATGCTTGACGCCATGCTTCCCCGCGTCAAGACGACAACCTGAACGCTGACGTCCAAGGATACCTTCAGTGTGCGGATGAGGCATGCCAGCTCGCTCGAGTTCGCACAACGGAAAAGCAGCTGGTGGATGCGCGACGCTACAACCTCCGACGCTGAGACACCGAGTACCGCCCAGGGGATCGTTTGTGGGTTGGGACTCCCATCCCACGACGTGGACTCAGTGAGAAACTTCTACGACGGTATTTCGGATCCTACCGTATTCTACAACGTGTTGGCCACCTTACCTACGAGGTGAGCCACGATGGGGATTGCGGAACATCACGACGACGCACGCGGCCCGAAGTCGTCCACGTGGTTCGCCTGAAACCTTTCTATGCACGATAACGTACTTTTATTTGTTTGGACTGTCGCTTATGTTAGAATCGGGTCGATGCACTCTTAGAGGGGGGGCAATGCCGCGAACCATGCGTTGGGTTTGTTTATTTGTGTTTGGCTTTTGCCGCCAGGCTGCGCCGGTCTGTGTTATCGGTGTTGTGTGTGCCAAGGGAGGCGCGTGTTCGGTTATTTCTTTCTGTGGTGCATGTTTTATCGCTTCTGATAGGGAGAGCGTTCCGAACTAACGTGAATGGCCTAGGATAATCTTCGATTGATGTACAGTGTTTTGCATGCAATTAGACTATTCCAGAAACCCTCGCGCCGAGTGATAAATTCCCTCTCAGCAAATGCCGTGGCATTCGAATCGTCGACACCAGTCTACGCACGTCACTTTGTTGACTGCTGTTTCGCCGCCTGTGTATTGTTTGAGTTGTTAGGGGAGCACAAGTTCGCTCCGATGAACTTTTGTCTTCAAGACAGCTGCGCCGTCTTTTGCTACGTGACATTATTGTCAGAAAGTGACAAGAGACATATCTGCTGACTCTCGTGCTTCCCGACTGTGTGAGCCAGGCACAATGCACTTTCACGCCCGACGCGGTAAGATACATGAGCCCGGCCGCAGAACAAAGCGTTTTACGCTTGTTATCGATTATGAAATGCCATTCAGGTTATGCATAAAGAAACTGAACATATCCTTGGCGTCACCCAAGGTGATGCCGAGAATGTTTGCAGTGGATTGGTGCAGGACAACTGTTGCTTTCTTACACCGTCTGTTCCTGCATGATCTCTTCCATTTCAATGCAAACATTGACAGTCCTATGGAGTTGTATGGACGGCCTTTCAGCACAAATAGGTGATTTTAGTATAGTGTCGTGCGATAACTTGTGAGGGGTTGCTCACTATGATGAAATGTGTCGTGGATTGAATGCATACTTGAAAGCATTGTAGAGATTGTAACGAAAATTGCTTAAAGTGCTCTCGCCGTCCAATCCCTCTTCACGGATCAGTCAATCCCCGAATGAGCATGTAGCACGGATAAACGACTGTCATCACCGGTGCGTGATCGCATGGCACGAGTCGAATCCTCTGGCTGGTTCACCTTGGATGGTTTTGCCTCTTGATCACTCTCCAACGGATTCTGTCTTGGTGGAGGAGTGGACGACTCTGTCTTGGTGGTGAATTGGTGGAGGAGCTGGGGTTTGAGGTGAACCGTTGTACAGCCTGGAGTTCTGCAGTCAGAAGCTACCAACGCCCGTCACCCCCATGGCCACTGCCGACCAACCGCCTCCACAGGTGCCATCGGTCATCTGCGCTGGAGCGCTCCGTTACCGCGACCCGCCGTTTTTAAGCGGTAATGGTGACTATGACGTTGAAGATTGGTTGTTTTCTTACGAGCGAGTTAGCGCCTACAACAAATTGGACCACGCTACCAAGCTGCACAACCTCTTATTTTCCCTCGAAAAACCCGCGATCTTGTGGTATAACAACAACATAGCGACCATCAAGACCTGGTCTGACTTCAAGAACAACTTAACTCGGGACTTTGATCGACCCGCCGTACGGAAACTGCACGCTGAACAACGCCTGCGGACAGGGATGTAACAACTGGGTGCGAAATTCACCAGTTACAGTGAAGAAGTTGTGGATCTTTGTCGGCGCGTCAACTCGTCCATGTCCGATGCTGCCAAAATCAAACACATTCTGAAAGGAGTGGACGACGACATTTTCCACGTGCTTGTGTGCAAGGACTCACGATCTGTGACTGAAGTGATTGGCCTGTGCCAGAGTTTTGAGGAACTGCGCTGGCAAAGGGTCTTGGTTCGCCATTCATTGCCGGCAACAGGATCTCTCTCGAGCTTCACGCTCTCTTTGAACCAATTGCAGCTCGAGGCGAAAATCAATGAATTTGTCGGCGAGGAGGAAGCACGTCAGCTATCGCTGGTGCCGTTTACTGAGCAGGCGTCGTCCAGCCTGCCTTCTGCTCTGCAGGCGACCGTCCGCGAACGGGTTGGCGAAGCCCTACCGCCAGCTAACGTCGCTACCACAGCGGTCGCACACCTGGCCGTTCCACAGGTGGCAGCTACAGTCGCTGCAGCTCCAGCATTCATGCCAATGACATACGCTGAATGTCTCGCGCAGCCAGTGCACCCATCTTTCCAGTCGTTTCGACCAGCGATACCAGCGGTGGTACCTCCCACTTTGCAACCACCTGCTCAGTTTCCACCGACCAGACCACCAGCTGTGCCGTACGGGAATCCCTGGCGCACTGCCGACAACCGGCCTATATGTTTTTCCTGCTGCTGCCCCGGTCACGTTGCCCGTTACTGTCGCCGTGTCGTTTCATCTCAGACGTCTGCCTACGCCGCACGACCACCACTTCATAATGTGTCTTCAGGACAACCTCCAACCTTGTTTTGGGCCGGCCGTCAGATGTTCGAAGGCCGGCGATCGCCGTCGACCCGTCGCCGCTCCCTATTCCCTATGCGCCGCCACTCCTCCCAACCTCCAGAGAGAAACTTATTCGGGCAGTTCCTGAGGCATGAACGGCGTACCCTTCGTAATACCGAAGCCCTCACCTACCTCCGCAAAATGTAATTGACGTGTCAATAGATGGAGTTCCTGCGCTGTCGCTTGTTGATACCGGAGCAGCCGTGTCGGTCACCAGTGCAAAACTGTCGCGCCCTGAAGAAACTCACGACGCCACTTCTGGGACTTTCTCTCCAAACTGCAAGCACAAAAAAAAAGCTGCACATTTGGCTGCGTGTACTGCTCGAGTCGCCATTCAAGATATTCTCTACAGAATTGAATTCGCCGTCTTGCCCATGTGCTCATATGACGTTATCCTTGGGTGGGACGTTTTGTTGAATCAAAACACCATAAGTGACTGCGCCCGTTCCGAAGTCGAATTCTGTTCACAAAATGACGCTCCATCCCCCAAAAATTCCTCTACTAATGGAGAAAAGCTGGCCGTAGACGAAGACGTGGATATCCCGCCACAAAGCTCAGGTCTCGTCGCCCTTTCTTGCAGTACACTGGCGGATGGACCTGTTTTATTTACGCCATCACACGCTTTCGTTGCTCTCAAGGGTTTGCCGCTTCCGTTTGCTGTGCTGACACTATGTGTCTGCACAACGATGTTGGTTTGCAACCAGGCGACCCGCCCTTTCAGCTTGCTTCGTGGAGAAACCGTCGGTAATACGGAACCTGTTGACTCCGTCTTCTGCCTCGACGTTTCCGACAACGCACTTTCACAGCAGCTAACTTCGCTCAAAGCGATTGATCCCACTCATACGCCCACCTCTGACGACATTTTCGAGAAGTCTATCTCTTCCGCTTTATACCCCACAAACCCAAAGACCTTCTGGCTCTTAGGAAGTTTCAGTCTTTCTTTTACTGCAAGCAAGGTCCTTTGGGCAGAACATCCACGGTCGCGCATCAAATTGACACAGGTACCCACATACCGTTGCGACAGCGACTCTACAGGGTGTCGGCACCAAAACGTTGCGTTATTAGTGAGCGTGTCGATGAGATGCTACGACGTAGCGTCATACGACCTTCTCAAAGCCTCTGGTCGTCGCCTGTGGTGCTAGTCACAAAATATGGGTCCCTCCAATTCTGTTTCGACTATCGCAACCTTAATAAGATCACCCGCAAAGACGTTGATCCCCGGTCTCGAATAGATGACGCCCTCGATTGTTTGCATGGTGCTGAATACTTCTCCAGCCTTGATTTGCGCTACGGTTATTGGGACGTTCCGGTTGCTGAGTCTGATCGACCAAAAACGGCTTTTGTTACGCCAGACGGCCTATATGAGTTTAATGTAATGCCGTTTGGCCTTTGGAACGCGCCCGCCATGTTCGAAAGAATGATGGATAACATCTTGCGTTGTCTCAAATGGCAGACATGTCTCTGTTAACTAGACGATGCCGTCTTGTTTTCTTCGGATTTCCAGACTCACCTTACTTGTCTGCACCAAATATTGACATGCCTAACTGCTGCAGGGCTTTAACTGAACCTTAAAAAGTGTCGCTTGGGTGCTCCACATTGACTATTCTTGCCCATGTCGTGTCAAAGGATGGCCTCCTGCCCGACCTCGAAAAGCTCCGTGCTGTTGCCGACTTTCCCAAACTGACGTCAATTTAAGCCCTCCGCAGCTTCATTGGGCTGTCCTCGTACTTTCGACGCTTCCTTGGAAATTTCGGGTGTATCATTGCGCCACTGACTAAGCTTCTCGGTGGTGACAATGGCCTGTCCTCGTGGTCCAAGGACTTCGGTCAAGCATTTACAACCTTGCGGCGTCTTCTGATTTCGCCACCCATACTGCGGCACTACAATCCGAACGCCCCTACTGAAGTCCATTCTGATTCCAGCGGCGCAGGCCTCGGTGCGTTACTCGCTCAACGCAAGCCTAACTACTACGGGTGCGTCGTCGCGTACGCAAACTGGACTCTTACCAAAGCTGAACAAAACTATTCGGTTACCGAGAAAGAATGTCTTGCCATCGTCTGGGCTCTTTCCAAATCTCGACCCTATCTATACGGCCACCTTGTTGATGTAGTAACCCACCATCACTCGCTCTGCTGGCTGTCGTCCCTGAAAGACCCTATGGGACGTCTTGCGCGTTGGGCGCTCCGTCTGCAGAAGTATGATATTCGAGTTGTTTATACATCCGGCCGCAAGCACTCTGCTGCGGATGCACTGTCTCGATCTCCGCTGCCTGGTAACCCGGGACGTCTTGCGGGAACCGATACGCCGGTAGCGTCATTGGCCTTCACCGACATAGCTCCGCGGCAGCTCAGTGATCCATGGATTGCGAAAATGGTCGAGTTTCTCTCCACTACATCGACTCCTACGCAATCCAGGGCTCTTCGACGCCAAGCCGCCCAGTTCGCCATATGAGATGCCCACCTTCTCTATCGCCGCAATTATATGCCCGATGGTCGGAAGTGGCTTGCGGATGTATGGGCTGCTTGCCATGCTGATCCCCAAACCGCTCACGCTTGACTTCTTAAAACGTACACTCGTTTCCGCCAACAATACTATTGGCGTGGAATGCACAGCTCCATGCGCAAATATATTCGTGCCTGCACTGACTGTCAGCGCCGCAAGACGTCTGCACCGCAACAAGCCGGCCCTCTGCAGCCTTTGTCATGTTCTCTTCGTCCTTACGATCGTGTCGGCATCGACCTATCTGGCCCCTCGCCATGCACTCCTTCCGGTAACCGATGGATTATTATTGCGGTAGAATATTTCAAACACTTAGCCGAAACCGCAGCGCTGCCAGCCGCTACGTACACGTTGCTGGGTTCGTCTTCCGCTCCCTCGTCTTGCGGCATGATGGACCCCGCGAATTACTCAGCGATAGAGGGTGCGTATTCCTCTCTGAGGTTGTAGAATTCCTTTTTGCTCAATGCAGAATTGTTCATCGCACTACGTCCGCATACCACCTACAGACGAACGGCCTGACCGAGAAACTGAACCGCCCACTCGGAGACATGCTCACCATGTACGTCGCTCGTGATCATTCATATTGAGATGTGGTACTACCTTTTCGAACGTTTGCTGACAACACCGCCGCACAGACAACTACTAGCTTTGCACCTTTTTTCCTCCTCTATGGACGCAAGCCGCCTTGCACAATGGACACAATACTGCCCTACAGCCCTGATTCTTCTGAGTGCCACCCTATTTCTGACGTAACCCGACAAGCAGAAGAGTGCGGCAGCTCGCCCGCTCCCTTGCAACAAATGACCAGTGTCGCCAGCAGCATCTTCACGACAACGATCACGCCTCATCTTCCTTTCGTGCTGTCGACCTTGTGTGGCCGTGCGTCCCCGCTACAACGCCGGGCCTATCCTCCAAACTGCTTGCGAAATATCATGGCCCCTACCGTGTCGTCAAGTGTACCTCTCCCGTGAACTACACAGTTGAACCACTGACGCCCTCTACAGACCTTCGCTGTCGTGGCAGCGAAACCGGCTACATCAGTCGCTTGAAGCCCTACTACGACCCAGCAGTGGTTTTGTCAACATAAGTCGCCAGGATGGCTCCTGCTTCACCGGGTGCAATTGTAGTGAAGATTGCTTTAAGTGCTCTCGCCGTACAATCCCTCTTTACCGACCAGTCAATTCCCGAATGAGCATGTAGCACATATCAACGGCTGTCATCACCGGTGCGTGATCGCGCGGCACGAGTCTAATCCTCTGGCTGGTTAACCTTGGACGGTTTTGCCTCTTGATCCCTCTCCAGCGGACTCTGTCGTCCTTCCAATAAACCCCTTTGTAAGATAAATATTCGCTTGTTTCTGGAAAGTGTCTGCTGCGGAGGCAAGAGAGGCAGTCCTGAGTGCCAGGCCACTATGCGGGCGGGAAATTATCTTGATATCATCTTCGGGTAGTCCTTCCGTGAAGCGATGGCATTTTACGTGGCGTAGCGTATTCTTGCGTAGGGGACTATGGAGGTGGTTTGTTTCACCTGCCCGACGGGCATCATGTGCCACTTTCTGGAGAGCTGGTTGCTTTTGCTGGACTACGGCCGAAACTTGGTGGCCAATTCTACTGGTTCGCTGTCTTCACCTTCGACGACGTTCTCCACGAGGCTGGCGGGGTGGTTGTGAGGAACCGCAACTGACTTGCCGGGTGTCCGGTGACTGGATCAGTGGCGAGCTATGTTTGGCAAGGCCCAAAGTCTAGACCCAGAGTCTTTGTGGGGCGATATTTGAGCAGGCCTTTGTCCGAAATATGTACAATCGGTGTCCACATAGTCCTTGCACCTTGCCGAGTTGTTTGCGGCTGCTCGAATTGGTGCGACTATCTAAATTGTGTTATTTTAAGTAACAGTAGCCGGAGTACTACACCCGGCACATGCCGTGCTTTAAGGACAGCGGTAGTGGCAGGAAATCGTCCACTGCCCCTGCTATAATCCCCGCTTTCAGTCGCGTCTCTGCGAACACCCACGCGTTGCCCAGCTTATAGGATTCGTTTTAAACCGTATCATTCTTTCCCGAGTACCCCCACAGCCGGACTTCGTAACGCCCGGAATTAAACAAAAATACAGATTTCGCCGTGGCTTCATCGTTAATCGTTATGATAATGTAAATGGGGATGATCGGTCGGACACTTTTGAAAAACCAAAAATAAGAAAAATTAAACAAAAAAATAGATGATCTGACAAAATAACAAACATGCTGCTTATACATCTCCCCCAAAACCTAATAATAAATGAAACATTTCCGCCGAATAATACTTGAAAAACAAATAAAAAATAGCGTAAACAGGGCAACTCTGCAGTACGCCTCGCATCTTTAAAAACATTAGCTAATAAAGACCCTTCATCGCTATCGGGGTATAAATTTACATTATTGGTGAAAAGACAGCAATCAAAATTTTTAAGGAATGAAACAATACAACGTCATTCGCAGCTGATAGCCACATTTGGCAGTAAAGAACGCACGCTAGACAAGCGGCACAAGAATGTTCCGCATTCTTCGATTATTGTCTCAATTTGTGGATATTTTTTGCGTAGCATTCTTTGCCGAGTACGCCCCCACCCCGCCATGACCGTGCAACGCCCTGCATTTTCATAAAAAATTCAAATTTGGCGGAAGTATTACCGGTAATCGTTATAAAAGCGTAAATAGAGGCTGTCGGTTCAACAGAATTTTTAAAAACCACAAAATACAAAAGTGTAAAAAACGAAATGTAAGAAAAATCTTGCAAAGTCAAACATATAATTTTATACCTCACCACGAAATCCCAAAATAAACAAAATCCGCAAGAAACGTTCAAAATACAAAAAAATGGAAAAATGTCTAAAAGCACGCAATCCATTGCCGTTCTACAGCAATACAAAATTGTTAAAAAAACACCGTTGATCGTCATTATAGCATAAATGCATATAACTAACGTGTTCACAAAAATATTCTTAAAAAAAAACAAGAAAATGTGGTTGATTCCTCTCGCACAGGAATCGGTAAAACACGAAATTGAAGTGGGCACCGAAATCTACAGCTGAGCATGATTTGCGAGTCGGTGGCAGTCTTGTAGGTGGGCTTGGCGAGCGACGTCATGCTGGTGGGTTGCTTCGACAAAGGTGTACTGGCGTCATTTCTGTGACGGATATGTCGTCAGTGACATCTTGGCGTTTCTCGGCATAAAACACTTTCGTGTTAAGATATAAAAGCCGAAAACAAACTCTAAGTATAACGTACGGTTTAGTACTAAAGGTTGCTTCCCCGCGAGAGCTTCCAGTGTGCAGTACCGCACCCCATACAGTCCGCTTCCTTATAGTGGCATTCTTTCCGGGACGGATAGGACGTCAGATAAACCTTGGTGTATCCCAGAATAGAACAGTTTCGTGTGAAAATATGCATCTTACACAGCTTCAGGCAACACCCCAAAATAGTAGCAGTAGTAGCACCCTTATTGAGATCACAAGGCCCGTTTGCGGAATACGAAGAGTAGCAAAGTGGGGGAATGCAGCGACTGTTACAGGGACGCGGCAGATTTGCAGGGACCAGAGTCTACCCCAGTGTGATGGCCGACATCCCCGCGCCCAGGAAAAACGCGCTAGCAGACGACGGCAACGAACCGGCGTTCAAAGATGAGGGGCAAGCAGAAGGGAGACCACCGCGAGCCAGTGGGGTGTGAAGCAAGCGAGAGGAGTGCGCCGTTGGAGCTAGTGGCCAGATCTCAAACGGACGAAGTGATTGCGCACGGCAGACGGTTCCGGATCGAGCAAAGGATGTGCTTAGGTCGAACTCCAAGAACCGTCCCAAGAGCTTTCTCAGAGGACACGCCGTTTCCACCCGCGTACCTGTTCCAGTTCGCCTGTTCCCGGGGTAGTTCCAGAACAATGTTCGGGGACGAAGCCTTGACCGGCAGGGCACGACCGCGCGCGTCCATGATCTGAGCTACGCCCACTGCATCTCCACCAGTGCCACGGAGAAAGTGTCGCGTCACATTTCCGGGGCTTCAACATGCGACGCGTTTGAGGTCTGTCTGCGGTGCTTCGCCGATGTCACTCCGGCGCAGCGTCGAGTCGACCGAAACGTGAGTGCATCGTCGTGTCGTTTTCCCTTTGAACGCTTGGTCGTACTTGTAGGTCGTACTTTCGCGTTGCGCGTGTGTGGTCCTTTTGACGGTAGTTTGTTTGGCCAGTTTCCTTGTTCCTTTTGTTAGGGTGTTTCCCACGTGTTAAAATGTATACCGGTGTTTTCTGAAATCTTAACAAGCCATGGCGTCATCTGTTTCTTCAGGCTCCTACGCGGGTCAAACGCCCGCCTGTGGACACGCGTCCTCACACCCAGCTACACCGCCCGTGCTGGGCCAAATTTAATGGAAAATAGCCTTATCTAGTGCAGTAGAGGTCTTTTGAAAGTATGATAGTTTCCTGGAGTGCTTGTGGGCACGTGGAAAGATGTGATGTTTTCTGGGCGATGTTATTACAAGGAGAAATCACAATGGAGATGTTTGACGTCGGCATATGTGAGTGCAATGCAGAATGCCCATTCGAGTGAAACGTTATGTGAGAGCCATTTTCGGATAATGTGCGGGGTTTGGGCGGCAATTGCTAGGTGCTTGTTCAGAAATAGCTCAGCTGTTCATGCCAGGGGGAGAGATGCTGGTCAAGTGCCCTTGACGGGTGGGAGGGATGTAGCGGTCCTTCTTGTCGCGTTTATGTCAAAGTAACAGCAGGGAAGGAGGTAGCGGTGAGGGAGTCGGCGTGCTTGTAACCAGCGGAAGTGTAATGATATTGCTCTCCTGTGCCGCACTATGGAGGGCCTGGTTACCAGTGCAAGGTGTTAATTTGCCGGGAACCCAATCAATCCGTGAAGATACTGCGTTGTATTACAACATGGGTTAGGATTTGTTGTGTGAGGGGGTGTAGAGAAGATGGGCGTCTGAGTTGTTGAACTACGCCGAAGGAGTCCGTGAGGATAGGAATGTGAGATGGAGGGATCTGCGATACGTTAAAGCTTAGGTGGTTCAGGGGACCGATGACGGCGTGGAGCTCAGCCTATATAGGCGTGATGTGGGCAAGATTGAGGCTAGCTGTGGCGCTGCGGTCTGGGTTGTCCGAGTAGTGCCAAGCCAGACCGGCGGTATGGTCCCTGACGCTGGAATCCGTATATATGTCAATGTCACCGGGCAGGCGAACCGGTTTAACTTTTAAAAGCGATGTTTACGCAGCGTGGAGGGACCCCGCGGGCTGGTTTCGTGCATGTGGGGCAACGTCAGGGAGAACGCGTGAAGTCATTCTGCTTGAAAGATTGTGCGTATGGATGGGCCGTTGGTTGTGCCAATCTAAGAGTTTATTTATTTATTTATTTATTTAAATACTCTCAGGGCCATTCAGGCGTTACAGAGAGGACCGGGTACAAAGTACAAAGATAATAATAATCAAGTAACAAGCAAGAAATGGATGAAAATGGCAAACAATCTCAAGTTATACAGCGAAGAAGTGCGTTTTTGAAAGTGAAATGATCTGTGATTGATACAACAGAGGCCGGAAGGTGGTTCCAGTCCCTGCTGGTTCTGGGTACAAAAGAATCATAAAAAAGGTTAGTCCTGCATTGGGGTATGCCAACTTTCAAATCGTGGTCTATGCGAGATAATAGGTAGCTGGGACGAGTGAAAAGACTTTCTTTAAGGATTGCATTGGTATAAAAAATTTTATGAAAGAGTGATAAACGAGATAGTTGTCGGCGGGACGAAAGATCTGGAAGATGTAATGAAGATTTCATTTGCGTGACACTAGCTAAACGGGAATAATTTGAAAGTATAAGTCGTGCTGCGCGATTCTGGAGTGATTAGAGTGTGGAAATGAGCGTGTTAGTTGGTGTATCCCAAACTGATGATGCGTATTCTACTTTTGACCGTACTAGCGTTTTATAAAGCAACAATTTTAGTGCGGTAGGGGCGAGAGAAAATTTTCGACGAATGAAACCAAGCATCCGGTTGGCATTGTTGGTTATGTGCTGAATGTGAGTGTGCCAGGTGAGGACATTAGTAATGTAGACACCAAGGTATTTGTAACTCTTGACGGGGGATAAAGGCAAGTCATTCAGAAAATAAGCAGGGTCATGAAGATTAGTCTTCCGTGAAATTCTCATCGATTTACACTTGGAAGTATTAAGTTTCATCATCCAGCGGTCACACCATGCAGATATGTTGTTAAGGTCAGATTGAAGGCAAGAGACATCGGATTGGTTAGTAATTTGTCTATATATTACGCAATCATCAGCGAACAGCCGTATGGAAGAAGAAACAGATTCAGGAAGATCATTAATATATATGAGAAACAGGAGAGGGGCTAAAACTGACCCCTCTGGCACACCGGACGTCACTGGGTGAAGGTTGGATTGGTAACCATTGACACTGACATATTGGGTACGGTTATGTAGGAAGTACTCAATCCATTCAAGTATGCTCGCGTCCAGGTTAAGTTTGCTCAGCTAAAGAGAAGAAGTTGATGGGATACGGTGTCAAAAGCTTTCGCAATATCGATGAAGATGCAGTCAATGAGCAACGAGTGATCTAACGCCGAAAGAAGGTCATTGGTAAAGGCTATTAATTGGGTCTCACAGGAATGATATTTACGAAATCCGTGTTGGTAAGGTGAAAAGAAGAAATTTGATTCGAGGCAACTGATAAGATTAGTATAGATTATATGTTCGAGGAGTTTACACGGAACAGAAGTGAGGCTAATTGGTCTGTAGTAAAAGGGAGAATGAACATCACCAGACTTGTGCACTGGGACCACCTTGCCGATACCCCAGTCTGAAGGAAGGGCGCCACTTCGTAAAGACTGTGAGAATATGTATGACAAGATAATGGATGAGTATGCTTCAGTGCTTTTTAGAAACTTGTAGTTAATGGCGTCGACACCGGAGGAGGATGAGAGCTTGGCCTTGCGAATAAGTTTAGTAATGCCTTCTGATTCGATTGTAATATCATTCATTCGTTCAAACGGTACGGTGCAACAAGAAGGGAATGTTGTTGGTGTAGAATCTGTAAACGACAGGGAAAATGTGTTATTTAGGACGGTGCAACATTGGTGAGAGGGTACAGGTGTATCATCGGGTAGTCTTAATTGTACGTCATTGGTTCGGCGCATGGTAATCACGTTCCAAAATTTCCGTGGATTAGTGTTTAATAGATCAGGAAGTGTTTGCGTAAAAAACGTGTGTTTCGCGCTTGAGAGAGCGCGTTTGTATTCTGAAGCTGCGGAGAGATAAGAGGATAGTCTGTTGCTCGATCTGGAATGCTTGTAGTTGCGAAAGATGCGCTTTTTTATTATTAAGAAACCGTTTAAGCGTTAGGTTAAACCACGGCGACTTGTGCTGTGCCAATCGACGCAGTGGGATATACTTATCTGTTAGTTTTTTAACTATATCTTTGAATAAGCACCAATTATCATCAATGCTACGCTCCCAGAATTGCGGAAAATATGAATCGACAAAATTCGCAAGCTCCGAGTTAATTGCGTCAAAATTAGCTTTACTGTAGTCCCTAATTGTTTTGTAACACTTAGGCGGACGGGGTAGAGCGGAAGGAATGCTGAAGTGTATAACCGCGTGGTCGCTTAAACCGGGCAAAACAGTTAGGGAAGAGACAAAATCAGGTACCGTAGTCAAAATTAGGTCTAGCACATTGGCAGAGGAAGCGGTTACGCGCGTAGGGGTTGTTACAATTTGTGATAGATGGAATGTGTTACACAAGTCAAGAAATGCCAGACATTCCGAGGAACCATTGGTTACTACAGGCTGGTCTTCCCATGAGATTGCGGGAAAATTAAAGTCTCCCAAAAGAAAAATTGGAGCGCTAGGATACCTCATAGAAATTTTGCTCAAACAGTCAAATAGGTCAGCAGAAAAAGTATCTGCGGCGTTAGGTGCACGATAACATGCGCAGAACACTGCGTCTCTGTGGTTCACAGTGATGCTAACTGAGACGAATTCTAAAGAGGCGGGGACGGTGACAGGGATGGAATATAATACTAGGTCATCTGATACCGCAATCAGGGTTCCTCCGCCGATACGCTCACATCGGTCACTTCTGTATACGTTGTATACTTTTTTGCAAGTAAACAACTCGCAGTTGTCCAGTTTACTGGAAAGCCAAGTTTCAGTTAATATGACTACGTCGGCTGAGCAAGTGTCTATCAAGACAGACAAAGAATCACGTTTATTTACAATACTTCTAATGTTGGTGAAAAGAAATGAATAGTCATGTTTTCGTCGTGCCTGAACAGCCGAAGTTTCCTAGGACAATGATGAGGGTGGTACAGTGGCAGAAGAGGGAGGTACAGCGGCAGAAGTACATGCATCATCGCCAGTCGCAGACGAGAATGCGATATCGGCCGTGGTGCCGGGCATGTTCAAAGGTGTCACTTCACATACACTATCAGTTTGCGCAACATAGACATAACACCTTTTGTTAATGTAAAGCTTGTTGTACTTTAGGTTAAATTTCTGTCCACACGCGTTACCGAATTCAAGCAGCTTTTTCCTTGAAAGCCTCGTTGACTTGCAAAAATCCTCTTGCAAGGTTACACCACTGCCTTTCAGTTTGGATCGCTGGGACAAAACTTTATCCCTAGTTTTGAACGCAGCAAAATTAACAACCACAGGGCGGCACTTGTTCGCGACGTAACCGCCTAGCCTATGTGCTCGCGCGATGCCTTCGTCATTCAACTGCAGGGAAAATGTTTTCGCGAGAATAGCCCGCACTTTTTCTTCTGTTTGGGACCATGTCTCGGCGGGCGTGTCAGTTATTCCATGAAAAATAAGATTATCCCGTCGAGACCTATCCTCGTGATCGTCCAAGCGGGACTGAATGGCGGCATTCTCGCTACTAACAGTTTCTGCAACAAGGCGTTGAATATCGGTTGGAGCAGGAAGGCTTTCCAGCGAGCTTACCTTTAACTCGACCGCAGCTAGCCTGGTGTTAAGATTTGAGACTCGTTCTTCAAGCAGTTTTTGGCTAGCTTTAACTTCATTCAGGGAGGAAATCACTTCTAAGTGCCTTGATTCCATGGTTCGAGCGAGGGATTTTATTCGAGCGCAGTTTCAGATCATGCAGGGTAAGAGTGCGCTTGAAGTCCGCTTGCGTTTGAGTTTCCTTATTGTCAGACCTATGGGGGAAGGGGAGCGCTTGTTCCCTTGCCGTGATGCCTGTATATCGAGGTAGGCCGATAATAGTGCAGTGGGACTCTATGAACGGTCTAGAAGCCCTTGAGTTTAGTCTCGCTGAAGTCCCATACAGGGCACCATATGTGAGAGCACCAATAGACACAGCACGAGCCTTAGCGACGCATGAACTTTCTTGTGCCCCACCTTAGTTGTTAGAGAAGCGTTTATTGAAGTGTAGCATCGGTTTCTGTTGCTTTTTAAATTTGGTTAGCCAGATCTTTGAACTGTTGTCACTACCCAGCCGGATGCCAAGCGACCTTATGTGGCCACAAATGGGCAAGTGGAGTGCTATTTGCGATTTGGAGGGCCGCTGGTTTCGTAGAAGCCGAGGACTTGGTACGGTGAACAAGAACGTGTTCGGTTTTTTCAGGCGCTATCTCAAGCTCGAGTTGAGGCAGATGGTTCTCAAGGCTTGCGACAGCCGCCTGAAGTTCGGAAGTCATACTCCCCGTCTTATCGAAACATTACATGCTATCCATATCGTAAACCACCCACATGAATGGAGACACGGGCTGATGTCTCTTGTTCGAGTTGACGATCCGTACAGATTGTCGCCATATTAACGAGGACTGGTCCGAGTATAGACCCTTGAGGCACTCCGCTGTCCAGAAAGTAGTTACGGGCGACCAGCCTGAATGGGAACCATTAAGTTTTACGGGTATACTCTGGTGAAAGGGCGCAGATATTCTTGAGTTTTTTGGCTTGGATACTCTTGGGCCATTTCCTCTGGAATGGTGGTTTGACTGGCTCTTTCAAATGCCTTGCGTGTTTCGACGGCTAAAACATAGTCTGCTAGGCCAACGCTTGTTTGCCGAAAGATTAATAACGCGAAGAAGCGCCAGGCAGTCGTGTGTAACGAGATGAGGGCAAAAGCCGCTTTGGCATGGGTGAAAGCAAAGTTCAGCGTATTTCAGGAGGTTAAATTGTAGTCGGGAGTGGATGAGACGTTCTATTGATTTACACAGAGTAGAAGTAAGGGAAATTGGCCGCACGTTTGGGACAGTATCTGGGTCTTTTGTTTTTGGCATATTAGTTGTACGAGGGTACGTTTCAGGTACTCGGGGACCTCGCACATCTCCCTCAGCTTGTTAACGTGGGCTGGTAGTCGAGTCAGGGTAAAATCGTTTATGTTTCAAATTTGTTGCGAAGTAATGCCGTCATGACCAGGTGGAGAACGTATTTCTTTCTGCATTAAGGCCACCCTGTGCTCTGGCACAGCGAATGGAGAGTCCAGGTCCTCCCGTGAATCGGGAACCTGGATGACCGGTAGTGCGGAGGGGGGGTTTGGTGATTCCGTGTTGTGCGTTCACGCTGGATTTCAGTTCGGATAGCGTTGAGAGCCTGCGAGAGCTATGGGTCAATAATGATTTGTAATGTGGGAGTATCTGTGATGGCGGGGTACCGACTAGGGCACCTATTCATGCACGAAGCTTGTTTAATGTGCCTGGTGTTGGTTCCATTCTGAATCTTTGCGGCTAGGGCCTTCCTGATTTCTTGTTTTCAGTTTTGAGCTGGGGCATTTCTTCGCGTAATGCAGGCAGCTGGGACAGGACGGCGGCGTATAGCGCGGCTGGTTGAGAATCACAAGAACATTGTCTTGGGTTGGTGACGTATTCTGTATGCCCAAGAGATGCCCTTGGCAGAGTCCTTAGCGACTGTTTTATTGGAGAGGAGCCTGCAGGGGAAATTGGACTGACAGGAAGGTGGCCTAATTCGTCACATGCAGCACAATATACTATAGGTCCGCAATCTTCATCTGCGTCATGCGGTCTACCGCAGGTCCTGCACACCTTCTGGCTTGGACAGTACTTGGACACATGATCGATGTGGTTGCACATGCAACGTGCCATTCTATTGGGTACATAGGGGCTCACTTTAATAATGGTCATGTATTACTTCCCAGCTTTTGGCAAAGTTGGGAGTCGAATGTGACTACCACTTGGTTGGTTTTGCCGATGTGATGGGCCGAGAGAATTTCTGCGAGTTCACAGCGAAACCATTCGAAGATATCTTTATTGGAGTCTTCAGGCTTAACTGTAATTACTCCTTTTGTGACGCCGCTAGGTCGCCGCTATGTGGCGCAGTCCAGGTTTCATAGCCGCATATCGTGCTCCGTTTTTCTTTGCCCCTGCTTTTGCCGAGCGCCTTACCCGCCCGCGCAGTTATTACCCTTCGTTTCACGAAGCCTTCAGGATCATCTAGCCACCATCAGGGTCCCGGTCCGATGACGTGGTGGCCCCCCCGCCCATTCAAAAGTCCGAAGCACCGCGTCGCCTCGCTAAGACGACAGCGTCACCCTGGCACTCCGGGAATGCAAGACAGCACCAGGCCACTTCAGCCGATCACCACCGACGCTTCGCCGTTCTTCCAACCTCCTGCCTCCGATGCTGCTGCACCTTCTCCCATCATACTCAGTGCTATGGCCTACCCCGCAAGCCAAAATCTTGAAGTCGTCTCTGCAAACGCCGCGATGCCTGCTCCGAACGCTGTGAGTGGCGCCGACAGCGCAGGGCCGACGGCCCCGTTGCGGGCGTCTCCGTTCCTCACCGCAGATTGCGCCGCCATAGCGTCTCCGATGATGACCTTGGCCGCGGAACAAGCCAAGAGCCCTCCTCCCCCACCAACCGCGTCGCCGCTGGACGCTGCCGCCGGTACTGGACCTTTCGTAGCTACACCTTCTACCGTGTGTTCCGTTACCCAGTCCTTACGTAGTGCTGCCTCCTCCTGTGATAGACAAAAACATTCCATTAAGCCCGCCGTGCCTCCGACTGAAGACGCGTCGGCCGAAATGGATCTCACTCAGCCGCTAGGAGATGACGCGACAATGCAATCTTCGGAAAACGCCTGGACCACTGTTGGCTCCGCCCGTGAACCCGCTTCCACCGCCCGATCCCGCACCGAACTGACAACTGTCGGCATCCAACTTCCTCCAGGCACCCTTACACCCAAGCTACCTCTGTACGACTTGCTCACCGCTATTGCCTCCGCTGCACAACTTTCCTCCTAGGCAAGTGAAGAAATCACCCTCCAGGCGAAGCCCACTCAGAGCCTGTGTTACTGAAAACTCACTCCCCCCTTACCACTCACCTCCTACTCTCTCTCTCTCACGTTCGCCTTCATGGTAAGACCATCAGCATCAAACCTTATGCGCGCAGTCCTCCCATCTCCTGCCTCGGTGTCATGTCATCCATAACGTCGGCGGCCATTTCACTCCTCGTCAGATTATGCAGGAACTAGAGTCGTATACCACAGATATTCTTGCTGCACGCATGATGGGTAGCACCCAATCAGTTCTCATTACTTTTGCTGGCACCGTAATCCCCCGCTTCGTATATTTCAAACGTGTTGCTTTTCGGTGTCGCCCCCACAAGCCTAAACCTCCCACATGCACCCGCTGTCTCGCTCTGGGACACCGGGCTCACCAGTGCCCGCAGCATTGTGCTCCGGCCAAGTGCCGCCGTTGTGCTGCCCCTCTACCACCTGACCCTAGCACCCACGTATGCTCTCAGCCCTGGTGCATTCATTGCAAGGTGAAAACTCACCCCTCTCTTGACCCTACCTGCCCCTTCCTCCTCGTAAAGCAACGCACATGTGATAAAACTGCGTTTGAACGCCGCATAGCTTTGCGCCGGGTCACGCAGGACACCCCTTGCCTTCCGTCCTCTAAACCTGCATCTTACTCACCGGTCACACCCCAACCGGGCTCGTACGCTGCTAAACTGAAAGGACCGTCGGTGCCACCGCCCGCTTCCCCCAATGCTACACCCTCACCGTCCTTGAATGAGGAGAACCGTCACTCTTTCGACCTCCGACTCGCGATGCTCGAACGCCAGCTGCGTGAGCAGCAGCGCGTTTCCCAAGAATTGCAACAGCAGATTCAGTCTCTCACCGAAACACTCCAAGCAACCACCACCTCTCTTACCTCCCAACTTGCGCAGCTCAATCAGCACCTTGCCACGTTCACCACAACTACCTCTGCAACCCAACTCATGCCTTTGGCAAACTTAGTCGAAAGCACGTCCACCACCCAGCACACTCGATTGGTTCAGCTCGAAACCTCCATCCTCAAAGTTCTTACCGCGCTGAATGCCCAATCCGAGCAACTTAAGTCATTTGGTTCCATTGCTATTTCTTTACACGAATCACTCCCCCCGGCTAAGAAAAAGGACCGTCCTTCTACATCCACCGCTACCTAGATGTCCAGTGCTGAGGGTTTGGAGGTGGTGCAGTGGAACTGCCGAAACTTACGCAATAATAAGACGCCTCTCCATCAGTACCTCCTTAACCGCCATTTTCTCCATCATTTTCTTTTGATACAAGAGGCCCGTGCCACTAGTGCCATCCCAGGTTATCGCGCCCATCATGCCGCTACAAGCACGCCGCTAGCATCCATTTATGTGCGTGGCGACATGCTCGTGGAACCACTGGACATACCCTGTACCCTTCTCAAATATTTAGTCGGCGTGGTCTATTATGATCCTTCTTCTAAAATCTCACTGGCCCTTCTCTCTTTCTACAACCCGCCTGTAACTTCCTCTTTATTCAGTGCGCTAGGCAAGTTCCTTCACTCACTTCCGTCCACCACCAATCTAATCCTTTGGGGTGACTTCAATGCACTTCACACTCTTTGGGGCTACCCGCAGACCCTCAAACCTGGCCGCCTTCTCCACTGTCTTGTACAAGAACGCCACCTCACCCTTCTTAATACTCCGGGCTCCCCTACCAGAGCCGGCACTACCTCACCGCAGCCCACGACACCCGACCTTACTTTCTCTCGGGGCCACTTTCAGTTCAGTGGCGGGTCACAGCGGAAAACCTCCTCAGCGACCATTTTCTGATTCATCTTTCCATATCCGTTTCCCACATCCCGCGACGTCGCCTCGTCAGTCACATTGACTGGGACGCCTTCCCCACGGCTCTGGCCTCCCACTCTTTTGAGTCGTATGAGAACTGGACGTCGGGCATTGCCGCTGCGCTTTCGAGCAGCAGTCGTCGTGCTCGCATCCGTCATCCAATCCAAAACCCGGACCCTCACTTTCTTCGTTTATGGCGTCACCGTAAACGACTGCAGCGCTCCTTCCGCTCCCAACCCCAAAATACTCAGCTCGCTTCCAGAATCGCTGCTCTACGAGACGAGATTGTTGCCCTCTGCGCTTCCCTCGAACATTCTCGATGGAGTGCTCTCTGCGACAATCTTGACTCTGGTTTGCACTCACGATCGACATGGTCTCTTTTTAAATCTCTCCTAGGCACTACGCCCACGCTTGCTCCCACTTTAGCTAAAGCTGTTGCTCAAGGAACAGCCTCCGACCTCTTGAACCAACCAGCCTCTCTTTATCTCCCGCCCCCTCTTACTCCTAGCTATATGGACTACTCAGGTGAACCTAATTCTGATCTGGACCGCCCCTTCACTCTTCGGGAGCTCGAGGCGGCCCTGGTTGGAAATGCTAAGCGTTCTGCTCCTGGAGAAGACGCCATCACATACACGGCTCTCCGCAACTTCCCCGACAATGCGAAAGAGTTCCTCCTCCGGACTTTCGCGGGTTCGATTCCCGGCCGCGGTGGCAGCTTTTCTGATGGAGGCGAAAAGCAAAAACGCCCGTGTGTACGATATTTCGGCGCACGTTAAAGATCCCCAGGTGGCCGAAATTAATCCGGAGCCCTCCACTACGGCGCGCCTCATCGCCTGCGTTGCGTCGGCGCGTGAAACCCTACGACCAACCAACCATCCTCCTCCGGATTTTAATCAAGCTTGGGACAGTGGCAGCCTACCTAGCACCTGGGCGTCTTCCCTTATTACCATGATTCGCAAACCTGGAAGACCTCCTTCCATCGCTAACCTTCGGCCTATATCCTTAACGTCATGCGTTGGTAAGACCCTTGAGCGTATGGCTCTGACTCGCCTCTCTGATTTTCTCGAAAAGAGGGACTTCTTCCCTCATTCTCTCATCGGATTCCGTCGCCGTGTCGGTGCTCAAGATATGTTTTTACTTCTCCAGCACACCTTTCTCTCTTCCACCCCCACCCAAATCCACGCTCTTGTAACCGTCGATGTCCGTAAAGCCTTTGACGGTGTGTTCCATGACCATACCTTGGCACAGCTTGCCGCAATGTCCTGCGGCTCCCGCGTGTACTCCTATCGCTGCTCCTTCCTCTCTCACCGAGTGGCTCGCTTTCAAGTCGACTCTCATCTGTCCGACCCCCGCCACATCACTGGAGGCACTCCTCAGGGTGCTGTTCTTTCCCCCACCCTTTTAAATATTGCTATGACTCCCCTGGCTTCCCAAGTATCTGAAATCCCTGATCTTCATCACATTTTTTACGCCGACGACATCACCCTTTGGTGTTCATCTGGCTCTCCGGGCCATGTGCAGAGCACCCTGCAACGTGGCTTGGATCTCATCGACTCTTTTCTCACCGCTGTTGGTCTTTCCCCTGCTCCGGAAAAGTCCGAGCTTCTCCTTCTCAACCGTTCCTCTTACCAGCGCGCCCACAATTCCCTGATCTCTCTCCATATTTCTGGTTCTCCCATTCCTGTCGTCACCAAATGCAAGGTTCTTGGTTTTCCTTTGCATGCAACCAAGAACATACAAGCCCCACACAGTGCCGTCGCGACCTGCCACTCGGTAACCCACCTTCTACGTCGTGTAGTCACTCGACGGGCTGGTCTTCACGAAGCTAATGCCTGCAGGGTTGCTCACGCCCTCGCGCTCAACAAGTTCTTATACTTTATCCCTTACATCTCCTTCACCAACACTCAACTCAATACCCTTGAGACCGCCTTGGTGGGACTCTACAAAGCAGCACTGAACCTCCCTATCACCACTTCTACAGATAAGTTTTTTGCCACGGGCCTCTTTCATTCCCTTCGCTCTCTCCTCAATCTCCATCGAGATTCCCAGATTTCTCGGCTCTCCCTTACCCGTCAAGGTCAATGGTTACTGGTTCAGGCGGGTATATCTCCGATTCCCGTCTCCCCTATTACCCCTCCCGACGCAATTTCGGCGCCCAACCTTCGTATTCTCCCTCTCCCGTCAAACATGTCCCCTGTCCTTCATGCAGGTCGTCGTCATGCGGCCGCGCAACATCATTCTCCTCTTTTCGCGACCCAGGGAATTGCTTACACAGATGCCTCCTTTGTGGCGCCTCGAGGCTCGTGCGGTTACATTCTGTACCACCCTCACCTTGCTGAAGCAGAAACCCACACTAGCGGCCCGTAACTTCACCCTCCGGAAGCAATGTCTCTTGAGGTTCTCGCCATTGCCCATGCCCTTCTGTCCTTTGCTTCTCTCCCCTCCGTCCCCGAATACACAGTCTTTTCTGACTCTCACGCCGCTATTATACAGATACAAAATCGCTCACTACCTTCTATCATTCAAGAGGTGGTCGAACAACCGGTCTCCGCTCTACAGCCATCCATCGTTTTCCTCCGTTGGGTCCCTGGACATTCCGGGATTGACGGCAATGAGTTGGCGCATCAACGCGCCCGTGAAACTCTTCACCGGGCACCCTTGATCCCCTGGCCCGGGCCCTCGGAGGACGGTGCGAGGCTCTCCCTTCGCCGTACCATCAAGGAGGTCTACCTTCAGTTCCGTCTTGACAAGCGCCTCTACCCGCCTCCTCACCCATCACTCACCGTAACGGAGGCTCGACTCCTCCGGAACATCGAAATGAATGTCCTGATCACTCCCTCCCGCCTTTTCCTCTATCGCTATAGGTCTGACCCCTCTTGTCCCAACTGCCCCACTGCCTACGCTGATTTACCTCTTTGCTTATTCTACTGCCCGGTGGCTCAGCTATCCGACTCCTATCCCTCCCCATTCCTTTCCATCACCACCTGGACCGACTGACTTGGCTCTGCAGGAGAAGAAGAACAGCGCAGACTGGTCGCCCAGGTGGTGGACATGCTCGGCCTGTAACCTCGGCCGAATAAAGGTCTTTTCTCTCTCTCTCTCCTTTTTTGGTATGTGGCAGCACGGGGATTTCTTAACCTGAATTGGGATAGAGGTGCATTTGTCATTTTGTTTGATTTCGGTAGTAGCCAGGATGCGTGAAGCATGTTCGTCATCGTAAAGAGTGATTTGAATGCAATTGACCGCGGCGTCATACTTATGATAGGCTATCTCGGAATGAAAGGCTTGTGGGGCCGTAGTGCCAATAAGGTTAGCGGAGGCTCTCTTAGATATTTCGTGAATGTGAGTTTCCGATAGTGGCCTTCGTTCTAACAGTGAGAGGGGTAGACTTACCGGGTAAGTCTTGGTCACGGGGGTTGTTCTGGTACTCGTGTTGCACTACCAAGAAGTCCAGGGTGCTGGCTGGCTGGGTGAACCGGACCCTTGGTCGCGTTCCATTTCGTCAACAGGTTCTGGTTGTTGGTCGGCATCAGCAGAAGTGGTTGTTAGTTGCAGCAACGAGGGGCGAAGACCATCTTGAATAAGCGGATCCCCGCCGAACGTCGAGGAAGACGCCGCGTTCGTCGGCGCTCGCAGCCTCGCGGGCCGGTGCAGTGGCGGTGCAACCGACGGTGTGGAAGCGCGTTAGGCTTAGCTTCACCCAAAACCAAACAGGGTTATGAGGGGTCCCAGAGGGGCCGTTCTAAGACAAGATTATCACCTTCGCGCAGCGCTGCACTTCACGAGTACGTTGGTACCCTTTTCAACAAGGAGAGAACACAATGTCCGCAGCAGATGCCACTTAGAAGCGAAGCAGACCTGAGTGCCATTCATACAGGCGGCGATTGCAGCATCCCCGCCGAGTAATAAAAAGAAAAAAGTTCGCAAGGAACCATTCAAATACGAATTAAAATAGCGAGAAACAGTGTAGCGCCATGCATTTCCTCAAACATGCAGATTTGGTGAAGGAAATGCTCAAGATCGTACACCAGCATAAATGGACATAAGTGGTCGAACATAATTTTTATAAACCGTAAAATAGAGAAAATTTGTAAAACTAAGTTTTCAAACTAATGAACCGATAAAAACAAAAATATACGTATCATATACATCTTCCCCCATGAAAAAAGACCGCTCCTAATCTGCTCCCGCCTAATTCATCTCAAATGATGGAATTCGACCGGGCAGCGAGCCGTGAGTTAAATCAACCAACTTCCCTCCGCCACGCAATCACGTTGATACCTGGAAAACACCCGTGCCTCAAACCTTCTTCAGAATATCGCATCCTATATACCCCAGGTGGAGGCTTTCTGGCTAAGCCAGTTTGGAACGACTCACGAGTACGGGAGCGATCGCAGCGCTCTGGCCCACTGCGGTGCTTGCGGCCCAGCTGCTGTCTCCCGTGCTCGAACTAAGCCTAGGCATGACCGACAGGGAGCCGATTGCACCCGCCCGAGAAGACACTATCCATGAAGACAAATAATGCACGTACGAAATTGAAATGAACGTTGCAATTGGTTGTGCACCCAGTTCATAACCAAGAGCGAAGGAAAAAAAACCAAAGCGATCCACGAGGGCTTTGAAAAAATCAGGGAGGCGATATATGTCGTGCTGCTGAATACTCGAACCGCACTGCCGTGGCAATAACGGCGGTTGACCAGCACGGCCACCTGAGGGAAAAGACTGGGGAAGAAGCGGCCATTGCCATGGCGCTAGCGTCACCCCAAGCAAAAAATATAATCAGTGACTCCAAGACGGCAATCAGAGACTTCTCGAGAGGACGCATAACCACTGAAGCGCTGAAGAATAATAATAGATATAGAGAAGAAGGGCTCAGAAGTGTACACCTAGTATGGGCACCAGCTCACACAGGCCTACCCGGCCATGAGGACGCTCACAACCTAGCTCGAGGAATAACAAGCTGACCCAGCGCAAGAAGCACAACAGAGCAGCCCTCGCCCAGAACCGGCAGTGAACCCATGGTCACGTACATGGAAAGTATCGATCATTACCGATTAGGGAGGGTAAAATGCTCAGAGGCACACAAAACATTAGATAAAAACAATCAGTTGCCTGGAGACTACTACAGACGGGGATGTACCCCCACGCCACACTGTGCAATCACTATTATCCAGAACTGCACAGAGACAGATGTAAAAACTGCACAGGAAGGCCTGACCTGAACCACATGCTATCGGCCACCCTGCCTTCACCACCACAGATAAAGCTCGGTCACCGAGTCCCAATGTTGGGCTGTCCGGATGGCCAAGGCAGCCGCAAAGGAGCAGGGGCTCCCGTCTGACGGCTGAAGAAGGGGGAAGGGACTTCCAGCCTATTCAGCCCCTGACCCATCCTGGGAAAACAAAATTCCTCCTCCTGACTGTCGGGTATAGACTGGTAATTACTACCTGTTAGTTTGATAAAGTTGCTTTAGGCCGGAGTAACAACGCTCTGATATTATTCTGGATTACTAGCAAGCGGTCATGGTACCGTGTTTTGAAAAATAAAATTTAGCTTGGTTTACCGCAAAAAGGTACTCGATATTAGCGGCTTTCTACGCGTCCCAGCACACAGTCGAGCTTCTAGATTTCTTTGCAGCTCGGTATAATCTTTTTTTGCGATTTGACAGCCTCACTAGATAAGTGTAATATCATGACGTTTCAGTAGTCGTTTTAAGGCTGCGCGAATGAATATACTTGAGAACTAGTCCATGTAACTTAGTTTTCCACGTGTTGCCTTTATGCTCCACTGAGTTCTCTTGGAAGTTTTCAATGAGTTGATGTACAAATATTGAGAGTTCACTATCCATGGCTTCAAAGCTTGCCCTAGAGTAATCATCAATTTCTTTCGTGGTATGTATGTTTTTGGGCACTGGAAGGTTAACCTCAAATGGTAGAGTTACGTAGTTGCTCAGGGCGGGTACATAGGCTATCTCCGAAACTACTTCTGGACATGTTGTTAGTATTAAATCATACCTCTTGTTATTCTGGTTGCCGCAGTGACCTTTTGGGAAAAACTAAACAAAAAAGAGAGGTCTAGGAATTCATTGGTATACTTTTGATGCCCAGCGTTGCTCAGGAGCAAGAACTCAAACAATATTTTTTTGCTCTCGCACTTTGTGTTTTTTTACAGTTAACACCATCTATCGATACACTAAGGATCCCGAACCTTCAAACATTAAAGAGAGGGCAGCACGTACCTCCGAGGACTAAAAGAATTGTTCACTTCGTGGGAACTGGCATCGCGCACGGGTGGCTCAATGGGCTAGTGACAGGTAACTGGGATTGCGCAATTTCATTGTTATTACAAATTATAGCAATACAAACATTACTCTAATTATCTTTACTTGAACCATAAATCATGTTGATCAAGGTAGCTCTCTTGTTCAAGTGATATATGGAGAGCCAGTCCTCAGTGTTTCCCAGTGCCCAGTGGGTCCTAGTGTCCGTCCTATTAAACAGAATTTTTTATGACTTGATATTCGTGATGTCTGAAGTAATTTAGATCATAAAAAACTTCTCTCACGATTAGGCAAGGTAATGAAGTTTTGGGAATGAAAGGGGTATACGAAGTTTGCGCACTAGATACTGGCGGAGGAAATAACCAGGAAATATTTAAAACGTTGAAGTAACCCCTAAGAAAAATTCAAGCAGACGGGTGTAGTGTAGTGGCAATGTAAAGTGCGACGTGTAATTCGTCTTTAAGGGACCCTACAACACTTTTGATAAGCGCGTACACTCTTTCCTTCGCATCTGGAACTGCTGCGATAGCTATAGTTATCAGCACGGAGCGGCACTGCGTGATTTGCTCGTCGCGCACCAGATACGCCTTCCATGTCTGCTTTGTTTTTGTGGCGTTTTTTTAAAGTTGCCATCGAAAAGCGTTCATTGCTGCAACTGAAGGAAAACCTCCCAACAGCCGCTACATGGCCTTAGTTACGTAATTCAAGGCGTAAGGCGTAGAAGAACGTCAAGACCGGCAAAGAAAGGAAAATCTTCTGAGCGAGTTTACAAGTTATCTCATGGGCATATAGCAAGAATTTTTGGCTGATGTACTTTACGACATCCTGTTCTAAGTATTGGGTGTGCTGGGTGAATACGTTCTGAAAGCAGGTACGTCTTCACAAACGTTGAAAAAAGTGTTGTTGGGTCCCTTCAAAAGCTCATAATTACGCTGACGAGTGGCAGCCGACTGAAAAAAATCAACCTCGGTGACCTATTTGAACGCATACCCGAACATTTTCTTGTGCACTATTAACGCGAAGTACATGCAGCTGTAGGTATTTCTTGATAGCAAGCAGCACACCACCGCCTGGGCGCGAAGTCCGGCCACAGCGATAGGTTGAGAAGGACGATACCTCATTCAGGAATTCACGGTCATTAACATTGGAATGAAGTCATTTTCAATTTGAGCGATGTCGTCAGCATTGGAAATGTCGGCCAGGGAGTGGAAAGATTCACTCTGGTTTGTGATACTTCGAAGGTTTACACGGAGAACGGTTATGCGTGGGTCCGACAACGACGCACCAGCCCCCCTCAAGGCATCCTAGCTGTCATCACCGAGTGCAACCTCAGCAATATTGACGTCCGAGGGTGCGGGTGTCGCTTCATAATGCTGTCGTACATATCGCATTTATTTTTTGCAAAAAAGGCTTTTGTGCGGTAGTTTGAAAGACAATATTTGTGGCAGGTGTTTAACGAACTTGATAAGTTTTACGTTTGTTTCGCACCAACCACGTGGCTGGTGACCAGACATCCGAAATAGATTTTTTAGCTTTTACTTTGGTCGGGCGGAAAAAATGTTTTCTTTGAATCTAAAGTTGGCCAGTTTCATGATGACAGGACAGCTTTTCGCTGAATGGAACATACCAAGGCGATGTGCGCGTTAAACTGCATTAGGGGCAGTTTGCTTGAAAAAACTGCTAGCGTTGTTCATTCAGTATGTTGCCATTTTTCGCACGAGTTGGGAATGCGATGAAAAATTACACTATTCCGCCTTCCGCGACCCCCCAGAATATGAAGCCGAGGGTGTAGCACCTTTGCTGCACCGCTGCTCACTCTGTGGCTTATTCGATGACCGCAAGATAGACACTCTTGCTAGGCATTGTTAATGACACCTGGATTCTGTTTTTTCCGCGGCAAAGAGTGCATGTTACCGCTTCCAAATAATATTTGTAAGCGTTAACATGCTGTTCCCACGTCAGGCGTAAGCATGCTCTACAGACCTCCAGTACTAGCGAACATGGTGAAGGTTCCGTGCAACACACTCGGAACTATCGACGCCTGGATGAGCGGTGACTATATTCTCGTCTGCACTCTCGTTTCAGGAAGAAGTTTTCGCTAGCTTTGGGGGTATACAAGGCACATCACGAAAGCAAAGTTTCTATACAAACAGAAAACAAGCTTACTTGTGAAGTCAAGGAACGCAATGTCATCCAACATAATAAACCTCTACCGCTCGATGGCATTGAGATGGTCGGATTTCATGTTTGGAGATTCGAACGCACGAAAAATGCCCTAGAGGTATGGGGGCTTTTGTACTTTAATGTGTTATGCCCTAAAGCTTTGCGCGGTCCCATTTTTAAGCCGTAGTTGTGTCTCTGTAGGTTTTTTGCTAATGGGGAGCTTTGTTATCTGCTCACTATCCCTCACTTGTTTAGTGTTTAGGGAAATGTCTTCAGCAACGTCGCTGCAGGGTAACAAAGCGTACTTTGTGCGTATGTTCACGTTTGTAAGCACGTTCTAAGCTTCACCGAGTTCTTCACGGCTGCAAGTCATCATGCGCAACACTACGGTAAGCAACATCTGTTTTGTCGTCGTACACGTATTTTAGAGGTGCACGAAGGTCGTTTTAGGTTTTTGTATAAAACTTTAATACTTGCTGAAGAATAAATACAACACTTATCATAAGGGTTGTATTTGGAGCAGGTTCTAAAGGTTGGAGGAGCGTAAAAATAAAGCGAAATGCTTTTGTGCGTTGGTTTTCAGCGCTGTGAGTGCGGTAGGGTATTGGTAAACTACAGGGGTATTTGCAAGGTAAGGCATCTCGTGAGGGCTTGAAGGCCTGAGATCAGTCCCAAAACTGGGAGAGTTGTTCTGCGAGGTTGTTCAAAAGCATCAATAAAACTTCGTGATGACTGAGAGAATATAAAGTGATTAACACATCAGGAGCTCCAGAATATACAAAGCATCACTCCGTTTCAGCGCCACCAACGGCCTCCCTAAAAAGAAAGCGAAGCGTTCACTCTGCATAATTACTGCGAAAAGCGTATCAAACGATCAGTGTGTGTAGCAATGACCAATGACCACTACCTGTAGCAATGACCGCATGACCTGAATACGCCCTTGTGGCACGATAAGTAGCAACGCCACCAAGTAATTTCCATTCTTCCTCGCTGAACACCGTCACCCTATCTCAAGGTTGTCGCTTATTTGTCTTGGCGACGGGCAGTTGATCAATCGAAAGTCGAGGAAAAACATGTTAATTTATAAATGCAAAAACAGGAAGGGCCTGACGAAAAATAAGCAGGACTAGTACAAATAATGTACATGTAATGTAATGTAATGTAATGTAATGTAATGTTGGGTCGCCTAAATAGTTCTTAAGCATTAAGGGCTGTTTTCGGTGACCATGACGCGCCAGATGAATTTCCAGCAGTGCATAGTTTTTCCCAAACATTTCCTCTACGGACGGGATCCTGTTTCTTGCGCCTCGCCCACCGCAGCGCACCCATCCTTCCTATTTTCCTCATAGCGTCCGAATGCAATAACGCGAAGAACAAAATGAAGTTGCAAGAAAATCTGTGAAAATTCCCTACGCACTCATAGGCTACAACACACTCAAAGAAAAATGGCATTATTTCAATAAATCCGCAGGGAAGTGCCACACATTTGGCTATAAAATTCACGCCATGTTGCCGCTTAAAGCCGCTGTAGTGGGTAAGCATTACTATGACTTTAAAAAAGCAAGGAAAACTAATACGAGGCGCTAATTTCTAGCAACGATTTCGAGACGCCAGCGTATATAAGCATTGCACGATGTGACACACGTGCCAAGGCTGGCTTAGTCACGCTATCCCCTGCACAAGCAACCCCGTTCTTTTTCTGGTTGTGCTGCTGAAGACGTGAAAGCATTTGTGACGCGCACTATGCTTTAGGAACATAATTTAGGCTATCCCCTGCACAATCAACCGCGTTCTTTTTCTGGTTGTGCTGCTGAAGTTGTGAAAGCATTTGTGATGCGCACTATGCTTTAGGCACATAATTTAGGCACATTTGTGCCTAAATTATGTTCCTGTCGGCTGCTGTCTGCGTTCGGCAATTGAGGCGTTCTTTTAAATCAGCCAGGTCAACCTAACTCGCATTTGAGTAACAAGCAGGAGTTTGTTACCGGACCTAAATGCAATGCCCTCAAAACTATTATAAAATATATTGTATATGTCAGCTAGGAGAGGTTTATGACGAAAAGTAATTAGAAATTATGCCCTGAATTTGAGAAATAATGGGGTGATAAGTTTGGATTTGGCTAATATAAAATTAAAATACTCAAGATGATGTCGTATTCTGAATAATACATTATTTAAAGTGACTTTCAAGCATGGTGCAATGCAGGTTTTGGTGGAAAAGGCATTATAAATATGCAACAGGGCATCAAGAACAATCAAATTACAAATGGGGAACAGGTGAGTTAGCAGCTCTTTTGGAACTCTTCCCCACGTTAATTGTCTTTTGCAGGCCTGAACGCACTCACGAAGCAAGCAAGCTATTCAATGTTTTGCCATAAATTTCCAGAACGTTTCACAAGAAGGATGATGATGATGTTCTTTGGTGAATGGCACATACGCCAACAGGGCATCCACCAAACATTAGGGTTAAGAAAAAAGACATTTATTTACATGCTCCAGCAAATAGTAAGTTTAGAGAGGTTGTCACTACCTTTTCGAAGTAACTTCCAAGATTAAAACTAAATATAGATAATTGGGAAGACCTCAAATCTGTTACGTAAATTTCACCGTAAAGGAATCCAATCAGAGCGTTAATCGATTTGAGTTTTCTATAAAGCTCAGAAGGGCTGAGCACATATCCCCAATGCAAAACCCTGTCTCAGACACCCCAAGCGAGAAGAGTATTGGGACAGATAATATATTCTCCAGGCTGCAAAGAGGCCCTTCAAGGAACTCAACTGCGATTGTAGCAAAACGCGGACAGGCTGCAGCATGTAAGGGTCGACGGACATTTCTTCCTTACAGTACCTACTAAGAGGAGATTGTGTTAAAGGTAACCTATAAAGATTCCTGTTTAATTGTGGAACACCAGAGCGGGTAGAGATTAAGCCTCAAGTTCACAGGATGGGTACCAATCTGGATTCCATGGAAAGTTAAGGTGATGAGTATACCAATGATAATACAACGAATTCCTGCTGGCCTTGAGGTTTTGGCATTCTACGATACCTTGGCACCGGAATTAACGCGGTTGGCTGGATGATTTCTACGAGTGTCCCAGAGAGCCCTATCCGTGCCAACGAGTCAGCAGCTTTGTTTAAAAAAATCCCCGCATGCCCAGGAACCCAAAGAAGAGTAAACTCAGTCAGTTGAGGTGGCACAACAAAATTAAATGTTTGTTGAAGGGGGACCTTTTTTAGGAGCAGCTAAGGCAGAGCACTCATAGACGCTGTGTTATTACAGTCGACGAACGTAACTTCTATATTGCCCATACAATCGCTAAAAATTCAGCATAAAACATGGGAATAGAATCATCTACACGGATCAAAAAGGACCAGTTAAGGAAGGGAGAAAATATACCTATTCCTGACTTTCCTTCGCACTGTGAGCGATCTGTGGCAATAATCGCATCAGGCTGAATGCTGGCCAAATGATCTTCGAGGAGCCTATTGAGTAGATGAGAAGGCAATAGTTTGGCATTCTTGGGTAAGATGTTGTGGAAGTTCATCTGAAAGGGAGTAGGTCCACCAATAAGAGCGGTGATCCCATTTATCAGTACCCGTAATAAATAAGTTAATATTTGCACTAAGCTACATTGCGGGCGACATGATCGAGGGCACTGTCTTGAATAAAATGGAGCCCGTTCCGTCATAAGAATGAAAATCGACTTTTTAGGAAGGTAGTCGCAGTGAGTATACAATGTCTGGTTAACAGTGAAGGGATGCGGGCTTCTATAGCATATACCGCATTATCCGCACATTTAGGCGATCCCGTTCCAGGAGGACTACTCGATGTCACTTGTATGTCGCAGAACAACAGAATAACACCCATCCATACTCTCAAATAGGACGAACATACACCCGGTATATTATAAGTGCCTTCCTGCACATACCTTTCTTTTTATGGCTGAGACACCAGAACATTCGTGCTGCACGCGCACCTTTAAGAGCTGTAATACGTATATGGGGGATCCAGTCAAGCCCGCTGGTATATCTGATCCCAAGATACTGTAATTACTGGACCTGCAGGATGATGTATTCGCGATAACAAACAGCGATATACGCTGGCGGAGAGACTGGACAGACTAGACTAAGAAGTACTACCGTTTGCGCACTAGAATCGTCTATCTTTTAAAAATCGACAAAGCTACTCAATTATGAATTTCGGAAAATTTCAGCTGACTAATCCACACAGCAAGGTCAGATATTTGACACCGCCGTAGGCTTTAGCAATATCTAGAGCCACCAAAGGAGCAACCTGGCTATTGCGACGGGCAAATTTTGTACGGCTTTCAATGTCGACGTCGCACTCCAAATGAAACCGCCAGGGCGAAAGCCAATTCGGCATGGGCCGATTATGTGTTGCGGACACTAACTGAATAATACGGTGATTAAAAATCCGGTCAAATTATTTGACGATGTTAGATGTCAAACATATAGGTCTTATGTTGTCAATCCAAAAGCATTGACTAACATTTGTAAGTACTGAAAATATTTTAGAGATGCGCCACGGATCAGGGACCGAGGTAGGTTTGAGGGAATGTGTTTCTATATTCAGGAATTCTTGCGACGCCTAGTGGAGAAACACCTTCAGCATTTCGGTAGTAATTCCTTCCAAACCAGGGGTAGCAGAAGCCCATTTTGCCATGGTATCAAACAGTTCAGCGAGTGTTACCTTTACACAGTCATTTGCTGCATCTGGCGGAGAAAAGGAGATCGCATAAGCAGATAAGAAACGATTCTGCAGACCAACAGCAATCGATTCGAGGCACTCAGAGAGTTCCCTATTCGATAATACCAACAAGTTTGAATTATGTGAAGAGGGAACAGCTTTCCTAGGTCGAAGGAACTGCTCGAGTAGTCAGTCGCCAGGCCCCACGGGTCTTTCCCGGATGCATTAGCAGAGACGCCCGGTCGGTCCTGCTTCGCCTACGCCTCAATTGCTGCAACGTGGGAGCGCGCTTCCACCACCAACGCCGCCAGGCGTCCCCTACCTGCGCCGACTGCCCAGAGCCCGAGACGCTAGAGCACTTACAGTGCTCTTGCCGCCAGCACAACACCGCGAGGGCAGAACTCTGGGCCGCACTCCAGCGACTCGGTGCCCCAAGCCACAAGTTAGAAGACTTCCTGTTCCCCACGGGACCGGACGCCATCTGACGGGAGGTCCTCCAGCACCTACTCAACTTCCTGGCTACAACAGGACTAGCGCTGCGTTTGTAGCCATCGAGCCATAGACAAAACGAACGCGATATACACTATCCCCCCCCCTCTCCCACCGCTCTTGTCTTCCCCTTCCCCTTCCTATCTTTTAAAACCCCAATACCCTTCCCTAAACTGGGTTTTATAAGGGTGAATTCCCCGTTGAGTTCAACAATATCCCAAGGCCTTTTCTGTTCCCTCCTTTGTTATTAAATTACCATAACCACCACCAAGGGAAAAAGGGCACGCTTATTATCAGACTTGGAGAGAAACAAGCATGCTGCTGGTCATAAAATTCTTTCAGTGGAAACAGCTCCATTGAATATTGAGGACGAATATTTGTAATTGCACCAGTCAAGTGGGTTGTGGCAAAGCATCACTGCGAGCCAGTCCAGTTGGAACTCATTCATTGTGGATTCATTGTGGGTTCAAACGTCGACAAAAAAGTGTACACGAAGTGGGTGCTACACGCGTTTATGTTACGAGGCAAGGGGATGATGCTCACTTTAGAAGTACCCGCTAATAATATGCTGCAGTACCTAGATACAAAATTAGCCTTTCAATCGGATCAGGTATGGCGGTCGTATTCTCCTCGTGCTGGAAAGCCTCTGCTTAGCTATGCCTCAGAACATTCGAGGTTGGTGAAAAATGGGATTGCTGAGGCCTGCTTAAGTTCCGCCTTATTTAAGTCGTGTTGGCACGCAATGAACGACGCATTCGGACAACAAATACGCCGTTTGCGAAACGCTGGCTATCCGCAAAACGTTTTGCTGGCATCGTGCGGCCGGTTGCTCCGAAAGTTAAAACAGGAAAAACAACGTACAACGGAAGGAAGCAGGCCCAGAGAGGAACGGTCTAAGGTTTCTGTAACACCTGACGTGCATGAACTCTCTCATCGAATTAAGGAGGTGGCAAAAAATTACAATATAAAGGTGGTGTTTTTACCAAAGAACAAAACAGGAGGTGTTTCATGGACAAACAAAAGTATGAAAAAGGAAAATGAAGGAAAAAATGACATTACTGTAAGGCATAGAAAGAAATTTGTGGATTGTATAAAAGATGTCGTGTACGGGATACCTACGACGTGCTGTCAAGAATATGTTGGGCAGACCGGCAGGTGCATAAACATAAGACTAAAATTGCACTTGTTTAGTTTAAAGGACGGCCGTGCACGCATTTGGCCTTACATTGCAACACGTGTGGATGTACATACACCCTTCTGCGACAAAACTGTCCTTTTGTTCAAACACCAGGATAAAACTTCAAGAGAAATCGTAGCGGCATTTCATATTTCTCATCAAAAAGAAGATTTTGAAAGCAAACCCTCTGTAACCTTGTTATATAAAAAACTTTCTGCTACGATCCCGGTTGGTGTGAATTTTTGAGTTTACACGTTTTTGCGATGTGCGCCTTCCATGGGTTCCTGTACTGGTGTGCGCAGTGTTGTGGGGTAGAAAAGTCTGCGTTTTTTGATTAAATCACTCAGTTGATAGAAGTCCGTGTGTTCCTTCCTTTGTCCCCGCTTCTGTGCGCTAAACGTTTAAAATATGGCAAAGCATTTTCCTCGCCGCCTTTCTGCGTTTGTAGCTACGTGCACATTCTTTGTTCCACTTGGGGCTCGGAGACATGCACTTCTTCGACCTAACTTGAAATTAGGAAGATTCGCTGAAGTAGTAAGGGAATCGCATAGAGCTGTAGCCCTTTCAGGTGGACTCTCTGCGGCCAGAGCTGCAATGGCGTCCTGAAGAGAGATCTCAAACTTACTGCAGTTTGCAAAAGTGAGGCTCTACCAATCGTGTGACCCAATAAGACACAAGGTCTCAAAAACTATTGGAACATGGTCACTGCTGGAACTCTCGCCAACTGTCGACCAGGAAGATACTGAAGCACCACGTGAAAAAATAGTTAAGTCGAGCAAAAATCGCGTCAGTCCCTGGATATAGGTTGAAGAATCCGAATTCATACAAACGAAATTATTGTTTCTCATCCAATCGAACAAGCAAATTCAACAGGAGTCTGTTCTGAAGCCCCACCTAACATGGTGGTAATTTAGGTCCACAGCTAAAATAACGGGAGGGGCTACTGAAGCGAGAGCGAAGACGAGTGAGTAGGTATTTATCCCACCCCTAGGAAAGTAAACATTGACAAAGGAGTACGGCAGACTACCCGGCAGCCTTATCTCCAACACTAAAATTTCAGATTCTGAGCGCCAAAGCTCAAAAGACATTTTAGCCAAATGAGAAAATTCCCTAGAAACCAGAATCAAATACCCACCACCCAGAGACGGAAGATCTAGTCTAAAAGTACGGAAATTACTACTAGTAAAAGGGGGCGCTGTCAAAACAGCACACGACGAAAGGGCACGCGACAGAAGAGCACCGACATAACAGCACGGCGTCAAAAGGGCACCCGACAAAACAGCACGCGACAAAACAGCACGGCGTCAAAAGCGCACGCGACGGAACAGCACGTTGACAAAACAGCACAGCGTCAAAACAGCACAGCGACAGAACGGCACGATTTTATGGAACGCCTAAATGGGCAAATATTTTGATTTTAACGTGGATAAAAACACTTTAGTGGGCGCAAACTGCTCTCTCTGAGGTTCTCTTCACGTTTCGTTACTCTTTCTCGGGAAAAATACTACGGCTTTAATTATTACAGCATGTGGGATATCTAAAATGAAAGAAGCAAAAGCCAGGGACGACATTTGGTAATACTTTTGTTCCTTTTTAGGTAGCCCTACAATTTTTATGATAATAATAATAATAATATTAATAATAATAATAAGAAGAAGAATAATTTTATTGCGATACTATTGTTCCTAATTGCTTCGTCACTTCTGTACTTCATCTGTACAGCACTCTGAAGCCTGTGTTTCCGGTGCTCCCGCGCCTTAAGATGGAGGGAAAGCCAGGGAGGCCTTATCAGTGAACTTTGATCGCCCACGCCGCGAGCTCGACATGTAGGTGGCGACAGCGTCGCGCTGCTAGTGTGGATGCTCCGCTGAGCGGCCCGTAAGAATGCACACTATGGGCGCGCTTCGTGCCTTTTTCTTGCCGTATGTGCGCACGACAGGTGCAAACAAGAGTGGTATGCTGTGGTTCGGTTACTCAACGTTGAATGTATAGCATGGAAGCGGCAGTCAGTTTTAATTATTACGCCAAAAAACGCGACGACCCATCTGGAATCTCAGAATGGCCGTAATTGTGACAATAAACTTGTACGCTGTGGCTCGTAGCAAGCTGGATCTTTCCAGACTATGGCTTTGAGCCTTTAATAAAAGCATAAATAGAAACAAATCAGGAAGCCTCGATCTCTGAAATTCAGTTTTCAACGGCAATCTCAATCGCTTTCACTGGTAGCATGACGCATTCTTGCATTTGTGGGATGCTCTGAAATGGTAACACTACTTAACTGCCCCGAAATTCCTTCTAAGAGCTTACGATATTTTTTGTGTGTTCAAAAGGCAACATAAAATTACTGAATTTTGATCAGCGCAGAGATATAAATGTAACCGCTCTAACGGGTCTTTTAAATGAAATTTTAGCGACTCTGAAGGAAGGTTTCATGAATAACGGTTTCGGATCACCTATTTACGGCTTTCGTCGCAAGTGAACTTGCGAATTGAATTGTCAACGCACGCAGTACAATCAACATCTCATGTTTAGCTAGGTTTTCGCAAAGTGACAAGCAGGCTTACAGTGTGCAAACCAAGCTTCTGGGACCTCACAGTGAGCACAAATTTTCTGTGACGGCTGCTCTGTTGAAGATTTGCGTTCTTTTAGAATCTAACAGGTGCCTGCAACAGCGAGATGTGTTTGCATTCTTGCGTATAAGGTCGCTTACGAACCCTAAAGACGGCAATAAATGAAGTTGCGCTGTTGCAGATGTAGTAAAACATTTACTTTTTATTTATCGTTGCAAATCAGCGTAACGGGTTCCCGGTAACTACTTTGTTTTGTAAACTGAATATCGCCTTTGTCTTGGCATTTAATTCTTCACGATTGGTAAAAAATTAAATTCTGCGCATTTCATTTTTTTTCGGGAAGGGGGAGGGGGGGGGGTCCTGCCAACGTTGCAAGAGCAGCGAGAAGATAACGCATGTAACGCGCGCGAAAAGCCAAACTATGGTTATCAGTATTATTTACAATCGAAACTACACTAGGCGTCGTGTTCTGTAGCGGTGAAAAAGCAGTACACGTATTTTCCAAAATGTATAACCCCCCTTTGGTCCGAGATTGTCCAGAAATTGTGGGATGCCTTTTTCAAAATTGTATTGAAAGCAAGCATTGTGGGAAAAAATGAAAAAAAAAAAAACCAGAGAGTCATGGCACACACCCCCACACACATGTGGGCAACAACGTGCATTATATATTACGCGTTTTCTCCTCTTTCTTTAAACTTAGGTCTACCTTAAGAGGTTAAGACGTGACCGAATTAGGCATTTGGTTATGCTGAGTGAGACACGTTTCTGGACAAGGAGATTCATGCCGGATTTGAAAATGATATATATGAAAATGACACCCAAAATGCCACATGACTGACGCAAATTCACAACTGCTTAATTTTACCGAAACATTCATCCTAAATACTCTTGCGCATCCATAGAAACGTATTTTAAATAATACGTAAAATTAGCAACTCGATACAGTTGAATATGTGTTTATTCCTCCTCCTGAGTATAACCAAGGACGGTCCAAAAATGGTATTTATTTTAGAAAAGGTACGGGAAGGACACGATCACACAGACGCTTGCGGGTGTAAAATACGTGTCCGGTAATGTATGGGCGATAGCGCACGGGTCGTGTGCAGTGTAAATGTTTTTGTTTGTTTCTTCTTTCTATAAGGACACAGCGCAATTTTACAAGGGTGTGGAATTTGCACGCGTATGCACAGGTCTTGTCGCTTCGTACCCGTTTCGCGTACTAAACTTTTATCCTTTAAATAATCGCCGCGCCACCTTCAAAAAGCACCCTTCGACGTTCCCGAAACGGCAGACGACTGCACTCAACAATAAGAAAAGTGCCATGTGTGGAAGCAATGTTTATAACACGTTTGGCACTCAAGCGGTGACCACAACGATGTTTCGTGGAATTAAACCAGCGCATTAACCCGCAACGGCCGCTGATTATTGCGTTTCTAGAGGAAACGAGCACGCAGAGGTTACTATGTCATTGCTTACTGCCAAACGATCACACATATTGGTTGTTTTGTCGTGTGCAGCACGCGCCTTGCGCCGCACGCAACGTGAAAAAGCAGACGACGCGAGAGCGCCGTCCACACTAGGAGCGGTTCGTACCGCCGCCGCCAGGGGCCGACTGTGTTCGCGCTCGGGGCGAAGCATTGTACGTCTCCGCGTGCGCATTGTACGCTCTGCGTTCCACAGCAGCCACTGCCCCTTTGTTCGTCTTGGCGGCAACAAAAGCCGACCCAACCCTCGTTTTCGCTGAGGAGAGGGAGGAGGTCGAGGGGAAACGAGAGGGGGCAGTTGCTAACATGCGCATTGAGTGGAGGGATTTTGAACACGAGCCAGTTTATTTTGAGAGCGGGACTTGGAAACAAGCAAAACGCGTTCGGGTTGTTTCGTGGTCCACCCTTCTTGCATCAATCGTTGCATCAATCGTTGGCTTTTCATTGTACCATGACAAGTGACAGTCTTTGATTCTCGCAATTTCTGGGAAAGTAAAGCCGTCAGAAAGATGCACACGAACATGTTTATGTATTTTAGCGAATGAACTGCATATGTTTCTGCACAAATGCGGTTCCCAACAACAGAGTTTGCTGTTTATGGTGGGTGGCCTGTTTTTATGAGCTCACCTGCTGCCGTCAGCAATTGTTATGCTCCCGCAACACGCCGGCAAATTGAAGAAAAGCATGTTAGCCAGCAGTCTTCTAAGCCTTGCAGCAAGATAATAGGCGTCATAGATAATAGCTATATGTCATATTTTCGGGGAAAATCAAAAGTATCGAAGCTGCAAGCTGCAAAAGTATCAAGGTCCAAAACCTTAGTGCCGCTTCGCTTGATTCTAACTGCAGATATCGAAGCATTTCAGATGAAGAGCTCAGTATCGCAGCTTAGGTAACGCAATAAACCATTCATCGGGTAAAGTTCGTTTTTTTTTAAATAGCGAGAAATCGGCGAGCGTGATCGCTAGTACAGCTTTATGTTGTCTGATATTCAGTGGTGCCGGCCCACTCCCACTTTCGATACATCATGTAACCTAAATAATATTGTGCCTGTAAAAGCGCTCACTGCACAGCCTGAATCGTGATACTCGCTTCTCAAGCGTTAATAAACGAAAGGATACAAGCAATGCAAGCACGGGAGAACATACTCGTACGACGACAAATTCGCATGCAGCATTTATTTCAAATAATTTCAGCCTTAGCAAATATATTATGTACGGACCGATGCAAATACATTGTGCACAAATACAAACATGTAAAGACAAATAAACTGACCCCCTCCATAGGTGAAGTAGTGGTGGGACATTTTTTTCCTACTTTGAAGTTGGGACATGTTTTCCGGCACCATTTGTTCCGGAACTATCAGTTCCGGGGCCAGTAGCTCCGGGACCATTTGTGCCGGGACCATATCGCCCGCACATCGTGCCTATGGTCTTCTGCTTAGCAGTTACACAGGAAAAAAACAAACACGCCTCACGTTTAACGTACACTGCGATGACGTACACTGCAAACACCCCACGAGATTAGCGTTGCACATCCTATAGCAGTTTTTTTCGCAATAAGGCGGGTGTTCGCGAACCACTTCCGTGCGGCCGGAGCCATGCACAGCGGATTGCGTATAACGCGGCTCTTTTTACGCCGCACCAGGCACCCTGAAACAAATTTAACGTTCTCTCGCATTTAGCAACATATGCCTGCGTTTATCTTTAATAAAGTAATTGTTTCTAGTAGAGCTACGGGCTTTTGGGCCTCTATTGATGCTGGCGCGCATGTTGGTATGAAGGCCGGATCACAGTCTGGTACGCCATGATGATTAAGATGATGATTATGATGATGATGATTAGAAGTCCTCCATCTGTATCGGGACGTCCGTTGCCACCAACCAACTTGCCTGTCTTACTCTACTCATTAAACCTACCCTTTATTACCCTAACGGGTTATCCCTCCGCCTACCGGTTTTAAACTCGCTTCTCCTATTGCCGTTTTCCGCAGCGCCACCTGTAGGGGCTGGAAAGAGCGGATAGCGTTGAGCCGCTGAGCCAAAGAAAGCGAGTTAGATGCCCGCAATGGTGGTTGCATTTCAAATGAAGGAGAAGAGCGAACACGCCGGAGTGTCGCCGTTTAAATGCACGCGAAGAAGTGTGAAGTCCTTCACTGCGGAGCATCCCATATTCCAAATTTAGCGTTCTGGTTGTGAAGCCTAAAAAAGCTGAGAGAAATGAAAGCTTTTGTGTGCTTCTTTTATTGAGTCCGCACTGCGAATACAAAAAAAAAACGGCATCAAGGCAAGAAAAGACCTTAACCCGGTACCGAGGCATGCTTTGCAGCGGCTGTGATCTTTCGGCTCCCACAAGAAGATCTTCTCTTGCTGCTGTTTTCTTTTTCTGCTGTTTTATCGAAAGTGTAAAAAAAGAACAAGTGCCAGTTGCAATAGGCATGCCTCAGGTTATCATGAGCCGCTGCAACCCAAATCACCTGGAATATGATGGAAGCGAAAAGCCGAAGTGTAATCCTTAAGCGCTACTATTCTGACGGATAATTTGCTTCTTACTGAAGTCCTACACCACTTAATTCTAATTTATACATGGGTGTTTAATTTGTTTAACAGCACAGAGGAGCTCTTAGTGGGTAAGAAATATTTCCGCAACAATATTGCGCGTCAAAGCAGCGAATATGAGCTACTGTGGATCGTGGCTCATTGGTGACCCGGCAGCTCACATTCTTCACTTTAGTGAAAAAGACCGTCACTATACATCGAAGTTTTCAAAAGAATGGCGTCAATGAGCAAATGAATAATTCAAACAACATTTATAAGAAAAGTAATTAAATAACAGAGGATCCAGGAACAATCCTCAGTAAATTAACACAGGAAAAAGTGTTCACGAAATATGCAGATTCATGGCTCTGCGTTAAATTACCACGAAAAGGGCACAGATGCCGTCTTCATAAAAATAGATCCCCGAATTCATGACCAAAAACCAATCAATACAACGGGATCGAGGAACCACCTTTAATAGGCAATTACTGGAGTAGTCGTTTCATAGAAATAATTGCACATATAACCATGCGTGAAAAAGAAAGTAATGCGAACAAGTAAAATCTGTAATTGATATCAACGGCTCACTATGTTGTGTTGTTTCAGCCTATCACAGGCACACCTAAATCTCTTCCTGTACCGAAATCGCCCTCCACTGGAATATGCGGGTGCCTAAATGTCCATGTACTGATATATTCCTGCACAGATAAGTCTTGTAAAAATAAGTTCAAATGAATGTGCTTTTCTATTCCTTACTTGCCGCAGAATTTGGATTCCGTTCCGGCGAGTGCACTATGCCATACCACCAAGCAACGCCACCGCACCCAACTTTTACAGTGCTCATCTCTTGCAGTGTGCTGTTCTGTCGCGTGCTGTTTCGTCGCCGTGCTCTTCTGTCGCGTGCTGTTTTGACGCCGTGCTGTTTTGGCGCCGTGCTCTTCTGTCGTGTGCGGTTTTGTCGCTGTGCGCTCTTGTCGCTGTGCTGTTTTGACGCGTGCTGTTTTGACGCGTGCCCTTTTGACGCCGCGCTGTTATGTCGGTGCTATTCTGTCGCGTGCCGTTTCGTCGCGTGCTGTTCTGTCGGTATACCAGTAAAAGCCTGGTTGCTATTAAGCCATGTTTCCTGAACCAAGATAACATCCGAAACAAAATTGAGAACAGAGCTACAGTAGTTCCGCATATCCGGTTGTAACAGACCGGCATTGCAACTGGCCGCAACTGAAAGTGACCCTATCATTCCGAGAGACTCCCTGCAACAACTGCCGCCTCTAATATCCGCTCATTGCCCATTAAGCAAGGTGTAGTTTTCTCAGTTTGGCTTGGAGTATAAGCCTCCAGTACCAGGAGATCCCGAACGTTTACCATACTGAGGTGCAGACCAGGGTTGAAGGTTAATGTCCAAGTCCGAAAAGTGAGTACGAAGGCAAAGTCTGACAGTCATTCTTCAAGAATGATGCTGACAAGGACGCAGCCTCATTCGCATTCCAACGGAGAGGATCAGAGCCATACATTGCAGTAGAGAAAGCAAGGGAGACATTTGTAGCAGCTTCCGGAGTAACACTTTCTGTAGAGAGCAGCGGTCTACGAAAGTTAGAGGGGACTTGTGGAATTGTTCGCTGTGAGTCAGTGATCAAGGAGGGCGCTAACTGCAAATGCGGTTCAAGGTGAGCCATTACCGTGCGAGCGAAACACACAGCGATATTAGCAGTTAAATGAGTAACCACTGAAACCACGCCTTTCTCAACAGCCACTGCAATACCTGTTACAAAGGCAAGATCACCTAAAAAAGGCTCATGAAAAAACTGCTGCTTTTTCCACTGCTGTGACAATAGCACTCAAGAGGGATGAATCGTTCATCGATGAGGCCTGATTTCCCGCCACTCTAACATATTGTCACGAAGCCAAGGACGACGCAGTTGTCTTGCAGGAGAAACAAGTTTATTGGAGCGAACTTGTGCTCCCCTAACAACTCAAACGAATACAGAGGCGGCGAAGCAGCGGTCAACAAAGTGACTTGCGTCAGCGGGCGTCGCAGAATCGAATGCCCCGGCGTCTGCTCTGCAGGCTTTTTATCTTTCGGCGCGCGTGGTTCTGGAACCGTCGATTCGCATCGAGAACATTGTAGATGCAAGAAGATTATTCCGGGATGTTCACGTTAGATCGGAATGCTCTCCCTATCAGAACAGAAAACACATGCGGCACAGAAAGAAAGAATGGAACACGCGCTTCCCTTGGCACGGAGATAACACAGACCGGCGCAGCCGGGCGGCAAAAGCAAAACACAAATAAACAAACCCAATGCATGGTTCGCGGCATTACCCCCCCTCTAAGAGTGCATCGACCCGATGCTAACATAAGCGACAGTCCGAAAACGAAAATAAAAGTTCGTCATCGTTCGTAGAAAGGTTTTAAGCGAACCACGTGGACGACTTCGGGCCGCGTACGTCGCCGTGATGTGCCGGAGTCACCATCGGGGATCACTTCGTAGGTAAGTTGGCCAACACGTCGCAGAATCTGGTAGGGTCCGAAGTACCGTCGCAGAAGTTTCTCGCTCAGTCCGCGTCGTCGGATGGGAGTCCAAACCCACACACGATCCCCTGGTTGGTACTCGGCGTCTCGGCGTCGGAGGTTGTAGCGGCCGGCATCCACCAGCTGCTGGTCCCTTATACGAACTCGAGCGAGCTGGCGGGCCTCCTCGGCACGTTGAAGGTATCCTTGGACGTCGGCGTTGATGTCGTCGTCTTCTACATGCGGAAGCATGGCGTCGAGCATCGTAGTCGGTCGTCTTCCGTAGACAAGCTCGAACGGTGTCATCTGCGTAGTTTCCTGCGTCGCTGTATTGTACGCAAACGTGACATACGGGAGGACTTCGTCCCAAGTCTTATGTTCAACGTCGACGTACATGGACAGCATATCCGCAATTGTCTTGTTCAGACGTTCTGTTAGTCCGTTCGTTTGGGGATGGTACGCCGTCGTTCTTCGGTGATCCGTGTTGCTGTAGCGTAAGATTCCTTGCATCAGCTCCGCGGTAAAGGCCGTTCCGCGGTCCGTGATTAGGACTTCAGGGGCTCCATGTCGCAGCACAACTTGGTTTATAAAGAACTTGGCGACTTCTTGTGCAGTCCCCCGCGGAAGAGCGGCGGTCTCTGCGTAGGGCGTCATGTAGTCTGTCGCTACGACAATCCACTTGTTCTCCGATCGTGACGTCGGGAACGGGCCTAGAAGGTCCATTCCAATCTGTTGAAAGGGCCTCGACGGGACGGTGATCGGTTGTAGAAGTCCGGCGGGTCTTGTCAGCGGCGTTTTCCGTCGCTGGCAGTCCCGGCAACTCCGAACGTAGTGGGTGACGTCGGATGTAAGGCGGGGCCAGAAGTACTTCGCCTTAATTTTTGCAATAGTGCGAGCTGTGCCGAGATGTCCGGAAGACGGGTCGTCGTGGGACGCTTCCAAAATTTCGTCACGAAGGTCTGCGGGGATGACAAGTAGATAATTCGTTCTTGTTCCGGGGCTGAAATTCTTCTTCACGAGGACGGAGTTTTTGAGGCTGAATGCTGGTAAGTTACGCTTGAACGCTCTAGGCACGGCGCCGTTTCGTCCTTCGAGGTAGTCGATCATTACTCGCAAGTCGGGGTCGGCACGCTGCTGGGCGGCTAGGTCGCTCTCCGTAACAACCCCGAAGAACGCACTGTCTTCATCGGAGTCTTGTGGTGGTGGGTCGACAGGGGCGCGGGACAGGCAGTCGGCGTCGGAGTGTTTCCTGCCGGATTTGTAGACGATTGTAACGTCGAACTCTTGCAGGCGCAAACTCCACCGCCCAAGACGGCCAGAGGGGTCCTTCAAATTGGCGAGCCAACACAGCGCATGGTGGTCTGTTACAACCTTGAACGGTCTGCCATACACGTATGGGCGAAATTTTGAAATGGCCCATATAATAGCCAGGCACTCTTTTTCGGAGGCAGAGTAGTTTTTCTCCTCCTTCGACAGAGCACGGCTGGCATAGGCGATTACGTTTTCGCACCCGCCTTGTTTTTGGACAAGGACGGCACCCAAGCCTATATCACTGGCGTCCGTGTGTATTTCCGTTTCGGCGTTTTCGTCGAAATGAGCGAGCACGGGCGGGCTTTGCAGGTGTTTTTGCAGCTCGCAGAATGCCTTTTCTTGGTCGTCTTCCCAGCTGAAAGCGGTGCTATCTTTCGTCAAGCGCGTGAGCGGCTCTGCAATGCGTGCGAAGTTTGCGACGAAGCGCCGGTAGTATGCGCACAGTCCGAGAAATCTGCGCACGCCCTTCTTATCTTTCGGCGTTGGGAAGTTCGCTATGGCTGAAGTTTTCGCCGGGTCAGGCAGGACTCCCGTGGCGTTGACGACATGGCCCAAAAACTTCAGTTCCTCGTACGCGAAGCGGCACTTTTCAGGCTTCAGCGTTAACCCCGACCTACGGATGGCCTCGAGTACAGACTGCAACCTTGCGAGGTGTTCGTCAAAAGTCCGGGAGAATACCACAACGTCGTCGAGGTATACGAGGCAGGTGTGCCACTTCAGGCCAGCTAGCACAGTGTCCATGACTCTTTGGAACGTTGCTGGTGCCGTGCATAGCCCAAACGGCATTACCTTGAACTCGTATAGACCGTCCGGGGTTATGAATGCAGTCTTCTCTCGATCTCTCTCGTCCACTTCAATTTGCCAGTAGCCGGTCTTCAGGTCCATCGACGAGAAGTACCTCGCATGGCAGAGGTGGTCGAGGGCGTCGTCGATTCGTGGCAGGGGGTACACGTCCTTTTTGGTGATCTTGTTCAATCGCCGGTAGTCAACGCAGAACCGTAGTGTGCCGTCTTTTTTCTTCACGAGTACGACCGGCGCAGCCCACGGACTTTTCGATGGCTGTATAATGTCGTCGTTGAGCATGTCGTCGACTTGAGTCCGGATGGCTTCGCGCTCGTGGGAAGAGACGCGGTACGGTGACTGTCGGGTAGGTCGGGCTCCATCCTCGGTTATTATCCGGTGCTTCGCCAGAGGTGTTTGACGTAACTTTGAGTTCGACAAAAAACACTCGCTGTAGCGACGCAGCAAAGCCAATAACTTGTTCCTTTCTTCTTGCGGTAGCGCCGGATTCACGTCGAAGGGGTGCGGAAGCTTGAAGGTATCGTCGGGTGCGCGTTCAAAGTCGGTGACTGCTATCACGTCACTTGCTTGTTGCGTTTCTTCGACGAACGCAATTGCAGCGCCCTTGTTTAAATGCTGGTACTCCTCGGTGAAATTGGTGACCAAAATGTGGGATTTGCGCTGCTTAAACCGCGCAATGCCTCTTGCGACAGACACACCGCGGTCAAGAAGCAACCTTTGGTCACTCTCCACGATAGCGTCGACGTCGGGAGCAGCACCTTCACAGTAGACGGTGATCATCAAGCTTGCGCGGGGTGGCAGGGTGACGTGATCATCGGCGATCCTTACAGCTGCACGGTGTTCGGGGTTCGATTCCGGCGTCATGGAGTGGTCGGAGGAAAAAGTTATCGACTTCGTCTGCAGATCGATTATTGCGCCGTTGTCCGTCAAAAAGTCCATTCCGAGAATTACGTCGCGGGAGCAGTTGGGCAAAACGACGAACACCGCAGGGTACGTCGTGCCGTCTATGGTGACGCACGATGTGCACGTTCCACTTGGCGTCACGAGGTGGCCTCCTGCTGTGCGTATGTGCGGACCGTCCCATCTGGTCATAACCTTCTTCAGCTTAGACGCAAATGGTCCGCTCAATACGGAGTAGTCGGCTCCCGTGTCTACGAGGGCGACTACATCAAAGCCGTCGATGGACACCTTGACGTCGGATGCCGCCTTCCTCGAGTTCCGGGTGCGTCGGGGCGTCGCATCTCGGCTTGTGCGTGTTGACAATCGGGCACTGTGCGTCGTCGTTGTCATCGTCTTCTCAGCGGACGTCTCGGTCCGGTCGGGTACGCGTCGCGGCGTATAGCTGTCGTCGTGTACGGGAGTCTCGTCAGGTCTGGGTCGGGTCGTCGGGATGAGTTCATGTTGTGAGTCACTGTCTTCCGCGAGTCGTTGCGTTGTTGGAGGGTTTTCATTTTTCCGCGATCGTGCAACTTTACCTCCAGAAGTTGCTGCTTTTAGTTTCCCCCGCGTGGGCTGGGGGACCTTCCACATGAGAACTCAGCATTGCTACGGCGGTTCGGCGACTGGTATGGGTAGGGTGACGGCGAACGGTTGAAACGGGCTGGTCGACGGCTGGTGTTGGACAGGTACTCTTCGATCTCCGATGGGCGCTGGCCAGTTCGGGGGCGGGGTGCGTCGACGGAGAACCCTCGCAAACCGAGCCTCCTGTAGCGGCAGCGACGGTAGACGTGGTCGGCCTCTCCGCAGTGGTAGCACAGCGGACGATTGTCGGACGTTCGCCACACGTCGGTCTTCCTTGGGGCAGGGGGTTGCGCCGCAGGTGGTCGGGCCGGCGAGCGGGGACGACGGTACGGAGCCTCGTGACGATAGGGTGCAGGTGGGCGAGGGCGATGTACAGCAGCCGCGTAGGTCATGGCTTGCGGCTCGCGAGGTTCTACTGGCGTCGTTGAAGTTCCCAGCGCTTGCTGCACTTCTTCTTTTATGACGTCGGTAAGAGAAGCGACTTGTGGTTGCGGCGGCATCGGGAGCAGTTTCCGCAGCTCCTCCCTCACTATTTCGCGGATAGTGTCGCGTAGTGAGTCGGAGGACGTCGGTAAGAGAAGCGACTTGTGGTTGCGGCGGCATCGGGAGCAGTTTCCGCAGCTCCTCCCTCACTATTTCGCGGATAGTGTCGCGTAGTGAGTCGGAGTTGATAGCGCTGGCACCAAGCGTCTCCGAAACCAGCGCATTGATTGGGCGGTCGTACTGCCTCGTTCGGATTTCGAGCGTCTTCTCCATCGCGGCGGCCTCAGACGCGAATTCGGACACGGTCTTGGGGGGGTTGCGAACAAGGCACGCGAAGAGCTCTTGCTTCACACCTCGCATCAGAAACCGTAGTTTCTTTTCTTCCGTCATTCCTGGGTCCGCACGGCGAAAAAGTCGCTTCATTTCCTCGACGAAGATTACGACTCCTTCGTTCGGGTGTTGCGTTCGAGTTTCCGGTAAAATTGCAGCTCGTTCTTTTCTCACCACGGTCGTGAAGGTCTTAAGAAACTCGCTTTTGAATTGCGTCCAGTCGGTCAAGGCGCTCTCGTGATTTTCAAACCAAGTTCGGGCTGCATCCTCCAAGTAAAAGAAAACATGCCGAAAGGTTTCTTCATCGTCCCACCTGTTGAAGATCCGCACGCGCTACAGCTTCTCCAACCATTCCTCTGGATCTTCAGCGGGGGCTCCCCGGAACGATGGCGGTTCCCAGGGCTGCTGCAGCATGATTGGCGACGTTGTTTCTTGTACCATGGTGTTGGTTGCAGCGTTCCTTCTCTTGGGCCCTTCTGGCATCAAACCAAACTCGGGTGGTAAATCTTGCAGGCGGAGGCTGGCTCTTGTTGGACTGGCTTGGCGGCTTCCCGAGGTTGCAGTGGGCATGAAGGGTGCGTACCCAGCACCTCCACCAGATGTCACGAAGCCAAGGACGACGCAGTTGTCTTGCAGGAGAAACAAGTTTATTGGAGCGAACTTGTGCTCCCCTAACAACTCAAAAGAATACAGAGGCGGCGAAGCAGCGGTCAACAAAGTGACTTGCGTCAGCGGGCGTCGCAGAATCGAATGCCCCGGCGTCTGCTCTGCAGGCTTTTTATCTTTCGGCGCGCATGGTTCTGGAACCATCGATTCGCATCGAGAACATTTTAGATGCAAGAAGATTATTCCGGGATGTTCACGTTAGATCGGAATGCTCTCCCTATCAGAACAGATAACACATGCGGCACAGAAAGAAAGAATGGAACACGCGCTTCCCTTGGCACGGAGATAACACAGACCGGCGCAGCCGGGCGGCAAAAGCAAAACACAAATAAACAAACCCAATGCATGGTTCGCGGCAATATCCATGAGCTTTTTATTTGACTAGATAGACTACCTACCCATGTGAGCACTGACGCTTGACCATATATGAGGTATTTGTACTTATGATGCTCGGATGGGGCAAATGGAGTGATGTGCAGGGTACCCAGACCCGCAAAGGGACTTCTGACATCGTGCGCAAAGCACAACTCAACAGAATAGAGAGTTTTAGTATAACGTTTTCGCTTTGGGGTTAACGTTTGTGGGCCGCAATCGCAAACGGATAGCGCACCGTTACGCGACGGTTAGCGTGCCCGCTAAAGCTATGGGCGCGCTAGAGGGGTGCTTTCCGCTATACTAAAACTCTCTAATGACTTCCACCGCAAGATCAGGAGCGGGGAAATGATTTAAAGGCCTCAGAATTATGTCCAAAACACCAGCAACTGCCACATTGAAGGGGCGTATGAGTGAGAGGATGAACTCGGTAAATAGTGGCCACACCTTGACTCCTGAAGGACATGAAATCCCTACAAATGTGGCAATTGCCGACTGGGTAGGTATTTTGTTGTTTTCCTCCGGCCTGCTGCAACAGTGAACTCCAGTCACCCCATCAACTGAAAACGGTTCTGGAATTTCCTCAGGAGACATCTGCACATCGACGCCATGACTGATGCCCTTCACGCAACCCAAATGAGCCGGAATGAATGCAATCACCTGGAGTGATGCATAAATTGTGCACTTTATCAGGTCACCTAGACAGGACTGGTCTGACGATTTGCACAGGACGCCGCCTCTCTCGAAAGATCTAACTTCAATGATTATCTCGTACCTTTCGGTAGCCGCCTGTACTGGCTGAAGATTCTTCAGACAGATGGCTCCTCCACCTACTGGCACCAGAGCCACGGTGATGCTGGTAACCCCGCTGCGTTTCTGGTTATCCAAAGGTACATCCCGCGGGTGAAGGAGAGCTTCCAAAGGGACGCTCCAAAGCCCAGAGAATCAATAGACATCCACGCGCTACTACACACGACCTATACATAAAAAAAGAAAGGAGCCAAATGAGAGAAGTAACTGCACACCGATAGACAGTCGAACTCCCATTTGGCCAATGAGATTGGTTAACATCCGTGAAACAGCAATGTCTAGCTGATTTTCGATACCAAGTGCGATCTGCCTTCACGTTTCCAGGGCGTTAGCTCAACAATTTTCTCGCCACCGCTTTTTTCTGGAAAAGGTTACGATTTTTTCTTGTCACTGACGTTTTATCTCAGTTACTTTAGGTTCTGGATCTGGCTTATTTCGATAAAAAACTCCTTAATTGTGCCCTGACCACACAGAAGACTTCAGCCAGATGCGTTTCCAGCCAACCTCCCAATTCCTTCTTGACGTTGTTGTGGCTCTTCCTGATACGAGTCACGGTAAAAGCCAAGACAAAGGCCACATCATTGAGGCGACAATTGATGGCGGCCCCGTTCGTTTTGTACTCGCCACCAGGCGGCTCTCGCGAGAAGCGGCCTAATCAGGGGAGGGTGCAGACTTCCTCATGGCGCAGCACGCTTGTTTAGCCTCGTAACTCCGTAGTTGTCATGATACCGCCAAAGAAGACATAAGCACGGCAAAGCAGACGTGTAAGGTAGAGTTCCTGTATATCGCTTAGCGCAAGAGTTGCACGTCTGATTGCCGCATGCCGCGGGTTCCAGTTCGACTGGAAAGCCCGCTTTCAGTGCTGCGGAAGCAGAAGCGGCAGCCGCGGTGGGTGGTCACCTGATAAGCAGCCGATTATCGCGCGTGTCTTGCCCGCGCCGCTCCTCCCCACTTCTCCTCGCCGCTGCCGCTGTCGAGGTGGCCCGGCGGCAGCTCCCACATGCCAGACGGGTGGCTTTCCCGCACGACCTGAAACTCAAGATGGCGGATGGACGCGCAATTCTGCTCCCCTAGTGGAGCTATATACAGGAACTCTAGTGTAACGAGCTTTATTGCGCCCCCTTCGGTTTGACGGCACGATTGAACTACAGCAGTGCATATTTGCACCGCCTCCCGCGAGAAGCAAACGACGTGCCCCGCATGGCGTTGTGGACACGGAACCTACGGATTGGAAAAGCAGTGACGCTGACCGCGTACGTTTGCCCAACTAACTTCCATCAAAACGATTTCTACCTTTCAGGTCAGCAGCCACTTGCTTTTTTATTGCATTCGCAGTGCATACGCTTTGTCGGCGTGCTTCTCCTGTGTGGTGTGTTCGAAGATGTACGGGGGGTTTCATATACCTGGTGGGTGCTAAAAATATCTTTCAGGTGCTAATACAGTTAAGTTTTCAAACTACAAAACAAAAGACAAAATTCTATCGGCTCGTAGAAAATTAAAAGAACTAAACGTCGCCGTAACCGAAGATTTTTCTCCAGCTACACGTCAGGCTCGGGGAAAGCTCGTGGCATTTGCCAAAAGCCAACCCAGATGGCCGCAATTCAAGCTGCACCATACCAAGCTAATAATAGACAAAAAGCACTACACGTACGACCCTTTCAATGATAACATAAACGAGCTAAAGCTGCAGCAAACCAAGTGCTCTCCCCTCCAACGCCTACACGTGCTTTAACATAGGGACGCGCGAGGGGCAGTGGAACTAAGTCGTCTAATGTATCCGTACTTTTCACGAATGTTCGGATCATTATTAACAAACGGGATGCTTTAACGTCTGCCATTGACACTTGTAACGCTGACACCATTGTACTAACTGAAACGTGGTTGCACTCAAACATTCAAGATCACGAAATTCCACACCATAGTCGTTTTTTGTTCTACCGATGTGACCGCACCATACGGCGAGCCGGTGGCGTTTTGTTGGGTATCTCGAAAGATTTGTCATCCCAGCGCATCCATGTTATCAATAACCTCGAGGTTGTATGCACCCTTGTTGAAATAGGGTCCCGAAAGTTGACAATTTGCACCTGTTACCGCACCCCAACTGACTCGTATAGTTTTGTAACTGAGCTACACGATGTGTTAAACATACTTGTTTCTTGTTATCCCACTTATCCCCTGTTTTTTTGGGTGATTTTAATTTGCCGAATATAGAATGGGCTGATGAATATCCTACTATTTTTTTCTTCTCTACGTTTGCCCAAGAATTCCTAGACCTATGCTCTCTTTTTTTGCTAACTCAGTTAGTCAACGAACCGACAAGAATAATTAATGGTACAGCTACCACTCTTGATCTAGTACTTACAACCATGCCTGATTTTGCTTCTAACCTCGTACGTCTACCAGGTCTGAGCGATCATTCTTTACTCACATTTAGTCTAAATTTATTGTGTCCAAAAACAATAAAACTAAGTAAACCTACCCGCAAATATAACCGTTCTAATTTCGAAGCCATTAACAACGAGCTAGGCAAATTTCTTGACCCTTGTTTAGACAATTTTGATAATCGAACTCTGGAAAATAACTGGAACTTGTTTACGAGAAACGTTAGCGAGCTCACGGAGGAATACATTCCTGTTCACTCTATCTCTTCGAGCCGTAATGCCCCATGGTGTACAAGTAACCTTAAACGCTTATCTACAAAAAAAAAACGTCTGTACCAATCAGCAAAACTTTCTAGAAATGATGCGCGTTGAGCACCTTACAAACTGGCTAATGAAAGCTATATTGCGGCACTAAGGCCAGACAAAGAGAACTTTTTTCGTACCATATTTACCCACTATGCTAGTTACTGACACTAAAAAGTTTTGGCGCACCATCAACCCTCGTGATAACAATCTCGTTCATCTAACCTAAACCGATGGTGCTGCACTTACTCCGGGGGGTGCGCTAAGACTTTTAATGAAACCTTTGTGCGTAACGTTTCTTTTTCCGAAAAGGTTTGCTTGCCACCTCTCGAAACATGTATCTACATTGATATGTTTCCAATATTTATTGAACCAAGTGGAGTTGCTAAAGTAATTAAATCACTCAACGTTTCTCCCGCTCTTCGTTGTGACTACATCAGCCCTAAATTCTTGCAGAGCACTTGCGCCTATTCACCCATCAATTTAACCAAGATTTTTCAAAAATCACTTCACGGCTGTTGTTTGCCTGCCGACAAAACGGTGGGGAAGGTGATTCCGCTTCATAAATCAGGAAACTAAAACTCGCCGCTTAATTACCGACCCATTTCACTTACTGGCATCCCTTGTAAAATACTCGAACATGTTCTTTTTTCACACCTTGTTAATTTCTTAAAATCATATTCATCTTTTACGCGATCACAGCATGGGTATTGCAAAAGTTACCCATGTAAAACACAGTTGCTATCTTTCACATATAAGCTTCATGCCATACTTGATCGATCATCATCTGCTAATTGCATATATTTATACTTTTCGAAAGCATTTGACAAGATGTATTATAAACTACTACTACACAAGTTACGTCAGCTTAACATTGAAGCGAAACTTCGTGCATTGCTTGAGATTTTTCTAACTACTCGCTCGCAGTTTGTATCGATTAACAACCAAAATTCTAATAATAACTTCGTTCAGGCCGGTGTGCTACAAGGTTCTGTTCTCGGCCCTCTGCTTTTCCTAATAGATATTAAAGATTTAATGTCGTGGGTCTCATCTATTATGAATGTGTTTGCTGGCGATTGCGTAGTGTTCCGAGAAATAATCTGCGACAATGACCTTACCACCCTTTAAACTGACCTAAATTCTATAACGGCTTGGTGCTGAAGTTTATGCGTGTATCTAGAAAAAATAACACATTACCTGTTTACTACCTTGATAGCATCACCCTAGACTCTGTTTATTCTCATAAATATCTCGGTGTTAACATCACAAGCAACCTCACCTTGAATGTTCACATTAAACATATTATTAACAATGCAAATCACATGCTGGGTCACCTCAGGCGTAATATTGCTAAGGCACCATCTTCCCTAAACTACTGTTATACAAAACACTTATTCGGTCTAAATTAGAATACGCCTCGTCTGTTTGGGATCCTTCTTTTAACAATCTCATAACCTCCCTGGAAATGGTACAAAACAATTCTGCACGTTTCATCTTGTCTAACTATAACCGAACCACCAGCGTAACAACATAAAATCTACCCTTAACCTTCAATTCCTAGCAGTTAGACATAAAATTTCCCAAATTTTGTTGTGCCACAAAATATTTCATCACCAACATCTGCATGAATAACTCATTTTGCCTTCTTTGTACGTTTTTTCTCGCCTTGATCATGCTCACAAAGGCGGTATAGCATCAAGCCGAATGACCGCCTTTTCTCAGTCGTTCATTCCCCGTATGTCATTGGAATGGAATCGCCTTCCCTCTCCTGCAGCAACCATTGTAAATCACGCGGTTTTTAAAAACGCCATAGTCAACATTGTGTAATTCATTCTTTGTTGTGTGCAGTTATGCTTGGGTGCTGTAGTTTTGCTTGCTGCTGCTATATGTATTTTTTTCGCTGCTTTTTTTTTCATTATGCTTATGAATGTAACCACTCCCCTCTATAAGCCATTGGCCCTGAGGGTATTACTAATAAATAAATACTAAAAAATAAATAAATATTGGCAAGATACATGTTTGAAGTGAAACCTTCCTTTCAATTAGCTTGAAACATCGCTTTTTTACTTAATGCTTGAAGCCGTGCCTCAAATGTGCATTTGCGCTGCCGCCCCGCGCGCAGCTCGACATCCTTGACGCTGAAGTTGGTGAATGGCAGGGCAGCTTCGACAGCTCCAAGCAGCGAGCTCACGATGTTATCTTATCGGCGCATGCTGTGTGGCCTTTTCGTTTACTCTTATCGCACGTGCGCCTATAGTTGTCTCCCCGACGTAGGTAGTGTATATTCCAAACGCCCGCAGTTATCCGCGCGCCTGTTAACCAAATCGTACGACTTTGTATAATAATTACCGAACGTTTTGGGCGCCTTCAAATCAAAGTAGTCTCATTTGGGCCTTAAAGCGGAGAGTCATAGAGTTCTGAGAAAAAGCTGTACGGAAAAGCTTCACTCACCAGATCACGATTCATGACTCTATGGCGAAGTCTATCACAGCCCGAACAGTGCTAGTTAAAACTTTACGACTTACCTGTAGCAGTGGATGAGAGCCGCAGAAAGGTGCTCGCACTTCTCTGACAGCCCTTGTGCACACGAGCAGTGCCGTTATCCAATTTTTGGCTCCTTGGAAAGGCATTGCTGCCCCTTTCATTTTACCCAGCCCCTTCCCATTTTACCCATTTTACCCAAACCCAGCCCCTTCATTTTACGAATTCAACAACGCTAGTTGTTGTTCCCTTTTAGCATTGCTGGCAAAGGCGCCGCATGACCATTCGCACCGCATCGGAGTGGTCGCTATGGGAATGGTTCCACCAAGGAAGAAACGTCTGGTGCCGTCTTCCGACGTAGAAGATACAGTGTGCACGAAACACAAAGCTGCAGTGGTAGGAGCTGCATGGCCGCAGCTCCTACCACTGCTATAGAGGAGGAATTTTAGCGCGGAGGCGTTTTTCCAGCTTTTAGTTATCCTTTCGAGGTATTCCGCAATTATGACCCCAGCTCTAACGAACAACTCCCATGTTGCGTCCGGTGGACTTCCAGTTTAGCGGATGGAAATATTTGCTCCGTAATACCGCTCAAGTCGCTGAGGGCACGGGCACGTCTACTAACGTGAAACATGGAGATGGACAAAGCATGCGGTGTAGTTGATCGCCTGCAAATGGTTCATAACGATCACACCTTAACACGCGGTTCCCGTGCAAGTGTACCTGGTTGAAGGCTCTGATTTGCAACGCTACGTTGGGTATGGTGTCGACAGAAACAAAGATCAGGCGGTGCTCCAGCATGAGCTTTACTGCTCTACACATCGTATCATAGCAGCGCGCTACAAGAGAATATAGGAGCTCGGGCTCCTGCCTCGTAACGCTGCAATGACCTCCTACGCCCTCCGCCTGCTTGAACTGCTATGGGTGAATCTTGCGACCGCAACACTACAAGCCTTGTGTTGTGTACTGCTACAAATGCTTTCGACCTGGCCATATGCAGAAGTGTTACCCTTCCTGAAGTCAGGATGAATAAATGGCTGACAGCAAGGTGTTTACAAGTGTGGCCTCTGCAAAAGTAACGATCTCCGAAAGGGTCAGTCATCTCGCCACTGTTATTCAACATCGCCATGAAGGACCTCCCACCACAATTGCATTCAGTTCCACACATTAAACATGCCCTATATGCGGATGACCCTACCGTCTGGACGCCTACTGGCTCCACTGGCGAGCAGCAAGACTCCTTGCAGCAAGCGATTACTGTTACCTTTCACTATCTCCAGACACTAGGCTTCCAGTGCGCATGATTCGGCAAGCGTACAAAACTTCGCAAAGCCTCCCCACTGCCACTGCGACCCAAAAACTACTTGCTTTGGGAGTCCACAACACGTGGGAAGAGCTGTAAGAAGCGCATCATTAGGCTCAATTACGGCGCCTGCAATCGACTCCCACAGGTCGACAAGTCCTTAAGGCATTAGTACACCGCCCGATACCCACGAGGGAACAACAAAAACGCATCCCTCTAGCCCTGCGAGATTGCATCCGAGTGGCCCCGATCCCTCGAAATATGCGTGCCAACTACCACATTGGCCGCCGGGCTTCTGGGGCTCGAGCCCTTACTGCGCCAGACGGGAACGACCCCATCGCCCTGTACACCGACGCTACCCCCTACCCTGCACGCGCTGGCCACGTAGCCTGTATAGTCACACATACTGGCCAATGCATCAATGCCGCTACTATTCGCGCAACCTCAATCGATGTCGCTGAAGAAATAGCCATTGCCCTGGCCGCCACTTCCCTCTCTCAACCAGTAACTATCCTCACCAATTCACAGACAGCCTGCCGAAACTACCAGATTGGCCACATTTCATTATCAGCCCTTCTCATCCTCCAAAACTGCTCGACAATCCTCGATATTTGCATCGTCTGGGCTCCTGGACACTCAGCGATCCCTGGCAATGAAGCGGCTCATGCCGCGGCTCGCGATTTGATACACCGAGCCATTGCCGACTGCGGCCAATGTCTATCTTCTCAAGATAAACCCCACCCACTAAGCGGCTACACTGAGATTCTCTCACATTACAAGCAAACTCGCCGCATCCTCCCACCACCACACTGGCGCCTCTCCAGAAAGGAAGCAACAACTTGACGGCGTCTCCAGACAAATACCAACCCACTTCCCACCCGCCTCCACCTCATCTTCCCCACCCAACAGCCTTCCCTCTGCGCTTACTGCCCCAGCCTGGCACCCTCTACCACATCATATGGGAGTGCCAATGAACTCCAGACTTGCCCCCCCCCCCCCTTCCAACCCAACGTTCGAGCAGTGGAGGTCTTCCCTGGCGAGCCCGGACCCGGATATGCAGCTGAAGTTGGTGACCCGAGCACGGACGGCCAGCCGAAGTCAAGGCATCCCGGACTAGAGACGCCTTCCACGGAGCGAGGCCCGCAGATCAGCCTCTGCTGGTGAAATAAAAATAATTTTTTTTTCTCTCTCTCTCAATACATCACATCACCTACGCAGGCGACCAAGCGAACGGCTACCGAGACACTGCATCGCCATCAAAACCACAGGCTCCAAGCAGTTAAAATGAACACATTCACCATACCCACAGCCGACCGTTTTTCCACCCTACAGTAATTTCAAGAAGACTGGCCAGACCCTCCTGATTTCTGAATCACTATGGTAGAGTGATCTTGCGCGCTGAGGGAGTCGCCGCTGCCAAAAGAATTCTTTGGAGCATACACCTATGCCAGAACCTGATGATGGCGATACGGCGGCTGTTGATGAGCAATGTGCTAAATTTTCAGCAGATGTAACTAAACTCTGGTGGCGCCGAGAGTTATACGCCAGAAGCGAGAAGACAGACGCACAGATCTGGCCTCAACACCTGAACCTACGATGCGTCAGCCGCCGCCTTTTTTCAAACCGCAAACGTCGTCCGCGATTCCCGACCACTCGACCTCGTCGCTCTTGCGTTTTATGATTAACCAGATTACCCATCTGACATCACTACTCCTATAGCGCTTCCCCGTAGGCGGCATCTGCTAAAGCAGATGTTTGCGTGTACTGTGCGGCACCACGGACCCCGAGCACCCACGCTTAGCCGTGCGTGGCAGCGCCGTGACCGTGGAAAAGAGGGTCCTGGTGGTTGAGCCGACGCCGAGTCCTTGGACCTTTAAGGCCCCTTGGCGAAGGCAACACACCACTTTGGCCTCAGCTTCTCGTAGACGGCGCCTCCGGTCTGACCCGCCCGGGCGGAATCGGCAGTCGCCTTTTCGTGTCCTCTCACCTTCCTTTCACCTTTCTTTCACTTTCCAATCTTCCCTCTAACAACTTTCCTGTCGTCTCATTCTTTCTCAGTTTCCTTTTTTTCTGGCGGCTAGGGATAACCTTGTGTGGCGGAAAACCCTGTGTTCAGCCATATTTGGTTATAGTCGCGGTGTACAGCTGGCGTGGGCATGACTTGCTCGCGAGTTCCTGTCCCGTCCCCTTGTTGGGCTTCATGGTGGGCGGCTGGCACCATGGCCGAACAGTTTTTTCAATTTATGGCTTCCTTTTTTCGCCCGTCTGATCTCTCTCGTAAAAGAGGGGCCACCGATGCAACCGCCCAGTTTTTCACGAAGAACGTTGCCAACATTCCACGCTTCCACGTAATACACAGCAGTGACGAAGAGAAACCTGCCCGACTTGTATCGCCATTTGTAGTTGCAAAGACCCTAACTGCCACCATTGGGGAAGGCTATAAGATCAAAAAGCTGGCAAATGGAGACCTTCTAATCGAAGTACTTTACAAACATCAGCTCGACAAGCTCTCAGCGTTAACTTCTTTCGGAGAAATTCCTGTAACTGTCAGTGAGCACCGATCACTAAATACAGTCCGCGGAGTCATCTCAGATGACGACCTAAAGTATGTGTCCGAGGAAGAGGTTCAAGAAGGTCTGAAGGAACAAAATGTCACAAGTGTCTACCGTATCAAAATCAAAAAAGAAAACAAAGAAATTCAGACAAGGCATATCGTCCTCACCTTTGCATCAAGCATCCTTCCAGAATCTGTGGAGGTGGGCTATACCAAGATGAAACTTCGACCCTACATCCCAAATCCACGCCGATGCTACAACTGCCCACGCTACGGCCACGGCTCACTTAACTGCAGGGGCCAACAGACATGCGCGAAATGTGCCTCTCATGAACACCCTGCTGAAAACTGTCAAGCCCAAACATACCTTTGTCTAAACTGTGAGGGCAACCACCCAGCGCACTCACATGTTTGTCCTGTATGGAAAAAAAAATTCCCCCGCATTTCCCCGAGGGGGAGAATGTGAAAGTGCGAATGCACGGTTGTCGGCCCGCTTGCGGCGCTTGCGCTCGGCCCCCGCAGCCCACCGCCTCGCCACCTTCTCTTCCATCTCTTCCATCGGGTTTGTAGTATCACGTGTACACCACGCAGTTATCAAGCCGCTATAACGCCGCTGAGTCGCCAACGCACGCCGCTGACGACGTAGTTTGAATGCGTTAAAGATATAAGGCGCGTCACTAACACTGATATCAGCGTCGCGTCCGTGGCTTGGTCGGTAGAGCGTCGCGCTGCGGCCGCAAAGTCCTCGGATCGAAACCTGGCGCCGGATGCTGTTTCTTTCTTAAATATAGAGGAGCACTGCGGACGCCGCCGCCGCCGCCGGCGGTGGATGGTTTGGGGTCGCTTATAAAGTGCATTCGCACTTAAAAGAAAAAGGGATAATAACACTCAAAGTAACAGAGAACCTGACATTTCGCGAAGCACGCAGGCGACTCTCCCCGGCGCATACGCGACCATACTCCGTTGTGGTGCAACAAAGCGCAGCATCACAGCGGTCTTCGGCGCTTGCTGAGGCCACACAGAGTGAGGTTCCAGCAAGGCCCCCCGCGCCCCCGGTGGAAGCAGCTGCCGCTGCGCCACCACCTCCAAAGCGGGCTGCACGGATCCCTGGTTCGGCAGTCTCCAAGGCCTCACTCCACACAGTGAGGTCAAACAGTTCGACACAAGTGCGTTCTGCACGAACCTGCAGCGTCCCTGAAGAGACGATGGACACAACTGAAGGAGGTTCTGCGCCCTCGACGTCGGATAGGCGGCGGAACTCCCTAGACAATATAAAGAGAAACAAGACCCGCATCACAGGACCGAAAACCTAGTTTTCAGTCCACCAAAAAAAACCAGCATGGCATTCATTGTCCACTGGAATTGCAGAGGACTTTTAAATAATTTAAATGGCATCAATGACATCTTCGCCACACACTCTCCTGTAGCCGTTTGTGTTCAGGAAACAAACTTAGGCCCTAAACACCATAATATACTCAAAGGTTACCAGGTCTTTTGCTGCGAGAGAGAGCAGGTGAGTAGGCTCTCGGGCAGAGTGGCAATAATTGTCCAAAATGGCGTAGCAGCTCGAGAAGAGAAACTTAAAACTAGGCTAGAAGCAGTGGCGGTCACCCTGCTTGCATTTAAAACAATAACAGTGTGCTGTGTGTACATTGAACCAGACCACACAGAAACACTGCAAGAGTTTGAAGACTTGGTAAACCAACTACCGGAGCCTTTTTTAATAGTTGGCGATTTTAATGCCCACTCTTCTTTTTGGGGGAGCGAAAAAACTGACGCAAGGGGGCAGATTTTAGAGGATTTTATTCTATCCAATAGTGTTTGCCTTTTAAACACCGGCAAACCTACATACTGCCCTCCAAGCTCAGGGAAAATAAGCTGCATAGATTTATCCTTCAGTTGACCCAGTGTTTTTAGCGATACGAAGTGGGATGTCATTGACAACCCATACGGGAGCGATCATCTACCTGTAATCATTAGCGTAACATTATCATCGCCAACCATTATCCCGACGAAACACACGCGGGTGGAAACTTCAGTTTGCCGACTGGGGCTTTTTTACTTCCGAAGCTACCTTAGATCAAGTTTTTTCAGACGCACTGAGCATCGACGAATTGAATGAAAGGTTTACATCTTGCATTCTTAAGGCTGCACGCTTAGCTATTCCACAGTTCTCGGGAATGGTGAGAAAAAAACAACAAAGTATGGTGGACACAAGAGTGTAAGGAAGCCAAAAAGCAGCAAAACAAAGCAGGGGGGTCTTGCGAAGGTATACAACGCAAGAACATTTATCAGAGTTTTAAAGGAAACAAGCTAAAGCCCAAAACATTCGGCGGAATGCCGAGAAAGATTCATGGAAAAATTGCGTCTCGTCTATAAACAGCTCACTCACATAAAAAAATGTGGGAGCAAGTTCGGAAACTTAACGGCACGTACTCCCCTTTTGCAATTCCTCTTCTAAGAACACCTGGTGTACAAAGTAGCCTAGAAGAGCAGGCGGATATACTGGGTGAACATTTCTCCAGCGTTTCCAGTTCTGTGCATTACGCAGAAGCATTTTTAAAATAAAAACACACCGTAGAAAAACAAAAACTTCCAACGCACGGAGGTATAAAGGAACCTTATAATAGTTTAATAATACTCCAAGAATTGAAGAGAGCTCTATCAGCCGGTAAGCAGACTGCACCCGGCCCAGATGATGTACATTATGAAATGCTTGCACATCTTTCGGGTCCTTCTGTAGAAGTACTTCTGAAGTTTTTTAATAAAGTTTCGGTATCGGGAAGGATGCAGGTAGCCTGAAAAAAAGCATTCATTGTAGCTTTACTCATATCTGGAAAGCCGCCAACCTCCCCAAGTAGTTATAGACCAATAGTCCTTACGAGCTGTCTAGCCAAAACTTTTGCACTTGTCGTGAATACCAGGCTAAGTTTCGTACTACAATCAAATGAACTTCTTGACATTCACCAGTGCGGGTTTAAAAAGGCGTGCTCAACAACTGATCATCTTGTCCGCCTCGAAACTACCATACGAGAAGCATTTATATACAAACAACACTGTCTTGCTGTCTTTTTTGATCTGGAGAAGGCTTATGACACCACCTGGAGGTTTGGAATAATGCGGGATTTAGTAGAGTTAGGCATCCGTGAAAGAATGTTGAATTGCCTGAATGACTTCATGGCAAACCGTTCATTTCAAGTACGCCTGGGCTCAACCCTCTGGAGAACATTCGTACAGGAGAACGGGGTCCCTCAAGGGTGTATTCCAAGCACAACACTGTTTGTTGAAAAAATGAACTCCATGTGCAAAATAATTCCAAAGTTGATTATGTACTCTGTCTATGCTGATGATCTTCAAATAGCTTGTACATCTTCCAATGTAGCAACATGCGAGAGACAAGTACAGTTGACTATAAACAAACTGACAACATGGGCAGAGAGAAATGGTTTCTAGTTTTCAGCACACAAAACAGTGGCTATTCTCTTCTCTCTCAAACGAGGCTTACAGACCAATCCGACCCTACACCTCAAGGAAACCGACTTACCCATACAAAACGAACACAAATTTCTAGGCAAAATGTTCGACAAAAAAATCACTTTCCTGCCCCACATCAATATGCTTAAAAAGAAAGCTTCGCGAGCTCTAAATATACTTAAGGTTCTGTCACGGAAACACTGGGGTTCCCACAGAACATGCCTTCTACAAGTTTATCTATCCATTGTTCGCTCCTTCTTAGACTATGGTTGCATCGTGTAGGGCTCCGCGAGACAGTCCTACTTGAAACGATTGGATCCCTTTCACACTTTAGGTTTACGTCTCTCGTCTGGGGCATATAGGACATCCCCCATAAACAGCCTCTACGCCGAAACAAATGAACCACCACTCACAGATAGAAGAACAATGCTCACATGCTCATACATACTAAATATCCGTTCACTGCCGAAACATCTATGTTACCCCATAGTTACAAAATGCCCATCTAGAACACTGTTCAATAATAAACCCCAAACTATCAGACCATTGCTTCTTCGGTTTGAAGACAGATGGCAAGAATTCACTACGCTGCACACATTACCTCAAATTGCGCATAGACAGAACCAACTACCCCCTTCGTATAGTTTTCGTACAACATGTGACTTCACACTAACACGCCTTCAAAAAAAGCAGACACCGCAAGAACATATTTTACAGGAATGTTTGGCACTAAACGAAAAATACAAAGACTACACCTCATTTTACACTGACGGTTCCAGAACATCATGCCATGTCGGGAGTGCAGTACTGCAAGGGAAATGGGAAAAGGTGATCAGGCTACCCCAGTGCGCTTCGGTTTACACAGCTGAATGGTATGCCATTGCTTTGGCAGTAGAAAGGATAATGAAGAATAAAATTAAACGCAGCATTATATATACAGACTCTCTCAGCGCAGTCACAGCAGTCTATTACAAAAATGCAGCTCAACCTCTAGTAGGAGAAATAATACACAATTTGGTAACAGTCACAACACAAGGAGAGGAAATTAAGTTGTGCTGGGTCCCTAGCCATGTGGGAATCAAGGGAAATGAGAGAGCCGACGTATGTGCCGCACAGGCGGGTAACGGAACAATAGAGACAGTACAGATTCCTCACAGCGACTGCATGAAATTTATACAGAGCAAACTGAGGGAAACTTGGCAGTCCTCATGAGATAAGGAAATCGACAACAAACTCCACCTAGTTAAACCCACGCTAGAAGAGTGGGAATCAAGCAGACATGAAGAACGCCTCAAAGAAGTGATTTCATGCCGTCTCCGCATTGGACACACACATCTTACACATAACTTTCTTCTGATGAAACAAGACAGACCGAGATGTGAAGATTGTGACCATGAACTTACAGTAAATCACACCTTACTCTCGTGTGCGAAATTTGAGGCCTTGAGGAAAAAACATTTTAGGCTCTTCTACAGCGAGCAAATTCCATTTCACCCAGCCTACTTCTAGGAGAGAATGCTGTTGTCAAACTTTCCTCTGTCTTTGGTTTCTTAAAAGACGCTACACTTCTAAACAAGCTATAACGACATAACGCAATCGGCTATTATCTACAAAAAACACGAAACCTTTTGTTTGGCGCATGATAGCCTTAGTTGCTTATGTGCCATAAAACACAACACAACACATCCTATAGCGCTTGGACTCCTAATCACCCTGGTGGCTCCACCTGTGTCGGGCGTCGAAGAGTAGAACTGCATCGGCTTGTCTTCGAAGATTGGTTAGCTAAAGACTCGTATCCTCAACAACAAGCTGCACGTCTGAGCTCTGCTTCAGGTTTCAGTGGTCATGTGTCCCCATCTATGGTCGATCATTGTGTGCACGCTGCGGCGCCACCGGAAAAGGCGGCTGTGTATGTGGCTGCGGGTTACCCACACATTGAACTCTCCTTTAAATGGTGGTGCAATTCGTATCAGAAGGTAGTAGCAGTTGCCGTTCAATTTGCAAGGGCAACAGTGGTTGTCGTTTCTTGCTGCGTGAGGCCAGCAGGTGGCCCACCCTTACGCATTAATTTGGGCTGGCTAGTGGCTATTCGTCACCAATACCCATGGTGCCAAATTTTGGTGGGTGGCGACTTTATTGTACCTCATTCACAGTGGGGTTACCCCGTATCAAGTCCGCGTGGCACGCGTGTGCGAGATGCATTGCGGATGCGTACGTTGTGATGTTCAACCATCATGGCGCAGTGACATGCGCGCTGCAAAATTCTCGCGGGGCGTCTTATGCACCGGACCTCAGTAGGTGGTTGGGGCTAGACACTCCTAGGCACGCGGGCACTCCTGGAGCCCGATTCGTGGGCAGTGATCACCACCTTGTCGACATACCTTGGAAACATACCTTGTCGACAGGACACGAACTGCACTGACTGGTGGCACTACTACCACATAAGTGGACGGGAATCAGCCAGCGGCGGACATCGGCCTCCTTAATATGTTGGGTGCTCGCAGGCAAACAGGTCTTACAGCATCTCGTGATCCTGTTTCTCCAAACGCCCGCTTATACACTTCATAACAGCAAAGGCACGCCGATACGAAAGGGACCTCCTATCGCGCCGTCAGTGGTACACTTGGTGTGAGAGGTTTTTCTCGAACACCTTGAATGTCTCTCTAGGGCGAAGATTCGGGCGATAGAATGTAGACGGTTCCCTTCGCATCCGGCTGCTCATGCTTGCTTTGCCGCGAGGCTATGTTCCGAAGATTTCGCCAAGGAAGCGGCCAGAGCGTTTTTTTTTTCGTTCTATAATGCGACACCTCTCTGAAATCTGTTGCCTTGCCCAAGGTTCCTCCTGGCACTTGTGGACAAGCCTCCATTGCGTTCTGACATCGAAGGTATTGCAACGGTCTTGACGGTGGCAGAATTGTTTGCAGCAATAGACTGCGCTAAGCGGAAAGCTGCACCTGTTCCAGACACTATTCGTGACGAAGCCCATAGAGACCTTAAGCTATGATGTGCTTGCTCAGCTCGTCGATTCAATGAACGAGGTGTGGCTTTGTGGAGTCGGCCCTCAGTGCATCAAAGCCGCACATGTCGTTCCCATACCAAAACCTGCCAAGTCAGTGGTGGTGCTCGGTACGCTTCGGCGAATATCACTTACGACGACGATTTGCAAGCTTGTAGAGAAAATGCGAGTAACTCAATTGTCATGGTGGCTTGAAGAGCATGTGTATTACCACCCCGCACAAATCCGCTTACGCCCATCACTTAGAAGGACCGACGGTCTTAGCGTTATTGCAACATCAACATTGTCGTCAAGCCGGAGTCGCAGTGTTCATAACCTCATAACAATGGACATGAAAAAAAGCATTAGACAACAGGTCACCCTTCTATCCTGACTCAATTGACATGCTCTACCTTCCCAATCGGGTACGGCAGTTCGTCCATTCATTCCTTCAGACAGGACATTTGCCCCACGCCTTCACGGACAAGCTGTTGGCTCCTTCGTTCGTGTACGTAGTGTGCCCCAACGATCACTATTGGCTCCGACATTGTTAATGTGGCCTCGATTGCACTGGCTGGCACCTTCGTGATGTACCGGATATTAAATTTCTCATTTACGCCGATGACATCACGATGTGGAGCGCTCACCCTCACCCGAAAACTCAAGCAAGTTCTCTGCAATCAACCCTGGATGTCACTGCAGCCTTTGCCTGTTCGGTGGGTATTCAGCTTTCAACGACTAAAACAACATACACATTCACTGTCAACCCCTGGGGCCGCCGAAGACTTGCGGCTTATCTCATCCGCCTTCAACCGGCTGGGCAACCACTGCAAGATAGCCGAAAAATAAAATCTCTGGTATTGATGATACACCATTCAGGAACGGCGATAGCTTGGCTTGCTCAGGCTAAACACCAAGCTTCTGAAACCCTGTCAGTTGTACACCATATGGATCCCAAACCTGGTTGAGCCACCTCACATGTGGCGCGAAAAATACTGATAGCAGTTTTACAACCGCGCTTGGGGTACTCTGCTCAGTTCCAGCATTTGAAGGCCACACAGTGAGATCGACTGGAAGCAATTCACAAAGAGGCTATGAGAGCACTTACTGCGCTCCCACGCATCACCCCGATAGTTGCTCTCCAGGTACAAGCTACGTTGGATGAACGTGTTCATCAACGTCACGAAGCACGGAAATTGAAGGCTGCACTGTGTGATTCTGCAGGAGCACCAATAGCTCATGCAGTCTCTCTTACACTACCAGCCCTACCGCAGCGCGTACTTCCCCGTGGCAGTTCGTTCAATTGAGTGGCAACACACCAACTCACATTCGTCGCCAAGATTCCTTGATTGAGGCGCCTGACTTCAGACAATGCATCACCGGCATGGATAGCCACCTTCCACACGGCTCCACCATATCATATACCGACGCCAGTACACAAAAAACAGTGACTGCCACTACCATTTATTGCATAGGCCATACAGCCCTCAGCAAGACGCCCAGATGTAGGATCACGGAACCTCCATCATCGTTTTGTGGGGAACTTCTAGCCATTACAGAGGGTCTGATTGCTGTAACTGGAATGACTTTGCAGCCCGGGGCACGCATCGTAGTTCGCACCGATGCTCTTCAAACAGTCCGCTTACTGCGGTTAATTAGTCGTAGCCCTGTACTGCGTCAGAGTATTCACGAAAATGCGGCAGCAATGGCTCACAACATTCTGATTGAATTGGTTCCACGTGACCTACTCAGAGACCCGTGCCAGGCAGACTTCGCAGCCCGACTAGCATCCTTCGTTCCATTTCTGATTTCCCCGTTAGAGCTGGATGATGCCACCACCAAAAAGCTGGCCGTGTTCCTTCTCACGACATTTGTGCGCATTGACTCTGCATTGCCGTTCTGGAACTGTAGGGCTTTTCGTGGTTCCACACCTCAAGAGGAAGAGTGATAGCGAGGGGCATGATGTGATCTGACGGACATCTAAGGGAAACCAATCTGAGGACATTTTTCACACCTATTATGGTATGAAACCCAGCAGAAGGCTATGGCAACAGAAGGAAAGTCGTTAGCACCGCCAGTCTTCCTTTGTTGCCGCCCTTGGCTCGTGCTCAAAAACCCCTAGAAGGCGATGATGCCGTGATGCGCAGGGAACCTTCAGAGCTCCGAGAGCGAAGTGGTGTTCCCGAATTTTAAACACCTGGTCACGACGCATTATTTCATCACCTTGAGAACTACGTTTTATAAGCGACGAGTAAAGGTTTTTGTTCGTTGTTTCTTGCTTCGATGCGGCGATGTGGTGGCGTGTAGAAGCCTTCCGATAGTCTGCGTCCGTGCCTGATGGCTGCGGCACTGATGACACGACGATGAGAGTTGTTGAGGATTTTTAAACTGTATATTTAGGCGAAAGACATATACAGGATATTTACAGACTGATGTAGACAGAGTAATAACTAAAGTGGAGTTCTTGGGCAGTTAAGACTTTGTGCCCGCGGCACACCCGCCAGCGATGGACCCTGACTGACCTATGAATACCCAAGTGGTCAGATCCTCCCTAGCCTGACCTGGCTAGCCCTGCATGACGCCGGCCGAGCATAGCACATTAAAACCCTGAGGATTCGACCCCGAGACCTCGTGTCTCGTGGTTTTATTGAGTCACTTAGTCCCCACCCCTGATACACAGGCCAATAAGCATCCCCTGGCGATCTGTTTGGTCGGGCTACCACAACCGGGCTTAAATTGCGGTGGGAAATGCCCCCCGTAACCCTGAAACATTGGTCACGCTATTTCACCAACCAAAGTAGAAAATATCAAAAGCAACTGCAACGCTGCAACAAACATTCCGAAACTCGCAGACACGTGGAAGCGCCAGGGACAAGCTTTGTCGAACGCGAACCGCGTCGCCTGTTCCCACGATTCTCGTCCAAGGCCGGACAGCCACTTACGCCAGCTGGGACCCATAACCGTCCATCTTAAGGAAACACGGCGCGTCTCCAAGATGTTCTCTCGTTGACAGGCGATGCTTCCTTAATTGGACCGCGCACCAGAATCAACGCGTAGGGAACACAGGATACGCCGACCGCCGCAGGCGCCGCTTATACGAACACCCTCGCACGCCTTCACTCCGCGCGCGGACGGGCCAACAAAGGGAAAACTATCGCCAAAAATCGCCCACTGTCTAACGACGGTTGACAGCTCCAAGCTCCCCCGTCTCCCGTGGGGCGACGGACCAAATAGTTTTACAACCGGCTAAAGGAAAACGCGGTGGGCCCAGAGCCAGCTACTGCCAAGTTTCCCGAGTGCCCTTCAAGCCGCCGTACCGCCAGTGTTTCCCACAGCTGCAGCATGCAGTCCGACCAAAGCAACGCTTCGACGCGGCTGCGGCCCGAGACAATGTGTCCTCACGCGAGGAGAGTGACCGAGAGGCCGTTTGCTCTTAACAAGCTGGACTCCATAAAGTCATTCATTCCGCATTCCTGGAACAACCGCTCCCCCTGCGTCCGACACAATCCGCGTCGCTGGCGCCTGGATCCCTTAGACGACGTGTGTAGCCAACAGCTGCGCTACGATCCCGCAGCGACGCCACTAACTGATAGGCTCCTAGCAGAGCTCCGGCTATAGTCATCTCGCTCACGTATCTTAACATGTAGGAGGCTGCTCTAGAGCATTCTGGAATACATGGCAGGATTTTTGAATCTCGCAGCGTCCCTTGTGGGGACGCGCCCCTCACTGTCATGAGTGTTCCGATGTCATCCGGTCGAGCGTAACGCCTTCGCTGAAGCAGTCATTGTACCTCTCATTGCCCAAAGGTCAGCACAAATTCTGTTTCCCCTCAACCAGAAACACTGTTCCCATGTGTTTTAGATGTGAAAGCATCTTATGGTCTTGGTATGTCCCGCGTCGGCGTCCGCACTCACACTGCGCATCCGCAACTCTCCTTCTTACACCCACAGCTGCGCGATACTACACTATAAAAAAAGAAATTGCGGCGCCCGGTTTCGATCCCACGACTCTCTGGCCGCAACGGGAGGTGCGTGGTGCTCTTCCCACTACGCTACAAATCCGGGACAAGAGCAAGTGCTACGAACGCGCCTTATGTCCTTGACTCATTCAAACTACGTCAAGAAGCTACTGATACAACGAAGGCACGCGAAGCTGAACGTCAACGGAAATGACGAACTGAAAACTTTAGCGGTGGATGTTGAATTTCCCGTGGGAAAGCTGTGGCGGGAAGCGTCACGCGCCTTGCAGCTCAACGAGCCCCGTCCGCAGCGCCTCTGATGCTGATTGGGGCAGGATGCCACTAGGGATTGGCCAACCAACGAATCCATCACGAGATGGGTTCGCGTTCAACCACCGTCGTCATCTTCCCGTAGGGGAACCGCTGAAGAAGAAGAAGAAGAACGAGAAGGCAAAGCTGCCAAGAGGAGAGCGTGTACATTGCTCTCAGCCGGTGCACCAATGTCAACAACCTTTACCTCAGCAACGCTGACAGAGACTACCGATTCTACCACAGAGACAAAATCAACAAGAACATGATGGACGAGTTTCGGCGCCTCGAGAACCACCGTCTACTCACCGTAACACAACAGTACTTGCTGCCTTCGCCACCGGTGTGGACCCGGACGTGAAATTCCCTCTTGGGCTAGTAAAACCCAAATCACTCAACATAACGGCAACACAATGGAACCACACGGAACCGCCACGATGCTTCGCATCCTCATCAGGGTTCCCCACGGGAAGATGGTGTAATTTTTTTTCCTCAGCCCCGCATTCCCGGTGTGTACAATGAGCACTCTTGTACCCTACGAAACTGTGACGTTGTGGCACCCGCGTTTTAGAACATGTGTATAACCTCCTTTCAACGTTCTACGTGCAAGGGGGAAGCCCTGTCGTGACGCCATCATCGTCGTCTTCATCAGCGCAACAATCATCAGCGTCAGCCAAATCGCGTTAGAACACGCTTGATACTTGGCCCAGAGCGGCACGCTGTTCTACGCTGTGGTCCACCGCCATTGCAGAGACATGGCAGTTTCCATAAACCCCGCTGGTCAGCCGCGTATATGTGCAGTAAGACGTAGGTAACAGTTGTCACAACGCCTTGTTGACTTGCTCGATGCAGCCGCAAAATCACAGCAGTCGCAGACTCCATTGCGCGGCGACGTGCCAAGTAATGTTAAACTCTTTGTACGTTGTGGCCACTCTAGGCAACAGCGTGTCCTGGCTCAGGATATTGCGTTGCCGCTACTCTTACCACTTTAGTACTGCATCGACTACAGAAATACTGTATAATACGGCTTGCAGTGAACGAACCAAAGCACCAGAAATTGCTGAGCCCAAGCATGGCAAATCATGTATAGCCAGTGTGTCCGAGGTAGGCAGTACCTCGGCCGCCATTATTGGCTGGCGCTTGGGAAACGTGACAAGCCAACATTGGCCAAGCTCTGGAAGGCCAATATTGGACAATTCTTGGCAAAGCATGTTGCCATGATAATGCCAATGGGTGGACCCCACGCCATTTTCATGCACATTTTTTTGCTTTGTGGCCACTCCTTACGACCAATGCCTTTTTTATGAGTTCCCTCGCGGCCCGATTTCCGCTTTATACATGCCATTATGCAGGACATTATTTAACGTGTTCGCAGTAATTACGTATGTAATCCGCACTCGTTAAATAATTTCCTGTACAGTGGCATGTATAAAACAGAATTCGGACCTCGAGGCACAATAAACAAACTGCATCAACTTTGCGAAGTAATTACGCGACTCTCCAAAAGCAATTGAGCAACACAGCACACCGGGTCTGTCTGAGTGGTTTTTTTATTATTCACACTACATTTACAACGAGAAACCTGTCTTAATTGTGAAAAGAGGACGAACACAAACACGAAAGCAAACACAAACACAATAGCCGAGAAAAAATAAAAAAAGCGCTGCTCATGAAGCGCGCACCGATTATGCTTAGATGTCTACAAAACAGAAGCATTCAGGTGAATGAAAACAATACCCTCCTGCCCAGTAATTCCCGGACCTGCAAGATCAGAATAGTTGTTGAACAGCATTATTGTAGAACAGCCCAGCTTGGAAGGCTTGTCTCTGCTGCATCTGCCACTTGTCCACAGGAAACACCTTTATTTCGTATCGCCTCTAATAAATAAAAAAAATAGCTCACTCTAATCCTAAGTGAATGCTCTTACTAAATACAGCACCTAGCACCAGCCTTAACACATGCACGGGTGAAAATATTCAGCCTAAACTTCTAGCTTGTAAACACTCGCTAAGAAACATGAGATGTACTCCACGATTCATTTTTGATACTGCGTTTTACGGCGGCAGTTACTTGGCTCGTTCTTGAGAAAACAGTCCCGAATTTCACCAAAAATGGGCTTCACTCTTGTTCCTGTCGCGCAAGGTAATATGAAAAAAGTCCAATAGACAAAGCAACACGCCAGCGGTTCCGTGAAATTTTGTTGTGGCTACTGTAGCCGCATAAACAAATCATTGCGACGGCAATGTCGTGCCGTCAACGTTTTATTAGCGTACTTTTGTTTTCTAACGACGCCGGATCAGAGACTACAAGGCAACGCACTACACAATAAGTTCGGAACGCACGAAAGTTCATGTTTTTTTTTGCGAGACATCTATGCCAACTTGGAGGTAGACAAGAAACCTTGTGACCTTTGAATGCGTTATAGTTTAAGGGGTAACCAAATAAAGCGACAGTGAAAGCGACGCTACAAACCCAACAGATTGGGTATTAAATTGGTTACGGTGTTGCTTTCGCCGTCGCTCACATCTGCCTCGTCAGACGCGCCAGATGCGAGCGGAACCGACGGAGAAACCCAGCGGCAGTGAAATTACTTTGTCGCACGACAATACCTTTACGTTGCTCAAAAAAATAATGACATAAAAGCTTCACTTATAGCTAGAGTTTAATGAAGCGAGCTTAACACATCCGCAATTGGTATACTGCACACGTGTCTTGCTTCAGCCTTGCTGAACGTCGTGAACCTGCAGTGGAAGACCGGCCGTTTGTTAGAAAACTGAAAGCCGCAAAGAGGATAGCTAGAACTGGTGTCACGCAAACGGAAGTACATGTATATGACCACTTATTTCTTCTCAAAAACCAACAACGCTAAGCAGCACTCGCGAGCGCCAGTTGTTATAAACGACAGCTGAAGTTTTGGCGGGAAAGAGCGCGAGCTCTCCCGTACCGCTCAAGGAAAAATGGAATGATGACTTACGTTTTCAGCGGCGGCCGCAGCAGGCAAATGATGTTATTACACCAGCCTGGTATACTTCAAACACAGCCACCGACACCAAAATGCCCCTCACAGACACGTACAGGAGTACTAGGGTGGTTTCAATTCCCTAAAACTTCTGACAAAAGAGACAGAGACGTCGGAGTGACGCGTCCGTGCACCATCCCCGCCGCGGAAAAAAAGAACGCGCAAAGGCACAACGCTCAAGTAGTCCGACCGACACCGTTGCGTTAGGACACACGAATGACCCATTCCGACTGACCCATACCTACCCATTCCTACCCATTCCTACTGTCCCTCACACTCCTTTGAGTTACCCTGCACTTTAGTTTAGGTACGCTTTGTTTTGTGGCACGGTGCTGTGGCTCTTTAGGTAACAACTTTTTGCTGCGTTGTGGCCTGTTCTCCGCGCTCTAACCGTCGTGTTGGGAGACGCCGCGCGCGCGGCAAGCGCGTGGAAAAAGTGCGCATTTACCCGTCAGGTGAAGCTCGGCCTCTGATGGGCTCTTCCTGTGACATTACTTCCGGTCGCCGTTTGCTTGGCGTTCACTCAATCTGTGGCAACACGAGACAATAAAAAAGCCGAGCCAGAACACATATATTAGGAACACGTCAGCAGCTGACGGGCCAGCGGCAAGCTATGCCAGGGCGAACGCGCAGATTTCCTGGGAGCACTGACTGCTCGCGCCACGAGGCTCGCGCAGTGAGCCCCAGAGTGGTGCTTCGTCGTCTTCGCTGCGTTGATGCTGCTACAAATCTTTCCGCCAAGTTATCGATGAGTGGCCGATAGCTCGGAAGCCAATGGGGACCCATGGGGTTTCCAATGATTGGCAAACGGCCTCTGCTGCTTGGGAAGCTGCTGGGCAGGGCGGCCTGCCATTGCGAGTACGCCTACAACTAAAAAGGCCAGCGATATCTCTCTTAGCAAAGGGTGAGTTGCATGCTTAAAGGGACACTGAAGTGATATGTAAACATTGCGGGATTACTAGCGCAAATTGTAGTCCGGAGTCCCCAGGCCATGTTTCGACCACTCTAGGCGCGTTTACGCGATTTTATTTAGTAGAAAAACTAATTCGAAAACGCTGTCCTCCTCTCTTTACGCTCGCCCATTTTCTGTGGCGTTTTCGTGTGACGTCAGGAGGGGATGAGCTGGCAATTGGCTGCGCCACGGCTGCGCTACTGCACGGCTCCCCGGCCGACAGAGCCAGTCGGCCCAGCGTTTCGTCCGCCGGCCGCCGGCGGGTCGTCGCAATCAAGGAGGTTAAAAAAAATTGCTTGGTCGCAATTCGTTCGCTTAGTTGAAACGAAGCCAGGACACGTTTGTGAATGGAAGAATGTGCCTTTCTTTACTTGGTTTGTTTGTACACTGTATCTAGCTGCAAGTCAAGGTCGCTTCACACAAGCGCTGCACATGCGACGCTTCGCTGACTGGTACGCCAGTAGGAAAATATAAGGCCTCTTGAAGGCGGGAGAAGAGTCAGCGAAGTCAATATAGTTACTAAGCAAATAAAATCAACTGATATTTTTACTGTACAGCGTAAAACTAGGGCGCGGGAAGCACTTTTTTGCGCTGGGCGAACAAGCACGGCGGTCAGCAGCACGACTATGCATCTGCGAACGCTTTTCCGTCTACGAAATGCAATTGCTAGACGTGAGCTACTGTGGAAACTCGGGCGACGCTTACTGCACGATCGCAGTACAACAAATAGTCACCTAAGCGGCTTGAAATTGCAAAACTAAATAAAAGTGTAAACCGGTTGTACAATATATACCCTATATTAGCAAGGCCTTCGCGTCCCGCTCCGTGGCCTAGCGGTCTGAGGCGCTAGGAATTCTCCGCAAATGTTTTGCGAGTCACGAGTTCGGATGCCCGCGGGTACGTGCTTTTTTTTTTTGTAAGTTAACTTTTTTGTTTTCCGCCGATGTTTTCTATATTGAGTTCACCTTTTTTGGGGCCGCAACGTTCATGGCTACACGAACTAGTTCACAAAACGCGCGCAAGCTGGCACTGCCGCGCTAGCGAGTTCTCGTTGGCGTGCTGTTGCCATAAGCACCGACTGCTTGCAGGCAGTGGGCACAGGCCAGAATGAACAGACCCTTGGCCTGGTGCGAACACGCTTTTTACGATACAGGCATGAGGGAGGCAAGCTCCAAATATGGGGGAAAAGCGCATGACATTTGGGCGTCTGCGGGTACGCGGAGGGCGTTCATGCACTGCGTAGGTCTCGGCTAGTGAATGCTACGACTACAAGCCGTCCTGGGAGGCTTATCTTGTGCATTTTACAGCCGACAACATGGCAGAAGCGCGGTACGATGATTACTGAGATATTGAGAATGCCCATCCAACAAAGCCATTGGTTATGTTTTACAGAACCGAAACCGAAACCGAAACTTGTGTGATTGCTAACCTTGGGCATCGTCCAATCACGGCGCCCCTCCTCTCAACGTCACAGCCTTAGTTGGTGCGGCCGCCGCAAACCGCGCATGGTAGTTTTTCTTCTTTCGCGCTTTGTAAAATAATTACCGATTTGTCAACCGGATAAACGATGAAAAGTGTGCTAATTTGAGCCAGTCTACGCAGTGCAAGCAAAAACGGGAGCTTGACAAATTCACTTCAGTGTCCCTTTAAGCGATACCGAGAAAAAAAGCACTGCACTATACAGCTAGTCACTGGGGTAAGCACCAGTCACCGACTACACGGCCTGACGTCGCGCGGCAAGTATCAAGTGCCTTGCATTGTACAGGGTGGGCACGTCACCCGCTTCGTACCAAGCCGCGTATTCTGTCAGGCCGCAGTGGCAGTCGTCGGCGCACATTTTACGGTGCGCGGAGTGAAAATGCCAGAAGCAGGACAACGCGACAAGAGTCAGAGCAGGCGAAAACTGACGAACGTCCAAGACAACCGACCGTTTAAGCAGGCAATAACACAACCGTGACATGCGCAAAGCAACGTGGTGAGCGCCGCGCACTCGCAAGATCGGGAAGTAACGGCAGTTGCTTGGCGGCAAAACCCTTGCAATAACAAGCGTGCGCGGACTTCGCCAGTGTTGATCGGTCCGTATCTCTGCGTAGAGACTTCGCCTGGGTGATCACCAAAGCTTTCCATAGGGAGAGGAGGGATCCGCGTGGGGAGGGGTTGTTAGCGCCGGACACACGCTCACATAAGCTGATTACAATGGAATACAGTAGGAGCAATATGCAGATCCGTAGAATGAAAACTACTGCATTTTTATTTGGGAAACTGAGGCCAACAGGGCAACCGGGCAGAGTTCTCTTCGTTATTTGCGTTAATTTTGATTGTCCCGTAAGTGATATGTAAGGTTTTCTCATATATTGAGTGTGACAAAATGTCTCCATAATGGGACGAGGAAACATAAACGAATGGAACTGCAGAGGCTTTCTCATGAATCTTGACGATGTATACGAAATGCTGCATGCTAATCAACCAAGTATAATGTGTGTTCAATAAACACATTTGAATTCCAAGCACACAAATTTCTTGAATAGTTACATGATATTTAGAAAGGATAGGGATGGCTGCACACACTCTTCGGGCAGCGTGGCAAATCTCGCCAGGAAATTTTTAGCATGTTACCTTGTCACCTTGAACACTTTTTTGAGGCTGAAGCAATCCGCACAATAATATTTCATAGGTTCATAACGGTATGCTCCATATACATTCCTCCCGATTTTGCCCTTTCGAGCTCAGATTTCGAGGCACTGGTTGACCAGCTTCCCGAACCATACATCATCACAGGTGACCTTAATGCACACAATTCTCTTTGGGACTCTTCTCGCACGTATGCCCGAGGTCGTCTCAAAGAGAAGTTTTTAAGATCCTCGGGAGCATGCCTATTCAACAAGACACAGCCTACATACCACAACATTTGACACAACCCACACTCATTTCTTTACTTGGCTATTGGCTCTGCAGTTCTTGTTCGTTGTCTCGAGTGGGGGTGGGAACTGACCCATATGGCAGTGACCACTTCCCCACCTCACTAACATATTTAGGTAACGGCCCACGCAGTCCATCTCCCCGGAAAAGTTTGAATGAAGCAGGAGCTAACTGGAATACATGTACAGAGACATCCAAACTACACTACACAACCATAAGACACCTACACGTAGATGAAGCCGCTCAACTCCTCACGGCGCACATCCTCGACGCCGCTGAAAAGTCCATTCCCCACGCCTCTGGTGCCCTGCGAAACCAGAGGAGGCCGTGGTGGAAAGAGGACTGAAGGCGGGCGCGAGAGGCCCAGAATGAGACGTGGGGTACGTTTCCTGGGTATCTCACGTCGAGAACCTCCCTTTGTTTGAAATGAGTTCGCCGAGAGGCAAAATGAGATAGTTGGTGCTCATTTATTACATCAATAAACTCCTATACCGACACACGGAAAGTATAGAGAAGAATACGCAAACTCAAAGGACAACAAACACCCAGCCTGCCTCTAATCAGCACAATAGGGAACACACTCGAAGACCAGGCTGACAAACTCGCACAACACTTCCAACACGTGTCCAGTTCAGCACACTGCACAAACACTTTCGTGAAACACAAACAATCTACCGACAAAAAGCCTTCACTAGGTAACAATAGCTCAACATTTTGTAAATCCGAGTTTTCACTTCATGAGCTTAGGGCTGCTCTGAGCACTTGTAAACCCTCAGCTCCAGGCCCAGACAACATCACATATACAATGATACACTTACACATTTGCTTACTTACACTTAGCACTTACACACGACAATTTGGTAACACTCCTTCACTTTTACAACAAGATATGGCTTTCGGGGCACATTCCAAAGACCTGGAAGGAGGTCATAGTTGTAGCGTTCCTGAAAGAAGTGAAGGACTCTCCTTCTCCCGCTAGGTACCGACCCATTGCCCTGACCATCTGCCTGTGCAAGCTTCTGGAGAAGATGATCAATAGGAGACTCATGTACTTCTTAGAGTACAATGGTCTTCTCGAGAGCTGCAGGCTGGCTTCAGGGGGGAGTTCCACCAACAATAAGCTGGTTGCGTTTGAATCATATGTAAATAATGCCTTCATCCATAACCACTGCTGTATAAGCCTTCTTCGATATGGAAAAGGCTTATGGCACTGCCTGGCGGTACGGCATCTTGAGTGACCTTAAGTCGTTTGGTGTCTCCGGCAACATGCTGAACAAACTCGCTAGGTACTTTTCGGGTGAGTGTTGGCAGTGCTTTTGCGAATGTATACAAGCAGAAAAATGGCCTTCCTCAAGGCGGTGTCTTGAGCTGTGCACTATTTATTGTTAAGCTGAAGTCTTCCGGAAGGCATTGCCACCAACCATTTCCGGTTCTATATATGTAGATGACATTCAAATATCCTTTAAGTGTTGTAAATTCTCAATTTGTGAATGCCAAGTCCAGTTTAGAGGGAAACAACTTGCTGGCTGGGCGGACACAAACGGTTTTACACCGAACCCTGGAAAACGTACGTGCGTTGTATTCTCCGAGAAACGCGGGATTGACGTGGACCCTGATGTCTGTAATAATGGGAAGTAATTCCTGTCAGAGGGAAGCAGGAGATTTCAGGCTGAATATTCTATAGTAAACTTACATTTATCCCTCACTTGAAACAGCTCAAACAAAAATGCCTAAAAACAATGAACATTCTTAAATTGCTGTCACACCAAACGTACGGTGTTGTAAAGAACTCCTTCAACTTCTATATAATTCTCTGATTGGATCCCGGCTGGACTAGGCAGTGTTGCCTAAAAATGCTGCAATCAGTGATGCACCTCGGCCTCCTGCTTGCACGTAGTGCTTTCCGTACTAGCCCAGTTGAAAGCCTCGATGTAGAATGTAACAACTGGAGCCTAGCACGTCAGCGCAAATACATGGGCCTTCTTTAGGCTTTTAAAATCTCATCAATGAATAACAATCCTTTTAAGTCAGTCTTTTATGATACATCCATATCCCAGCTTCTTTTAAACCGCCCATCTATTTCTTCTCTGTTCTTCTACAGAGCTAGAGAGGAAGCATCAGAACTCTTAGTCTCCTTTTAAAATAGCATGAAAACGACCGTTACTAATTCTATAGCCCCATGGCATCTTCGTCCTATAACGTTACTTATCTTTTATACATATCGACAAAAACCGAGTGCCAAGAAGTGCGATCCTGCAACATTTCTTGCCTCTTTAACACAAATACAAGTTTGCAGAAATCTATACTTACGCCTCAAAAACTTCCACTACTGTGTGCTGTGCTGCACACGGACCCAGCTTGAATATTATAAACCATGAATGTGTGTACTAGTATCTTCACGGCCGAGGCTCATGGTATACTATTGTCATGAACCATATGCTCCAAACTCAAATTCCGCAGTCCGCAATTTACACCGATTCCTTAAGTATTGTGCCGACATTTCTAGCGCAAAAAACTTCCAAAAGCCATGTAGTCAATCTTCTGATTAGCACCATTATATCTTTATGTGTGTTACGTCTCGAAGTGACCGTGCGCTGGGTTCCAGGTCACTCTGAGATCACAGGGAACGAGACCGCAGATCAAATGGCCGCTGCTGCTGCACTTACTACAACAGTTGACATAATAACAGTACCATACACCGACATGAAGCCACACACCAGAAAACAATTCCGAAAAACATGGCAAACACATTAGAGTGCACACACCGACAACAAATTACGCGTAATAAAACCCCACTTGGGACCATACACCACTGACACACACAACAGAACACAGAAGTTGCCTTTGCTAAGCTACAGATAGGGCACACACATGCAACGCACTCGTATCTGCTCACGGTGTCTTCAAGACCTCCGTGTAGCAGGTACGCAGAAGCCCTATCTGTAGTGCGCATATTCATGCAATGCAAAGCACTCAACACAACACGACTAAAACACTTCCCACAACTGCACAGACTACACATCCCATTACCCCCAGCCATTTTCTTCTCTGATAATCCCATGTTTTCTGTCCAGTGTGTCTTCAAATATTTAGCAGAAGGAAAATTTTTACACCTAATTTCATACCACACATAATGGAAACCTGGCCTTCTACACCAGTCATCCTCATTGTGTTTAATTATTCTACTTTCGTTCTTGTTGAGGGAGCTTAGTGTTTATACCTTCATCCTTAATAATAACCACTGTTTTGGCGCTCTTTGCCCCTGTTGGCCTTGCGCCATTAACATCCAAGCATCATCATCATCATCATAGAGTGTGACAAAATGTAAATTTAAAAGAAATGTTACCTTGATAGCGGAGCACGGAGAGAGCAGCGATCATTCCTGGTGTGGTGCTCCTTAATACATTTCTCCTGCATAGTTTTGCATGAAGGAGATTGCATGATACATGGATGTAAATCATGCGGTGTCGTGCGTACAGCACGTGAAAGCCTACAAGCCGTACACTTTGTCCCCGCTGCGCTAGAGACATGGTGGCGACTTGACTCCACACCGGTGCAACTGAAGTAGACTTCATGAAGTATTGATGGATTCGATTATATTTGCCAGTATCTTGCATGAACTAACACAATCAAAATTTCTACATGCCTATTAAATGTGCGATGACTGTTACACTCTGCTCTTGCCCATTTACGAAATGAGGTGAATACGCCAGTTTTTAAGCTTCGTTCCGATCATTCTATTTCTGCCGAAACTTACCTAGTTTTTGAAATGACCTCGTCAGATGTTCTAGCACACACGATCAACGTTATAGGCCTGGAGTGGCCTTTACGGGGAAGAATATCGAGCACCCCTAGGCGAAGTTCGAATAACCAACTGGGACAAGTTCCGCGAGCGCAGGGCTGAGCTGCCTAGCTCCAAGATCGAGGACATCAACACCTGGACGCAAGCGCTACCAGCTGATGTAAAAGCTACAACACAACAGCTAAATGCCACTACACAGGTTCCGTATATAGACACCAAACTACTCTACTTATGGAAAGCTCGCCGATCACTCATCCGCAGATGGAAGAGGCAAAAGCACAACCGCAAACTCAAATTGCGAATTGCAGCCCTGACTCAGGACACAGCCAAATACACTGCTGAACTTTGCAAGCATAATTGGCTCACCATCTGCGACAGCCGCGGTGGTAGTCTCATCACATTTAAGACGTGGCGACTACTCAGATATTTGATTGACCTTTCAAAAAGTAAAGGCGAAACTACCAAGACAATAAAAAACATTTTCCCCACTTTCCCAGGCACCAAGAACAACCTCCTCAAAAAGCGTCAGCAAAGATACCTGCCTCTATCTCCGCCATACTCAGCTCCAGACTACTCGGGCGATCCGAACCTCCCCCTGGATAGGCCCATTGACGAATCGGGGGTACGGGCAGCGCTAGCCAAGATACGGAGAAATACTACACCCAGCCGCGACCGTATCACAAACAACATACTGACCAACCTTGACCATAACTCCGTCACATTGCTCACACAATTCATGAATGGCTGTTGGGAAAAGGGAGTCATACCGCCGCAATGGAATACGGCTGAGGTTCATTTTAATACCAAAATCAGGAAAGGGACCAAGCGTCGAGAATCTCCGCCCAATTTGATTACGTCCTGCATAGGAAATTTACTCGAGCACGTCATCCTCGCTCGCCTGCATCAATACCTAGAAGATACTTGCCGAATTCCTACTTCCATGTACGGATTCAGACCAAGTCTCAGTGCCCAAGATATTCTTCTTCAGCTCAAAGGGGAAATCATGATGCAGGCCAATGATCACATGCCTAAAGCGATTCTCGCCCTTGATTTAATAGGGGCGTTTGACAATGTAAATCATCAAACGATTATGAACAATCTGAATAACCTCCCCTGTGGAGCCAGGACATACAATTACATCAGGGATTTTCTCACAAACCGGCAAGCAGTCCTGAAGGTCGGTGACGCGCAATCCCCTCCCATTCAAGTTGGAGGTCCAGGCACTCCACAAGGCGCAGTTCTTTCCCCACTGCTATTTAACATCGCCCTCATCGGCCTTCACAAACTATTAGACGCCATCCCTCACCTTCGACATGCCTGTATGCCGAAATAGAACGTTATGGACGGGCGCAGGGTCGGTAGGGGAAATGCAACACCGTCTTCAGCAGGCTGCTGACATCGTGCAAGCTTATGCAGCCAAGTGTGGTTTATGCTGCTCTCCAGAGAAATCTGAGCTTCTCCTTGTCCGGAGGCGCCTAAGTCGAAAACATCAAGACCCCGGCATACAAATTACTCTTGACGGAGCTACGATCACGCCTTCCCTACACATAAAGATACTGGGGATGACCCTTCAAGAAGGCTGCTCAAACTCCATACTTCTTCGGCACTTCACTCAAACAACAGGACAAATTGTTCTTATGCTCCGCCGAATCACCACGAACAGTAAAGGGATGACGGAAGCAGACACACTACGGCTTGTCCAAGCTTTCATCATCTCTCGCATCAATTACGCCCTCCCGTATGCGATCCTCTCCAAAAGCGACGTAACCAAACTTGATACACTCATTCGGAAAGCGTATAAAGAAGGACGTGGTCTTCCCGTCAGCACGGCAACGGACAGACTTCTCAAACTGGGAGTACACAACACTGTGGAGGAGCTCATAGAGGCTCATTTGGCAAACCAGCACCACCGTCTAGCGACCACAAGAACAGGACGCACACTGCTTGGTCGCCTTGGATACAATACCCCAGAAAAACAAGGCAGTTCTTTTATGGACATACCCACAACCATAAGGCAAAACATCTATGTGGCTCCCATTCCATGGAATATGCACCCTAAGTTTCACCAAGAAAGACGTGCGGCGAGAGCACAGACATTAGATAAAGTCTATAGATCAAACCCCAAAACTGCGTACACGGACGCTGCCGACTACGCTCGCATGAATACGATGACAGTGGTCGTCACCACATGCACCGAGCATGTCGCCAGTGTCACATTTACTGGAATCAACACTACCCACGCAGAATAAGCAGCCATCGCTCTTGCCATTGCCCACACCTCAGCCGATACAATCATTCCTGATTCTCAAGCAGCATGCCGAAGCTACCTACGCGGAAGAATATCAAGACCAGCGCCAAGAATCCTTCTCCAGCGACCCCCTCAACGCAAGATTCGTCTGGTTTGGGCGCCTGCCCACTCGTCCCTTCGAGGCAATGTCATGGCCCACACGACAGACCGAGATTTAGCCTACCGGGCACCGCGAGACGACTGGCTTCAAGCGACTCATCCCCTAATAACATACCAAAGCATCACACAGCACTACAAGCTGAGTCGGCACCAGTATCCTCCTGCCAACCCGTCACTCACCAAGGAACAGGAACATAAAGTCAGGCTTCTGCAGACAAACACATTCCCATACCTATCTAAACTTCACGCCATCAATCCCACCCTCTACAGCGCCACATGTTCACACTGCGGTGAGATCTGTACCCTCTTCCACATGGTCTGGGCCTGCCAGAAAAACCCAAATGTTCACCCAATTCCCAACCCTTCTTATGAGCAGTGGGAAATAGAACTGGCCAGCTCTAGCAGCGAAACTCAGCTTCGGCTGGTGTAACGTGCGGAGAAGGCAGCAAGCTCCAACGGGATTCTGAAATGAGGAATCCGACAACGTGCTCCGCCCCCCCCCCCCTTTTTTTTGCAAAATCAAGTTTACTCTCTCTCTCTCTCTCTGAATGTGCTAGCGCCTGTCCTGGTCGCCCCGCCGGGCTCGTTAACCACCTCCATGTCATGATTCTCTATGGTTTTCACCAGTTGGTTTCGTCTTCTGGACGAATATTTGTAACCCCACATCGGGTGGGCCGCGTTGAAATCTCCTAGCATTAAAATCGGCCTTGTTCTTGCTTCTTTGATGCAGTCCAATTAATGCCTTCAAAGTCAATCATCCTGCTCGACGGTCGACAATACGCATTCAGGACGAAAATGTTCTTGTCACCCCCACTCTTCTGCTGTGAATTTCGACGAGCGTATGCTCGCAGCCTCGCTGAGCGGTCACGTGCTGTGTGGCTGCCGCAGTACCCTTTGGCGGCCACACAGTACCATTTTCGCTAGGGACCGTATACGTAATGTATCCCGCGAGCTTGGCGCGGCCGTTGGTCTCTTGTAACTCTATAATATATCCGGTTTCTGGTCAAATTTATCAACGTAAAGTTGTAACTCCCATATCTTGTTTCTAATACTCCTACAGTTCCATTGAAGTATCGCCGCAGTCTCTTTCTGGTTTGCTTTCGTCTCCATTTTCTACTTTTTGAGCGGTAGAACTGCGCGTGGAACCAATTTCTCGTGACCTCACCTGCAGAGCAACCCCTGATGACTTCCCCTTGGCCATCTTCTGATGCTTAACTTTCGCATCCAACGTCATGACTCTAACGAAGAGTTTGGCCTCCACATTTGGCCTCCACATTTGGCCTCTAGTTTGGCCTCCACATTTGGCCTCCACATTATCCATTCTTGCGGTTAGACTGTTCACTTGCTCAGACAATTATGAAACTTGGCTTAAGATTTGCGTAAGCATGCTCATGACCGTCTCAATTGTCGGGAGAACGGCGGTCTCAGCCTTCTCGTTCTCCATGGCAACAACTTTCGTTTGCGTTTGTATCTTCAGAGCTTGCGTCACTGACTGTGTCAACGCCGCTGGCAGGATCAGCGCCGGTGGCGTCATGGGGTTGGGTGCGACGGGAGTAGCGCAGGTGGTGTCCCTCTCGGCTACTTTTCTTTTAGCTACACTGACGTCATTACCGTTGTTCTTAGTTTTACTGAGCGCCTCGATACGCTCCATCATTGCCTCTATCGGATTGTTTTGATTCTTGATTTGATTGTTCTGCCTCTCAATCATTTCCTTGAGTTCCAAACAGTATCTGCACTCTTTGGCTTTGAAAGACGAGGATAGAAGGGAAGGGAAATTGCTATTGTTGAGAGCGACGAGACACCCCCCTGCCCAGCCAACCTGTTTCTCGGCGCCGTTGCTCTGCCGGGTCTTCGACTTGGACCTCGGACGAGATTCACGCCTGCGATCCCCCGCTGCCGATGGTGACCTGGTAGCACTCTTGGTTCTCCCTCTCCTTGACTGGGAGCGGCTGCGACGCCCGTCCGCCGCCTGCCACGCTCACCCCCTCAGTTGCTGCTGCGGCTGCTGCTGCTGCTGCTGTACCTCTGCTCGTTGCTGACGTTCCCAACGCCGTTTGCGAATGACGTACGGCGTCTTGAACCTTGCTTTGCACTCCTTGAACGCGGTAACGTGGTTGCCCCGCAGAGGCTACCCTTGGGGTTACCGCAGAAGTGGCTCTGTTGAGGATTCTTCATGCCGCAACAATGGCATATCCTGTCTTCGGGGTTAGAGCAAACGTCCAACCGAAGTGACCACACCGGTAGCACATGTCGATCTGCTTGCGATACAGCGAGCACTCGACCAGCAGGTTGCCGTATCTGATGTAGTTCGGGACCTTGTCGCCGTCGAACGCCATGACCACCGCCGTCGTTTTGACGATATGGTTAGCTTGCATGGCAGTGGGATTGTGTTCTTGAACGATGTAATCGGTGATTTCTGGAACCGTGTCCGTCAAAGGAACACCCCTGATGACGCCCTTCACGGTGCCGTGGGGAGCCGTCTCGTACGCGCTCACTTAGTGTGCCATTCCTTTGATATGGAGGCTTTCGACTGCCGAGTAGCGCTCCGCGCTCTCTCGTTTTAGGCATACTAACAATGATTATGTTTTGCTGTTTGGAATAGTATATTTCAATCTGGCTCTGTGGCACAGTACCTCCCCAATGGAAACTAGCTAAGCTAGTGGCCCTCTTAAAACACGGTAAACCACCAACGACTTATGACTCTTTCCGACCAATAGCTTTGCTAAGCTGTGTCAGCAAATTTATAGAGAAAATGATATTCAGAACAATAGCCTGGTACCTCGAGAGCAAAAACCTCTATCCGCCTCAGATGAACGGCTTTCGCGAAAATAGAGCAGCCATTGACAATGTGATTGCTCTAGTTTCATCTCTGGAAGAAGAAAATTATAATGGATATGTTCCTATTGCCGTATTTTTAGACATTAAATTGGCATTTTATTCAGTTTTTCATTATGCCATTCTGACATCCCTTGCTGCTTTTGGGTTTGGTGGAAGACTACGTTTGGATTTCAAGCTACCTGCAAGGGCGACAACTTTTCATGTCCACGCCGGATGGCCCAACTTCCTACTATACTATAGAAAAAGGAGTACCTGAAGGAGCCGTCTTGAGCCCTCTGCTATTTAACCTTACTCTTATCCACCTAAAGCGAGTACTCCCGCCTGGTGTCCACGTCACACTTTATGCGGACGATATCTGCATCTAGAGTGCGTCGCGATCGCGTCGTACCACGCAGCCAAGGCTGCAGAAAGCTCTCGCAAAAATATCTGCGTACCTTTCACCAAGAGGACTGCACCTATCTTCGGAGAAAGGTGTCGCCATTGCTTTCACTCGCAAGCACATGAAACGATATGCACTGGTTCCTGGTGGCCGCACACTGAAATATGTGCGAACCCACAGATTTCTCGGAATTTTAATAGACCGGAATCTTTCCTGGGGTCATGAAGTCAAGAAACTCCGTACAAAAATCACCGCCATTTCAAAAATCCTGGGGTATCTCACCGGCAGTCACTGGGGCAGTGACTGTCGCTCTATGGTACTGCTTTGCAAAGCCTATGTCGACGCTATATTGCGTTACAGCCTCCCTGCCCTCCAGAAGCTCCCACCCACAAGCAGAAAGCAGCTACATGCGGCCAGAAACAACTGCCTCCGCATCTGCCTCGGCCTCCCGAAAGGGTCGTCGTGCCTAGGTACGATCGCTGAATCGGGCTGTCTGTTTCTGGACGTGATTCGACTCCAGGAGACTGTGCGAATACATCTGCGACATCGACTGCACGCCATGAGCCGTATGCTAACAAGCATGGTTGAAGATGGTAATTCGAGTTTCGGGCAAACACTCAGGACATTAAATCTTTTTGTTCCCTCCCAGGCACCAAAAGCAATGCCGTCTAATTTTCCACCCTGTACCCTTTCGCCCTTACATATCAGATGCAGTATCCCCGGAATCGACTCCAAAAAGAGCATGCCTCAAAGCGTACTCTTACAATTAACACTTCAGCATATCAGCTGGCTGTACTCTGACGCAAACCACATCTTCACAGATGGCTCCTGCACACCTGAGCGCAGTTCCTCGGGAATATTTATTCCCTCTACTGGCCAGACGTTCTCCTATCACCTCGAGCGTGCGACATCATCGATGACTGCCGAGCGTCACACCATCAAGGAAGATATACGCTACATTTTACGCCAGCAGCCAAAGCAATGGACTGTTTTCACACACTCCAAGGCGGCTCTCCAAAACCTCCGACGCAGCGGCTGCTTCACCCTACATGAACATGCCTCTCGCAACATCACATACCTGCACCACCTTGCCAACGATGCTGGACACCGTATAACGTTTCAGTGGCTTCCCGGTCACTGTGGTGTTTTACGAAATGAGAGGGCGGACGAAGCTGCTCGCAGGGGCCTGGAAATACGCACTGTGAGGGAGATTTTTTTCACTAAGCGTGATGCCACAACTATGGCGAAGGCGCTCGTTTTAATGGAACGGAACCGCATCTGGTCCCTTCCAGATGACCATCATGCCTTCCTACGCTACATAGACCCTGATCTCAGGATAAGGCTGGCAGAGGTGCCTCCGCGCCGATTAGAGACATTATATCATCGACTTCGTCTGAACGCAGCGCTTACGAAGGCATACCTTTTTCGACTTGGTGTCACCACAAACCCTTACTGCGACAACTGCGGGTCACCGGAAACCGTGAAGCTTGTGCTGCTGGAATTCTCTGCATACATACACGCAAGATGCAGTCTTGCGCAAAAACTAGAGCGCCTCAGCCCAGGACCAATGACCTTGAAAGTACTTCTTGGTCCATGGCCATCTCTACCAGCTCAACGCAAAGTACTGGAGGCGTTGTTCGACTATCTGGACGAGATTGGCGTCACTGCAGTGATTTAGAGTTTAGAAGACAGACTTTGTAACCTCACTACTCCCAAACTGAGTGTCATTTTCTTGTTATTTTTATGTCATCTTTTATTTCTTCTCTTTCTTTCTCTTTCTTCTGCCCTGTAATCTATGGGGCCTTTTCTTTCCCCCTCCTTTTCCCCCGCCGAGTAGCATGTCGGTGTCGCAATTCCGGCAAACATCTCGTCCTTCTTTTCTAATAAAGAGCCTTCTCTCTCTCTCTCTCCCTTCCGAGAATTACGTCGCGGGAGCAGTTCGGCAGGATAACGAACACGGCAGGGTACGTCGTGCCGTCTGTCGTGATGTGGGATGTGCACGTTCTACTTGGCGTCATGAGGTGGCCTTCTGGTTTCCGTATGTGCGGACCGTCCCATCTGGTCATAACATTCTTCAGCTTAGACGCAAATGGTCCGCTCATTACTGAGTAGTCGGCTCCGTGTCTACGAGGGCGACTACATCAAAGCCGTCGATGGACACCTCGACGTCGGATTCCACCTTCCTCGAGTTCCGGGTGCGTCGGGTCTTCGCATCTCGGCTTGTGCGTGTTGACGGTCGGGTACTGTGCGTCGTGGTCGTCGTCTTGTCAGCGGCAGTCTCGGCCATATCGGGTACGCGTCGTGCCGTGTAGCTGTCGTCGAGTTCGGGAGTCTCACCAGAGTTAGGTCGGGTCGTCGGGATGAGGGCAAGTCATGAATCACTGTCTTCTGCGCGTCCTTGCGTCGTTGGAGGGTTCCCGGTTTTTCGTCGTAGAGCAACACCTCCAGAAGCTACTGCTTTTAGTTTCCGCCGCGTTGTCTGGGGGAACTTCCCCGGCCGAAGTCAGCATTGCTATGGCGGTTGAAACGGACTGGGCCCCGGTTTGTTTGAGAAAGATACTCGTCGATCTCACGTGGTCGCTGGCCAAGGAGAGGGCGAGGTCTGTCGATGGAGAATCCTCGCAAACCTAGCCTCTTGTAAGGGCAGTGGCGGCAGATGTGGTCGGCCTCTCCGCAGTGGTAACACAGCGGGCAATTATCGGGCGTTAGCCAAACCTCGATTTTCCTTGGCGCCTGGTTTCGGGTTACAGGTGGTCCGGCGGGCGACATTGGGCGACGGTACGGCGGGGTCTCTTGACGACGTGTTGGAACAAGGCGGGGTCGACGAACAGCCGCGGAGTAGGTCATAGCCTCTGGCTCGCGGGGTGCTTCGGACGGAATAGAAGTTTTCAAAGCCTGCTGTACTTCCCGGATCACGTCAGTCAGGGAAGCGACTTGAGGTTGTGGCGTCGTCGTCGGGAAACGTTTCCGCATCGTATCCGAAGCCAGCGCATTGATTGGGTGGTCGTACTGCCTCGTTTGTATTTCAAGTATCTGCTCCGACGCGGCCGCCTCAGACGCAAATTCGGACACAGTCTTGGGGGGTTACGGACAAGGCATGCGATGAGCTCTTTCTGATCCCCTCGCATCAGCAACCTTAGTTTCTTGTCTTCAGTCATTTCTGGGTCCGCATGGCGAAAAAGTCGCTTCATCTTCTCAACGAACACGAGCACGCTTTCATTGGGATGCTGCGTGCGTGTCTACAGCAGCTGCTCGGCCCGTTCCTTGCGTACCATAGTCATGAATGTTTTCGAGAGCTAGGCCTTGAATAACTCCTAGGTTGTCAGCGTACGTTCGAGGTTCTCGAAACAAATGCGTGCGGAATCTTCAAGGTAGAAAAATTACGCCCACCTCCCCTCGCAGAAACCTGGTGTGATACCACGCTGAAGAGGGTTCCATTGTGCATTTCCGTTGGGTCAATTACTCGAATTGCGTGAGCAATCGTCGGTTAATGCGAGCGAGAGAGAGAGAGAAGGAGAGAGAGAGATATAGAAAGAAAGAGAGAGAGAGATAGAGAGAGAGAGAGAGAGAGAGAGAGAGAGAGAGAGAGAGAGAGGAGAGAGAGGGAGAGAGAGCAATCGTAGCGCGGACGACCTTCGACTGAGAGACCGCCCGGAGCGCGGCACGAAGCGCGCCCGAAGGAGACGAGACCACGGAAAGAGAAGGCGCTGCAAATGCGCGCAGCGCCGCCCACCGGCGGAGTGAGAGACGCGCCGCACTGCGCGCGCCACAGATGTTGGGGAGAGGGCGCGCTTTCACGGCGAGAGGAGAGGGGGTGAGCAGAGGAGAGACGCCGCTGTGCGGACGCGGACAACGACGACGCAGGAAGGACAGGCCCGCCGGCAAGAGATTCTCCTCTCAGCGTCGCGTCTAAAACACTTGCCTGAGTGTTTCGTCGTCATCCCATCGGTTAAACGTTCGGACCCTCTGAAGATGCTCCAGCCATTCCTCAGAATTTTCCCTACGTGACGCATGGAATGATGGTGGTTCCTGGGGTTGCGGCAGAACTACGGTGGTGCTCGATGCGTTGGTCATTGTGGATGTGTTCCTCATGGCGCGTGTCACGACGTCTGCCGCCTTCAATTTATCTGTTAGTAGTCCAAGCTCGGGCGGGAGGCCTTGCAGTCGGCTCCTGGCTCTAGTTTTACTGACTTGGTGGCTTCCAGAGGTTGTTGGTAGCATAAAGGGTGCGTAGCCCGCACGTCCACCGCACCTCCACATACTCATTCAATGCAAGGCACGTGACATAACACGACGCAAACACTTCCCACAACTATACACATTACATATTGTCACGTAGCCAAGACGACACAACTGTCTTGAATGAAAAACACTTTTATTGGAGCGAAGTTGTACTCCCCTAACAACTCAAAGAATACACAGGCAGCGAAACAGCAGTCAACAAAGTGACGTGCGTAGACTGGTGTCGGCGATTAGGATGCCGTGGCATCTACTAAGCGGGAACTTATCACTCGGCGCGAGGGTTGCTGTATTAGTCGAATTGTATCCAGAACTCTGTAGATCAACGAAGATTAATCTAGGCTTTTGAGAATCGTTGGGAACGCTCGCCCTATCAGAAGAGATAACACATGCGGTACAGAAAGAAATAACGGAACACGCGCCTCTTTTGGCACAGAGACAACAGCGATAACACAGGCCGCCGCAGCCGGGCGGCAAAAGCAAAACACAAATGAACAAACCCAATGCAAGGCTCGCGCCAATATGCTAGTGCCGTCACTGACGCCCGTAAGAGAAGTCAGGAAAAGCAAAGAACCGCATCCCCAGATAGCTTTTGTTGGCGTTCGAGCACTCTAGCAACCCGGAGGTGTGTTCTGAAGTGCCCTCCAGGTACTACGTGATCACAGACGAACCATAACAACCTGTTTAGGACGCCAAAGGCCAAAAGAAGCGAAGGCGGACCAAAATATAGCATGACCTTTATCAGTCACCCAGCGCTTATACCATCGACGCCAGGGAGAAGGGGCGACAGGCGGCGCAGCCATCGCGAAGCTCGAGGCGAACAGCCGTGTTAGGGGAACTCCATTTCTGCAAATTCTGCAGAAATTCAGATTTATCTAGTAATGCGTATTATCCTTCTGCTGCTTGTCTTGAATGAGAGATTTTAGTCAAAGGTTCTGGTACTTCTAAACCCTCTCAGGCCAATTATCTCCATTTACCCTTTTATAAAAATTCTATGTGGAACATTCCCAAAATCTACATTACTGTGGAAATCGCAGGTTTTATGCGGATTGCCCTTTTCCGTAATTGCTTAATATTTGCTCATTTTTATTTTTCAAATTTTCGTTCCACTGTTCCACCATCTACGCTGTTATAACGACTACTTTTGGAACTTTTGAGAAACCTGCATTTTTTTAATGCAGGTCTTTGCAGGGTTAGCCATTTTGCGCAAGTTTTCCTTATTTTTTAGTGTTTTAAAATTGCTTTCTACGTGTTATGCTATTTACGCTGAAATAAAAGTTGTAAGGGGAACTTCCACAATAACCACACTGTTATAGAAATGCAGGTCGTTATACGGTTTGGGATTTCCCTTATTTTTTCTCTTTTTATTTGTCAGTTTTTGAGAACTTCGTTAGAATATTTATTTCCCCTTGCGTTAATATAATGACTACCGGAGGAGCTTTCCCGAATCTGCATTATTGCGAAAATGCAGGGCGTTGCACGTTGCGCCATTTTCCGTTTTTTCTGATATTTGTCTTAATATTTATATTTCAAAATTCCGTCCGACCAATTATCTCCATTTGCGTTATTATACGAATTACATTTGCAACTTTCCCGAAATCTGCAATATTGTGGAAATCAGGGCAATACGGGGTTCTCCAGTTATCTAATTGTGTTACTTTTCTCTTATTTCTAGTTTTTCAAAAATTCCGTCCGTCAATTATCTCAAGTTATGCTATTATAACGACTACAGGTAGAACTTTCGCGATATCTTTTTATAGTGAGAATGCCATGCGTTATACTTTTTGAAATTTTCTGTTTGTTATGCAGTATTTCTGTTATTTTTTACTTTTTCAAAATTGCGTTCGACCAATTATCTCCCTTCATGCTATTATAAGGAGTAGATTTGGAAATTTCCCGAAATCTGTATTATTGTGGAGATGCATTTGCGAATTTTCGTATTCATGTTATATTTTTCTAATTTTTTATTTTCCAAAATTTTGTTTGACCAATTATCTCCATTTACGCTAATATGCGATTACAGGGGGAACTTACGCGTTATGTGCAATATTGTGGAGACGTAATGCATTTTACGTTTTGATGTTTTCTCGGATTTTGCGAATATTTTTTTTATTTTTTATCTTTTATATTTTATTGGACGAAATATCTCCATTTACTTTTATTATAACGGTTACACTTGGAGGTTTCCACAAATCTGCATTACTGTAAAATGCCGGGTGTCACACGATTCGCAATTTCTTGTAATTATTTGACATTTTTCTTTGTTAGGGCTTCGAAATTTTGTTAGACCAATTATCTCGATTACGCTATTATAAAAATTACAGGTGGGAATTCCCGGTATCTGTATTATTGTGGAAATACAATGTTATATGTTTTCACATTTTTCGCAACTTTTAATATCTTTCTTTATTTTTAGTTTTTACAAATTTCTTCGTATAACGTTATTATAACGATTATATTTGGAACTTTCCCAAAATATGCATAATTTTGTAAATGCAGTGCGTTACACGGTTCTCCAGTTTTATGAATTATTTATATTTCTCTCATTTTTTTTAGTTATTGAACTTTTCGTTCGGCCAATTATGTCCATGTATGCTGTTATAAGGATTGCAGGTAGAACTTTCGCGATATCTGTATTATTGTGGAAATGCCATGGGTTAAACTTTTTGACCTTTTATGTTTGTTATGCAGTATTTTTCTTATTTTTCACTTTCTCAAAATAGCGTTCGACCATTTACCTCCTTTTACGACATTAAAACTATACCATTTGGAGATTTCCCGAAATCTGCATTATTGTGGAAATGAAGGCCGTTACACGGCTGTCTAATTTTAGTTATTCTGTTGTCCCCGAACGGGGCACCTTGAGTAATCTTGGTGATGGTATTGGCGACAAAGCGGAACCCGAGCCCCGAACATAAGCTGTAACCTACCATGGCGTGTTGTCTAAACGTGAAGGTTAAGAAACCACAAACGGTGGCCGTCGGAGCGCAGGTCAAGTTCCGGCGGTTGGCCTCCCTGTCTGTTTACCAAGTAGGGAGTTCCGGGACCTCTCTCGTTATCAGGGTAACCCGAGCGAACAAAGTACAACCATCCCCTGTATTGATGCTATACCATATGGTATTTAACCCCCCCCCCTCCAAACGTGATCGGTCCTTGTAAAGGGACCGCACTGATGTTTCTTTTCCTCCTTTGCAGTTATTCTCACTCCCAAAGCACGATAACTTCTGGCGCTTTTCGATTATCGAATCTCTTGACAAGACAAAGACCATCACTTGCGAGTCCGTGTTTCTAATCTCCAATGTTTCTCGAAAGCCTCGTCGGCAAGTCCTACAAGGCGAAGAAATTCACAATGGGAGAAGTTTTGATTGAAGGAAATAACAAACAACAATCTTCTAACCTCCTTAAGCAAACGCGCATGGTCCATGTTAACATCAAGATCATGCCCTATCGAAGCCTCCAAAGCTGCCAGCTCGTGATCTCTGATCAGGATCTAATAAATGAGACTGAAGCAGATCTGCTCGCGGGCCTTCGACATCAGGGCGTGACAGCAGTGAGGCGAATCACCATACGTCCTAATGACCAAATAATACCAACCAAGCACATAATCTTAACGTGTGACCGCTAGACACTTCCTGAGTCGGTCAACGCAGGTTTCTTGAGATGTCGATCCGACCCTACGTGCCGAACCCACACTGCTGCTTTAAGTGTCAGCGGTTTGGGCACGGCACAACCTCTTGCCGTGGTAAACGAACGTGCGCCAAATGTGCAGCACATGATCTCTTAACTGGCAACTGTGCATCCGAGAGCTTCACCTGTGCAAGCTGCCGGGGACCACACGCTGCCTATTCTAGGAGTTGTGAAAAGTTCAAGCAAGAAAAACAGATCACCGTCTTAAAAGTCAACGAGAACATCACCTTCCCAGACGCGCGAGAGAGGTTCGCCTCTTTCCCCGAGGGGAGGTATGCCGACGCAGCTCAGCGGGGGCGGAGCGGCGTCTGGTTTCGGCGGGGACCCAGTACCGCGAGTCGGACCTGGTCGCACTCACGCCCCCCCCCCCCTTCGGGTTGCCTCGTGCAGCCCAACCCGTCACCGAATCACCTGCTCAGCCAGCAGCGGCTGTGGTGGCAACCACGTCCGTTGGATATGTCGCTGGATCCACTGCTTCCTCTCCAGCGGCCCAAAGCACACGCGAGGGCACACAAGAGATGGAGACGGAGGCACCCGCGGCAGTTCCCACCCTCAACGCACCGCCTTTGCCACCTGGGGTGCTCCTGACGCCCGCGGCGGTCGCGGCTTCCAAGAAGGGCACCGGGAAGGGTGCCCAGTCCAAGGGGTCCGATTCGCAGGATACCCATTCCAGATCTGATGACGAGGTGAATGTGGGGCCGTTCTTGTCTACTTCGCAGCGGAAGGAGCGGGTCCCTTCATCCAAACCTCCAGAGAAGGTTAAAACTCTTCCAAGAGTACAAGCCCCGAAAGACGTTACGTAAATAGTCACTCCAGTAGCTCTGAACACATCCTAATGGGAAGAGAAACTATTGTTAAATGGCGAAAGGCCTTTCTAGCAGAGACTTTTCTAGCAGAAGCCTTCTATGTAATCTTTACGATGTGTCTGATATCCTGCATGCTAACCAGGCAAGTGTATTGTGTGCCGAGGAAATACATTGAAATTCCAATCACACAAATTTCTTGACATTTCTTCAAAGTTCTTCCGGGCAATAATCGCCCGGAAATCCTTACCATGCCACCCTATCACTTTAAAAACTTCTCATGAGGCTTTAGCAATCCGCACAATAAAATTTAATAGGTTGATAACGGTATTCTCCTTTTACATTCCTCTCGGTTTTGCACTTTCAAGCTCCGACATGGAGGCGCTGGTTGACCAGCTGCCCGAACCATGCATCATAACAGGCGACCTTAATGCGCACAATTATCTTTGGGGCTCTTCTCGTACGGATACTCGAAGTCGACTGGAAAATTCATAATATCCCCGGGAGCATGCCTTTTCAACAAAAAACAGCCTACATACCATACCTTAGGACACAATACATATGTCACATCTCGACTTGGCTATTGGATCTGCAATTCTCTTTCCGTGTCTTGAGTGAGGTGTGGGCATGGACCCATATGGTAGGGACCACTTCCCCACATCACTAACATATAGGTAAAGGCCCACGGAGTTCATATTTCCCGAACAGGTTCAATGAAGCAAGAGCTAACTGGAATGCCTTTACAGAAACATCCAAACTATACACAACCATAACACACCTACACATTGAAGAAGCTTCCCAACTACTCACGTTGCACATCCTCGACGACGCCGAGAAGTCCTTTCACCACGCATTTGTAGCGTCGCGCAACCAGAGTAGGCCGTGGAGGAATTAGGTATGTAGGCGGGCGCGAGAGGCTGAGAACAAGGCGTGGGGTATCCTTCGTCGGTACCTCACGTCGGGTAACCTCGTCTTGTTCAAACGGGCAAAGGCGTTTAGAAAACTTGTGCGCCGTGAGACTAAACGAGCTAGTAGGCGCTGATTCATAACATCCATAAACTCATACACAGACACACGCAAAGTATGGACACGTATACGTAAACTCAAAGGACAACAGACACAAAGCCTGCCCTTGCTTTTTACAACAGGGGACACACTGGAAGACCAGACTAACACTCGCACAACACTTCCAGCACGTGTCCAGTTCAGCATACTACACGAACACATTCCTGAAACATAAAGGGCCTTGTGAAAAGAAGTACCTTCCCGACAACAAATCCCAGACTAGTTACAACTCCCTGTTTTCACTACATGAGCTGAGGCCTGCTCTGAGCAGATTTAGCTCTCCGCACCAGCCCCAGTCAACATTATGTAAACAATCATACAACACTTACACGCACACAGTTGAAGCGCTCCATTTATACAAGAAATTCTGGCTTTTGGGGCAGCTTAGAAAGTCTTGGAGGAGGCCATTGTAGTCGCTTTCCTTAAAGAAGGGAAGGATCCTTCGTACCCCTCAAGTTACCATCCCATCGCCCTGAGAAGCTGCCTGTGCAAGCAATTCGAGAAGACGGTAAACTGGAGGCTGGTGTACTTTCCAGAGTACAATGGTCTTCTAGTCAGCTTTCAGGTTGGCTTCAAGGCCGGGCGATCCACGAACAGCCAACTCGCGGCACTTGAATTATATCGAAAGGATGCCTTCGTTCATAAACAGTTCTGTCTTAGTGTTTTTCGACATCTAGAAGGCCTATGACACCGCTTGGCGTTACGGTATTCTGAGTGACCTCAAGTCATTTGGTGTCCCGGGTAACCTGTTAGACACCCCTGTTAGTTACCTGTCGGAGAGAACGTTTAGTGTGAGAGTCGGTAGTGCACTCTCAAGGGTTCACGTGCAAGAAAATGGTGTCCCGCAACGTGGAGTGTTGAGTCCACTCTCTTCATAATAAAGATAAACTCTCTTGGGAAGGTATTGCACCTGCAAATTCTTATTCCATGTATGTAGACGACGTGCAGATATATTTTAAATCATGTAACATGTCAACCTGTTCACGTCAAGTCCAACTTGGGGTCAAGAAACTGGCCACGTGAGCGGACAAGAATGGTTTTAAATTGAATCCTGCAAAAAGCTCTTGCGTTGTGTTCTCCAGGAAGCGTGGTGTGATCCTGCGTGTGTTCTCCAGGAAACATGGGGTAATCCTCTTAATTGGTGTCACTTCCTGTGCACAAGAAGAACAAGATTTTGGGAGTTGTGTTGGACCACAAACTCACGTTTATTCCTCAAATCAAGCAACTTCAGCATAAATGTATGAAAACAATGAATATCCTCAAGGTCCTTTCACACCAATTGTATGCTACCGACAAAGAACTACTGCTACACCTGGTCTATCACCTCAAGCTCAAGTTCCCTGCTGCGCTTCTCGATCTCGCCAGCTGTTAGCAGCGAGAACTGCCCATCCGGTGTGCACGCCCTGCTTTGTCATTTCCGGCACGGCGCAGACTGCCATCAGCACATATGGGGCCGTCGCCCAAGCGGTTCTACCGGGGCCCGCCACCAGGTGGCACGACTAGGTGATCGCACCTCCCTACGGCTGCGTCAATTACGGCGTTTTTAATCGGTCCTGTGGGCCCGCGGCCCACAACTCCGGTCTCTACGGCACCATTGAACACCATGGACCAACTCGGAGCTTCATTCAATGACCCAGCCTCGGAGGATATGGATTTACAGCCTTCCGTACACTCCGCCAGCTGGGACGCTTCACTAGGCCTACCCAGTAGTACGGCACTCGTCGCAGGTCCGAACTCGCTGCCGGTACGGACGCTACTGCTACCTCACAACAATTCCTTCGCGCCGCTGGCAGACCTTGAACAACCAGACGGCGAAGGCAAGTGCAACTCCTTTGCTACATCTGCCGTGCGCATACTGCCAAGCAGGGGCAGAAGCGAGCGCGGGGTGCCGCACCAACCTAGCAAAGCGTCGCCGTACTCGGGGCTAGGCCTAACTACACCGGCGTTCGCACCAAGGCTCACGCCAATGAGGTCACGGATGCCGAATACAACTCATACGAGTCAGATCAGGAGATTGTGGCTCAAGAAGAAGTTTCTGACCAAACTGAATGGCAGGAAGCACGAAACAAACGCAAGAAGCGAACGGGAGCCGCTACGGAGGAGTCGAGTTCGGGCCGACCAGAATACGTTCACACCGTTGTGCTACAACCATGTCAGCCTTGTAGGATCATGGACGATAACTTCATTGACATAGATGAGGCAATATCGCGCCATATCACAAGCTGCAAACCAGCTTATGCGAAGCGGTCCCGACCGAATATCGTCATACGATACCTTCACAGGAGCAACCAGATAGCCGTGGACGCAGCAGACAACGAAACGCGGACACGCCCTCCTGACGCTCAAGAAGCTCCCGATCAACGAGAAACCAACCGCGTTTCAAGCTTACGAAGCTATTCACAAGGGGCAAATCCGCGGCATCATCCGAAACGCGAGAGGAATGACCTCTGAACAGCTGATGGGGAAAGTTCACTGCAGAAAGTGCGAGATTGTCGGCGCGCGCCCACTTGGAAACAAGGGGACAGCTGTTGTGACCTTTCAAAGCAACAGCCTACCGTATAGAATTGGTCCTTCACCGTTCGGGTACTTCCGTACAAGGCTCGTGTATGTACGTGCGAGACATGGCATAAGCTCGGCCACCGAAAGGAACAGTGCCCGAACCACGACAAACCAAGGTGCTCGACATGCGGGGGAGGACAATTCAAAGAAGGTAGCAGCTGCCCTAAGCAAGCTCTCAAGTGCAGAAATTGTGGAGGCGCACACTTAACTACGGCGAAAAACTGTCCGAAGAGAGTAGAAATTAACAAGCAAATCAACAAGAACATGAAGCAAAGAAACTCTTCCTCATCTCCCAGAAAGTCTGAAAATTCGACCGCTGGATCACGGGACGCCGGGCAGCATAAAAGCGTTAGGCCTCCGGTCATCACGGCCGCGCGGCGGGACTTCTGCACAGGTATCAGTGCATCTCCACGTGCTCGTGACAACGCAACGCAGCATGGCCGGTCTACCTATGCGAACGTTGTTGGGGCCGTGAATGCACATGCTTCATCCGACCGCCCCAGTGCGCGAAACCGCAGCCTCGAAATTCTCCACCAACTCCAGTGGGCCTGCAGCTGGGGGGGGAGCATCCCGGGGTAAACTTAGAACCCAACAAGGGCAAAGCACAGCCCTCGGACTCTCCTCAGCAACCGAACTTCGAAGCCATACTGGAAGCCCGCATGGCTCAGCTGGAGGCGAAAATCATTACACAGGTTCAGGCAATGCTTGAGAAGACGGTCGAAACGTGCGTTCGCACAATAATGGAAAAGCTCATGCTCAGCGGCACGTTCCCTCTTGGGGCACCGCCTGCTTTGGCGACGGCGCTCACTGGCGCAATTCATGTGGCGTCACCAACTCGAGCTCACCGCAGCAAACCCATGACTGCATCCTTCGTGTGACAGGGGCTCCGGGCACGGTTGGGGTAATGAGGCGAAATCCGCGACCATCATTCAATGAAACTGTCGTTCGTTGCGGCGGAAGAAAGCAAATCTGATATTGTCACTCGGGCAGAATCAACAAAACTCACCCGCGGTTATAGCTCTTCAGGAGGTAAATGGTCCTATCGGTAAATTGCCAGGATACGAAGGCTACGGTCCGGAAACGATCCTAAAGAACGGGCATTAACAGCTGTATATTTTCGAAGAGCAATTGTTGACACCCAACTGGATACGGACTCGTGGTGCCCAACCAACACCAATGTGACGGGATGCCGCGTTCACCTTTCCCCGCAAAGGACCATCCTCGTCTTCTCAGTCTACATTAAGCCAGAGAATTCCCGTACGAAACTCAAGAACCCCCTACCGGACACAAGTTTCGTGGCACATTTTCAAAAGCTGTACCCCCCCGACCTTGTCCTCGTGTGTGGATATTTCAGCTCGAAACACACGGCGTGGGACTATGCGACATGCAGCCAGAGGGGCAGGAAGTTGATGGAAGACGCCGACCACCTTGGTCTCTCCCTTCTGAATCTGCCACACGTGTACACCCGTATCGGACAAACAAGCAGACAAGCAGATACCACGCCTGATCTCACCTGACCCACGCCTGACGTCAGCTCTGCACGTGGAAGGTGCTGGAGGATCCGATGGGCAGAGATCACTTTCCTATTGTTGTCACCATTAGGACCGGAAGCAACAAATCAAGAAGAGGGGCACAAGTAAAGAGAGACTGCTGCGTCAAGCACTGGGATCGCTATAGAGACATTCTCAATACGTTGCCAATGGCAGCGAATGTATCGGAGCTCACACAAGCGATGACGGAGGCGAAGCGCAAGGCTACCAAAACATCAGGCGTGCCAGAAGACCACCCGGATCTGGACAGGCATCTGTTATCTTTGTGGAACCTTAAGTTGAGACTTCTGGGCGCTTACCGAAAACGCGGACGGCCAAAAAACCTCCGCATGAAGCTCAGCCGCATTCAGGAGGAAATCGAGAGCTACACAAACGAACTCGCATCTGAACGGTGGATGGACACATGTGAGCAAATGAATGGTCAGACAAATTCAGCTCGTTAATGGGCCATCCTTCGCGTACTCTTGGGGCAGCGTAAGCCCAACAATGCGGCCGCAAGAGTGGCTTTGAGGGAAGGCGTAAGCGCGCAAGACATGGCCGAAAAGGCAGCGAATATCTTGTTCCCTCAGACGTCCTCCCCGAATGCCGACACATACCACATGAACACTGGACCTCCCGATGCTGAGGCTATGAATAGTCAATTCACGATGAACTAACTGGAGCGTCCGATTCAGCGGGCGAACGTGCGCAGTGCCGCACGGTCCGACGGCGTCAGTGTAGCGCACGTTAAAAATCTTCCCACCCTGTGCAAAGCAGTGCTGCTCCAAGAGTTCAACCGACTGTGGATGTCCGGAAAGCTGCCAGACGAATGGCTACATTCGATCATGAAGCCCATTCCGAATCCGGGAAAGCCTCCTAACAGTCTTGCAAACCTTACGCCGGTGTCTCTCACGTCATGCCTGTGCAAGATCATGGAAAGCATGGTGAATGCCCGCCTGATTTGGTGGCTAGAAGACAACCAAAAATTCCCCCCCGCCCAGTATGGCTTCCAACCTGGTTTCACCACACAGGACATCATGCTTCGCTTAAAAAGCGTCGTTCTCGACGCAAGGTCTCCATTCCCGCGCATTGTTGCAGGAGTCGATGTGAGGAAAGCTTTTGATGCCAAACCTCACACCTCCATCATGCAAGCGGTGAAAGAATTAGGAATCAGAGGGCGCATGCATAACTTCATTGCTGCCTTCCTAAAAGATCAATTATCTCCGTTTACGTTATTATAACGATTACACATAGAGCTGTCCACAAATGTGCACTATTGTTGAAATGCGGGGGGTTGCCCGGTTCGCGAGTTTTCATAATTATTTTATATTTTTCATAGTTTTCCAAAATTTTGTAGGACCAATTATCTCCATATAAGTTATTATGGCGATTACCGGTGGGACTTTCTCGATACCTGTATTATTGTGGAAATACCATGTTAGACGTTTTCACATTTTTCGTAACTTCGAATATTTTTATTACTTTTTTACTTTTTTAAAATTTCGTTCTACCAATTATCTTCATTTACGTCAGTATAACGATTACATGTGGACCTTTCGCGAAATCTGCATTATTGTGGAAATGCGGGGAGCTACAGGGTTCGCCAATTTTCGTAAATATGGTATATTTTTTCATTTTTATTTTTTTAAATATAGTTTGACCAATTATCTCTATGCTATAAAAACGGTTACAGGTGGAACTTTTGCGAAAGATGTATTATTCTGGAAATGAAGGGGGCTACACGTTTTGCCATTTTTAGTACTTTTTATATTTTTCATATTTTTATTTTTTCAAAATTTCATTAGACAGTTATCTCTTTTTACGCCATTATAGCGATTACAGGTGGAACTCCCGCGATATCTGCATTTTTGTGAAAATGCAGGGGGCTTTACGGTCCTGGCTGTGGGTGTACTCGTCAAAGAATGCTACGCTATACAATTATTAAAGGCGAAGTGATGCCATTATGTGAGTTAATGTAGTATACGCCAAATTGAAGGGCATCACGTAAGACACATATACCGAAATGTTTTGCTGATGGCGCACTGGAACGTTTCAAAGCTGAATTTTTAGGTCTACCAGTCTTAAGTGTGCTGCCAAAGCTAATACAGCCGCGACAGTGAGCTGTATCATCTCACCTGCACGTGCGATGAAAAATGGGATTTTCTGCAAACTAGACCCCAGCTGCATCAATCATAAAGTACAGGTTAAAACGCTATTCCTTGAAGGTGCTGTCGAATCAGTATCATATCTTGCGCAGCATGCGCCTCGTGTCAAACGCGCCCCTTTTGTAATGCGGTATTGCGGCGATGGTACGCGTCCTTTATTGTCACGCTTCTTATATAAACACTGCTACAATGAAGATGCGGCCTTATTCCCATTCCACTCATGCGAAACGTCTCGTTCGATCTCACGAGCGATGTATGGTGCCAGAAGTCAAGCCCACGACATCAGCGTTGTACCACGACGACGGGAAGAGCCATGGACTTCCTCAAGCCACCAGACCCACTGGACAGTGTATGTCAGGAGACACAGGAAAATAACTGGAACCTGTGCATTCAGAGATTTCAACTTTTCTTCACCCCATTCAACCCACCTGAAAAACCTCCATTGGCAAAGAAGAATGCAGGTTTACTTGAGAGTGCCGCCGGCGAAGAAGTGCTCGAAGTTTTCAACCCCTTCACGTTTCGACGCCTTCACAGCAGAGAGGACTACGCGGCGGATGTGGAAGTTTGAGGGATACTGCGCCACCCAATACAGCGACGTACACCAGCGCTACGTCTTTCGGACCATGAGTCAAGCCCCGAGTGAGCCCCTGGAACACTTTCTGAAGACTTGAAAAATCATGCCCGCTAGGGCAACTTTGGCACACTAACAGATTCCATGAACCGGGATCAACTTGTTTTTGGAATAGGCGATGATAAAACTAGCGAAAAGCTGCTCAGTGACAAAAATTTGACCTTAGATAAGCCACAGCAAGTTTGCAAGGCAGCGGAGCAAAACGGCTCACCGAGGCAATTGCACAGCCAGCAAAATTAAGTACACGCTGTGCGGAATTCAAAGCACAGCCAAGGCGAGAATAGGCAAGGCAACAGTAAATGCCAGACGTGCGCACGCCAGCACGCTATAAAAAATGCCCTGCATATGGACGGACATGAAGAAGATGCCTACCACAAAACCCCTTTAGTGGGCATTTATTTATTTGTTTATTTGCAATAGTGCAAGTCTCCACAGATGCCATAGCAGGTGGGCAGTACAATATAGATCCTTGCAACACTTTAAGGATCGTAAAGAGATAAATAGTTAAAAAATACGCAAAAATAAAACAGCAACTTTGAAGTTTACAAACAGCAATTCTGCATACCATACACAAAGTGCTACAAGTACAAGCTAATTTTTATGAGAAAAATAACAATGGCAGTTTTAGCATTATGCACTATATGCACAACTATCCACAACAAGTACAAGTGCATGCTGGTTTGCATGTCACAGAAAACCAACGACATATCAAAGACGCCAAAGGACGTCATTTTCAATTCTTGATAATGTAAAAGGGGTTAACAAATTTTATTCGTGGATGGCAACTTAAAAAAAGTATTTAAACGCATCATTGTTATATTTATATTTAATAAAGAATTTGTATGTTTGTGCCGGGTAGCTCTTGTTTGCGAATATTCAACGTACTTTGAAACGTCTATTTTGTTATAATTATATAAGAGTTGATAAAGAGATTTTAAACGTGACTGCTTCGCCCGTGTTCGAGCGTGGGAAGCCCACAAACAGCTAGAAGGGTAGTGGTTGAATCAGCCAGTTAAAATTTGTTATGTATGTATCTTATGACCTTTCTTTATACCTTTTCTATTTTCTGTATGTTAGTCAGCATGAGGAAACCATACAGTATTTCCATATTCAAGGATCGGCCTAATGAATGTTTTGTAGGCTAGCAGTTTTGTTTAGGTGGGTGCCCGATGGAGCGATTTGCGAAGAAAAAATAGTTCTTGCATGCCAGAAGAAGTAGCATTGTCAATGTGTGCGCCCCACCTTAGATTTGATGTTACTTCATATAGGCTTTGGAATTTGACGAGGTGGTAACTGCTGAAGACGACTTTGAAGTGCTCGATGTGTCCGCAAGAAGTGTGACAAGTCAACGCGATTGGGACGTTGAGGCGCATCTCCAAAACATCCGGGCTGCCGGGTGACGCCACACAAACCGAGCTGTTCGCTTTGGCGGGCCCATTTTACCACCGTACGTACTCCTCAATATTAAATTTGTTTATAACGCGATACTGCCATTAGGCTCTTTTTTCGATTCTCCGTGGCTCCTAGCCGTCCGCTACCAGCCACGCTCATCAGGCGTCCACGGAAACACGTCACTGTGGCTGTCCGGTAGCAACGACTGAGGCAGCAAGATTCATGGGCTCCGCTGGACCTGTAATGGGGTGCTCCGGTAACAGAAGTTTGGAAAACAGGACAATGATACAACGTGGGATACGAAAAAAATCACCCGTGTTTTCAACAGGTGCCCCGCCTGCGTGGTGAATTTGGTTCTATGCCCAGTCGGTGATAGCATGCTCGGCAGACATGGTCTCCTTCGAGCAAATATGCGATAATTTCTTCTGACCCTCCAAACCTGTGGTGTCAACGAACTCAGCCAATCAAGAAGATCATCCCGACACCACATTTTACGCGGTGGGTGCGATTTTTGGACATTTAGGGTGCAGAATCACCCGCCAGGCCTACCGTGGCAGGTAGGCCTAACTCCCGAGAACGGCATGCAAAGCCCTTTGCGTGATGGTGACGGCACTTCGCACGTGCAAGCCCTTCATCCAAACCTGCATCAAGCTATGGAATCGAATATCACGTACCAGGAGGGTCAACAGGCTTTCACTACGAATCAAGATGACGATTTCATCGAGGTCGTGTCGCGATCTCAACGCCGACGCCAACGCGGCACCATAACACCGCCAGCAAGTACTGTAGGCGTATCCCCAGCCCAAGCGCAAGCAGCCAACCTACTACAGACACGTAAGCCAACATTTCGTCCTCAGCCACTCCCCCGAGGCGATTATAAGCTCGTCTTACGGCCGCAAGGTGGTTTACGCCTCCGAGACGTGATAAGCCGAAGCCGCACTGGCCCTGCTGAACGCGATTGACACTACGTGGCGAAAAGCAAACCTCAGGCTGTTCATCCAGTATCACTGTACGGACTTGCTCCCGATGATGCCAGGGTGTAATCTATGGGGTTCCCCTCCGCTTCACAAATAATGAAATTCTCGGCAACCTCGACCAAACTGAGCACGAAATCTATGCAGTGAGTCGTCTTGGGCAAACCACGACCGTGATTCTGATCTTTGCAGGACTGAAGGTCCCATACTTTAGACGCCTCTAGGGACGAATACACTTGCTCGTTGCACAAGAAGACTGTTCCAGTCTGCGCCATGTGCCACGACGTAGGGCATCGGTCTACGGCTTGCCCTCAGCCCAACGTCCAAGTGTGTCACCACTGCGGCCTCCAAGACCCGGCCCCAGACCATCCCTGCTTCCCCACCTGCGGCCTTTGTGGGGGTCCCCATCTCTCGGGCTCGTCTGGCTGCACGAAGCGGTGTGCCGAACCCTACATCCTCCGGCAACAACGATTCCGGCAAGTCGTCGTGGCCAGCCGGGACAGAGCTCGGGTCCCGACCCCTTCACGTGGCCAGAGAAGGGAGCGGTCCGCTACTCCAAGTTCGAGACGCCGGAGCACATCCAAAAGCAAGGGGCCTGGCGGAGCACCAGCGGGGCCGGCTGTACACAGTCAAGACTCAAACCAAGTAGCTGGGCTCAGCACGTATCTCGCACTGCTCCACCTCAATCCCCAGCACGGCTTCCGAAGGAACCTATCAACCACCACCCAGTTAGCCGAGGTAGTACATGATCTCGCGCTAACGATCAACAACCGCGGTCAAACAGACATAATTCTTTTAGACTTCAAAAAAGCATTCGACTGTGTATCCCACGCCAAGTTAATCTCGAAACTCAGGGCCATTATCGGGGAAGGACCGATCACAGCATGGATCACAAGCTTTCTGTCCCAGCGATTGCAATACACTGTTTGCGACCAAGCACCATCCGATACAGTTCCCGTCACCTCAGGCGTCCCCCAGGGATCAGTGTTAGGACCTCTGTTATTCCTCATTTTCATTAACGACATCACCTGCAACTTAGACTGTCACATTAAACTTTGTGCGGACGACTGCATCATATACAAAGAAATTAAGGGCCCGAAAGACCACTGCACTCTGAATAGCTCACTCAAAAAAATTGCCGAATGGTGTAACACGTGGCAAATGTCCATCTACAAAAAAAAAATCAGTGTGTATCACCATTACAGCGAAAAAGAATCCCTCTAACTTCTCCTACGTTCTTGAAGGAACCGTCCTTACCAAAGTCAATCAGCACAAATATTTAGGTGTCACTCTAACATCAACCCTTCAGTGGGATTCACACATCGACATCATCACTTCAACTGCTCTGCGCAAGTTATTTTTTCTTAGACGCCGCTTGCGACTAGCACCATGGCGTACCAAGCTTCTGGCCTACACCACCTTCGTACGCCCAATTCTCGAGTATGCCAACGTTGTTTGGTTTCCGCACACAATTTCCAGCAGAAATAAAATAGAAAGGGTACAGAGAAAAGCCATCAGGTTCATCTACAACAGGTACACCCGTAACGACTCGCCCACAAACTTGCTACTTCTTGCGGGTCTTTCAACACTATCAGGCAGAGCAAGAGTAGCGCGCTTGAAATTCCTACACCAGGTACTACACCATCGGCTGAAAATAGATGCCTCCAAATATATATCACTCTCGACTTCACGCCTCTCACGCCGCAAACACTCGTACACACTAAAAGAGTACTCTTTCCATAATGATACATTTCAATACTCGCTTTTTCCGCTTGCAGTGAAAGAATGGAACGAACTGGACCCAACTATATCAAATACAGTATGCTTTTCAACTTTCTGCAAATTACTGGATAACGACTCAACCGATCCCAATGGCGAACTTTAAAGATGTTAAGACCACTCTATTGCACTCATTCCCATAGCCACCTGCTTTAAGTACGAAGTGCCCTCCTTTCAAAGTGACACTCCGGTCAATGCCACCTTTGTTTGGTTTTGTTTTTCTTTTTGTAAAGCACATCTGTTGTCCACGCAATGAACTCACTTTGCGGTTTCCTCTACATGTCCTTTGGATATGGTTGCACCCCAGCCCAACCAATAGCGCAGGGAATAGAAACCCGACGTTCCGAGGCCGGCACGGCCTTGAGGCTTCGTGGATGCGGCGCCCCCACTCTAGCGCTGTCTTGCATTCTTTCAGCGCGGTTGACCTCTCTCGGGGATCTTCGCTGAACAACGTAGCCCTTTTTCCTACACGGACGGGCGCCTGTCTGCAGGGCTAAGCCGAATGATTCAGGCCCGGTGGGGCAACAAAGGGAGGGGCTGCTTCCCCCAGTTCGTTCCCCTTTCGAGGACGGCCGTTCCGGCAAGGTCAACTTCCTGGTATCCTGTCCCGCATTGTTCGTCGACGGCGCTGCGTCCTTTCTTCTGTCCGCCGACTCCGTTTCTGCCGTCCCGGCGCTCTCTTCGGGGCGGGGACCGTGTAGCCCGTCGCCGTTGATGGTTATGGACGATTTGCACCCCTCTTTTCTGTATAAGCCGTCTGGCGCCTCGCTTGTTCATGGCACGCCGGGCACCGGCTTCGGCGTTCCAGGGCTCCGACGGTCGATGCCCTCTCGCAGTTAGCCGCCCTCTCTTGCTTACGGCGGCGGATACGGAAAAGATAAACTTTTAGAGTGGTTCTCTTTTTCTTCTTTCTTGTTGTTGGGTCCGAAATTACCCGATTCTGCTCTCTTTGCGGGCATAATACGGGAAACACACAGTCGCCGCTCTGGGAATAGGGAGGACACACCTGAGGCCTTTCGGTCTACTCGTCACTTGGACATCAAATAAGAAGGAGGGGGGGGAAGGAGCGGGGAAGGGAGCTATCGCGTTCGCTTTGAAGCGTGAACTGGATGTCGGGGTGGAGGGAATTTGATGCTTTTCGTAACTAAATTTCGGTTGTCTACAGTGCGCGATGACTTTGTATGTCTATGTCTTTACATTGTTTACATGTCTGTACGTCCGTATTGTTGTCTGTATTCTTGTGTCTACACCATTGTTGCGTCTATACCATTGTTTTTACCTTCCCCTTATGTAACACCCCGCAAGGGCTCCCTGAGGGTAACCTCAACATTGACGATGCTGCACAACTCAGAGGTTCTGCACGTGAAATGAAAGTGTGTGATACCCTTTTATTGTACGGTTTATTGTTGTTTTTGCTTGTTGGCCAATGTTAGGCCCATCGCTGTTGTTCCTGCTGAAATTGTATGAATGCCCACCTGCTATGGTCTCGCCCGAGACTGGCAGTATTGAAAATAAATAAATAAATAAATAAAAATACACAGTCACCCCAGGCTAACACACAATGCCACGAGTGCCCTCAGTTGCTGCAAATCCTTGAACAGCAGAAAATTATGATAGCCTCTTCACAATCCCGCCTCGAAGCCTTAGAACGCGCACCCCCCAGCACTAACCTAGAAAAACGAAGAAACCCAATCGTGATTTCGAACCTATGGCTCACTCATCCACACCCGCTGCAGTCCAAAATCCAACCTTACCAAATGGAAACCAACCTCCCTCATCTCAGGATGTCTTTGCTCAACTAGTCATTCAGCTTGGAAATTTGAATGAGGAATTCAAAAACCTCCGCTCAGGCATTGCCATCCTCAAGCAAGAATTTCAATCCCTCAAGGAAGATCTTGCCACCCTCCGGCAGACAACGCAGGCTTCTCTCGTCGTCAATTTCGCAGGCCTTGAAACCCGTACAGACGCACGGCCCGTTAGACTAGACAGAATCGATGGTTGTGGCTCCCGTCCCCAGCGCCGCGCAGTACCATACGCTCGAACAGTCGATGGCACGACCTGCCACCCACCTTCAGATGGCCACGACACGCTCTAAGCAACAAGCCACGGCAATCCTTCAATGGAATTGCCGTAGCTACCGAGGCAAAGTAGCCTCTCTACAACAGTACATACTTACTTTAGACCCACAACCAGATATTATAGTACTACAGGAAACAAATGGACCCACCAAGCTCCCGGGCTACCTCTCCTATGAACATCCCTTGAAGAAAGCTACCGCTACTTTAGTTCGTAATTCTATTGCAGCAACACACCATCTCACGCCACAAGCCGGATGTGAACACACGCTTGTGGAGGTCCTCTCCCCTTCAACCAAACAAACATCTCATCTATTTATTTTGAACGTTTACTGTCGCCCTTCTACCAAGCAACCTGAGATCTAGATGACAATTCAGGAAGCACTTAACCTCGCTAGGCAGCGTCCACTACTTGTACTCGGGGACTTCAACGCTCCACACCAGCTTTGGGGGTACAAGTATAACACAAGAAAAGTGCAGAGCGTGCTGTCAGCCATCGAAAACCTCAGCCTCACCCTCCTGAATGATCCCAACACGCCGACCCGCACAGGGACTAGCACATGTCGTGACACAAGCCCAGACATCTCTGCTATCGGGACAACTTGATGTTAGATGGAGTAATATGCAAATAAATCTTGGCTCGGACCACGACATTATCCACCTCCTCCTCCGACACCGGGATTTCAAAGCCCGCACCGGATTCGCCCGTATCACCAATTGGGATGCATTTCAGAAATCCCGCCTAATTCGGTCCTCAGACCCTCACTAACCCTTTATGTAATAAATGGAACACCTCACTCGTGATGTTAATTAGTATTTAGTATTTATTTATTATTTATTTGAAATGCTCACCAACAGCGCAATGGCCTTCTCGGGTGATGCATAGAATACAGACATATAAGGAATACAAAAGACAGAATATGAAAAGGGAAGTAACAGTACAATTATATGGGTATATATACACAAAGAAGGAGAGTTATCAAAGAGACAGAGACATTTTCTGAGCAACAAGAGCACAGAGATTGTGTGTACACTAAACGACAAATACAAGCACAATCGTGATGATTCACTTCGCTCCGATCCACAAGAACAAAGGGAGAAGTGCATGTGCGACCGCGCTTTAGTACATGTGCATTCAAGATGGAAAATTTTTCAAAGAGCGTTGTCAAGAGATTGGTAGAGACGTGTAATCGCCTCGAGCAAAGTCGTGCCTTGGAATGGTCCCACTCCTGTCGCGTGCCACGGATACGTGAGCTGTAACTGCAAAAGGAGGGTGCCACGCATCAACGGCAACAACAGGATCGGCGAAATTTTCAACAATGACTGAGGTGAAGTTCGTAAATACAGTGTCTAGAACATTTCCAGCAGGGTTTTGATGCAAAAAAGCTGGCTGAATGTCATTCAAAGAAAAGAAATTAAGCAAATGGACTGCTTTCGAATTCCCACCGACATTTTCTGCAGGGTCCCACCAAGAACCGGGGGCATTAAAGTCGCCAAAGAGAAGAATATTATATTTTTCTGGATCTAGCTTTTCAGATAAACCCTGTAGAGCTGATGCGGACAAAGAGCCGGTTGTAAATGCGAGCCGGTTGTAAATAGTACACGCCAAGGAGAACATTTTTTGCACCTTTAACTTTCACCTCAACCCAAATGCATTCACTGTACAGCTCAACGTTCGGCCGTCTAAACGCGCAGAAACATTTTTTCAGAGCAATGAGGACTCCTCCACCATATTTTTGCCCTGTTGTTGCATAATCTCGGTCATTACAAAAAACTGTATATTCAGCAGTAAAGTAGTCGGCAGAAACAGTGTGTTGCGGTAACCAGGTCTCAGTGATGCAGTACGCATCGTAATTACTGAGGGCAACGTCGTCGTAAAAGGGCTTAGATTTTCTAAGCCCTTAAAAAGGACTTAGAAAAAAGCTTCGTTCTCCGCAGACTGGCTGCTGAGAACGAAGATACAGCTACATCGCCGATTTTCTCACAGATCGCCGAGCCATCCTCAAGCTAGGGGATATCACCTCTAAACCAATCCAACTCGGCAGTCGCGGCACGCCCCAGGGATCTGTATTGTCTCCCTTCCGGCTTAACATCGCATTCATTGGCCTATCCGCTGCCCTAGAGCAAATACCCAACCTTCGAAATGCCCTTTATGCGGATGATATCACCCTGTGGACGGGCACCGATTCCCTTGGGGGAATTCAAGAAACGCTCCAACGTGCTGCGGACACAGTGAACGCGTATGCCCAAGCCAATGGCCTCCGCTGTTCTCCTCAAAAGTCCGAATTAATTATAGTTCGTAAGCACAGCCTCAACGCTGACCCTGACAAAATCTCGATAACCCTCGACGCACACACTATCCATTCGTAAAGCAACAAAACAAGCTTTGGGTCTCCCGATGAGCACGTCTACGTCCAAACTGCTTAGCATGGGGCTCCACAATAACATAGAAAAGTTCATTCAAGGACACCTTTCCAGTCACGCCTTCGACTTGCCCAAACCAAAGCAGGCCGCGCAGTCCTTCAAAATATTCAATGGTTATGCCCTGACCAGAGGCACCTGGTCACCGTCCCCGACACTCTGCGCCAGTCCATTTTTGTACGCCCCATTCCTAGAAATATGCACCCGTACCTCCACCCTGGTCGTAAAGAAGCCCGTAACCAAGCCCACGAAACACTTTACAGCAGCCGATCTGACGTAATCTAACCAGATGCGGGCAGTTACCCAGATAACCAAACTATAGTGGCAGTGGTAACATCGAAGAACGCCCTCATTACCACCGCTTCAACTCGGACAACTTCCTACCTGGACGCTGAAGAATTAGCTATTGCGCTCGCCCGTACCCAAAACACCTCCAAGATTATATTGACGGATTTGCAAGCCGCCTGCCGCAGGCACTTGTCTGGACGGGTGGCCCCCGCCACATCCGCCTGCCCATCGGGTGGACATTGTGTGAACTCCCGCCCACTCTGCACTGACGGGCAACAATTTTGCTCATCAACAGGCTCGAAACCTCACTCACCGAGCCGCTGAGACCGGGGCTGTTTCCGCACCTCTCCTCACCTACCAAGGAATCACCCAATACTACAGAACCATGAGGCAGACATTCCCCAGTCCTCACACATCTTTGAACAAAAGCCAAGAAACCACACTCAGACAAATTCAAGGAGGTACTTTTCCCCACCCCATCCGTATGCATTTAGTCTTTCTTACACAGTACTCTGATAAGTGTAAATTCTGCCACGAACCAGGAACTCGTACACACATATTATTCGATTGCACAAAAAACTCGGACCTTCCGCCCCTGAATCCGTCCCCTTCCCCTGAGCAGTGGGAGATATTGCTGTCCAGCTGTCGACCTGAGGACCAGCTTTTGCGTGTGACCAGGGCTACGGCAGCCTGGACAGCACATGGGCTCCTGGACTGAGGAACCACTCTCGCATTATTGCGTAATAAAGTTGTCTCTCTCTCTCTCTCTCTCTCTCTCTCTCCCTCTCTACCCGTGACCGCAAGAGACGTAATCACACCAAAGCAGGTTTCCCCGGAAGATCAAAAATATAAATTTCCGGTAACTCATTCCCCACGCTGCTCCTGGGCTACGAGGGGCGTCTTACTGGAAGCCTCTGGAAGAATTTCGACCTCTTTAGGATCTTTAACATACCCCGAAATCTCGACACACTGCCGTTTTTCTGCAAAGCAGTATATGTCTCACCCCCCGGGTTTTTATTCCGGTGTCATCTATTTACACGGCGCCGCTCTGGGGCTCCTCCTCACCACGCTGACACCTCTTTTACAACAATTTTCCCCCTCCCCTCCACCGATGCCCCTTTGGGAACTTGCGCAGCCGGCAGCTGACGGGGGTAGTGTGGTTATCAAGCGATTGCGACAGATAAACGGAACCACTGATGGGGGTAAAAAATGCACTCGCGATTACTACACTCCCTAACAAAAATTTGTGCTCAGCGCGAGCGGCAGTCTTCTAGGTCACGGCACATTTCTGCTGGTTCTCAGGAAGAGTTCGCGTGATCAGCGAATGCACGGCTGCGGGGGCTACTGTGTTGGTACCTGGCAGTGCGCCTCCGCCAGTCAGCATGTTGCAAATCCTGTTTAAACCTCCCGCGCAAATATGACGTGGTTCAGATCAGCCCCTAACAAGGGAGCAGCGAGCATGTTGAGATCGTGTTTGAACCTCCCGCGCAAACGTCACGTGGTTTGGATTAGCGGAGAATGGAACAGCGTTTGGGGAAAGTGTCAGGAAGGGGGCCATCCTTGGTGGCGTTGCATGAGACGTGCGAAGGAAAGGCAATGAGAGAGATGACGCCGTAGCCACAAGTGTCGTACTCCACCTCACCCTTCACTAGACGATCGTCTCTGTTTTCTTTCTGTCATCGCTGCTGCATTCGCTCACTCGGTTACGCAGACATAAACAGACGACGCTCCCGCGAAGCCCAGATAACGGCTATCAAAGAGCTTCCCCCTAAAATGACCGAAACCCATTGTCGCTCTTTCCCCTCAAATTCAATTCGCCAAGTAGCTGCAAATCCCTCCCGTTATAAGAGAAACTCCCCCAAGATGCTTACGACGCGGGAGGTAGACAAGCAGTTTCATCTTTGTCTGCAAGAACAAAGGTTGGATCCTTCAGAGGTTTATTCAGCTAATGGGCTAAAAAGTATGCTCCATCGCAAATTACGATAAACGTTTTTTGTTTCGTGCACTCTGTAGACTGTGTCGAGCTTTGCAGGTCATCCTTCTTCACGGGTTGGAAGGGCACTACTTTTTGTTTTATTTTTCGTCAGAAAAACGACCGCCGCGGCTGGGAATAGCACCAGCAGCTTTGGGCTGAGCAGCGGAATGCCTTGATTGATTGTAGCGTTTACGCGCCGACGCAACACAGGCAATGAGGTGCGCCGTAGTGGAGAACTCCGGATTAAACGTGCGCCGAAATCTCGTACAAACGGGTGTTTTTGCTTTCCGCCTCCATCAGAAAAGCGGCCGCCGCGTCCGCGCGGCGCAACGCCTTACCCACTGAGCCACCGCGGTGTGTCTTCCACTGGGACTGATACTGGCACGTCCAGTTGGTGGGGTAACTAAAACTGAGGACAAAGCATTTACGGCGGTTTGTCAGAAATCAAGGAAGGCATAGATTATAAGGCGAACATTCCTAAAATAAAGCCCACTATATAGCGTCTAATCCCACAAGTTTTCTAAAAATTTCAATATTCCCCCGGTTATGGCTCCGCTGAAAGCTCGGCTTGGTAAATGACAGATGGTGCCATGCGGCCAATTGAGAAATCAGCCTAAACATAGGTACGAGCATCTTTCCAGTGAGCAGCCACGTAAGAATACTCGGCGGGGTTATATACAATCGGGTAGTTCACAACTCACAATCGCCAAAAACAAACTATTTACCCACTTATTGCCCACAAGCAGAGCGTCCAAGGAAGAAATAGCAAGAAAAAGTGAGAAAAAACGATAGTACTTATGCAACCAGTGATCATGACCTGAATATTTCAGAGCCTGCCGTACCAAAAATTTACCCGTACCAAAGAAAGTGAAACAAACACCATAATCAAGACAGCATATAAGACAGTTATCAGTATAGCGATTTTGACCAAGAAACCAACCAACAAAGGGTGGATCACCAGGGTAGCACAATGAACCCACATAGACGGCTCTACAGGAAGGGGACGGCCATTTACTCTATGTAGGGACGAAATAACAGTATTCAGAGCAAGAGAATGAACACGGGAAGAGCAGTGCAACAGCGGGTGAAGGACAACAGGAGAGGACTTCCCTCTGCGGACGTCTTATATTGGTGATAATAACGGAGTATAGCCCCTCAACTTGTGTCTTCCTGGCGCATTTCAAGAAATCGGAGAAACAATGTACTGATGTAGCACCACGAAACAAGTATAAAAACATAATGGGGAGGGCCCATCGTACCCCCTTTGGAAAAAAACGCACCCCCAAACAGGAAAGAAAAGACTGGCACCCCACCCCTTTGATATGAAACCGCTTCACGACATGACAGACATGGCACCGATCCAGCGATCGTGCTTCAAAACTATCCTCAATCAAAAATATATGGATAAAATCCTACGCAAGAAGGGGCTCTATGTCAGACTCACGTTCGTTCGGGGAAAGTTTCAATGTCATGAACGCACAGTATACACGGACTCCAGGATGTAGGAAAGCACGAGGCCCCAATTTGCCTAGTTGACTACTCTGATAATCTTTATAACGGCATGACCCTCCAACATGCATGAGCAAAGAAGTGGAAGCTCGAGTCATCCTCTTGGCGATCGGATAGCGGAAGCATCCAATAAAACTATAGCATCATTAAAGACTCACAAATGACATTATACTGTTTTCTAGAGGCAGAATGCCAAGCGCTTCGGTAAGATATTCCTATCCATAATGCAGAAAGCTAACAACGTCACTAAGCCAGCCGGATCCAATGATCTGAAAGCGTAAGGCGCACTATAAAACAGGCACACGAACTCGGATACCGTGCTCCTTGACACCACGAGTACCACACTGCCCCCTTCGAAAAAACGTTAAGAACGAATCCTCATCCTATGCACAGGAACACAATCATCCCCCGTGCTTTATCGAGGTCTCAATGCCAAAGACCCACAAACACCTGCGGACGAAAATCAACACAGTGGCCTAAAAATCCATGTGTGTTAAGGTGTTCGATGGGAACACCAGACATCAAAAGAGAAATCTGCTAAAATAGGGGAAACATCCACATTCTTGCGCAAAACCAAGCAATGTCCAAAGGTATGGCCAGGGGAGACCAAGTTAAACTTAATATATTTCACTTCTCCAAAACATGAGAAGCAGATTTCCCCAGCTTTACACCCCAAGATCAGCGCGAGCTGATTCAGAGGGCAGGAGAAGGAGCTGCATTATGGCGCCGCAGACTCAGGTTCCACCTTTGATCTCCCTGCCGTCTCTATACCCCCTTCTCGTAAACCACAAGTATTTCTACGTGAACAGCCTGATCTCCTTCTGTCTCTGCCTTTAAAAAAAGCAAAATTAGTCATCCCTTCCTAGACGTCACGGAATAAAACTTTTGATACACTGGCACTGATTCCTCGCTCCAACTACCACACACATCGCATTTACAACCTTCCACGCTCGTATTTTAAGCCGCAGAAGCAAATAGAGCCATTGTTCCTCCTGGGACGAGGAGATAAAAAAACCTGGTTTCTAGTATCTTTTTTGGATAACCTTTCGGATAATGTTTTAGATAAGCATAGATAGGAAGTGCAGCAGGGCCGTACGGAAACTTTCCGTGGGAGTCAGAGTATCAGTATGGCGCCTTACATCCTAGGATACTAACGTAGATGTCTCTGCAACGTTTTACTATATTGTTACGTGGCGGAAAGAGTGCCTCGCCGCAGTCTGGGCCACCAGCAAGTTCCGGCCATACTTTACGGTAGGCCATTTAGGTTCGTCAGGGGCCACCACTCGTTGTGCTGGCTGGCAAACTTAAAGGACCCATCTGGGCGCCTTGCTAGATGGAGCCTCCGGCTGCAGGAGTACGACATGAAGGTCGTCTACAAGTCCGAAGGCATTTATAATGATGTCGACTGCTTGTCCCTAGCGCCTGTCGACTTACCAGGCCAAAAATTGGAGGAAAATATATCATTTCTTGGAGCCGTCAGCACGTCCGAAATGGCCCAACTGCAATGAGCTGACCCAGAGCTGCTACTCGTTATCCAGCATCTGGGAGGTCGTGACGTTCGCGTACCGCCAGCTTTTATCTGCAACATCGCCTCCTTCAGCCTCCGAAACAGCGTGCTTTAAAAACGCAATTTTGGAAACACAAAGGAGGTGTTTCTACCCGTTGTGCCGTCGGCCATGCGTGCGGAAATCTTGTATGCCTGGCGCGACGAACCTTCAGCCGACCATTTCGGTGTCAGCCGTACAGTATCCAGGATTCGTGAAAAGTATTTCTGGCCGAAACATTTGCAAACGGTCCAGCAGTATGTGTGGAGCTGCCGTGAGTGCCAAAGAAGGAAGACTCCACCTTTGAAACCGGCAGGTCTTCTTCAGCCGATAACACCACCTACAGCACCATTCCAGCAAGTTGGTATCGATCTTCTTCACCCAATATCGACGTCAAAAAAAGGAACTAGATGGATAGTCGTAGCAACAGACTACCTGACGCGCTATGAGGAGACAGCGTCTGTAGTGCGGGCAACGTCGGGTGACGTTGCGGAATTCTTTCTGAACAGCGTCGTTTTACGGCGCGGGGCCCCGCAGGTCGTAATAACAGACATAGGGACATCCTTTACAGCTAATCTAATGCAGTCTATCATAAGCTTACCTCAGACAATCCATAGGCGAACGACAGCCTACCACCCGCAGACCATCGGCTTGACCGAGAGATTAAACAAAACCCTCGCCGACATGCTGTCCATGTATGTCGAGGTCGAACACAAAACTTGAGATGACATTCTAGCGTACCTAAAATTCGCCCACAACACGGCAGTTCAAGAAACTACAGGACGGACTTCCTTCCAATTGGCTTACGGTCGCACGGTGACCACGACACTAGATTCTATGCTTCGCGTTCAAGAGGACGAATACAATGGTGATGTCGACGACTTTGTACAAAAGGCGGAGGAAGCTCGGCAGCTGGGAAGACAACGAACAGAAAATCAGCAGCGTGTCGACGCAAGCCATTACAATCAGCACCGACATGCTGTGTTCTACAATCCCGGAGACGCGGTGTGGGTATGGATACCAGTACGCCAGCGGGGTCGATCCGAAAAACTGCTTCGCCGGTACTTCGGCCCTACAAGGTGGTGCGTCGCATTAGTGCCGTCAATTATGAAGTCACACCGGTTAGTAGGGCGCACTCCTCACGGCGCAAGTCAACTACCGAGGTCGTGCACGTCGTACGAATGAAGCCGCATTACGACAGAGACGGTTCCCACTCACAACGCCACCCCGCCCACCCCCCGCCAAGGCCAGTGTGGAAGCTGACCTTTTGGCTGACAACTCTATGTACTTGGACAGTGAGCCACCGCATCGTCGTCATCCGGATCGGAAGCCACCCTCGCCTCGTAATATTCCACTGCATCGGGACGATGCTCGGATAAGGCGGGGGGTAGTGAAGCGGGGTCTATTATTACAGTGGCGTAGCGGTCAATGCCGCTAATGGTAGCGCGATACTGGACTGGGCGAAGAGAAGGACAAAGGTCTCTGGCCGGGGCTCTTGCTCCAGATGTGTCACCATTTTGACTCTCCGTGTGCCGAGTAATTAAAAGTGCACCCTTGTTTTATCCACACGCTACAATATTATTATTTTGCCAGTCACGCTGAAGAGTTACACAGGATCACAGGCAATTTTACGGTCCCAGAGTTGTTCAGCGGGATGCATCTGAGACCAGCACTAAAGCCCATCTGCGCAGTGCTTCGCTGATATGGCGGCGGTATAATAAAACATGCAGGAATGGTCTAAATAGAGGGGACGCTGAGTGATCCCACCGGGGCAGTCGACGTTTTCGTAGTGCAGAAGGGACAGGCCATCTTAGGCTTAAAGGCGAGAGAGCAGCTTCTATTGACCCCGCCCATACACGCCGTGTCTCGTACAAGCTCGGAAGAAATTGTCGCCGAATTTCGCCACTTGTTCACCGGTAAGCGTTGTGTCAAGCGTGTCTACAAGATGGTCCTCAACAAGGAAACGGTGCCAGTCGTCCAATAAACTCGACGCATACCCCTGAGTCTTCAGAAATCCCCCAAACACGAAGTATAATGCATGGTACGGGGCGCATCATCGCAAAAGTAGACGAACCGACGGACTCGGTGAGTCCACTTGTAATTGCCCGGAAACAAGACGAAAAGCTCTGCAGTTGCGTAGACCATAGAAAAATAAATCCACCCCAGAAACGAAAGCACTGCTAGATGCCTAGGAGAAAGGAAGTAGAAGCTGAGTTCCCTGGCGCGACGCTGTTCTCTCGACCAGATACCAATTCAGGGTTCCCTCAAATACCCCTCGGGGAAGAGACCTCTAAAATGTGCGCGTTCTCAACGCCCTTCGGCCGGTACCGTTTTCTGAGATTACCGTTGGGTACATCCTCGGCATCCGAGGTCACTCAGAAAACCTTAACCTAAATTTTTGCGGTTTTTTGGGTGTCCCAGTCTACGTTGATCACATTCGCATTTGGAGCGCACAACTCGGCAAGAGCATGACGTGCGCCTGAGGTAGGCACTACAAGCAGCCCAACAAGCTCACCTAACGTTTAAGTCGGCAAAATGCACACTCTGGGTTCAGAAGATATCTCTATAGAGTATCTCGGCGACGTCACCAGCAAGGACGGCATCAGGCCGAGCCCCTCGCTAATAACATGCATGCAGCAGACGCCCGCATCGGAGGACATATTGGCGGCCCAAAGAATGGTAGTAGTCGCCAATTATTTCGTAAATACCTTCCATGTTTAGCGGAAAGGACAACTGTCTGTCAAAGCCTGCTGAAGCGAGATACAATGTTTGAATAGAGTGCAAACCACGTGCTCGAGGGAAAGCAACTTTGCGCTGACCCCAGCAGGCAGTATGTACTTTCGGTTTTCGATGCGACGAACGCCCCTAACGTATTGCGCGATGCATCGCAGAGCAGCATCGGAGCGGCGGTGATTCGGTGTTACAATGAGATATAGAAGCTTGTCGCCTATGCCTCCCTAGGGCAAACTCAAACTGAGAAGTGTTATTCGCAAATTCAAAAGGAAGCAATGGCTTGCGTCCATTTCTGCGAACGCTTTCACCACTTCATGTATGGCCGAAGGGTTGCCGTAGAGACTGACCATCAATCCATCAATCACCCTTTGATTTCTATCGCCCAGAAACCCATTGGTGATACGCCGCCCCGCCTTCAACGATTCTTCTTGCGAATGGTGCGCTATGACGCAGAAACGCCATCCGTTCCAGGACAACGGCTACTACTGGCCGACATGCTGTCCCGGGCGCCCACCTCAAGTTATGCCAGTGACGTCAGGAGCGATTAGGTGGAAGTGCACGCCGTGTGTGTTGCGTCATCTCTCGTCAGTGATGACACATGGAAACATCTGGCCGTAGAAACGAGTCAGGACGCATATCTAAAAGGTTGCTGCACAATTTAAAAGACGGGCTACGCATAGATGGACCGGTGATGCCGTTTTCTACAGAGCTGACGCAGGGGAGAGGTGACCTTTTGAAAGGATGTAAATTTATCATTTCAAAGAGTTTGAGGAGGGGTATTCTAGAAAAATTGACTTAGGCAACATGGGCATCAACAAATGCAAAGAAAAGGTGATCGTTTGGCCTGGCATTACGGCCGACATCTCTGCATTAGTGCAGAAATGTGCCGTTTGCGAGACGCACGCTTATGCGCAGCCGCATGATCCTCTGCTTATGAACCCGGTTCCCAAGATGCCGTGCAAGCAAGTTGGCGTCGATATCTTTGAGTATACGACGCCTCGTATACTTTGAGTATACGACGCCCCTTGAGTATACGACAGGGCGTCGTATACGACTGTATACGACGCCCTGTCAAATTTTCCCGAAGTGGAGCAGTTGCGTGACACATCGGCGAGCTCGGTCTTTGAGGCAATGAGCACCGTATTTTATAGGCACGGCATACTACTGGACGTCTTAACAGATACTAGCCCACAATTTTCGCGTCACGACTTCAGATCTGTTTGAAGTCCATACGACTTTAAACCCGTCAGATTCAGTCCAGGATAATCGCAATCAAATGGTTTGACCGAGAAAGACGTCCAGGTTATCAAAAGGATCGTGAAGAAAACGTAAGAAGCTAAGCAAGATTTCTGGCTTGGTCTCCCTGCTTACAGGACAACGCCACTAGACTGCGGCATGGCTCCAGCGGAGCTATTGCAAGGCAGCAGACTGCGCAACACCCTGCCGCACATGGGTACCGGAGCGGACCACTCCATCGTGACGCGCTCCCAAGCCAGCCGCCCTGGAAGGCTTCTGGCGCCGCTCGACACAGGGGCCACGGTTAGTCTGCGTTCCAATGGAGCCTGGGCGTGCAATGCTAATGTCTTGATGCCTTGTACGCATCCCAGGTCCTACGACGTCACGACATCAGGGCGGCAGCTGCCACGGAATCGTTGAAATTTGCTACTAACCAGCGAGGCCTTCAGCCCAGACATTCCCGAAAGCAGTGACAACGAATCACCATGTACTACGGCCCATGAGGTTCCAGTCAGCTTGCCGGGGTCCTTGCCTGTGGCGTCGATCTCCGGCACAACAGCTACGCAACTTCCAAGAAGATGGCAGCGACAACGCAACACGCCGGAACACCTGGCTTGCAACGATATCTTTGTGCAAATGCCGTGAACGAGAGCTTAACATTTTGTGAGAGTTTATGATACGATAGTGAGGCAAGGGTGCCCACCCTTCTTTGTCCGCTCCGTAGGTAAACACTGCTGCAATAAAGATGCGGCCTTCTGCCCATTGCAACCCGGGGACATGTCTCGTTCGACCCGGCTAGCGAGACAGAATCAAGCGTTGCAAGCTGCTTTTTTCCATGTGAGAGGGCTGCCGGCCACCGCTAGCCAAGGAAAGTTTCCAAAACGGGAGCACAACGTTGAAGTTTTAAGCCCATCTTCGAAATGTGATCCTTGCAAAACATGGGGGAGCAGAAATAAAAAAAGCTCACAATATTGCGAGAAAAAACCTTGGGCCAGTAAAAAACTGTTAGGTTGTTGCAAGGTTTTGAGTTGGCATACGAACGGTAGTGTCCAGTTTAAACACCACATATCGACACATTACAGATAAGCGAATGTTTAGTGCAAAATAAAAATTATTTCCCCAGACTTATTTACTAATTCGTTGTGCTTTGCTTGCCTCCACGGGCGTCGGCAGGAGTTTGTTTTGAGGGGGCGAACCTGTTGAACCGCGAAAAAGAGGGAGAGAAAGGAGGACTAGCGGGGAGAGGTCGTTAATAATTGTAATCTAAAAAAACACGGCATCCAGGCGATGTCATGTACAAGAATGAAGAAAGGTGTTTTCTACTCTGAAGGATTTCAAGTTTGAAATTGTGTATTACCGATCATGCATGAAAACTAGAAACTACTGTCGTACATAACAGCAACATTCTGTGGAACAGGACGATCCAAGGCGTAGGTCTTGCGCCGACCGAACGACCATGTATTATTCATGATTATAAAAAAATTGTTTTTGTTTTCGAATACCCAACCTTGCACTCCCTCGTCTGTAAAAGCCCCCTACGTCTGTAGGTGTGTGCCTTGAAAAGTGGATATATCTGTAAAAGCTGTTTGCCCTACTTTTTCTCTTTTTTCGCGATGCAGTGACGGTTTACAGACTAGACAGATGGTTGTTACACATCGTCGAACGAGGCTACGTTTCAACTTGCCGAATCGCGCTAAAAGAACGCTCGACATGGGCAACACGTCGTTGCGGGGAATACTTCTCCAAAACTGTATATCTCTACCCCCCAACGGTTTTAAATCCGTGGACAAAAACTACGTCGGCGAAAAATTTGTGGGCGAAAACTCACGCGCGTATCAGGAATGCAGCATACAGCTCAGTAGTCATTTGAATAGAGAAGATTACAAAATAACCGATTAATGCGGACTTCTGGGCAAGTTAATACTCCGTAGGTGATAACTAATTAGCACAAAACGTACACAAATACGAGAGAAGGACACACAGTGCTTGTCTATGTGTTCTTTCCTTTCTTGCGTACTTTTTGCGCTTTGCTCGTCACCACAAAACAATCATCAAAATCGCATTATGGATGATAAGGCGCATGTGGACAATGCGAAGCATGCAGCATGTGTTTCCCGCTTACAATTGCGGTTGCATAAGCTGCTCCAGAGAAGGCTTAACGTCGGCTGTTTACGAAACAAGGAGTAACGTTTTTTTTAGTAGAAAGCGGTAGGCAAAGACGTGGTGTGATGTCAAATACCAGCTGGATGATAAGGCAGCTATTAATAATGGGAAGCACACAATGATTGATAACATCACAGGCGGCGTGACGCCAATACCCATATTGAATATGAGCGAAAGCGCAGGTTTGCGACAGCACAGTTTCTAACTATGGGCGTAACGCAACTACATTACATAGATGTATATAAAAGGGCCCGCCTAGTAAGGCATTGCATTTCTAATGTTACGGGGCTATGGCAAGGCCACATATAGAGATGGCCCTAAGAGCACACGAGGAGCGGCGTCGAGAAGAGATGCGACAATGGTGTCACGTATGGACATCGTGAAGCCGAGAAGGCGACCAAGCGATGCAGCTACAAAGTGCACTTCGCTTGTGTGTGGCTCACTGTTCGTAGGTGCACGAAGTAGCGGCGCAAGCCGAGTCGCCGGCCGCGCAGGTGCATGTGAAATTCCAGTGACGTTGTAATGCCTTCTGGATGTCGTTTACAGCTTCGCTGTACAACCACCTTGGCAGTGTAGATTGGAGATAATTTTGATTAGTGTTAGCAGAGCGCGACTTAAAGTGGAGAGATCGAGTGAATGCTAGAATATTACACAGGTCTCCATTGAAGTCCGTCTTTCCCGACGACCGATGCCAAAGCTGACGTTCACTCTCCAAGTTGTCGAAATGGCAGAACTTCTTAACTGGCTCGCAGGTCTTGAAATTTTGCTGGTTCCCTCCACGCCTTTGGGTGATGGAAGTAAGGTAAAGCAAATGCGGGGATGTCCCCAAATTTTTCTTCCCCGGCTCGTAGCAGGGTGTCTAAAGGGGTGAGAAGGCAGTGTTCTTTCGGCAGCCGGCGGAATTTCTGAAAATAATTTCTGACCGAAGTCACCCCTATTGGCGCTCGAACGTCGTGTTAGAAAGTTCCGGTAAGAACTTCCATCAGTAGTGCCCGCGTGCACAACAAATGATTTGCTGGTTCGTTAAGCCTTTATTTACCGTTACGGGGAACGCGACATTAAGCCCATCGAGTGCTTCACCGGTGCACGAGACTGGTGCCGGCCAAGTGCGGCTTGCGTAGCGGTCGGTGATAGTTTCGGCAGTTACGGTAAATTTGAAGCGCAGATATTGGGGTACAGCGCATAAAACTTTCGCTCTATAGATGGCGATAATAGAACGAAAAAACTTCCCCGCATTTCCCCGAGGGGAAGAATGTGAAAGTGCGAATGCAGGAGTTGAATTTGCGCGGTTCGGTAATGTTCGCGATAGAGAGATCACACACACACACACAACTACAAAGAAAGAAGGATGCATTTATTCACAGACACCTATTTGTGTTGTCGTTGTACTTGATTGCTAGAGCGGATCTCAGCTTTGAAATTTCGTGTCAGTACTCCTTTAAGCGGGTGCATTAGCCCTTCTCACGCCCGATTCCTGGCCAATCCCCCACGTGGGTATGTGCCATGCACAGACACCTATTTGTGTTGTCGTTGTACTTGATCGCTACAGCGGATCTCAGCTTTGAAATTTCGTGTCAGTACTCCTTTAAGCGGGTGCATTAGCCCTTCTCACGCCCGATTCCTGGCCAATCCCCCACGTGGGTATGTGCCATGTCAGCGGCCAGGCAGCGTGCGCCCATCTCCCGCCGTTGCCAAGGAAGACGAGGAGATTCCTGGCCAATCCCCCACGTGGGTATGTGTTATGTCAGCGGCCGGGCAGCGCACGCCCATCTCCCCCCGTTGCCAAGGAAGACGAGGAGCGCGCGCACCCGCAGCTGTTGCTATGTGGACGGACGGCGGTCAACGGAATTCAGGGTCGCTTATAAAGTGCATTCGCACTCAAAACGGTGTGCGAAAGCTCGCCGTCAAGAACCTGATTCATTGACAATGCAGCCAACACGACGTCGAGGCAGCGTGATAAACATGTATTTTCTTATCCGATTATTACACAATCAAATTGGATTGTTTCGGAAATCGACTGTCGGCGAGTGCGGTCTCGGCACCAAGTAATTCTACCGCGCCATCTTTGGGGCCCCTGCTCAAATGGCGAAGTCTGGAATACGAGCAGACCACATCGCAGCCAAGACACCATCTCGAACCCCCTGCATGTTTTATCATGCCAAACATGTTTCGACAAGCTCACCTTGCATCACCCCTATTCAAAACACCTAAATCACAATGATATTTGCAATTATTCAACTTAGCTAATCTATGAAATTCTAAAACAATACGCTCGGGATGGCATTGGTTCCCTACAGTGACATGGAGCGACCGATTGCGCGGCAGCCTATCGTCGCACTCTTTAACGCTTGGCTGTCACCGGCTGTGCAGAAATTATGACTAAATTGCCAAGACCTCAACCTATAACTAGTAATGGATGATCGTTAAATTGCCGGCGTTTTACCGGCAGTTGGCGTACGGGTGCCAAGATATGTGAACATTAGAGACATGGGAACATTAGAGCACCCATATCTGAAGTTACCGCTGCTGTTATCGAGCAGAAACTGGCCGGCCATTATTTCGTCGGTTGTCATCTTTCCTCTCTGGAGCAGAACAGGGCACATCTTACGGCGCAGTAACTGGCTATCCTTGACATAGTGAAACGTGAGAAATCCGCAGCTTATTTTCATTGGGAAGATTTCTTACAGAGGGTCACTTTTCAAGACCTGTATCAGAAATTTTTAATAATATTAAAACAACTTAAACAAGAGGCACAAAAAAACCGTGCTATTAAAGAAACACACGATGAATAGCCCTTGGGTAACAAACGAAATTAGGCAAGCTATTCAAGAAAAAGACGCGCTTTGGGCACGCTGTAAGCGCTCTTGTAATCCCGCGTTGAAGATGTAGTTTAGATCTATGCGAAATAAAGTTACAGATCTGCTGATATCAGTGAACAGTTCGTACTATAACAAATCGTTCTACGAGAATCCATTCTGCCCAAGAAAAACTTCGACGACAATTAACCATTTACTGGGCCGGAACACAAAACTGTCGATCGATTTCTTTCCGGTTTTTTCTACCTCAAACTAATACCATTTATTGCCTGTACTGACTGCCGGGTACAGCCATAAAAGCCTTGCATGGCTTAGGCTGACCCGAAGTTGATTTGTATATTTCAAGAGATGAAATAAACTATTACTATTACTAATATATATTGTAGCTTGTAATGTGACTTCCGATAGCCAATATGAGGCGACTTCCGGAAGAAACTATTATCAGAAATTCTACCGGCTACGGGAGAATAGACAGTGTATTGGTTTGAAGATACTACAAATATTCTTTCTGAGTTCTGCAGTGTTTGATGACGAATTCGGCATGAAATATTAGCGGGACATTGGCGTTTGTTCCCAGCTGTCATTTCTGCTCGTCTTCCTTCACTTTTGCGCAGTGCTCGCTGATTATTTTGATTACGAGACACATGTGCTTTTGCGGCTTGAAACTGTCCGTTGCGTCCATTTAGAATGCGTACCTTCGCAGCGGCCACCTTTCTGATGGAGGCGAAAAGCAAAAACGCGAGTGTGTACGAGATTTCGGCGGACGCTAAAGATGCACAGGTGGTAAAAATTAGTCCGGAGTCGGCGCACCTCATCGCCTGCGTTGCGTCGGCGCGTTAAACAAAAAAAATGTGTACTTTTTAGCAAAGTGTAAAGAACCGAACAAATTATTGCGGTGTATGCTGCATTTTTCCACTGATGCTTTTTAATTACGTGAACATCCGGTTTCCCGATGTGGGCCCAACGGGCCTATTCATTACGCAAGATTAAACCTGAAAGGGCAGTTTTCAGTGAAGTTAACCTAAACCTGCTCTGAGGAGTGAAATGTCAGGAAAAGCACAATAATTTTTTGTCCACAAGCATGTATGTCGTACGCTAGCAGGACAGCTTCATGGCCGATGGCATAGACGCAGCCATGTAGAACAAGAAAGTTTGGAATAAAAATATTCAGTAAAACTCACAGCGAAATAGAGAAATAGGTAATGAATCAGCGTCAATCAGTCTTTTGCTGAGAAAGTGGTTGTACGTAAAAGTTTTGAGTAGCAAGGACTGGAGCCGTACTCTTGGGTCTGACGAAGGTTATCTAAAATAGTTGGCTTGAGGTCTAAGCAGTGGAGATGGCGTCCTTCGATGCCGGAGATTGCGGAGGTGCAGCCATGTATTAAAACATGTTCACTTTCGGGGATCGTGAACCAGCTCGAAAAGATTTTTTTTTACCAAGCCGGGGTAACACTAAAATGAGAATCATGGTTTTCGTTTCAAGATGCTTCTGATGACCATTTTAGTATTGCAGTGTCAACGCGTTTGCATAAAACAGCTCCAGGACGCTCCCAGACGCGAGCTCACTTTGCCTTCTGAGTCACGGCACTTCCGCGCCCGGAGGGCGGGATCTGGTCTTTGGGTCTCTTTTCCGTATTTACGCTGTGAGGCGCACATTGAGGCCATGAGTGGTTCAGGTGAGAAGGGTTGCTGGAGTGAGTTGGTGACGCTATGGCTGCCAAACATGGGTGCAGCCAATTTGCCCTGTCGCTGCCGCTTGGTGCGGCGGTGCAAAAAAAGCTGGAAGGAAGAAAAGGACCGTGAACGGAAGCCAAAAGCGCGAGTTCAGGTGACGCAGCAACCTCGCATGCAGGTCCACCACATACGGAGGAAACGCGGTGGCAAGTGAGGTGAAAAACAGTTACTGACCATGACACGCAGCAATGTTCACGAGCACAGAGCTGGAAAAGATGCGCCTAAGCACCCTGCCACCCGCGAATAGACTTTTTTTGCTGATGCTGAGATAGCCGGCACTTTTGTGTTGAACATGGCGGGGGTCCGCGGTGTCGTAATGAATTTCATATTCACCAGAACCTGGTTTCTCGCGCCCATGCGCTGCAATTTTGGAAAGGCTGCGCGGACGAAGCAAGTTTACGTTCCAACAGTAAACAGCAGCTGCCGATCGGAAAGTTCCTAAGAAGCCAAGTGCACAGAACCCAGCCGTTGGACACATTCGAAACAGCACTTGCGTAGCTCAGTACCTTGCGTGAACGAAGCTGTCGTTATTAAATAACCCAGGCATAGTCAATAAGGAGATGGACAAGTTACATCCTGAATTCGTCCGGAGAGAGGACTTCGGTTTTAAGGAACAAGGCCAGGGCCACTATTTCCATGGTTGACTTTTTCAGGGGTGGTAGCCTTAGATCGCTCCTACTGGCCTCTACTTGCATTCTCGCTGAATAAAGACAAACACCAATGTCCGCCCATCGTCACTTCTATTTTGTCGCTGGGGTGACATCGAACATTCTGAAAAGTTTATTATCACCAATGTCAGAGGGAAAGTACGTACGCACGAATGGAGCATCCGGACTGAGACGAGTAGGGAAAGGAGGGCGTGTGGGAAAAGCTGGTGTAGGGGGCAGGTGCGCCTTTTGCACGGCCCGCCGGCGCCCATGGTGAGCTTCCTACATCCCTGGCTTTCATACGAGCTGGAGCCCAAACAGTCATCGAAAAACAGTTGGCGTCCCTTTTAAGAACTAACCTGCCCTGCATGCTAAAAGCTTTTCCCGCCAACTTGCGTTCACATTTAAGTTTCCGGTACATTAAAACCACAATTAAATAAGAAGCATCCAGCGAGGAACTACTTCCGATGTAACTGACACAAATTTTTTTCAGGTATTCCTTGATGGTCGACGTTGTGTCCAGCAGGGTTCAATCACAGATAAGGCGGGCGAATACACGGTTTTGATAGGCGATCCTTCTGCGGACAGCCCCATTGTTGTTTGGGAAACCCACCAAATCATACCCGACATAACAAAAAACTTTGATGTAAGTGCCCGCAATCTATACATACATATTTTGTGCAGCTTTAAAGTAGCTCAGAAAGAGACAGTTTCAAAGCACGCGGTATAGGATGGCTAAGCCACTCAACGAAGGTGCAAGTGGGTGGACGCACATCATACAAACAAGGCGTAAAATCTTCGGTTTTGCTTCCTTTTTTATATTGATATATTTTATTTATTTACAACATAGTTCAGGCCATGGCGGCCCAAGCAGGAGGGGCATAAGGTGCTAACCATATAAACCGTACAAAAATACAAATGGCAAACAGCAAAAATCAGAACCAAGAAAAGAAGTATAACACAGTGTACGCTAGGCACGACTAAAAAGACACAACTAAACATTTGCTTGTAATGAACCCAGGGAGTTAAGGCAATATTCGGGTGTATTGTTCCAATCAATAGTTGTGTAGGAGAAAAAAGAAAATTTAAACAGATTGGTAGAGGCGAACGTTGTGGTTAAGAACAGAACAGAGAATGGGAATGACGCGTACGGTGAGTAGCAAGGGGTTTCAAGAAGAAACTCCTGTACAAAACACGTTTGTGGTGATAAAGTAAATACAACAATGTAAGTGGAAGAAACTGTCTCCTGGACTGCAATGTTGGAATTCTGTTTGTACGCATGAGCTCGCAAACTGAATCTGTGGGATGAAATTTTGAACAAACAAACCGAATAGCTCTTGTTTGGATCTTTTCTAACAAGTCAATATTCTTTGTTGTGTGAGGCTCCCAAACAGCGCAATAATAGTTCAGTTTAGGTCTAATTAACGTTGTATTTGCAAGTAGTTTAACATTAGTTGGGAGCGTCTCGAAGCTTATGCCGAAGTAAACATAATTTACCATAGGAAGAGGAAGAATCATTAGTAATATGTGAATTTCAGCTTAGATGATTTGTTGAAGTTATGCCCAAATATTTACATTCCTGAACTTGGTTTCAATGATTTCCTGCGATGATGATGATAATGAATAACTCTTCATTTGTCAAGCTGGTGCAGATTTTAGAGCATCCGCCCGGGGGGAGAGAAGGGGGGGGGGGGGGGGGCTTCCCTATTCCGAGATACCCTGACCTCGGCTGGCGGTGCAGGCCCTCTTCACCATTTCAAACTGGATCCCAAGGTCCGGGCTCGTCAGGCGGTTCGCCCACTGCTTGTAGAAGGGGGAGATTATTGGGGCAAGGCCTGGGGTCTTCTGGCACTCCCAAATCTGGTGGTACAGTGTACCGGGCGTTGGACAGAAATTGCAGGTAGACGGGTATTGGATGGGGTAAATCGTATGGAGTAGGGTTCTGCGGGGGTACGTATTTGTCTGTACTCTTCGAAGGGTGGTGGCTTCTGCTCTTGTTAACTGGGAATGCGCAGTCGGAAAGGTTCTTCGGCCTTGACGGTAGTAAATGAGAATGTCAGCATACCTGACAAGCGCTTCTGTTTCGGGGGCCGCAAGCGGTGTTTGTCCCTCTATGGTAATGGCCCGGTGTATAAGCGCGCGGGCAGCGGCGTGAGCCGCCTCATTACCTTCGAGAGATTGATGACCAGGTATCCAGATGACTGCGAGACAGTACGAAATTTGGTGAGGATTCCGCCTATTGGTGAGCCGAAAGGACGCAGTTTTTTCGGGGTTTAGTACCATGCCCCATTTAAATCTCCAGGAGAGGATTGCAGTATCATTAAAAAGAGCGCAGTCGTTCGTGAAAACCCGAATTTGGATGGGTTCTTCGATTATCGAGACAATATCACTACAGTAAATTAGAAAACGTAAGGGGCCAAGAACGCTACCCAGAGGGTAGCGCTAGCGTGAGCTTTCCCCTGAGCGTTACTCAACTCTAACCTGAGCGTTACCCTGAGCTTTACCCTGAGCGTTACCCTAAACGTTAGCCTCAGCGTTTATGAACTACACACTTTATTGCCCTCTACCAACAGTTCTAGGAAGCATCTGCCAAAAGCAGCCAGCAAGAAACCAAAAGTAGAATACATTTCGATAGTCACGCGGGTGGCGAAACATATTTTAATTTTTACTCAGTTCTTCGTTTTCTCTTATGGTTAAACCTGTTCTTGCAAGCAGACAGGCTTCCATCAAAACCTCGACTTCAAATTATCCACCACAGACATAAAAAACGTTGCTCTTCCACGAACACATACCGGTCCACACTATGTGTCTTCAGATTAACAGCAAAATATAAGTCAGCCAGGCTCCGCACAGGAGAAACCAGAGTTCTGTATCCCGGGAAATGCACGCCCCAAAAGAATCTTGAAGAAGAACCAACCAGATGCAACATTTTCATGTATACAGTACCCTGAGCGATTTTGTGAAGGGAAGGGCCTCTACGGGGACACAGTTGACCGAGGGCACCCTCGAACGCCCCTGCTGTGGGCCTAACGAGGGGAGAGAAAAAAGGCTTTTATTGGAGGCAAGGCCGGCTTTAGACATGTTGGGGGATGCGTGCTAAAGGATTGGGTAAGATCAATTGCACGTTAGTCCCTGGGACGAGGAATCATGTTGGTGTCGTTATAGGAAGAGAGGAGCAGACCCGCCGTTCTATACTTCTCAAGCAAATTAAGTTCACTAAAGCTGGTTGGTATCGGTACATGATAGACGGGGAGCCCTTTTGAAACTACAGGGGACAACCACACAACGGAAAGAACGTACAGTACGAGGGAAGCGCGATACACACCTCACTCGTAGTGTACGTTCTTTGCGCTTCGCGGTTTCAAAAGCGCTCTTCCGTCTATGATGTTCTCAAGCAAGACCACTTGAGTGTCCGAATAGCAAAATTAGGTGAAGAGTAAGAGCGTCCAGGGAATGACGATTTTTGGGTATCGTGGGATTTTTTGCGGGACAGAGAAATTTTGATAACGAGAGAGAGATGCTCTTTATTAGAAAACAGAGCGTCTAGCCCGCGTGCAAAATCCCCTTCATGCTACTCTGTTAGGGGAGGGGGAAAATGAAGAAATGCTCAAAAGAGAGTAGGGAAGAAAAGAGATGCAAGCTTCGAATGTCCCAACGAATTTGGGTAAAAAAACGCAAGTGGAAAAGTCTCAGAGTGAAGAGATTTAACGCTTTTGAATTAAGCCAATGTGAAGAGGCACGAAAAGAGGCACGAGGGCTAGGCGTTGCTGAGAATAAGGAGGCCAGGGCACTAAAATGGTTTTTAAAGTCAATGGTCCTTGCGTATAACCTATGCGTGCAACGTGTTGTAGCAAAGTTGATCTAGAGTCCTTGTAGGCAGGACAGTAGAGTAAAAGATGCTCAATGGCGTCTTCCAGTGCACAGGTGTTACACCTTGAATAGGGAGATAGTCCAATGCGGAAACGGTAGCTGTTGGTGTACGCTGCGTTAAGTCGGAGCCGATGAAATAATGTTTCTAGATGAAGGGGGAGCTGGTGAGGAAGTCTTGACGACAGCTGAGGGTTAAGGGAGTAAAGAAGCTTGGGGTGGTGGGTAGGATTGGACCAGATTCTGTTTCTCTCTAAAAGGGCCTATCGTGTAGCAAATGGGGAAGCGTCGTGTTTGGTAAAAATATTCTTCACATATTTCGGCAGGTGTGGCATGCAGAGGCAGCGTCACCAGCTTTTTGGATTACTGTTATTCCGCAGTGACCAGGCACACACTGAAACACAATATTGTGCCCTGCACCTACTGCAAGGTGGTGTAGATAGAGAATATCTTGAACGGCAAGTTTTTATGTAAGGTGCTGGCCGCTCTTAACCAGGCACTGAAGGGCAGGTTTAGAGTCGGTGAGTATGGTCCATCCATTGGGCTCTTGACGGAGTATGTAGCCGATTGCCTCTTTGAGGGAATGTAGTTCAGCTGATGTCGAGGACGTTGGCCTTTGTAAACGGTAGGAGAAGAGTTTACCGGTCGACGGGACCAATAATCCAGAGGGGGAACTCTCAGGCAACGAACACCCATCAGTGAAAACATTAGCCCTGGTGGAGTGCAACCTGTGCATGTAGTCCAACGCCACTTGGAGCAGTTCAGTCTGGGGCGTTATCCTCTTAGTTGTCATCCCTGGCATGCCTAAACCTATACTAGTATACGCTGATGTCTAGGGTGCAAACTGAGATGGCATTACTCGCGGTGGTTGCGTTGTTTTGGGAAGGGACGAAGCTCTAATAGCATCTCCAAACCCAGAACTCTGGGCCGCAGTGATCCTGCTCAGACAGTGGGGTGTAGGTTTAAGTAGATGCCGGTAATGGACACGGAGCGACTCCTGTAACATGAGTGCGGCCAGAGGCAAGCAACGAGCTTCAGCGACGGTCCCAGCACCCGAGGAACCTCTGGGTAGACCAAGGAAAATGCGCAGGCTAGCTTCATTTTGTTTGTATGCGCTGCATGGTGTAGTAAGGGAAGGCTATAGCGTATGAAGCCGTCGATGTAAGCTTTGTGAAGCTGTAGCATCGACCCGCAATTCCTGCCCCATCGCGAAGCGGCAAGGTATGTCCGAACGTGAGACGTCGCAGAGACGCGGGCACACAGTCTTTTCATCTCAGGCGACCAGGAGAGATTAGGGTCGATGAATACGCCAAGATACCTGTGGGTCCGGGCGTACGGGAGGGCTCGCCCACTCAGTAGAATTGGATACCGATCCATGCGCTTCCTTGCAAACGCCATTACTACACTTTTCTCCTGCGATAGGTGAAATCCACGAGCAGCAAGGTAGGTGGAAATGGAGCAGAGGGCCTTCTGGAGACGTTGCTGAGTGGTGCGTCGGGAGGGAGCTCCGTACCAGATACAAATGTCGTCTGCGTAAATCGTGATGTTACCTCCCCGCGGTAGGCACCATTTCGGCTGAATGAGAGTCAAATTCAAGATAACTGGACTTAAAAGAGCTCCTTGTGGAGCGCCCTTTTCGACGGGAAAACGTGATGTGTCACCGTCCGAAGTGCACATGAAAAGCTGACATCCAGCAAGGTAATCCTCGATCCAGGCGTAGAGTCTTCCTCCAAAGCCGTGTATTGCAAGAGCAGTAAGAATGGCTGTGTGTGACAGTCATAGGCAGCTTTTAAGTTTAAGAAAATCGCGATTGGTATGTGGCTAGAATCCAATTGCTCCTCAACTGACGAGATAAGGGTCATTATATTCTCAATCAATGATCCGTGCCTACGAAATCTATTCATCTCTTGCGCGTAAAGGCGTCTGATTTCGAGAAACCAGGACATTCTTTTATGTACTCCATCAGTTTTCCAATACAGTGCTACAGAGCTATAGTCCGAAAAGAGGAATAACACGTGGGCGGCCGGCTTGGCTTGAGGATGGGATTAATTTGTGCGAGTTTCAATCAGAGGGCAGTGCACCGTTCACCCAAGAGGAATTGTAGGATTCTAGGAGACGGAGCTGGGCATTGTGGGGCAAGTGCAGTGAAAGTTGCGTAACTAATGCCACCCGGACCTGGACACGACTTGGTTTCTACATCGCAGATTGCTGCTGTCAGTTCTTGTAATGTAAAAGGTAGGTTCACTGCTGGAACAGCTGATTCGGGAGGCTTAAGAGGTGGAAGTGTACTCAGCGTTGATGAGGAGAGGATCTTGCAATATTCCTCTGCGACCACTTTCAAAGAGGAGTGATCATGCAGTGAGATGGCAATGAAAGGGCGCAGCTGCTTAGGTTGCGTGCGTAACCCTTTGACCACACGTTCGATAACGAGTCATTTGGGCCAAACCAAATGAGGTGGTACAGATCATCTTTGGTAGAGGAGTGGCACTTCCGGAGTGTGGAGCGTATTATTTGCTTATGGTTTTGGCATTCCTAGTGCGGTTAGCTTAAGAGTACCTCAGCAACTCTTCGTAGTTAAGTTCGAGCAGTGATGAACCCACGAGGGTGATGTTTTTAAAACGGAGTTTTTCTTTCTTGCACCGATATATCCGCCCAGCTGCCAAATATGAGGCGTTCAAGGAAGGCGGTGGTGTGGGGAGAACAGCGTAGCTATGTATTTACATACTCTTCTGCGCAGCCGCATGAGCAGCTTGATATCCAGGGGCACAGACTGTTATGAAACGGTGTCCAATCGATGCAACTTCCCGAACCGTTCCGGGGTTTGTGGTTAACTGATTGGAGAGATAAATATTTTTATTTTGGAGAATAACTATTTTTATTTTTCTTGAATAGGCTGCTGTATGGGCCTCGCCCCGTGGAAAGCATCCCTAGCCCCGGATGCCTTGATTTCGGCTGGCTGCCCTTGCTGGGGTCACCAACTTAAACTGGGTATCTGAGTCTGGGCTGGCTAGGGAAACCCTACACTGCTCAAATGTGGGGTTGGGAAGTGGGGGGAAGTCTGTACTACGTTGGCACTACCATACTATATTGTAGAGGGTGCCTGGCTGGGGACAGTAAGCACAGAGGGAAGGTTGTTGGGTGGGGAAACTGATTTGGAGAGGGTGGGATGTGGCTAGCTATTCGTCTGGAGCCGCTGCCAACTTGTAGCTTCCTCTCTGGAGAGGCGCCAGTGTGGCGGTGGGAAGCTGTGGCGAGTTCGCCTGTAACGGGTGGGAACCTCTGTGTAGCCACTCATTTGGTGGGGTTGATATTAAAGGGGTTGACGGTGGCCACCATTGGCAACGGCTCGGTGTATCAGATCGTAAGCCGCGGCGTGGGCCGCCTCATTGCCGGGTACTCCGGCCTGTCCAGGAGCCCAGATCACGCGGGGGTCAGGAGTGGTCAAGCAGTTGTTGAGGATGTGTAGGACAAATAAAGAAATGCGGCCAATCAGGCAGTTTCGGCAGGCTGTTGGCGAATTGGTGACGATAGTGACAGGCTCAGGGCGGGAACTGGCGGGAAGAGCAATGGCTTTTTGTTCAGCGACTTCGATTGAGGTTGTGGTAATAGAGGCGGCAATAATGCATTGGCCAGTATGCGTAACTACACAGGCTACGTAACCTGTGCTCCCAGTGTAGGGGGTAGCATCCGTGTATAGGGCGGTGGGGTCTTCCCCACATCACGCAGTCACGGCTCGAGCACGAGCAGCCCGGCGGTCAATGTGGTAGTTGGCGTGTATAATGCGGGGGATTGGGGCCGCCCTCATGCAATCTTGAAGGGCTATAGCGATGCGCTTTTTGTTCTCGCGGGGGTACCGTGCAGTTTCCTAAGCGTGTAAGGAATGGGCGACCTGTGGAAGTCAATTGCAAGCGCCGTAGTTGAGCGGAATGATGGGATCCTTGCAGGTCTCCCCACGTGTTGTGAACTACCAAAGTGAGTAGTTTGTGGGTCGCAGTGACAGGATGGTACGCTTCGCGAATAATGGTGTTGGACCGAGCCTGTTCTAATTGCTTTGAGAGCAAGGTATGGGGTTCCGCAGGTAATTATGCTAATAAGCAAAGCTTGTACTATTCAAGGGGTATCGGTTCTTGAAGGCCTCGACGGTGGTTGGAGATGCGTTGCAGAACGTGGATAAGTTCTGACAGGGCTTCATGTAGCAGGGAAATAGTGTGCAGTCCAGAGTCGATTTTATAAATTGTGATTCCCACACCCCCCGGCATGATCTTGGGAGAAAGTGTGTTTATAGTAGCGAAATTCTTGATGGTTTTGAGTGCTTCAAATGAATTGGTTAGGATGCATATTTGGAGATGATCCCTGCACCGTATTTTAACACGAAGTCCAAACCCAGTTGCAGTTGTTTCGAGCATTAACTCAGCACATCAAAACTGCTGGTGCACGTCGCACGTAGAATTTAAATGTGTGCGGAACACACGCCAGTCGGCACCACAAGGCAGCTTTGCGGATTTGCGGCCCACCCTACGGCGTCCTGACATTACGTGGCTTCGACGCGAGTAACCATCTAATGACAGAATAATCAGCGCCGGTGTCACCGATGGCAGTCACCGGGTGATTGTCGAAGAGGATCGGGATTTCGGCAGAAATGAGTTTCTGCCTTCAATTTAGGAGAAGTTCGGGTCCAATGGGCATGTCGATGTCGTTGCTTCAGAGGAGGTTCTTGAGGTGTATGCGAATAGGCCTTTCCCCCGGAGCACGCCGGTTTCAGTTTCCCAGGAGTGAGCTTGGGGTGAACTTCCCAGCAGATCGAAGGGATTCGAGACCGCGAGGCCCCAGTACCTGCGTGATAAGGCGATCGGGAACGAAGAGTTGCGGGGTTAGCTAAGCTTGCAGGGGGAAAGGTGCTTTTCAGTTTCTTGCGGTGGTTCTCTGTAGCGTGGCCAAGGTGCCTTCGTGAGAACTCACGAAATGGCAGTCGGCAATAGGCGCATTGACAGAGCACGAGAGCGGCTTCGGCGCAGTGGTAGCAGAGGGGCTGTATGTGTGTTCCAAAACCGCTTACTGTTTCAGCCGCATCGATTCATACAGGGTAGCCGCGCTCAAAATGCACCCTAGCGGGCAGGCAGTGACAACCACAGCTCCGGCGCTGCGGGCTTGTGCAGTGCAGCGACGAGAGCATTCTTTGCCAGAAGCACATCACTGTACTTTGTAACAATGCTCTCGATTCAAGGCTTGACTACTTTGTCGCAGATAACGGTTGTGGCAGCAGCGAATGTTCGTCATCCTGCTGAAGCATCCACTTTTTTTTGCACACAGCACTACTCATCAGCTCCCGGAGGGCTAATGAGAAGTGGTGACGTATAATTTCAAATCTGGTAAAAAAAATGTGGAGTTGTGATTGGAAATTTGGTAACGACCATGTTTGCTGGCAATTTTCGCCGAGATCAGTAAAGCCATTGTTGAACTACAAACCCGGTCACAGTAAACTTGTAGAGAATTTAGTTGCCTTTTCTAGCCTTCATTCAACGTTGTCTATATCATGAATACACTCAGTGAATTAAATTTTTAAAGAACACGTCAAAAAACTAAAAGAAGCAGCTTTTCCTAACATTGCTTTGGCATCAGCCTGTAATAAGCTTGTAAAAATGATAAAAGCTCGCGATTAATCTGGCCCACAAAAGGAAGTAGAACAACAGAAAAAGTACGCCGCGGTTTTGTATGTTTACCGGACCACTCACAGTCTAAAAAAAGCTGCTTCCGGCTGTTGGGTACAGGTTGCTATATCGGCTCCAAATAATCTTGGTAAAGTGTACGCCTCAGTAGATGGAAGAAGGCAATGAATCCGGTACATATGTCAAGTGCTCTGTTAATCACGAGAATAAGTGTGTTCCACGTTGCTCTGGTGTTGTTTACCAAACTCCTTTGCCATGTGCTCAGGCTTACGTTGGCCCTACGGGCCGGTGCTTAAACGTGCGTTTATGAGAGCACTTTAATTTCTTTGAAGGCACACGGGCATCTTATTTGTCGGATCACTGTCGTTCTTGTTCCTCGCGCTCCTGTCAGCCCCATTTAGATAAAACTGCTGTACTGTTCCATCGTTCTAATCAGCTTAAGGGAGAAATTATAGAGGCTTTCAACGGAACCAGGCCTGGTGAAAAGTGCTTTAGTCAGGCCTCCGATTATTCACATGAGAAAGAACTGGGCTTTCTTGATTGCAGTTAAACGCAGGTGCAAGGGTAAATAGTTCCTTTTATCTCTATCCGTGTTTGGATGTGATTATTACCGTAGCGCATGCGTAGATATAATGTTTTGTGCACAAATGTTTCCTTCGTTTTGAATAAACCTCAGTTGAAAGTCAGCGCTCGTCCTGTCTGTTTTTTTTCTTTTTGGTCCTGTTTTAACGCGCTGATTCCAAAACCACGTCGCAATGCCAACTCGCCCGACTGTCCGTCCTGCGGCTCTTTCACGGTCGATTCGTAAACGAGGAGGAGGCGGTTTACTTCAAGCTTACAGAGCTTTGTGCACTGCTGAAGGGCCCGATTCATTGTTGTTTTGGAAACAAATTTTGCGACGTTGGTGTTCTCAAACGGCTGCACACGCATGGCAGGTTTTGTCTCAGGAGGTACCAGAAACTACTAGCAGTCACAGTTAAATGAAAATAATATAGGATGTAACGGTAGATGCGCGGTTACGCAACCACCTGCCATTTGTGTAACCACAGTTTGTGGGTGAGCTGAGCGAACGCGAGAAGATTGCTTGCTCGCTTGAAACGTGTATACCATTTGGTTCTCGGTGCACCAAATGTGGTGGAAAGGGAATGGGAGAGAGGCTGGGTGGGTCAAGGCGCTGGCCAAGGGATGGTCTCTATCCCGACGCCAATAATAAATTGCATTGAACAAACCGCACTCTATTTATGTGGATTACGAGAGGGGACAGGTGGAAGAAAGAGAGCGAGCAACTATTTCAAAAAAAAGGTATGCCCAGTGGTACGCCCACAATAATAGTTCGCCGCATTTGTGCAAGCCGAGGCCAATCCTCTTTTGTATAGTGCACGCAGTGGCTTCGCTGCCCAACCACGTTGACGGCGTGGCTCGGCAGCAACTTCTCAAGAGGACAGTGCTTACAGGGCAACTTGAACAAGGAAGACCGCCAAAGTTATTGTGAATACTGTAAGGGCCTTGGGTACTTGGGGAACTAGGGCGTTTATTTTACAACACATCCGTCTCCGAACATCGGTCCAGGAACGAACGATGATAATGATCAGTCCAGAAGTAGACGAAGCATTCCTCGAAATGTTTGATGAAGGGGATAATGTGGAAGTGCAATATATGAATTTATACGATTCGGAGCTTCGCCCCCACAATATAAAATAATTTACAAACAATAATTTGTTCTTCATAATGTCCCAAAATACTCCATTGGCGGCTATGTTATGCTCAGCTTAGGGCAGCTAAAGTTGCAAAAGAAACGCAAAGCAAATAAAACATTGTTTTGTCTCACATATGACAGTCAATAGTGAAACGTGCAGGTGCTTTGTTTTTTGAATGTATGTAAAAAATATGTGCATGCAAGCCTGGACCGTCGTATTCTCACTCCGCTAAACATGACAGCCGGAGAATAATATTAGCAGGCATGACTACTCTTACAGTACCAGCCCAGTTGTTGCCCGCCACAAAAGCAAAGAAAATTGATTTATGTAACCCCGTTACAAATTTATACACTGACCAGAGTGTCTAGCAGTACATTCAAACCTAACTCCAATAATCACTAAAGTGATTTCACAAGAGCTACATCCGGTTACCGCAATTGTTGATAATTGCAATTGCATATCGAAGTAATTACAAATGATAATTGCAATAGACCCTATGCAAAATGCGCCCCGCCATCTCACGTCGACTCCGGTAACTAGGTCCGCCATTTTGGTACGGTCGATTGAAACCGAAACCAATTAGCTGAACATTGAAGGTGGGCATTGACCGCTCTTGGTGATGGACTACAATGCCGGAGCATTGCTTAGTGCCGCAGTGCACGCAATGCGGAAATACCGGTACAAATGGAGAAAGGGTACGTGAAGTTCCACGCTTTTGAACGAAATTTCTGACGTGAACTATGCCGGCGCGAGCAACCTTTGTGACACGCTGGGCGCGGTGCGCTGGGAGCGAATATTTGTCCTTGGTTTGCTAAGCGCGGGATTCTGTAGTCGCTGTCCGGATGAAAAATACAGCTGTGTTGAAGTTCTGTGGTCCAGCCTTGTATTCTAAATAAAGCCTGAGCGTGCGCCACCTATTCATGCGTCTGACAGCGGTGGTCGACCGCGAAAACAGTACCACACGTTGCCAAAATTAGGCTGTTTCTTTACTAGTCCCTGTGGCTCTGCGCCCGCTTTATTTCATTGTTAAATGTTACCGCTTATCCCCTAAACGAGCCTTTATCTTACCTAGGGCTATAAACAAACTTATTGTGCCACACTACGCCATCACGGCGCGGTTCAAAATTTCCTCTGTGGCGGGCGCACACGGTATGGGAGTGTGTTGTTGGTTTCTTTTACGTTGCGTTTAGCCGCATGTCGTTGCAGAAGTGGCGTACACTGTTGTATGATGATCGAACGGTGAAAAATTCGAGCTTTTGCACTTGGTTCCCGATTTGCCGGGCTGAAAGGTTTGTCGTTACGTCAAGATAACTTGGTGCCCATTGTCATTTCAGCCACGATGTATTTACTGTCGAATATTTTGCGACTAAAATACACACTCACTCCTGTAGTTTGTCACATGCTGCATGCATGTCTCCGTCGTAATGATAGTGGCAATTGATGTAGGTAGCTGAGACAATTTTCAAGTTTTATTCAAAAACAAAAAGAAATCTGCCAGAGCTGCATCAGGCCGCCGCGCATCAGCTTGAGTGCTTTTGCATTTTTTGTTTCCACAGTGAAAATCCCAGTAAATAAAACTACTTCGCTGATTTATAGCGCGTGCAGTATAGGAAACTGTGGATATAAATGGACCAAAAGGAAGCATTCGCGCACCCCTGCATGCCGCGGTCTAGTAAACACGACGTTGCCCAGCCTCTGCTTGCTCGCGAGATGACGACGGTGAAATGTGGCATGAATGCCTGCTGGCAGCTCATAGGTGACCCTTCAGGTGCCATGCCAGTCCTTGTTCCTGTCACTGCGGGGGGTGAGGCCAGCACAACTTGGGCAAAAACCCATTCCCAAGGCTACCAAGTTTTCTCCCAAGCGCCTGCACGGCACTTTGTTGCTGCTCGCATTGCTCCTGTACTCGACGTGCATCGAACAGACGCATTGGCAAGGGAAGGGAGGGGCCATTTTCTCGTGGGCTCCCCAGTCAATGTCTTGGATACTCGCTGGCTTGATGCCCTGCTGTCTCGGACGTCCCCACTGTTGTGGCAGCTCAGTGCACGCAAGCTCCGGTGGCGCCGCTTAAAACCTTCGGCTTCCAAGAGGGCGAGTCGGTGCACAGCAGGCAGGATGTAACTCCATGCTGAACTGCAACCTGCCGGGCACTCGCACGCGGCCTCCACAATCGCCCCACTGTCCGTCTCAAAGGTGAGGCACACAACATAGGGCCGGCCACTTTTCTTCTTGGAGCGAAAGTAGATGCTTAGCACATGGATGAGGCCCTACCTGCAAGAACAGAGAGAGTAACAGTAAATAGCACTCAGGGAAGAACAGGAGTAGTCAGCTACAGTTTATGGTAAAGGGACAGAGCAGAAAGAAGTGGCCGCAAGGAACGGACTCAAAATGACCCGATTTTGTGTCTTTCTTATCACTGTTGCAAGGACAAAAATGTACACCTCAAAGAGCAATGATGTCAAAATTGTTTGTCATGTTCGAGCGTGCAACTATCTCTGCATGCTTTGTTAATGCATTTTCAAGAGAAGGAAGTTTCACATTTAAAACCTCACCGTGGGTACTGATACCAGTACCCGCATAATCGTGTTCGTCATAACTTTACCAAGCAATAATATAATTATCTTGAACTCACTTCCACAACCTTTCGAGATAAACAGGTAAACATTCGGGCTATACCGATGACCCATCGAATTAAAAAAAAAATCTTCTAGTTCAGTGAGTTCGAGCTATAGGAGGTTTTACTGTAGTATCTATTCGTGCAGACCAAAAACACGCGCTTTAGAACCAAACACAACCACCCCACCGCCAAAAAAGGAGAAAAGGACACACAAACAGATTTTTGCGGCAGAACATGCGCAATAAATAATGAAAACACACACAAAAAAAGAAAATTTAAGGCGTATGTGCGCATTTGTAGTTGACTTCACCGCAAAGGGCGATTGCTTTGCGGCAAACGCGCGGGCGGACGACCATCACGGAAAATGGCCGCAACCTTTCCGTAAACATCTTCGCCAAAAATCATCCCGTAAATTCGATGTACAGCATTTGAAAATACCTAATCCACACACTAGCGGTACGGTCTAGTGGTTGTCGCTGTCCTCTTTCAGGGTTACTGCGACAGGGTCGCCGCTACACATTTGCATGGTAAACAATGGTGAACAAAGTGCTATACAAATGCTCATGCCGGTTAACTCGCGTCAAGTAAAAAACAAAGAAGGATTTACTTACTGCGAGTCGCACGTGTTTGTCCGCACCGATGAAGGCGAGCAATGCGCCTCGGTGGCTAGGCGGCATGCCTGCTCCGCTGCCGCTCGGATAGGTCTTTGGCGCGGCACCCCGAGTGGTATGCGTCTTCAGACACAGTCGGCTGCGCAGACAAGTCCTTCGTCCACAATCCGCGGTCGGGAGCCGCAAAACGCCGTCCAGTTTGAGCCATTCCGCGTTACCGTCACCTACTCTTCCACAGTAAACAATACGAGACTTCCCGATCGGCGCCCGTACCAATATGGCCGACGGTCTCGTTTACATCAGTGTTGCTAGATCACCAAGCAATTTGGCATAAGGTCTATTAGTGATAATTTGAATGACTGATAATTGCAATTACTAATTATGCCGTCGATATAAAATAGTCTTCTGCCTTCCCTGAAACGTAATTTGCTTAGATCAATTCAATTAGAAAGAATGAATGAAAGGGAGAAACAATGGGGTGGTGGAAGTCAGAGGATGTAGACAATGTATGAAAAGGTAACCACAAGCAGAACCCTCGGTCCGGAGGGCTGCAGTAGTGATGGCTCCACCCTGGGCTCTTTGCAGCTGGTTTAGCTGGTCCTATTGGGACTGGGCGGCCGTTGCATGGCACTACCGTCGCTTCAGCGAACAGCGCGGGCAGTGGCGTACCGCTCGTCAGTGGAATGCTGGTGGCGGCCAGCGCAGCGTAGTTGGGCATGACTTCCTGTCGTTCTGCTGCGGTGCGGCTGACAAAACTGAGATAACCACAAGGACGTTTTTTATATCGACAAACCTTAAAAGTAGAGGCGAGCTTTACGTGGCATGTAATGTGTGTCATTTACGCCCATACTCAGCAATTACAAATTGCAGATGACTCTCAATGCGCCAAGCTGGAAGTCAAGCGGGAAGTGCACGTCCGTTCCTTCGCGCAGATTTTGCACGTCTGCATGCAGTTTCGCGTAACGAGAAATTTATATTGCAGCTCAATGCCCGTACAGGGCCGGTGTGTGCAGCTGATCCAGGAATGCTGCGGCGCTGGCCTTTGGGAGCTGATCACCGAATGGCTTCGTACACAAGCAAAAGACAAAACTAACTGGGGGGGGGGGGGGGAGAATTTGGGGGGAGGAGGGGGTGCTTTATAAGATTTACACCAAAAGAGAAATTGGGATGGATGAAGCTCGGTAACTTTATTAACTACGGTAGAAACGTGTTTAATTTCACAGAAATACGCTTACTACAGTCATCGGGAATCGTTTACAGAATACATACCGCGTGATAGTAGTTTTTCTTCTCGTGGAAAAGCATTGCTTTACATGACTTGCAATAGCTGATAGCTAGTTGGTTAATGGTTTTTCAAAAAATAGTTACTGCGTGGCTGTAGGACAAGAGACTTGAGGGTGCCAAAAGCCTCCCCTCAGTTGCACAACTGAATGCTGCGGTCGAGGAACGCCGCATTTTTCAAGCATAGCTGCCACTTACGCTTAAAAAATCATGCACACCTACGTGTAACGATGATGATGGTTTATTGCAAAGCTTTCACGTGTGGGTTTCCTTGGTTGCCTTCTGGATTTAAACTTTGACTAGTTAGATTTGAATTTGACCAGCACGCAGTTTGGTGTGTTGATAGCGGCGTCTTTGACTTGAGTCAACCTCATGGCTGCTTCGCATACTACTCAGGGTTCACCTACGGAAGATGGCGAAATTTTTTTGCTCTGAATTGGGGCCGCCTTGGCTACATTGTGCTGTCGTAATTCCCAGGCAGCACAAAAGAGCGTAAGGACGTCTGCTACCAGGATTTTACGGGACGAAAGAAACGGCTTGTAAACATCCCAGCCAATCCGATAACGCTTTCGCGGTGTTTTAGAGAGGTCATAAATCACGTCTAATGTCTAGCCTTTAAATTTATTTACCCTCTTTAAAACGCCTTCGTGAATCGGTCCAAAAGTCGGATTTTGCAAGAGCTGTATAAGTTTGTGAAATGTCAATGTGACTTTTCAATCGGCATATTAGGTGGTTTAAAGACGTCTCGATAATTACGGTCTAGAAAAGGGCTTTGGAAAGCGATAAGGATTCCTTTGTTGGGGTATTTAGAGTCGAATTTTGCGCGTATAAAATACGGCTGCATTAACTTGCTCCCCTACAACCCCTCCGTCCCCCGGAGGTAATGCTCGGCGTGAATACGGCCGGTTTGCTGCACGCATTCCAAATAAAAGGGCCTTTAGTTTGGAAGTACATTTTATTTCAGACTAATCAATGGGGGAAAGTCCTGAGCACAAAAATACCATTACCATTCAAAACACAATTCAGCGGAAAAATCTTCCTTACACGTGTCACAAGCGCCATTATACAAAAACACTACACTGGTTACTTTCCTGGAAGAATTCAGTGCAAATTAAACACTGAACAAAAAGACCAATTCCAGAAACTTGTACCAGCAGGTCCACAAGATTCCACACTTTTTTATTTTTAAAGCAAGGATGGAGCGCACGCAAAACATTCAAAACAAAACGAAAAAAATTAATGCAAGAAACTTGCACTGTCAGGTTCACAACTCTGCGCAGTTTTAATGGATATTTAGAAGGAAGAATGCAGCACAAATAATACATTGTACAAAAAAGGGTACATGCAAGAAACTTGCACTATCACGTCCACAACTTTGTACATTTGCGTATGGTTATTTGAAAGCAAGAATGCAACACAAATAAAACACTTACAAAAAACGGTGAATACTAAAACCTTTTACCATCAAGTTCGGAACTTTATACATTTGCTTTTATGCTTAAACAATAAAATGCAAATACAACTGGTTCTGCAAAAAATGACCGCCACAAAGGAAAGTGAAACAATTAAACAGAGTTTATTTGAAAGATCACTTGTAATGATTGTATACCAAAATGTCTAGGCAGCATACCAGTGCTCACCTGGGGCCGGCAACGTTAAAAACTTTTTTCCAAACAAATAAAAAGCCATGTATAGCACGAAGACACTTTTCTCCTTGGAATAAGCACTATAAGCACTGGTTAAACCCCCTTCTCAAAAATGACTACGGCAAATAGCACTTGCCAACGCAGCATAAAACGAACATTTACTGGTCTGGATAACACAAACTGAAACGGTGCCGAAAAGCGCACGCAATGAAAAGGTAAATGAGTAACTCCACAAGTCAAATACGGATGACAGCCACTGCAGCTAAACAAATGAGCTTCATTCATGTGCAATCTCTTGTGCAACCCCTTGGGTTACCCCGAAGAAGGGCATCGAAAAAGGCTGCCCACTTGCATTAGAGCAAAAGGCAGTGTAGTCAGTTTTCCCTGCCCCGTCATTTAACTTTACACTGTCCACGAAGTTGGTACAAGCACTTACTTGCTGCGCCAACGACCCGTACGTCGTGCTTTTTGAAGGAAGGGTCCGGTTGGTCAAACTGAGTGACCGCCTTTTTCAGCCATGTTGTAGTGTAGGCGACCGCCAAAAAGCATATCTTGTCCCATATTCATGAAGAAGGTTAGGCCTCTACTTCATCAGTCTTCAGGAACCGCAGAATTGTAAAGGCTGCAAACACGCACATTGCATTAAGCGCACTTGCAACACGAAAGCCCTAAAGTTTTGCACATTTAGGCAAACTGGCGCTTACTGAAATCTGAGCAAGAACCTCCAGTTGTGAAATTCAAGAAGCGAAAAGTGCATGCATGAGAACAAAGATGAAAGATTTTTAGCAGCTGTAAATATAACGAAAATAAGAAAACATTCAACGCTGGCATGCATAGAAGAAATCATGTTTCGAGCTGATATATTTTGTAAATCGCTTAAAATATTCAAAAATACCAATCGCACGATACTTTCGCACTACTTTAATTTAATGCTGCCCTACGACCCTTGTCGGGAATAGGGTTTTGACATAACTACAACGCTTGCCACATCCATCATCACGCGGGGACTGCATGTCGCCATGTCGACGTCGGGTTTTCAGTTCTGAGACAAAGCAGGTCGGGGTTGCGTACGCAATACCCGGCAATGCGTGAATATCAATTGTTGCAAAAAAAAGAATAAACGGGCGCAATTAAAAGCGCAGTTCCGCTGAGAGAAGAGAGGCACGCACGTTGTACGCGGTTTGCTGAGCTTTATCGGTATCAAAACAGGGACACCTGAAGCGCTACGGCGCGCTGAAGACCGCTTGCGTTCACCCACGATGCCCACGACGCCTTGTAATTGCAGGCACTGCGTCACGTGGGACGACATCATTCTCTCATAAGGAATGAAACGAGCCCGCTTGTTTGCGTACAGCCCTCCAGATGGGATACTAAGGGTGAATGCAGGCTTACGAAGGATATCGCATAATTTTGAAGCCGGCTTTCGCAAACATCACGGTGGAAGCGCAGCTTAGTGTTCCCGACCAATGATTCCAAGATAGAGCACAAGTTGTTGCTGAAGTAAACCAAAACACTTACCCGATATTACAATGCGAATAATATATTCGAGGTTCATGCAGTTGGTTACCCAAATACTTCCTGCTTATGAGTAGCTACCGCATTACGTATACAACACACCCGCCGCGGTGGCTCAGTGGCTAAGGCGTTGCGCTGCTGAGCACGAGGTCGCGGGTTTGATTCCCTGCCGCGGCGGCCGCTTTGTTGGTGTAGGCGAAAGGCTAAAACGCCCATGTGTACGAGATTTGGTGCGCGTTAAAGATCCCCAGGTGGTCAAAATTAATCCGGAGCCCTCCACTACGGCCCCCCTCATCGCCTGCGTTGCGTAAGCGCGTTGAACATTGCAATCAACATATACAACACTTTCATACTTCACAACAGCGCCAAACTGCGCACCTCAAAACGTAACGGTGCTTGTGGATAAAAATAAAAGAAAGCTCTCCTTCGCAATCGCTGTCACAAATACATCAGAAACACTTACGGTTCATAGCACGGCGGTTACATAGGGCGGAAAGGAATGTGAGGTATGGACTCCGCACAAACTGCAAATACTTACAAAAATCCTCCATGTTCTCTGAGCGTACTTTGAGAGTGATGCACAAAGACGCTCCACCGCAGCGTCGGCGTCGCAGAACAGCTGTGCCGCCAACTCTATGACTGGCCTTTGGCGCCAAAACTAAGTACTCTCTAACCAGCGCGCGCCCAGACCATATCCTCTTTACGCATACGGACGCAGCCGAGGCGCCGGAGGAGGCAGAGGCAGAGTGAACTCTCTCCCACCGCCTCCTCACTCACAGGAGGCCACGAAAAATGGCGCGTCAGAGCAGTCTACCTTCGACAAAAGTTTTGGCATGCGATTTTACGGACGGCTACAATGAAGCCAGAGGAACTACTGCTAACAGTTATTGTTAAAATTAAGTTTTAAAGACGTAGTTTTCGGGGGATCTTATCGTTGGAATCATCGACTTCTAGAAGGCGTCTTTTTCTGTCTGAAATCCCTTTGTGACGTTTAATCTATGAAGACGATGTTTTCTAGAAATTCTGTGCTGCCTGCGAAGCAGTGATGAGGGGTCCTATGGTGGGTATTTCACGAAGCTGGTGCGCTATCTTCAACATTCTGATGTTGAACAAAAGTGGGAAGATGATGGAGCCTTGTGGAGTTAATATGTTTGGGTGAAAGTTTGCGTCTTCATATTTTCGATGCCGACCGTAGGCGTTCTGTTCCTGAGGAAGGTGTAGTGATAGCTCTTCTCTTTTTTTTGTTTGTCAGTTGCGGTTGCCTGCTTTCTTCCAATTCCGTCCGCCGGCAGGAGCGAAGCGAATGGTCACCTCTGGCACTAGTTTTGTTCCCTGAGCAACGCCTGGAGAAAGCTTTTCTTTCCTCCTGACCGCCATGGACAGAGGACGACGGTGGTCAAGGCCCTCAACTAGTTCGTGTGATGCCATGGGGTGGCGGCATGGTTGAAGGAGCCACGGCGGCGACTGCTGGAGAAAACTTCATCGAGTTGGGCTAGAGCTGCAGACGTGGGCAGTCGCTGGCAATACTGTCATGTGGTGGCTTCTGGCCGCCGGATCCCCACGCTTTGTACCTCGTGCCTATCCTCATGTGGTGGTCCGTCACCTTTTTGTCATGGAGGCTCCTCTCCGGGATCGTGCGGCGATACTATTTATACACAGTGAAGTAATTCGTTTCTACTCTGTTATCCTTTGTTTTGTCTCGTCTTCAATGTCCCCGACGTGAAGTCCGATAAATACATAGCAGGGTGGCGAGTTGGGCGAGTTGGTGTACTTGCATCTTGGGGAACAGCGCGAACTAACAGGGACACAAAAAGAAAGAAGTGGACAGGACTAGCGCTGCCTCAAAACCTGTGTCCCTGTTTGTGTCCCTGTTAGTTCGCGCTGTTCCCCAAGATGCGATAAATACATGGTATAAACTTTTTTTCACCATCAATCTCTGCGGCTGCATGGTATGTTCGTCACACGCGTTCATGGTGGACAACACCCAACTTTAGCATTAAACCTAACCGTACTGCAGGATATGACGATGAAGATTCTTCTCCCACATCCCATGCGTTTAAGTGCTTCTGGTACTGCTGAGTGAGTGACGTTGTCGAATGCCTTTTTAAGATATTTTGCAAGGATAATTTTTAACCCGGTGCTTTTCCATCTAGGGCTGCCTTTTTATTGTGATGAAGGTATCCTGTGCAGAAAGGTGCGTCTAAAGCCAATCAGACTGTCCGGAAAGAGGTAGATGTCTTCCATGTAGCTGGTTAGCCAATTGAGTATAATTTGTTCATACATTCTTAAAGGGACCCAGAAGAGCCTTCTGTAAAAGTTACTAAAGGCCTGTATTGTCGCGTAGCACCACTATAGCGATGCAATGCCGTTGGAATATTGATCTACATTCAGTATTAGCTGCGCTAGAAGCATTTAAATGCACCTTTCCCCACTTGCCGATCGACTCCTCCTCCCTCTCTGCTTCCTTCAAAGCAGCTGGAAACACTGGGAATAGCCATGTGACATCGAGACCAGCTACATTCCTGCGCCTAAGCACACGTCAATCGCTGCGGACCCGCCTTTGCCTCGAGATCGCGCAGGAAGGAGGGAGAGCAGCCGGAAGCCAATAACAGTGACGCCGCCGGGGGCCGACCTCGCCGGCGATTGGGCGAATCAGGGGGCGCCTTCGCGGCTGCGTCAGCCGCGATCGGCTCGCTGCGGCGTCGCGCTCATCGGCTGAAAAAGGCGATCTTCAAAAATTGTTTACAAATTATCCGTACAACGTATGGGGCTCACACTTGGCTCAAAAATCCCCTGTTATGTGTTCTACCACCTGAATGCATTTGATTGCCACTTTTCCAAAGCTTTTTGGGGTCCCTTTAAATATGTTTACCGCAAAAACCAAAGATGGCACAAAAGAAAGGAGACGGGACACGTTCTTGTCTCGCCTTCTTTCCCGTCTTTGGTTTTTGCGCTAAACATATTTAGGAATCATGAACCAACTAGCCTTCCAACAAGTTTTATTAAATTCGTTCATACACCTTCCCCAGACATGATGCAAGAGAAACAGGTCTCAAGTTTCCTCTACCTAGCGGAGACTCTTGCTTGGGGAAGAGGACTACCTTCAAATGTTTCCGTAAAGTTGAGATCAACCCTCATAGCTGTGGATCATGTTAGGTATCTAGGAAAGCCAGTCACTTGGTTGTCTCCTAAGTTTCTGACCATGGTGCCTTTGATGCTCGTCGTTCCCCGGTGCGTTTTTAGACGGATGTTATGGCGTGAAGCGCCTCTTCTGACTGGCTGTCTCTGTCCATTTTTATTTATTTTGCTTGCCCTTGTAATCTCCATAATTTTGTGTTTTTTGTGGAATATGTTGACCCTTGCTAACCCCGACCACGTGGTTTTTTTAGAGCCTGTCTCTTTTTGCTATTCTTTTTGCTATTCTTTTCGTTTCCTGTCATTCTGGGAGTGTTGCTTGGTTTTTCGTGTTTTTTTTCATTATCGGTGTCGTCTATTTCTGGTGTTTTTCTGTAGCTTGTGGCAAAATACTTCTGCTTCTTCTGTCCAGGTGCTTTTGGGTTTGTTCCAGCGTGGGCGAACCCTTGTTGAACATTCTTGGCCGCTTCTGTCTGTTGCTTCTGTTCTGATTCCCTGGGGGGATACTCGCTTAATGTAGCATGCGCTTGCATTTCTTTGCACCGGCCGAGTACTTTTCGTCACATAGCGCACACCTGGCTTGGCACCAGTGTCCTTCAGCTGTGTTCTGAAGTCCGCATATTTGACCCTTGCGCACCTTTGGTGTTGGGCACACCTCCGCTCGATGCCCGCCGTCGAGCACCTTTGGCATACATTTCGGGATGGCATGTAAAGGTAGCAGGCTAGTTCGCCTGCGTCATCGCGGAATCGTTTCCCCTTTCACTTAATGAGCACCGTTTGGTATTGTCCGAGAATACTTGCTTGCACAATTTAAAAATTTGGTGTGGGAACTCTGCGAACTTGCATGAATTCTTCTTGACGTATTGGAGAGGAAACCACGGGCCGCCCACCTAATTATGTGTTCCAAAAACGCTACACTGGTGATCTCCGCAGGATCACTTCCGCGAAGGTTTAACATTTCAATTTTGCAAAGAGTGAAGCCATAGACATTTTGTACAAGGATGGGGAGTCAGCTATTAATAAGGGAACAACACAGAGAACAGCATGATGAAAAAACCCCGGAAAATTAAAAGAACGAGGGGACCTATTGGGAAACGTAAGAACAAGAAGGTTTGAGATACGGTGGATAAAGGTGAGTCAGCAGAGTTTTATAAATTGTTTAAGAAAAGTAAATCAAACAATATTTGCTCACATAACATGCGAGTGTTGGAGGAAACGGTGGAATTTGGGGCAAGCTTGAAAGGAACTAAGGCGAAGCCTGCCATCAGCAAGAACGGAATGTACGAACTCAGAGACGTGGAGGGTAACATTGCGTGCAACATGCACGAGATAATAAAGGTAGCAGAATGATTCTAGACCAGACTATGTGCCGGCGACGTTAAACCAGGGGAAACTACTGCAACTGCAAGCCCAACTTGATGTCTCCCACTAGTAACTAAACAGGAGTTAGGAAAGGCGCTCAACGGCATGGGAAAAGCTGCAGATGACGACAGCATATCCATGAATTTTTTGATGGAACGAGGATATAGTGTACTAAAAAGCTTGCAGAACCATTTTTGGAATGCTTAGGCACTCAAAAAGTGCCCAAAGCCTAGAAAAACACCTACATTACTCCTATTTATAACAAGGGAGACACCATTGACCTTAGAAATTACAGACCCACCAGCCTAGAGTCAGTTGTTTATAAGCTGTTTACCAAAGTTACAGTTAGCCGTGTGAGTGACAGACTGGTTTCCCAACAACTCAGAGAGCACGCTGGGTTTAGGAAAGGTACTCAACCATGGATCACACACATGTTGTCAATGAAGCGATGGAAAAATTCGCAGAATGCATTAAACCCCTTTACATGGTAATTATAGACTATGACAGAAAGTTTGAATCAGTACAGACTTCCACCGTGCTCAAATCATTAAGACACCACAGAATAGAAGACACCTACCGGAGACTTCTATTTGGTATATATAGAGGATGTACGGATAGGATAACACTTCACAAGCACAGCAATAAATGCCCGATCCGAAAGAGAGTAAAACAGGCAGATACCATCTCACCAAAACTGCTCAACGCATGTCTGGAGGGGCATTCAGAAGGCTTGGCTGGGAAAACTTTGGATTAAGCATAAACGAACCATACTTGACCGATTTCAGATTTCCCGGCGACATAGCCTTGCTGAGTGAGAGTGCAGAACACCAGCAAAAATGCTTGAGGAGAACGCACAGAACGCACGGCAGTGAGCCTGAAAATAAATAAGAATTAATCTAAAGTAATAAGGAATATGCATGCCGGAAGCTCCTTCTTCAGCTTAGCAAACGAAGTAAAAGAATATAGCTACCTCAGGCAGACGGTTTGTGCTGAAAATCACCAGGAGAGAAAAATCCGCCGGAGCGTAGGCATGCGCGGGGAGCGCTACTTCTATGCTAGCGATGCTACTTCTATCACTCAACAGAAAAGTATACAGCCAGTGCATACTACCGGTGGTGACATACGGAGCTGAAACTTGGCGCCTTACTAAACAAATAAAAAGGAAACTTAGATCGGCTCAACGGGACTTGGAACGAACAATGTTAGCAGTAACACTCAGAGACAAGAAACAAACTTCCTGAATCAGGGAACCAACTCGAGTTGATGATATCGGAGTTCACGTAGAGAAAAAGAAATGGACTTGGGCTGGACCTCTTGTGAGATGAAACGACAACCGACAGACAGTTAGGATAACAGAGTGGCTACCAAGAGAGGGGTCTAGGAGAAGGGATGTAATTGGAAAATTCGGTGGTGAACAGTGGGCTAAACCGACGCAGGACAGGAGCGGTGGGAAGTCAATGGAAGAGGCCATCCCCCTGAAGTAGTCTTGAGTAGGCTGTTGATGATGGTGATTTGCTGCCTCCAGTTTTGAGGTTCTCAGCACGAGAATGCTGGAACCTGAGATTATCAGCTCTTTGACGTACTGTGATTTCTTCCCACAACAAAACTAAATTAGGAGTTAGGGCACGCTTTTGCGTGGATCTGGTATCAGGAGCTCCAGCATGTAATTCACCCAGTAACTGACTCCGTCATGAGAAATGGTTCAGGATTGGTCGGCACACAACTTACAAACAACCATTCACGATTCCCGGGATTGGATTGGCGGAGGCATAAAGTGGTGAATCTCCTGGTCACAGGTTTGCAGGAACTTACCTTGGCCGCTATCCACGGAATCGCTGGCCCTGTGTGGAGGGGGTGTTACCTAAATCTCAACAACCTTGTGTCACGTCTAACCATACCCAGTGGAAAGCGGGAAGCAAAACTCCGAAAGAGAAATTCGTGATCATACAATGACACAGTGGAGGCTTTCAGAACAGAAAGAAACGATGCCATCTGAAACTCTACAGTCCCTAGACGCCGCACCAGCTGCCCTCGCTCTTCAAGAGGCTGACACGGGTGCTAAGCTTCCAGGGTATCGCTGATTCCATGCAGGCCCTACGGTGTGCATCCTGGTTAAAAGTGATCTAGCAACAAAGCAGGGATTCACTATGGTGAATGTCGTGCCAGGTAGACGTCGTGACCACCCAATACACGTATTTAACATTTACAGGCCCCATAGACGTCGCGATCGCATACATATCAAACACGAGTGCACTCCAACCGCAAGTGCACACTGCGAGAGTGCCGTGGTGACACAGGTGCATCCACTTCCCCGTGACATGAAAAATCACGTAGGCAGGCCGGAAGCACGCGCTCGGACTCTTGAAAGAAAATAAAGGAGGTATGCTCTACCTTGATGTGCAGGACCCTATGATTATTTGCTGCCGCTTTCATTCACCCAGAGCAGCAAGTCGATGGACTGTCCTATCGGGATGCTAACTCAGCGCAAAATTCGGCGCTCGCCTTCTCGGAGCGCAAGTTAAGGACTATAATTGTGGAGTCTGGCCGATCCTTTCAGGGGTATTTATCGAGCGACGTGCAAGACTTGGCACACAGTATTATTAAAGCCAGTGGTGCGGTTTGTAGGCCCAACAACTAAAGAAATTGTGTGCTCACCGAGCCATCCGGGTCTAAGCGATACCGAGGCCACGAATGCGGCTGCCCGAGCACTTAGCCACCGCGCGCCTCACCTAGTCTTCCCAGTTTGGAGACAATGAAACCGCGTGTGCGGTTTGAGAAATCGTTAAGCATTACTGCAATAAACGCGGGCTTTTTCCAGCGCCTACAAAATGTGTCTGCAAGGTAGGGGAGTGAATAGTACGGCGCCTGCAGACGAACCCGTTTTTGTGCCCTGCAGTAGCAAAGTATTTCGACCCTGGCAGAGATGGGTGGTGTACGCACTGCCGTGAGGTGTCGGATACCTTGCAAATGTTGGGATCATAAAAATCCAGCTTTATACTGCAACCCTTCCCCTACCAGGGATGCATGGGAGGCGGCCCTGCTCAATTTCACGGGGCTTCTGATACAAAGGACGAAAGCGGTGTCCTGGAGCAATGGAGTCCCGGAATAGGGGCTACACCTGTGCGGAGGGCCACAGGCCCAAACTCTATTCTTAAAACAGAAATTTTCACTCCCCCTTCTCCTACAGAGGCAGCTAACATAGCTTGTGTGATTTCAACCGCAGTATAGTGTTTGACTGGCAGGCCGTTATGTCGCCTCACTGTGTCCTCCTTTGTTAACGTAGTGCGTCGTTTTCCAAATCAACTAGTTCATTCATTAGCCCCGCCACGTGCAAGGGTGCTCACCTCTGTCACAGCGTTGTCGTGCTGCTCCCTTTGCTACCCGACCATCTTGGCTTCCCGCTGTTGTTTCTTTGTGCGCCTGCTCAGAGCCTGCGTCGAGCTCCTCCGACGTCATCCTCATGTGGCTGTGTGGACCACTCATCGGGGAGCTCTTGTAGCTCTCCGCAGCGTTTGTTTACCGCCCTTTCATGGTCACTCACTTTGTGGACTCCCTCAAGCCCACTACGATGCTTCAGTTGTCTTTGCCGTTACTTCAAGGATAAATGGGGCTGATAAACTAAAACGCTGGTGTTGGTGTAGCTTGTGCCACATTTGGTTGTGTTCGTTGGCGGGCTTAGCTTACGCTGACGCGGCTGCTGCTGCATCCTTGCTCGACTCGGTGGCAGTGAGGCTCTCTGTCTATCTCGTCGCGGCACTTTCGTCACTCTCGCCGTAAAAATGTCGCCGTGAGGCCCATCCTGTGGTGTTATCTGTTTTCGAAATTCTAGGTAAAAATGTGGTTTTGAGCGCGTATTTTTAATGCTGTCGATAATATTGGGTGCGCATCATTTGAATTAATACAATACACTCCTGAGTATCCGTTATCCATTACTGTATTGATGCTTCGCCTTAATTATGCATACCGTTTTCTTTTTGCTTTACAATGTTGACTAGTGTCAAGTATGGTGAGAGATTTTGAGGTTTAGAGTGCCTTTGCGAATATAAACTGCTAGTTTCAGAATTTTTTTATTTTCTGGGCCATGTTCCTGAATTGAGGGACACACATAGACACACAGACGGACTTCGGCTGTTTAAGTAGCCCAGGAAAGATTGTCGTCTTTTAAAAGTGCGGGTCGCTCCTGTACGTGCTTCTTTCATGCAGAGATGATTGCTTGAAATTAAGTTTGGAACATTTGGTCAGTGTAATATTAAATATCAAAACTCAGTCAAGGGAATGTTAAAAATCGCATCAATGACGCTATTCGCAGTAAACAGCACCGAATCGGTCGGTGAATGCTTAGAGATGCTCTCTCTCACTACACACTTGCATTCTCGTTCTGCAAGGATGCGTCTGAAACGGTTGCGTAGCTATTTGTAAACATTAGGAATACCTTTCAATCACGGGGAAAATATTTCAGCTTGGTGATCAGATGCGACACCTTGTAGGAAACTTGAACAGTAATATGTAAGTTGACCTTACGCATGCTGGGAATCTGTACTAGCCCAGGATGGCCGTGTGCATCTTTGGTTACACGTACTCTCAAAAAAGTATTTTTTTAGTTTTGAAGTGGCTTTGCCAAGTTCCGCTTTGAACCATAGCTACATATAACCTGCACTATTCTACAATTTTTTTTCGTTACAGCCGAGATACCAGTACGAACACAAGCTTATGAAATTGGGTGTAGGAAGCTATGTGGAATTTTATGGAGAGTGGGACGCTCCAGGGGGGTAAGTATTTGTAAATGGCTCTTAATTTCTTACCTAGTTAGGACATAGCTATCAACATGAACTTTTCTGGCTGAGGAAAATGACATGCAAACCTCGGTATCGTGTTGAGAACGCATGTGCTCTTAGAGCTTAAGATAAATTAAACGTGAGAATCCGAATACTTTTGCTTGCTCAAACAACGATCGATATGAACTTAGACATGAGTCAAAATGTTCTAAGAAAAAACAAGGATCGCCCAAGTGTCATGTTTGCTAATGTGGTACGCTGTCGGGAAGATGGGTGAGTCAACTCTGGCAAGAAAACAAACCCAGCGACCCAACAGGGCCCCGCGTACTCTGACGAGCGGCTTTCGCCAACAGGGGCTGAAAGAACGCGCCAGAGCCTTGATTCGAAAAACAGAGACGGGCGTATATTTTAAGAAGCGAATAACTGCGCAGGCACGGGAATATGAAGCATTAACGAGATGTGACAAAAACGTACAAAGGAGAGAGAGTTACTCTTTACTCAATGCCACGAACGATTAACAATGTGTACTGTTGGGTGAGTTGGCAGCTCATGGAAAAATAGCAACAGCGCAAAAAGAAGCAAGGTCCTGTCTTTTTGTTCTTCTTGTTGCTTTTTGGGCTGTAGCCATTTTAAAAAGGCACAAACGAGGAGTGTTAACAGCGAAAGTTGCAAAGTAGAACATAAATAGTTGGATGCAGATGTAAGACCCGAAGTCCAACGATATCCACCGACTGAGCCGGAGGATGCACCCCTGACCACAGGCGATGTGGCTACCTATAAACAGTTGCTTCATTGTAGGCGAGGCCGTTCAAGGAGGAACACGAAGACTCAAGAACTAGTTAGCACATTGGAATCATGAGACAGGGGTCGCCAGTGGCGATACACAAAAGCCACCGTGACATCATCACATTTCAACAATACTGCTTTACCATATGCACGGGGGCTTCTTTTTTACCCGCGCTAACGCGACGAAAAAAAAACAACACAGCAGCGGCTGCAGCGGGGCTGACTATTTTCGTTTTTTCCCCAATCCCGAAACATCGGCGTGGTTCAACGCAAACATGATACCAGGCTTCCAGGCCAGTCTCGAATGTTGTGGCCGCGAAGCCATGGCCGTTTGTTTTGTTATTTACTTTGAGCGCTGTCGTGCGAGAATGTGCTGTGTCTCTTGGTTGCGCTAGTGGCCGAGTGTTGACTCGTAGACGCCAGGAAGAGAAATTTGGCGAAGCCTCTCGGGGGAAATAAAGAGGGAAAATGCAATAAACTAAGCGAAGTTCAAAACGCTACGTGACGATATTACCCTCTGATCACAAAACGTCTTAGAGATGTCTACCATGGTCTTGCAAGGTCTTAGACATATTGCGCTATGAATGTTAGCTATAAGACGTCTATTTTCGTATGTCTTAAAAATGTCTTAAGAGAGATAGCTACAGGACACCTGTGCGAGACCTCTGACGTTAGATGTTGATAAGCCATCTTCGCTAAGATGGCTAGAAGATATACGAACCACGACGTGTACCAGACGTTTGTCCCAGCTAGTTGATGTAAGCTTCTTAGGAAACCTACAAAGCGTTTATCATGAGATGTCTACAGTACGTTTTGTGTAGACAGATGAAAGATATCGCTAATAGATGTGTCAGACGTTCAGCTTTTGAACACGTCTACACGACGTGAATTGCAAGAGAGCTAAGAGATGGCGTTTTAAAAAGGTGTTAAAGACATTTTCAATAACGCAATGTCGTCCAGCTGCATTGCAATCATATTCGTGTACACGTATTTTCTAGCTTAAAATCGAAGACACCTACTATTAATGTCTTCTAGTTATCTACGCAAGACGTGCTATATTCACCTCGTGATAAACGTTTTGTGGGTGTCTTAAAGAGCTTGCAAAGACAATTACGAGGAAATTGCAAAGGTGCTTGAAAAGACAACAAGGAAATGCCTTTTGTTTGCGTTTAGGAAGTTTAGCTAAGCTCATTGGACTATGGACATCGGCATAATTTTTTTCTTCAGGAGGAAAACCTGTTGTGGTCCGAGGGGAGGGCAGAGAAAAGGTGGAAGTAGGCAATTGGATGGTGGGGCAATTGGAGATGGGGGCAAGTGCCCCTTTTGCACCCCCCTGTTTACGCCCATAGCTATGTTTAAACGGCGTTAGCTGCAATAGAGATAGAAGGATCTGGGTACAGAATGTGATGACCTGCATGGAGACCGGTATGAGATAGTGCAAATTATTGTGACAACTAATGTCTTATGGTGTCTACTGGACGCGTCTCAAGGAAGTTGAGGAAACAAGATTAAATCGAGAAGACCTAGCAAGAAGACTTCATTCGCAAAGCCCAATGAAGTTTTCCCAATCCAATCCAATCAAGAGTGAAAGCGTCAAAACTAGGGAAGAGGACTCATTGTGAATTCGCTGATGAGTGGGAGAAGAGGTGGCGGGGGAAGGAGAGGACACGCCAGGGGAATTGCACCAGCTGGCTAAAGAGACCATAGATGCACGAGACACGCTTTGTGTTTATGGCAAACATAGTTGTGTGATTGACGGGAACACTGTTCTTTTCTCTGCCTATTCAGGGTTTTATAGACCCCTTCCCCCCCCCCCCCGCAAAAAAATACCCCAGACAGATTTCGCCACCCCCTAGAAACTGAAATTCTGTATATACCCGTGGCGACTTTTCACTGTGGGACACACACACGTGGTTGTATCGCCACCCCCTAGAAACTGAAATTCTGTATAAACCCGGGCTACTTTTCACTGTGAGACACACACACGTGGTCGTATATGTGGATAAATGAATGAGAACCGGGCTATCACACCTTGACATAAGCAAGATAAAAAATTAAATTCATTGAAACGATTTTATTATGCCGACATCGTATGCGTACGACCCTTTTAAACTTAATTGTATCGTATGCGTATGGAGTCTGTGCACGTGCACGCTTCACTATTCTTAACTTCTTCGTTTTTCTTTCCTGGTTTTTAGCGCTCATTTTTTGTGAGCAGAAACAATTCGCTGTTAAAATGCCTTAACCAAAGACTATTTTGTCTCCAATGGACATGTACGAGAAGCAAAGCCGAGGGTTTCCTCGTGTCACATTAGATACTCAGGCTAACGCAGTCCAAAAGGTTACGAATATAGGAATTGATTGCCCTCGGGAACAACAGAACCATCAAACTCGAAAAAAAACATTCGCGGTTTCTCAAAACAAGCGAATTTTCCCCAAGTTAGGCAGTAAGCGCGGTAGATGTGGCTTGACCCGCGGTCAACTACGTCGTTAGGTGAGCTTACACGAACCATATTCTTTCGCCGCACGACGGTCCTACACATACTAATAAGCTACCACAGAGGGAAAATTTTACTTTTTCAGGCCAGAGACCGCTGAGAACATTCCCGGCAAGTGGGTACTCGTACGATGCTGCGAACGAACTGGCCACACACCGGCATAATATTGCTGGTTGAATTCCGGTGTCACACTTACACTGATGTTTATCAGGTAGGGCGCAATCCCGTCTAAACAGTATTTCCTGGTTAGAACCGGTATGAAGGATTGCAGCTAGTTACTCCACATTCAAACAACCGCGCCAAAAAGGGGTAAGGTACTAGCACCAGCGGCGGCTGGTTTACACAACAAAACAAGTGCGAAGCTGTGGAAGATTTGTGAAGCATACGCGTGGGGAAGGGATGTCATGAAGGCGGTACTCAATAGGACCACACATAAAAAGGAGAGTAGGCTTGCTGCTGAAAATGATTATGATTTTGTGCTATACGCTTGCAGATTTTTATCAATTTAAATATAGAAGTAATTGAAATGGAACTCACTGATTATTTTTTCCAATTTTCAAATCTGGAATTCTGTGAATGCTGGAAAGCCGTGTTGCCGCCATTTTGAAGAAAAGTTTCGTGAATGTATGCACTGTTATAAAACCGTTTCCTTTTTTTGTGGCGTTACGTTTAGTTGAAACCCTCCTTCCGTGTCGATTTTTTGTTAGCTGTGCCAGCGGCTACAGTAGGTTTTCTGTCAGTAGCGGTAAGGCTGGCAATGTGTGTGAAAGAAAACTGCTAAGTTCGTTGCGCTGTCAGCGGTGGCTTCTCGTTCACTGTTGCACTCTTAGTGTGAACAGTGTATTAGTGAAATGGCGCCTTCAGACGTTCCTCAACGCGGGAAAAGTGGATCGTCTCAAGGAAGAGGTGTACAACTTATCTTGGCTCCCAGCTCAAACACACGCGACTTCGAGAAGTTGGTTCCTTTGAATTCTTCTGCGACACACTGCAGGTGAGTTCAAACCGACTACCCCAAATTTGTGCACTGCGAAGAAATATTTTGAAGCCTACAGTTTGTGACAAGTGTCCATTTGCAGCAAGTTCACCTAAAAACTCTCAACCAGCCTGGGCTGAGGCTGCGCACCCAATCGGGGTCGCCTCATGTTCATCATGTCAAAGTACCACTAGCCTATAGGGGCCAAAATGTTGCACTGCTAAGTCCATGGATGCAGGTGTAATCCTAGCCACAGCAGTCACTTTTGTGGTTGAAGCAAGAAACAAGAATGCCTGTATTGAGATTTTGGTGCATGTTGAGTGTCTGCAGGCGAACTAAATGAATCCAGAGCCTACGATATTACGTGCCTCATGGCCTCTTTATGTAGCTATTACACAATAAACACCCTACATTTGCAATATTTGCTTTGTTGTCAAAGTATAGCTTTTAAATAAAGGACGAATGCTTTTTGGTTTTTATATGCCACATGTTCTACACTAAGACAAATTTTGAATTTCTGCAGATGCGGTCGGACTGATGGAGGGCATCGACTAGGATTCCCTTCAAGATATCCTAGCATCCATCCAAGGCTGGCTCAAGAATTACCCAGCCAGGCTTGAAAGTGTTTCAAAGCGGTACCCACTCTGCATGTTCTTTACTCATTCTACATGTTCTTTAGAGTTGTACAACAGCTGAATCAACATTGAAAAAAAAAATGACAGAAAGCAGTGGCAATCCCGAGTTTGCATCAGTAGTAAAAACGTCACTTTTTGTGCTCAAGACAGGCAGGGAAACCTTTTCTTTTCTACTTTGAAACGCAAAGTTCACGAACACCACCCAAAAAAAATGCTTGGGATACTTCCAAAGTGGCCACAATGCCGGCCAGATAGGTGCCATGCATGAAAGCTGCACAAAAATGCCAAAATTTGACTGAACTCACAAGACTCCTTGAATCAACAGGAGCCTTCCACACGCATGTTTACCAAGTTCCGATTTCTATTTAAACATGGCTATAGCTGGCTTCTCGGTAATATTTTGTTTGCTTTATTTTGTTTGCTGAAAGCATATTCAGAATTAATCACGTGCATAACCAGAAAATACAAAAATAAAAGAAAGTGTCCTTTCTTTATCAATTAATGCCCTTGAGCTACGAAGTTCGGCCCACATTGTTAGCATGCGCAGCATAGTTGGAGTTGTTCGTTTTCGGGTTTTATATTTAGTAAAAATCTGTCCGTAAAATCAGCTGCTGTGTTTCAATATGGTAACCGTGGCAAAACTGACATTTTTGTAAAATCATTCTGCAATTTGTGTTTTAATGTAAATCCACAGACGTAATAATGGATGCACTCAGTTTATTTTATCAGTAGGCATTACGACCTTCGCAACTCGGATGCATTAAAAATTGTGTTTTTTTTCAACCTGGGAATCAGGAGGGATATCAGGGTTTTTTATACAACACCGTCCAAAATTTTGCAATTGTTTGGAAATATATCAGTAAAGGTGACTGTGGAGAGCATTGATAATTTGAAAAAAATGAAATATTTTGTTAACAAAAACCTGGTCATCGTATTTTACACGTCTTTGTTTATGCAGACATGCACAACATGCCGGTCTCTATACAAGATCTCTGGGATCGTTGAACATACGTCAGGCGGGAAAAGTCATCTTGATATCACAGTTTCCATCAGCAAGGCACAGGATTGTCAGTGAAGCGATTGCCGGCCTGGGGTAGTGAGCAGTAGAGCTATGCCAATGCTCAATGAGGTTGGACGCTCTGTTTTGGGGGCTTGCTTCCAGCAAGTACTGGTTGAGAACGGCCGACCGTCAGCCCATGATTGTGCAGATTACAACATTGAAAAGGTTTATCCAGGGGACAAAGCGGGTTTAACCCAATTCCCCTGACACATGTTTGAGGTGTGAAAATACAGTAAATTCGTGTTTCATCTTTAAAAAAACAATCCCAAGTATAGTTCGGAATTGGGTTGAAACTGCATTATATGTTTTCATTGCAATATGTACAATATTGCCAAATGGATAGCTGCCCACCACAAAAAAATGTTCCATTGTGGATAGTAGGCTGGAAGGAAATACAGCAAATATTGCACACTCCTGTGTTTCTGCTGCCCCTCCTCTAAATTTGTTTGAAATTGTGGAAATCGGTCAGAGTGATTTTATGCTGCTTTATGTTGCCTTAAATGGTTGAAAAGCAACATTTTACCGTTTCCTGGCAGTAATTTGCAGAATTAACGACATTATCAAATGGGGCGTATTATTAACATCTTGAATAAGTGGCAGTGAAATGTATGCCTTACTACCCCTTCCCCATGTTGACATCTCTATGCCATGGCCTTCCATGCATCTAAAAAAAGAATTTTCATAAAACATTTCTCACAAATAGTTCACAAGAAACCCTTAAAAAAGCAGCTACCTTAAAGGGGCCATGCAGATAAAATGTTTGTTGTATTCGAAAGATTTCTTGTTCTATGGCTCCCGCAGCGCTTGCAAGGCAGCAAACGCTGTCGTATTCGCTGTGAAATTAATCAATTTAGGTTAAAGTTTTGATTCTCTCACCAAATATTTCGTTTTCGTGATGTCTGCCATGAAGTCATAACGGCGAATGAACTTCCAGTGCGGCATTAGGCTTTGCAGCCTTGATTACAGTCAGTTGCCCGAGATCGCGCTGCCATACTCAGCCGCGGACTTTCGCTGCCGTACTCAGTCCGTCGTTGATTTCTTAAGACTGTATTTGCACCTGACTTGTTTTTGTTACAGTAGAAAGTAACCGTCTCGGGAAATATGTCGTATGCTCGACATTTTTCTCGACAGGGTCACGTAAAACAACGTCGCTTTCGCCAGTCGGCCAGTCCCGTGTGAGATGTGCAGCTAAGACAAGCATAGTGCGCCCAGTACCAACAGCAGTGCGCATCAATACTTCTACGTCCACGTATATTTTCATAACTCACTGTGTACCCGACCACTGTTACGGCTGTAAAATTATTGTACACTACATTTAAGCGCAAATAGCTCGTTTGGCAAGCTTACGAGCCCTGCCTAATTTGCGTTTGCTTTTGCCGGCCTCACCCAGTCGTACAGCAGTGCGTATGACATCATGTTTTTTTGTGGGAAATGAGCTAGTGGGTCGCATGGCCATTCCCTTTTTCCCTCATTATATAGCTTATTTAGGCGAAGTGTGTCTCAAAAATGGGGTGGCTATGATTCTAACGAGGCAATCTTTCGAATGAACAAAACTTGTGCTTTGTCTGCATGGTTCCTTTAACCATTTGCCTTAACACTGCCCAAGTGGTCTCAGAAATTCGCCTTACTCTAAAATGTGCTAATCCGGTGTTTCATTTGGGTGCGTGTGTGTATACTCAGATTAGTATGTATTGCATCGCAGGAAGGTTACCCGTCCGCCATCAGATCAGCCTGCCTCGACTTGCAGCGCTCCAACCATCATTAAAAAGTCAGCTCACTTTAAATGTGTTTTTGCTGCAATGCATACGTATTGATACATTTTCTCTATACACAAACTTATTTCTTGTGATGATTTTTTAAGTTTTGCAGTTCATGTTTTTCGCTATAGGGTTGAAAGGCATTCAGTATCTAGTCATTATTTATTAGTATGTTTTATTACTATGGCAACGAAATAGGACGCGTTGTTTCTCATTTTTACCTTTATCCATAACATGTGTGTAGCTTCAGTTTTAGTGCTTCAAGCTTTATTCACTTTTACATCTTTCAATCACCTTTTATGTTATTTTGACTTCTCATGATTCATTTTAATAATAAAATTTTTAGTCTTGCAAAAGTTGCTCAGTGTGCTTATTGTTGTGTTTAACGTGTCTGGAAGCTTTCGCTCATTCAAATTTGTCAGGCCACACGAAATACAGGGAAATGCTATTATGCTGTCCCATCCATGCAACATCAAAGGTTTTTTAGATGTTACCAGTCATATATCTGCACTCTAATTCTGATACCCAAATTTCTGTATATTTTATGAGCGTAAAACAGGAAGAGAGCTATAACAGTCATCTCGATGACATATTGAGAAGACGATAGCAAGATGACTACAATAATGCTGGCGTAAACTGCCGTTAGAGGTTTTCCTTTATGTCTCCACAACTACTTGATCTGGCATGCTTAGACGTTTCTCGTAGATTGCCATGTAAGATTATTGAGAATATCACCAAAACGGAGAATAAACGTTTTGTTGCTTTCAATCCACTAAGTATCAGGTGTGTAGTACTCACCCTGTAAACGTCTTGTTATATTTTTAAGTCTTCGAGATGTCATCAGGAATATCTTGCCAGACGTCTTGTACCTTGGGAATAGCGTCGCGGTAGCCGCGCTACAGGATGGCGCGGCCAACAAGAGGCCAACAACAATATTATCTGCGCTGTTGAAGAATATCCACTGAGGTATAAGCTTGTTCGTGTTGGTATAGCATTCTCGGAACAGCGCAAAGGGACGAGGGCGAGCTGCAGTCACGTCTTGAAAACGTCTATAAAAATCTTGATCGAGTGTTCTGTAGCCATCATGGAAGTCTTCCCAAGAGGTCGTGTACAAGTATGGTAGCTGTACTAATGTGAAGATCAAGATGTCTTGAACATCTACATAAGATAATTTTCAGACTTCTACAAGACGTGCTTTGGTTTACTGGGTTAGACACTGCATAATAATATTGTGACGTGGCAACGAAGGAGATGTATTCAGATAGTGTAATTACAAAAATAGACGGGATAGCAAAGGCAGACAAGGCAGCTGCGATGTCCCAGGAACTGAACGCGCACCAACATCAGCGAGCGTCGTCGTCTTCTCATCCCAGAGGGCGCATACCCGCAGAGCGGGGTTGGACACTGGTTCCGTTTATAGTAAGGAGCCAAGGAACGGAGCCCGTGACATGACCCCCGGCGGCAGAAGCAACGTCCCGGTGCTGAAGACGGTAGAAGGTGTGGGCTGAAGTTAATCACGGACGAAGTAGGGCTTCAGGCGGGACACGTGCACAATTTGAGACGCTGGTGCACAGTTGACGGCGGGGGCGTGACTAGAATGATTTCGTACGTCACAGGAGTAACCAAGCGAATGACGCGGTAGGGGCCCGTGAAGCGGGACAGTAGTTTTTCAGATAGCCCAACATGACGTGAAGGCGTCCAAAGGAGGACCAGGGAGTCAGGTGGGAAGCACACGTCACGGTGTGTCTCGTCGTAGCGGCGCTTCTGACTTGCCTGTGACGCTGTAATCTTGGCGCGGGTGATCTGGCGGGCCACATCAGCCTGGGCAATGAGATCACGTGCATACTCAGTTCGTGGCGTGGTCGAGTCAGGCAACATGGTGTCCAATGGCAGGGTAGGGTCGCGGCCGTAAAGTAGGAAGAAAGGAGAGAAGCCGGCAGTGTCGAGGCGTGACGAATTGTAGGCGAAAGTAACGTAAGGGAGAGGAACGTCCCAGTCACGGTGGTCAGTGGACACGTACATAGCGAGCATATCCGTAAGCGTCTTGTTAAATCGTTCAGCGAGCCCATTGGTCTGCGGATGATAGGCCGTGGTGAGGTTGTGCTTAATGCGGCAGGACCGAAGAAGGTCGTCGACGACCTGAGATAAGAAGCACCGACCACGGTCCGTGATCAGCTGGCGAGGAGCACCGTGTTGCAGAATGACGGCGTGTAGTAGAAAATCGGCGACGCCCGTGGCACAGCTGGTAGGAATGGCACGTGTGATGGCGTATCGCGTGGTGTAATCGGTGGCAACGGCAATCCACCTGTTACCAGAGCGGGATAATGGGAAAGGACCGAGAAGGTCCAATCCAACCCGGCAAAATGGTTCAGGAGGAACATCAATTGGTTGAAGAGTGCCTGCTGGAAGTGACCGAGGCGTCTTGCGGCGTTGGCAAACATCACAAGCCGTGACGTACCTTCACACGGACCGGTAAAGGCCGGGCCAGTAAAAGCGTCGCCGCACCCGGTCGTACGTCCGAGTGACGCCCAGATGGCCAGCAGTCGGCACGTCGTGAAGCTGGTGGAGTATGTCGGGACGGAGATGCTGAGTTACTGCGAGAAGGGCGTCAGGGCCATCCGCCCGGAAGTTGCGGCGAAACAGGACGCCATTACGCTGTTTGAAGGCGTGCAGAGATGGGTCGGACGGCTCTGAGCTAAGACGGTCTATAACCTGCCGAAGCGATGGGTCGCGTCGTTGGTGGGCGGCTATGTCGTGCAAGTCGGAGAGGGCAAATACGCTGGGGTCATCATCGTTCCACGTTTGATCAGGCGGATCAACAGGATGACGAGACAAGCAGTCGGCGTCCTGGTGCATGCGACCAGACCTGTACACCACCGAATAGTCATACTCCTGGAGTCTTAACGCCCAGCGGCCGAGTCGTCCGGACGGATCTTTGAGCGAAGAAAGCCAACATAGGGCATGATGGTCGGTAATGACCGCGAAAGATTTGCCGTACAAATATGGGCGAAACTTGCTGACTGCCCAGACGAGTGCGAGGCATTCACGTTCCGTAATGGAATAGTTACGTTCAGCGGGGGACAGAAGTCGGCTGGCGTAGGCTATCACCCGGTTGTGACCAGTCTGTTTCTGAACCAATACTGCCCCTATCCCGTGGCCACTCGCGTACGTGCGTACTTCTGTGGGAGCCAACGGATCGAAATGGGCAAAAACTGGGCAACGAGTCAGGTGGTCAACGAGAGTGGCAAACGCTGCGCTTTGCGCGGTGCCCCAGGAGAATGAGGTATCTGCCTTAAGGAGCTCCGTCAATGGCCGGGCGATCTCAGCAAAATACTCGATAAAGCGACGAAAGTAGGAGCATAGTCCTACAAAGCTGCGAACATCCTTTGCCGAACGCGGGATGGGAAATTCTTGGACGGCGCGTACCTTATCGGGATCAGGTCGGACACCAGAAGCATCGACTACGTGGCCGAGGATCCTGAGTTGCCGGCCACCGAAACGGCATTTTGATGAATTGAGCTGGAGGCCGGCGCAACGGAAAACCTCTAGGATGTCTGCAAGACGATGGAGATGAGTTTCAAATGTCGGGGAAAAAACGATGACGTCGTCCAAGTAGCAGATGCAGGTTAACCACTTGAAGCCACGTAAGAGGAAGTCGATTATTCTTTCGAAGGTAGCCGGCGCGTTGCACAGACCAAAGGGCATTACCTTGAATTGGTACAACCCGTCGGGCGTCACAAAGGCGGTCTTTTCGCGGTCCTGGGCATCAACAGCAATTTGCCAATACCCAGACCGAAGGTCAATAGAAGAAAAGTACGATGCACCATGGAGGCAATCGAGGGCGTCATCAATCCGAGGAAGCGGATAAACGTCCTTTTTGGTGACTTTGTTCAAGTGCCGGTAATCAATGCAGAAGCGCCAGGACCCATCCTTCTTTTTCACTAAGACGACTGGTGACGCCCATGGACTGGAAGATGGCTCAATTACATTCTTTTTCAACATCTTATCGACTTCATCTTGAATGATTTTGCGTTCGCCGTGAGAGACCCGATATGGTCGCCGATGAATGGGGGTCGCATCCGCGGTGTTGATGCGGTGGGTTATCGTCGATGTCTGTCCCAAAGGGCGATCGTCCAAATCAAAAATGTCTCTGTACGATGAAAGCAGGCGATGTAACTCGCGAGCTTGCGACGAAGGAAGGTCCGACGCTATCATTTTTGCGATGTCACCAGAGGTAGACCAACGATCCTTGGAATCATTCGGCGCAACCATGAAGGCGTCAGTGGACGCGGCAGAAATTTGGCATTCCTCCAGAGGAAAAAGCGTGGCCAGCGACATTCGCTCGGGGAGAACTTGGGGCAAAGAACCAAAATTAAGGAAAGGCAGGCTGATTTGGTTGTTGGCGAGGGTGACGCCAGTGTAAGGAAGAGCCACGTGGTGTCGGAGGAGGACGTCGGTTATAGGGGACACGACGTAGTCGCTGTCCGGAAGTGGCGGGCATGGAGACAGAGGGACGTAGGACATTGTGTCAGGAAGCAAGCGGACATGTCCGGTGGAGCAGAGGCGGTTGGGGAGCTTAGTGTCGGTGACAGGACCGGTCGGCACGTCCAGACGAAGAATACCCGTGGCACAGTCAATAAGCGCGGCGTTGTCGGTTAGAAAGTCAAGGCCGAGAATGATTTCATGGGGGCATGCGTCGAATACGGTGAATACTACAGGAATGTGATGGTCACCAACACCAACCCGAGCGGTGCACAGTCCTTCGACGGTGGGCGTACGGCCGTCGGCCACTCTGACAACAGTAGATGGGGCAGGCGTCAGGACCTTACGAAGGCGGCGGCGAAGGTTGGAGCTCATTACGGAGATACTGGCACCGGTGTCTATTAGAGCGCTCACACGAACACCATCAACATCAACGTCAAGCAAATTGCGTCTCGTCGTCTTTGTAAACAGAGGATTTTCAGGCCGGGTCGGACATGCAGCATCACCTCCGGGAGCTGCATTGGCTAGTTTCCCGGAGAGGTGCGTGCGTAAGAAGTCGGCGGCGAAGGGCGGCGAGGCTGCGGCGAACGAGATTGGCGACGTTGTGGGGACGGGGAGCGGCCAAGGCGGTTGCTGGGGGAGCTGCCGGGGACATACTGGGGTTGAGTACCAGGGGGGAAGTGGATAGGCCGATCGTCCGAAGAGTAGGTGGTGGGCGAAAACCGGGAGCGTGCAGGAGACGTCCAAAGTTGTCGGCAATAACGGGCGACGTGACCAACGCGGGAGCAATCGAAGCAGATAGGGCGGTGGTCAGGAGTTCTCCATTCTGCAGGGTTCCCGCGGCGGTAACGAGGTGGTGCGTCATAACGCCGTTGGAAGCTATTGCTGGCAAATGAAGGAGGAAGGTTCTGGCGGACGTCCGGACAAGCCATAGCGCACACAGGACGGATATCGAGGTTGGCTACTTCCTCACGGACAACGGCCTGTATAAGTGATATAGTGGGCAGGGTATAGTCGTGCCCATGGCGGTGAACAGGAGCCGGGGCCATGGCCTCGATTTCGCGGCGCACGATCTTGGTCCAAGTGTCCGAATGTGGCATCGGACCTGGTGCCGTCGGTAAACTGGGAGGCGCTGTCAGATCCGCACACGATGAGGTTGCTGCGGTGTGAGGCAGGCGGGTGAACTGCTGCGCTATGCGGCGGCATTTTGCCTGCTCAAATCGGCGACATTCCTTCAGTACAGAGTCAATCGTGGCACACTCTTTACACATGAGCAGATTGAAGGCATCATCTGCTATGCCTTTAAGGACATGCCCAATCTTGTCGGACTCCGGCATCTTGGGATCCACCTTGGCGCAAAGAGCAACACGTCCTGGATGCAGGCGACATAGGACTCCGTACAGGACTGCGTGCGTGAAGAAAGATCGTTCTTTGCGGCTAGCTGACGGGCAGCGGAGTCACTGAACGAATCCAGGAACTCCTTTTTGGAGGCGTCCCAGCTTGTGAGCCTCGCTTCGTTGTTTAGGAACCAAGTCCCAGCCGTCTTCTTGAGATGGTAGGCAACATTCGCCAGCATGATTGTGTCGTCCCACCGGTTGTGAACACTGACGCGTTCATACATGCGGAGCCATTCATCCGCGTCGACGTTATCAGTCCCAGTAAAATCACCGGGATCACGGGGGTGAGACACGATGACTATCGGCGGAGTAGATACAGGCTCACCGGGGGGCGGCATCATGCAGCTGTGAACGTGACGCCCGCTTCGAAGCTCCGTATTTTCTCAAAGTAGCCCGGCGAGCGATACGGAGACGAGAAGTAGCACCTCCACCACAAGATGTGACGTGGCAACGAAGGAGGTGTATTCAGATAGTGTAATTACAAAAATATACAAGATAGCAGAGGCAGACAAGGCAGCCGCGATGTCCTAGGAACTGAACGCGCACCAACATCAGCGAGCGTCGTCTTCTTCTCATCACAGAGGGCGCATACCCGCAGAGCGGGGTTGGACACTGGTTCCGTTTATAGTAAGGAGCCAAGGAACGGAGCCCGTGACAATATTTAGAAGTTTTACAGTAAACATTAGACGCTATAGGCGGGAGTTTGTGACAACAAAAGAAAGATATATTGTCCCGTTTTAAAAACACGGCTTCCTGAACTTAGCAGGCTAACCCCTTCCGGATTTACTCCGTTTCCTTTTGCGATGAATAAACGTTTATTACTACAACTATTACTACTACTACTACCAGTTATAAACAAAAGGCCAACAGCTTTTCTTGTTTCTTCCATAGCTGTAACTTTTGCGCACAAAAAATGAGGACTAAACAGAGACATGAAGACCAGCGCAGTTATTCTGTTGTTAGTTGTTAGTCTTCGCTGGTCTTTGTGTCTCCGTTTAGTCGTCGTTTTTTGTGCGCAAAAGTTACAGCTATGAACTGTCATCAACTAGCCCGCCTTTCAGTTTTATTGCTTGTTTCTTTGTTTGGAACATTGATAAATGAAACTGTAAAAGGAAAACATCGATTTCCTGCGTGCGAATCAGCTTTGCACGATAAATTATATATTGTGCACCCGTAGCGCTGATCTTGCCGGTAAACCAGTCACTGTAGAAGCATGCAAACAATTTCCAAACACACCGACATGGCAAGACTAAACAATTGCCGGCCCGCTGTCTTCAGGCAATTTGAAGCACTGCAGCACGTGATATGCACCGATGCAGTTGTACTACCACGCCATTTTTATGTGGCTAGAATTGCCTTCTGTTGGTGTACGTGCGTTCGCATATAGCAGCACATACAAATTAATCGGTCAATTCCCTGCCAGGTGTCACTGTGTTATGGGAAGTAAGCGAACAGGGCAGTTGCATTAGTCGCTTCTCGGGACATTCATTCCCGAGCAACATAAACAGAACATACTGCGAAAGCATAAATCAATAGATGACCTCATTGTCCAGTGAGGCTTTTAGAGTTGAAGTAATTAGTAATATTCAAAATACGATACAACAACTAGCCTAACTTCCGATTCGCGGCCAACATACAACAAAACGTCATTGCCAAACACGACATATTATCTGCGCTGTTGAAGAATATCCACTGAGGTATAAGCTTGTTCGTGTTGGTATAGCATTCTCGGAACAGCGCAAAGGGACGAGGACGAGCTGCAGTGACGGCTTGAAATTTCCATGTGTTTCGTTCATATTCCCTCTTTCTCTCATTTGTTGCAACAGAATTCTGTGTTTAAGTAATTTTCTGCGATAAACATCTTTTGTTAGTCTGCGCTGTGTCCCATTAACATCTCGTCCTCGTCCCTTCATGCTGTTACGACAAGGAATATCCAGTTGTGCTAATCATGTTTCGAAAATTCATATCAGCAACGGCAGAACGTAGCGAAGGGAGCCTATTTTTACTTTCCGGTGTTGTGAAGAATGGTGATGGTAGCACGAGTGCCCTTTCTTTCTGTGAAAAAGGATGACCTGCAAATCTGGACGCAGTTCACGGAGTCCACGAAACAAAACACGTCCATCGTAATTTGCGATGGAGCGTAATTCCTACCCATTTAGCTGAGTGATCCTCTGACGAATCCAAGCTTTGTTCTTGCAGGTAAGCATGGAACTGCCTGTGTCCCTCCCACGTCGTAAGCACCTTACCGTTTGTGTATGTCCGGGTTCAAACTGTTGGCCGCAACAGTCGCTACAACTTTAAAGAAAAATGTAATTTCCCGTCTCAGCCAATCTACCTGCGCGACTAGCATTTTTTACGTCTATAGATCACAATACGGGTTTTGCGCCGGTAATCTGAACATAGCCTAACACACAAACCCAGACCGCTCTACCACTAAGGGCTCCGGACAGGTCCCACTGGGCCGTTTAACATCCGCGTTTAAACCTTGCACCACCACAACGGACACGCCATCTATCTGTCCGAGACTGAAATCTATAGCTGCGCGTGCACGCCTTCCTCCTTCCTCCCGCTATTCTCCACTAAAAACCTGCGCACGCATAAACTGCCAACCGGACACCACACTGAAATCTAGTCCGGTCTGAAAACTGAAATCCGGAAATCTGAAACCAGACCGGACATGTGCCCGTGATTACTGACCGGACATGTGCCCGTGACAGACGCCATCGAAAATATCTCCTGAAAGCCCTCTGAAAAAGTGATATTGGCTCACGCCGGCGTTCAAAGCGGGCAATTTGTTTTCATTCAGGAGGGATTCTCCGCTACTCCACGAGCGGAACTTGAGGCGACAATGCCAGCAGGTTTTCGTTGTTTTTGCACCCATTCGCGCTTGTGTTCGGGCCAAAACTTCGATTCTTGCTCGTTTTCCTCCAAATGAACGGCAAGCATCCACCCCATAACGATTTAAAACTTGAAAGCCATTAAGCTCGATTTTTGCGTACAAACATGTGGCTGTTCGTTTCCCTTCCCCGCATATGCATCTTACTGTGTGTGTAAGATGTCTTTGTAACGCATCAACCCACACCCCAAAGACTCGATTGGGGGGGACAGCCGACTAACCGCATTGTGCCATGCAATATCGATATCTAAATACCAGCACAGCCGGTATTTCATCGGTAGCGACATGAGGCCTAGCTGTGCGTGCAAGACCCCCTTTTCTACTCGCAAACCTTGCATGCATAAACCGGCAACCGGTGGTGGCGCATACTTAGGCGTGAAAGACACCGGCGAAAATGTCGGTCGGAGGCCTTCCAAGGTAAAAATGAAATATGGGCTCAAACCACAGTTCCAACTGGGGATGTTTCTCTTCTATCGAGAGGTTTTTGCAACTACTTGGCGAAGTGAATTTGGGTGAAACGGCGACGGCGGGTTTCGGTCGTTTTAGGAAGAAGCCCTTTGGAAGCCGTTTGCTGGGCTCCACGGGAGCAGCGCCTGTTTGTCCGTGTAACCAAGTTAGCGAACGCAGCAGCGGTGAAAGAAAGAAAACAGAGAGGAGCGTCTAGCGAAGGGTGAAGTGGAGTATAACACGGCGTCATCTCTCTGACTGCCTTTTCCTCACTCATGTTTCAAGTGTCGCCAACAAGGAGCGCCCTCCCACTGATAGTTCCCCCGGACGCTGTTCCAAATTCCCAATTTCATCAGCTATACAGATTCCTTGGGTGTTGCTCGTGCACAATCATTGCCCAAGCCCCCAAAAACCACATAGTTATTCTTGTGTTCAACACCAGTATGTCGGTCTGTGCGCAAAAGCATGAGCTGCTCTTCTGCTGGGTCGCAGGACAATCTGGGATTGCTGACAACGAATTGCAGACGAGAGGGCCGCTGCTGCCGCACTCGGGAACACTGTAGACATAACAACGGTACCATATACAGACCTCAAGCCACACATAAGACAACCCTTGCGCAGAACATGGCAAATACACTGGAATGAAGACAGACAACTACATGTAATAAAGCCACGCTAAAGACAGTTCACAGCAGACTCACACAACAGACACGCAGAAGTCGATTTGGCTAGGCTAGGGATAGGGCACACCCATGCAACGCAGTCCTATCTGCTCACGGGATCTTTAAGACCCAGTGCACCAGGTGCGGAGAGGACCTATCCGCAGTTACATACTCATTCAATGCAAGGCGCTCGACACCACACGACGCAAACATTTTCCTGAACTGTACAGACAGCACATCCGGCTACACCCATCACACTTCTTGGCCGACATGTGATGTTATGGCAGGTTCACTGTCGTAGTGGGAGCGACTCACAAGTGACGAGGCAGGTGACCATATTGCAAACAACGGAGGTATTTATCAAAAAAAAAGGTAGAAAAGAAAGGATAAAAACAAATAAAGATGCCGCAAAGTCTGCGTAGCACGCGCACACCCTCTCGCAGCAAGAAGAGTCCAAGTCTAAGCCCGCGGGAACTTGCCCAAGGAGCCTCACAGTTTTGGCAGGCAACGGCGGGAGCGGCGGCGAGTAGAAGCTCCCGTCGAAGGCGACTACCACTGGCGGTTGTCGTTGACGCAGCGTGGCCCCGGCATCCGAGAACAGTCAAGGCACCATGACGACTTGAAGAAGCTGGTCGGCGGCAACACGGGCAGTGCTTGGGGTGGCGCTCCCGCAGTCCGGGCGACTGCCGCTGGAGCGCTGGTTCTTCTCAGGATCGGCGTACCCGCCGTCCGGTCGACTGGCACTGGTCCTAAACATCTCTTCGCTAAACATCTCTTGATAGTCTTTACATATTCGTTGCGCCTCCTGAGTTTTCGATGGTGATAGGCAGGTTGAAATACACACGTCCTTGAACGATTGCTGCGGCTGAAGGTGCAGAAAGGGTATTTCTTCGCCCTCAATGGCATCTTCTATTGTGTTGATGGCTGCTATGCTCGAAGACGTCGGCTGTCGTTCTTCGTATTTGCTGAGCATGTTTACGTGGAAGAGGGTGGCCTTCTTGCCCAAGTCGACTTCCTAGTCGAGGTCGTCGCGCTTGCCAACTACTGTGAATGGACCCTTCCAGTGCATCGTGAGTTTCTTGAACTCACTTGGAAGGAGAACGAGGACGCGATTTCCAGGTTTAAGCTGTTGTGAAACAGCCTTCCGGTCATAGTATTTCTCTTGCGTCATCTTCGCCTTTTTCAACTCTTCTTGGCCAGCTTTGCACGTCTCTTCGAGTCTGTAACGTAACTCGACGAGGTATGTGTAGGTGGACCGTACGTCTTCCTCCACGGCAGCGCCAGTCCAAAGTTCCTTCAGGATTGTCATAGGTCCCCGGACATGTCGGCCATATATCAGTTCAAACGGCGAGAATCCGAGACTGGTTTGGAATACTTCTCGGTACGCAAAAAGCAACGGTGCCAAGTAACGGTCCCAGCATGTTGGTTTTTTTTTGGCACATCCGTCTGAGCATCGTCTTCAGCGTGCCGTTATACCTTTCTACCAGTCCATTTTCCACAGCATGATAAAGTGTCGTATGGACGGTCTTGATGGACAAGAGTCGGTTGACTGCTTGTATGAGTCCTGAGGTGAAACTTGTCCCTCGGTCTGTGATGACTTCTTTTGTAATTCCCACTCTGGAAAATATTTCCAAAATGCCTTGTGCGACGTGGACGCTATCAATGCTTGGCAGCGCGACGGCGTCGGCATAGCACGTCGCGAAGTCAATCATAGTTAGGATAAATTTCTCGGAAGCAGGTTTAATATGATTCATTAGATCGACTGCTACTCTTCAGAACAGAGTGTCGATGAGCGGCATGCTTCCTAACGGTGCAACGCCTACTCTTTCTTTCGGTGCAGTCCTTTGGCAGATGTCACAGGACTTTACGAATCGCTTCACGTCGGCATGAATGCTCGGCCATTAAAATTAGTCAAGGATCCTGTCCGTTCTTTTGCGGATGCCTTGGTGTCCAGCCATGATGCCTTCGTGTGCCATCTGTAGCACCGAATTCCTCAAAGGTTGGGGTACCACCACCTGCTTGAATGACCGTCCAGACGAAAGGTGATACTGCCGGTAGAACAATCCCCTGTCTACGACGTATTTGTAGTGGTTGCCACACCTGGATGTGAATGATGTCCCCCGCTTCTGGAAACAGACTTTTAAGCTGACATCTTGCTCCTGTTTTTCCTTGAACTGATCTCTCGTGACCCCCGCGATGGTAAAGCTACCTGTAGGCAGCCTGTTGGTTTTCGCGACATCCACGAGCTTCTTAGAGTCCATCTTAGTATTAGAGCTGCTCTAGCTTTTAGGCGGTTCTTGACGGTTTTCTGGAGTTGTCTTGCCTTCAGAAACTTGTGCTTGCCATTTCCAACAGGGCCGCTGGGCGGTCTGGCTCCTCGCACATTACCCAGCACTAAATCATACAAGGAATCCTGCATACATTTCGCCAGATGCATCTCTGAAAAGTAGGGCGTGTGGACCTTGACGTACGCTTCTTGAAGTTGCTGCACAGTTTTGTCCATGAACACCCCACCGGAAGCGTGGCCCGTCAAACAGGAGCCTGGCAAAAGATCACGGCGCATGATAACGGTGTTACTGCCGGAATCGCGTAACACCGATTTCGGCTTCCCATACCTTTCCCCAGTCACGACCGGTAGGTTTTCAACCAATAACTTTATCTTTGAATCGCCTTTTTTGTTTGGCCTATCAACCATACTCTTTTCTATCGATTCGGGGGTCCTCTGTTGTAGATCTTGGCGTTTTGCTATGGTGCAAGCCAAAACCTGTTCTCCGTTGCTCTCTTTAGCCCGAGAATTCTCGGTTTTATGGCCAGGCTTTCCGCACTTGCCGCAGCTACCATGCCGTCCTGAGAATCGACAGAAACTAGCACGGTTGCCTATTTTGCCGTAGATAAAGCAACCTGGGGTCTTCCTTAATTTCGGAGCCTGATGTGCATTATGCTCACCTCTCGGTTCGTCTCGGGCCTTACCCAAGTTTTTGATCGCCTGTGCCTTCATGAACTGGTCGCAAGCTTCTGCCATTTCCTTAGTTGTCTTGCAGTTCCTTTCTTTGATAAAGACTGCTAGTTGCGTGTGGCAGCACTTCATGAATTGTTCTCTGATCATCTTGTCCCACAGTTCGTCAAACGTTTTCGCGACGCCGGACTTCTCAAGCCACCTGTTAAAATAGCCAGCAAGGCGGGAAACGAACTGTACGCCGGTTTTCCCGTCTTCGGCTTTCGTGTGCCAAAACTTTTCGTTGTACCACGGCAAAGTGAAGCGGAATCGTTGAAACAGCCCGAGCTTCACTTTTTGTAATCTAGGGAGTCCTCTGGGGTGATTCTCCCTATCACTGTCAGCGCTTCACCCGCGAGGCACATGCTCAGAGCTACTGCCTATTCACTTTCACGGCACTTCTGCGAAAGCACGATTCTTTGGAACCTGAGAAGGTAGGCATCGAGACCATCTCTCCTGTCATCAAACGGCGGAATAAGCTTGTGAGGACTGATTGCCGTTGCATGTCCTGAGACTGCGGCACCAGGTACTGAGCGATCACCTTGAGCACTATCTCTCGCAAGCTCTTGCAACCGGATCTTCATCTCTAACGTCTGCTCCCGCTCGTATGCTTCCTTCGCGCGACCCGCAGCGGTGGCTGCGGGTCGCGCGAAGGAAGCATACGAGCGGGAAGCATACCGCAAGGTGTTGCGCTGCTGAGCACAAGGTCGCGGGTTCGATTCCCGGCCGCGGCGGCCGCTTTTCTGATGGAGGCGAAAAGCAAAAACGCCCGTATGTACGAGATTTCGGCGCACGTTAAAGATCCCCAGGGGGTCAAAATTAATCCGGAGCCCTCCACTATGGCGCGCTTCATCGCCTGCGCTGCGTCGGCGCGTTAAACACTACAATCAATCGATTCCTTCGCGCGTTCTGCAGCTTCTTTCACGGCCTCACGTTCTGCCAGCCGTTCTTCCCTTACTCGAGCCTGCTCAGACTTCACCCATTCCCTAAGCTCCGCGTCCTTGAAACCCAATTTCTTTCCTAGAGCGGTAGCCTTTTCGAGGTCCATGCTACCACTTCACTCGTGAATGAATTCCGCTCGTTTCGACGTCCTACTCTTCAAGATGTTAAGAACAATCCTGTCGCGGACGCCTTTTGTGATGTTATGGCAGGTTCAGGGCCGTAGAGGGAGCGGCTCACAAGTGACGAGGCAGGTGACCATTTTGCAAACAACGGAAGTATTTATCAAAAAAGGTAGAAATGGAAGGATAAAAACAAATAAAGATGTCGCGAAGTCCGGTGTAGCACGCGAACACGCTCTCGCAGCAAGAAGAGTCCAAGTCCAAGCCCGCGGGAAATTGCACAAGCTGCGTCACAGTTTTGGCGGCGGCGGGAGCGGCGGCGAGTAGAAGCTCCCGTCGAAGGCGACTACCACTGGCGGTTGTCGCTGACGCAGCGTGGCCCCGGCATCCGAGAACAGTCAAGGCACCATGACGACTTGAAGAAGCTGGTCGGCGGCAACACGGGCAGTGCTTGGGGTGGCGCTCGCGCAGTCCGGGCAACTGCCGCTGGAGCGCAGGGTCTTCTCAGGATCGGCGTACCCGCAGTCCTGTCGACTGCCGCTGGTCCGCCAGGCTACCTCGGGTTAGACAATCCGCTGGTTGCCCTCGATCGCTTCTCGATACTTCTTGAACCCCGAGCCTAGTTCCTCCTCTTTCTCGCCTCCCTTGTCTCGAGCCCCCTTCCGATCTTCGCTTTTTTCTCTTAACTTCGCCACCCGCGCACTTGCTGCGTCTTTCCGCCGTCATTTCTTCTTGTGTTTCCCGCGCTCGGTGCACTTCATGACAGCCGACAACCCAATGTTTTCTAACAAGTGCGGTTTTCAGTTTTTATCGGACGTCAAGCTTTTACAGCTTCTTTAATATCATGTATAATCACACTGGCCCTATACATCAGCCATCTTCATGCATTCGCTTCACGTTTGTTTTCACTGACATAATATAGTAATTGCACATCTGTCCTCATCAAATAACTTTGTCTTTGGCGCTCTTCGCCCTTGCGTCATTAAACTGAAACCATCATCATCATCAGTTTCGTGTATAAAATTCGAGTTGTCGGTGAAACGGTCTATGTACCGAGCGTTGTAGGCCAGAAGGGCGGCCATGGTTGAGTCCGATTCCACAAGATTTTTATCCCCAAGCCGTGGAGGCCCATCCAGTTCACCAACCTTCGAGGCATTACTCTCACGTCCAGCATTGGAAATTTAATGGAACGCATGGTTCTCAAACGGCTCCAACACCACCTTGAGTGTAATAACATTTTACTGCACAACATGATTAGATTCTGTGTAAACTTTCTACTCAAGACACTCTGCTCCGAATATACGAGGATGTCTATAAGGACCCTTGCTTAGCCAGACTTAAAGCAATTCTTTCCATCGACTAAAAAAGGCATGCGATAATGTCCAGCACGACGCCATGCTTGAAGAATTAAAATATACACGTTCAAAATGTCCCACCGATATCGGTATGTCGCAGACTTTCTGCGTGGAAGGCAACTTAGCATTGCTGCCGGCGAGCACAAATCAGGCCCTATATGGCATCCCCAAACAGGCATTCTTCAAGGATCTCTCCTGTCACCAACACTCTTCAACTTGTTGCTGCTAAAAACTCATATAGCCCTCACCGCTATTCCCGATATAAATATACTCTGAACGCCGACGACATCACAATGTGGAACAATGCAGGCATTGAGTGGCAAATTCAGGGCAATCTTCAAAACGCAGTACATGCGGTACAGGACTCCGCGAAAAAGGTCGGACTTGGATGCTCCACCGAAAAGACAGAACTTCTCCTTGTACATAACCCACCAATGAAGCAGCCCTGTGTGTGGCTAACACATCAAGGCAAACCGATTACTGCTCCAACCGCAATCCAGCATCCAAATTCTTGGACTTTATGTACAGGCAGATGGAGGTGGACACAAAGCTGTCAACCACATACTCAATCAAGGGAAACATCCTCCACATGATGAGAAGGGTCGCAAACAAACTTGGGCCTGAAAGAACCAGACCTTCTCAAACTACGAGATGCACGTATTACCAGCGGAAGTTGATACCAAATACCCCATGTATTTAAAATAGGCTTGATACACTCAAAAGGAAAACTGCGAAGATACCACTGGGCCTTCCCATCAACACCAAAAATGAAAGGCTGCATGCTACGGGCACAGTTTACAATGTTGAAGAATTGGATTGGAGAAACGTTTATTGTGCCTGCAGTAAAGCGCGTACGCGCGCTTAGGACGTGGCCTACGTCGTCGTATTGGCGGGTGCTCTGCGAGGATCATCGCTCGCCGTTGCCGGCTCGCGAGGTTCCTGCCTAGCAAGCGCCTCGATGACCTGCTGGACGGCCTGGAGTTGCGTTTCTTGGTGGTCACTCCGCATTGCTTCCTCAAGCTGCGGCGGTATACGTCCTGAATTTGCTTCGCTTGGATGTTTGGAGCAGTCCCAGAGCATGTGCTCGAATGTGGCCGTCTCCCTGCGGCACACTCTGCACTTGTCGGGGTGTGATTCCGGGTACATCCGATGCAGTAGCGCCGGGCTCGGAAGCGTCCTCGTTTGCAACTGCCTGAACAGCACGGCCTGTGACCTGCTCAGCCCTTTGCAGGGCGGCGGGAGAAGTCTACGGGCCAGCCGAAAGCCCTTGGTCAACTCGTTGTAGCTGGTCATTCGGTCTTTGGCGCTGAACCACAGCGGGAGGCCGTTGCCCTGGGCGCGGTCAGTTAGTCCTCGCGCTCGGACGTGTGCCGTTTCGTTGTGCTTGGCATTCTTCTCCGACGCTGCGCCTGCGTGCGCCGGGAACCACTTGATACGAATCCTCTTGTCGCGGTCTGCCTGTCGGCTCAGAATGCCTCCCGCCGTTGAGGCAATTCTTCCTTTCGCGTAGTTTCTTACCGCCTGTCTGGAATCGGTGAGGATCGTGTGGCATTCTTGGTCTACGATGACCAGGGCGATGGCTATTTCTTCCACTTCCTCGACTTGCTTGCTTGACGTGCTCGCGGATGCCCGCAAGTTGCCTTCGCAGTCGATAGAGGTCTTCGTTTTCGAGAAACTCTTGCCACCGGTTGAGTAGGACGTGTTCCAGGACCTTGCCCACGCAGGACGTGAGCGAGATCGGGTGGAGGTTGTCCGTGCTCAGTGGCTTCCCGGGTTTTGGTATGAGAATTGTCTTGGCCCTTTTCCACTGCTTCGGCAGGGTACCGCTCCTCCAGCATTTGTTGTAATACGCCGTAAGGTTCTCGATGGAGTGGTCGTCGAGATTTTTTAGGGCCTTGTTTGTGATGAGGTCCAGCCCAGGTGCCGAACGGCTGTTCAGGTCGTGAAGGGCAGTGCGTACCTCTTCAATTTCTATATCCCTGTCCAGGCGCACGTTGGGTCGACCGCGGTATGGACCGTGGTCGACCGACGGTGTCGTCGGGACGTATTTGTCTTGGAGCTTCTTTCGCAGGGTGGCAGCTCCTGTCTCCGTAGTCTCTCGATGCAGAAGTTTGGCGAGACGGTCTCTTTGGTGGGACTTGGTTTTGGTCTCGTGAAGTAGCTGTTTGAGTAAATTCCATGTCTTGCCGTTGTGTATCTGGCCGTCAGCCGCATTGCATAGCTCGTTCTACTGCTGGCTGCAGAGCGTGTGACAGTGCTCTTCGATCGTGAGGTTGAGCTCGGCCACTTTCTTGCGGAGCCTTCCGTTAAGCCTCTGCTTTTTCCATCTGGTTTGTATGGATTTCTTTGCCTCGATGAGGTGGGCAAGTCGGCTGTCCATCCTGTCTGTATCTACGTCGGTCTCGATTTCTCGCGTCGAGTCGCGCACGTTTCGGACGATCTTTTGAGTCCACGTGTCGATGTCCGTGATCTCGTCTGTCTCGGCTTCTTCTCGATCCCTGAGCTTCCTGAACTCAGGCCAGTCGACCCAGGTGAACTTTCTTGTACTGCTTGGTTGTTCTCCCGACGTGGGCACGATGATTTCGACGATCGTGTGGTCGCTTCCCAGGTCTTCTCCGGTGTTTCTCCAGGTGATGGTGACCGGTTCGTCGTTCTTGACGAACGTGAGGTCGGGTGTGGTGTCGCGAGAGACGGAGTTTCCGATTCTTGTGGGGTATGCCGGGTCCGTGATGAGGGTGTAGTTTAGTTCTAGTGCGTCTTGTGCTAGGTTCCTCCCCTTGGCATTGTTCTTGGTGCATCCCCACGCCTGATTCATGGCGTTGAAGTTTCCGCACACCAGTAGCTTTGACCTCCCCGCTTCAGTGCTCGCCTTGTGCAGCACCGACTTGAACCGCTGTAGCCTTTGCGATGGGTTGCTGTATATGTTTAATAAAAAAACGCTTTCCTTTCTGCGTTTGGTCGGCACGAGCTCCGTGAATGTATGCTCTATCTTGACGTTTTTCAGTACGTGCTCCACGAAGGTCAGTCCCTTTTTGACCAGGGTGCATAGGCCCCTGCCCTCTGGAGGGCCGGCGTGCACTCTGTAGCCGGGAAGGGACGGTGTGGCAGTGAGAGTCTCTTGTAATAGTAGCACGTCGGGTTTTCGGTTGGCCCGCTCGATGTGTTGTTGGATCACTGCGCGCTTCCGTTGGAGGCCGCAGCAGTTCCACTGCCACACCACTAAGCTTGCTGGTTCGGTGGCCATGTTTGTCCGAGGGGTAAGTTGTTACCGGAAGCTTGGGTACCTTGCTGTTGAGCGAAAATAGGGTGGCTCGTTATTAGTTGAGTGTTCCTCTCCTGGACGGCGAGTTTGCTGTCGTACTCTCCGAACTTTCTCTCAATGGTGGTCTTCATTGCCAGGATCAGCTTCTCGAGCTTGTCTAGACGGGAGTCGATACCAGCGAAGCGAGCGTCGAGGTCGCTGGCTGTCTCCTTATTTGCGTGCTTATCGATGGCTCTCTTCTTTGGGGCAGGCTCCGTGGCGGAGTAGAGATCTTTCGTCGCTGCCTCGCTAGTACTCGGCGCGGTCGGTGTTTGCTCTATTGGTTGTTCCTTGTTGTTAATCTCCTTGCGGATGTTCGCCATCTCCCGGGTTAATTGCAGGATCGTGACCTTCATCACAGCATTTTCTTTTCGCAGTGCCTCGATAGTTTGGGTCTCCTTGCTCGTCATTTGTTGCTTCTTGCGGTCGACGCTTGCGTCCCTGCTTTTCATGGCGTTGGGACCTCGGCCGGTGTCTGCCCAGCTCACCCGGTCTCTCGACGGGGACCTTTTGGCGCTATGTGCACTAGCGTCACGGCTCTGCAGTCTCTCTTTGCTGCCTCTTATCGATTGTGAGCAATTCCTGGAAGGAGCTCTCGACTTGCTCGCAGATGGTGGCTCGAGCGATGGAAAGTCGTGCTCGAGTGACATCTCGCTTTCGACCTTTCGCCGTTCCCACTGTCTCTTGCGAACGACGTATGGGATTTTGTACCTGGCTTTGCATTCTCTGTCGGCGGTTAAGTGCTTACCGCCGCAGAGCTTGCACTTCGGCGAACACGTATGATCCTCTCCGGGGTTCTGTTGTCCGCACCCTCTGCAGATGGTGTCGGTTGGCGACGGACAAACATCTTTGCGGTGTCCGATGCGTCCGCACTGGTGGCAGACGTCCACCTGTTTTCGGTATAACTGGCATTTCATGAGGGCGGAGCCGTATCTCACATAATTTGGCACCTTGGTGCCGCTGAAGGCGACGATGGTCGTCGTCGTGGTTCCGATTCTTTTCGCTCCCAAGGCTAGCGGGTTGCGTTCGTTTACGATGCTGACGTCGATGTCTCTCGGTGTTTCGCTCACAGGTACTCCCCGGATGACTCCCTTGACGGTGTCGTGCGGAGCCGTGCGGTATGCGCCGACCTCGTGCAGCTTGCCTTGAATGTTAATTTGGCTAATTTTCTCGTAGCGACAGGCGTGTTCTTCCTTGGGCGTATTGATTACGCTGATGTTTTGCTGCACGTTGAGGCACAACGTGTCGGAGTGCCGGGCTTCCTTGGTGATTCCAGCCGCTGCGTGTATTGCTGTGGTGATGTCGATCAGCCCAGTCTTGACGACGCTTAGGCCGCCCCTAGGTCTGACAACGATTTTGATTTCCTCGCGCGGCATTGCCAGCATTCTTGCGGCCTTAATGCCTGAGGCATTCACTTTCTTGGCGTTGAACGTTGCCTTGCGATTGACGGCGTTGTCATTTTGGAGCTTCTTGTCTGCTCCTCGCTGGCGGTTTCTCAACAGGCGGTCTCCCGCGAGTTTCGAGCCGGCGTCTTCGTGAAAATCTTCGGGAGAAATTTCTTCACCCATCACTTCGACACACATCTTGGCATCCGAGCTTGTTGTCCGAGTGGACGACTCCATCTCCGAGATGAGCGACAGGCGCCGGGGCCGGCGCTCGCGCAGCACGTGCAGCGACTGCACCTAGCTTCGGCGCTGCACGCCGAGGCTTAGCAGCCGGTCGCACGGCGTTGACACGAAAAGTTCCATAAGTCGGCGAAAAATCACTTGCCTTCGATGATTTCGGTGTCTGTCGATGCCGCTCGACTTTAGGAACACATTGGTGAAGAGGAAACTTCGGTGTTGGCTAATTAACACTGCGAGATAACTCAATAAAGACGGAGCCGATGTGAACACACCCGTTCGCCTGAGCGACCGCAGCGCCTCCCAGCACGCGAGAGACCAATGTTGAAGAAGTCATCGCAGTTCACAGATATAACCAGTGACGCCGTCTCAAATCCACCCAAGCAGCCGCTTTATCATGACTTAATTGGGATATACCCCAAACCAAAAACCCGATGTGAAGAAACCCGATTCCGCAAAACGTTGTCCCGCACCAACATGTAGCTCCCATCCCACGGCATCTGGATGTGGAAAAAACCCCACCAGCGGCAAAATTAGAGCCAGCTACTTTTGCCAAAAGATGGCAAGAGATCTGGATAACAATCATGTATTCACTGATGGGGCCAAGAGAGGCAATAAAAATACGATTGCCGACGTGACCACCAAAGGAAAAGCGAACACTGATCTCCGCAGCTGCCACACAGTGGAGGAGGCGGAAATTTTCGCAATAGCCTTCGCAGCAGCTCGGCAATCCGAGCCCAGTGGAATCACCAGTATTTACACCGATTCGAAAAAAGCATGTATTTTTTGCGCCAAAACAAAAGCTATCCAAATGCGTTACCCCTTTTTTTGCCGTCAAAGGACCAGTTAGGGTGTACTGGATCCCTGGGCACACTGGTATGCGGTGGAATGAAGCAGCTGATCTGCTGGCCCACGAAAGCCTTCTCCAGGCGCCCGACATCCGTGACCATGTCCAGAACCTTAGTCCTGCCGCCCTCACTTTCAAGACCTACCTACCCGATACGAGAACCCTGCCATCACCTCACACCAGACTGACCCGCAGGAACAGGTTACCCTTCGTCAAGCACAGAGAAACACGCTTCTCACACCAGCTGTACTTCACCTGTACAGAAACCATACAGACATACCCCTTCCAACCTGTCCCCGCGGTAAGGTACCGCAGAATCAAACCCAGGTCGTGTGGGTCTACCCAAACACCAAGTCAATTAAGGTACACCACACTAGAGAGTGGATGACTACTGCACCCAAGTTGGAGGACAAAGAAGCCTGCGGACTTCATATTGAAGGCCACAAGAGGTTGCCTGGAACGAGGCTGCTCCTAGCTTCCCCCGCCACTCCCATTTCTCCTTCCATTTTGAATGGAAATAAAGTATTCCCTCTCTCTCTCTCCCTGTACAATGAACACCGAGACCTGCGCCATGACATTGCGAGAGACTGGGCGACGGAGGCGACCAATGGATTTATTTTCTGTCAGCTGTACTCGCTGCCATGTAGGAAGGTCCCAATCTTTCACGGTTGTATCTGCTACAACAAACCCCATGTAACGAGTTAGCGCACCAGCTTCACCGATGTTAGAGACGTTACAGGTTGTGGGGACCAGGGTTCTTACGGCGGCCTAGCTCGATCCTCGAGATTCGTCCGCAAGGCTAGCTCCGCTGAACACCGCCACGGATCCCCAACTTGGTGTAGTGGCAGCGAACAGCAAGGAACACAGGACACAGAACTCGCCCACTCCGACGTTTATTGCACTGCAATAAGGGGAAGTTGGGCGCGTCGCTCTACACCGCTAAGACCACCTCAGCCAGGATGGGAGAAACAGGCGCGAGGGCGGACACAGGAAGGCCAAAAGGAGCAAGTCGTACTTACGGCCGCTCCCGATGATGGTTCGTATCTAAAGAGAGCCTCTCTCTGTCGTTCGCCCCGGACCAGGCCGCCGGAACTTCCGGGCAAACCTGTCACGTGAGGAGTTCGGCCGCCCCCCCCCGCTCTCACGGGCATCCTCCTGGAGGGGGAAGCGCGCGACCGCGAAGAGAGAGGTACCACCCCTCTCGCCTCCGCGGCGGGCCGAGAGGGATATGAAAGATGGCGGAGCTCAGCAATTCCCACATCCCTCCCCCCTTTGACCAAAGCCGCTTGACCTCGAGGGCTCTGGCGAACGATGACCTCACCGTTTAGCGCCTGGAAAATTCATCCAGCACCTTCAGCAGGTCCGTGGTCGACCCCTGGTCCTCCATGCTCTGCTCCATGGGGTCACTGCCACCAGATCCGTCGGCCGCGGTTCGAGAACGGAGGCAAGGCCTCCCTCCGGAGGCCCCAGGAACCCAGCCGCCTCGGCTGCAGGAGCTGCGTGGGCAGGGCTGTCAGCCACCGGCAGCGCCTCCGCCCGTAGCGCCGACCCGTCGGAGAAGCCGCTCCCTCCCGGGCCCGGCGCTCGACCGGGGGCGCCGCTGATGTGACGTTGACGTGGCTGGCTGACCTCCGCCGCCGCCGAAGCCAAAATGGCGGCCGCGAAGGCCGGATCGGCCCGCATTTAGGCCTGGACGGCCTCGAGGTCGACGCGGGCCGCCGCGTTGGAGCACGACGATGCCGGCCCCTTTGCTTTTGTGGCGGCAAGGTGCTGCGCAGACGCCTCATGGTGGTTCTTGGCCACGACCAGCAGCCCGCAGGCCCCGCAGTAGTCGGCGCCGTCCGGGAACCGGGCGTGCTGCTCGCTCATCGCGCGGCCGCGGAAAATCCAGGGCACCCGCTCGGGCGTACGGTCCCTTTCAATCACAAGCTGGTGGCCCCCCGCCGCCGCGGAGCAGCGCGGCGGCGCGTGCCCCTCCTGGGACGTCCAAGTGGCCACGCTTCGTTCCTTGTTCGGACGGGACGGAGTCTCCGCCCGGTGGGGCGCCGTGGCTGCCAGTGGCCACGAACTGTGCCGGCGCTCCTTGCAGCGTCTGCTTGGCCCCTCCTCGCCGGGTGATGTGGACAGAGTCGCCGGCCGTGGGGTGAGGTGCGGGCCGCCCGTAGGATGGTGCGGACGCAGCCGGCGGTGCTGGAGCTGGCCCAAGGTGCGGGACTCGCGGGTGCTGCTTGCAGGGGGGCCATTTCTCGATCGTCGCTCGTCGGCGCGGGGCTGCGGAGTGACCGGATCGGGAGAGTCGTTCCCGGTCGCGAAACCGGTTGGCTCACCCGGGAATCCGTCACCCCTGCCGGGACCACAAGAACGTTGATTATGATGATGATGATTCGTGGGTTTCCCTTTAAATCGGGGCGTCGCTTCTCAGCAACCGACTTGCCTGTTTTATTATGTTTACTTTCCCTACTCCCAAATAACCTATAGATTTGCTTCCTCCCTCCCATCTCTCCCTCTTTTCTATTTTAAACTCACCGCCCCCACCGCCCTTTTTTTAAGTGCGAATGCACTTTATAAGCGACCCTGAATTCCGGCGACCACCGTCCGTCCACATAGCAACAGCTGCGGGTGCGCGCGCTCCTCGTCTTCCTTGGCAACGGGGGAGATGGGCGCGCGCTGCCTGGCCGCTGACATGGCACATACCCACGTGGGGGATTGGCCAGGAATCTCCTAGTCTTCCTTGGCAACGGGGGGAGATGGGCGCGCGCTGCCTGGCCGCTGACATGGCACATAACCACGTGGGGGATTGGCCAATAATCGGGTGTGAGAAGGGCTAATGCACCCGCTTAAAGGAGTACTGACACGAAATTTCAAAGCTGAGATCCGCTCTAGCAATCAAGTAACACGACAACACAAATAGGTGTCTGTGAATAAATGCATCTTTCTTTCTTTATAGTTGTGTGTGTGATCTCTCTTTCGCGAACATTACCGAACCGCGCAAATTCAACTCGTGCATTCGCACTTTCACATTCTTCCCCTCGGGGAAATGCGGGGAAATTTTTCTCCCCTTGCTGTCCTAAATTCCCATCCGTATGATTACTCCGCCTGCGTACCTAGCCCTTCCCTACTTTTCCTCCACCACCACTCCAGTCGCCTCTTTGTCACCTCTATGGCCTTGAGGTTGAGGTTCCCCCTCGCCTCAAATCCCAAAGCCTCCCCCAGCGTCGTTTCCCCCTCACCCGGCGGTGGCCATATCTCTGTGCAGCTCCTGACAATAAGGTCTATAGATTCCCGGTCACTGCCGCAGCATGCACACGTTTCATCCTGCTGCCTATGCCTGGAATCTCAGGCACCCTGCCCGTGCCTCGAAGAGCAACGCACTGCCTCTCGTATTGCCATAGAATCCCTCCTTAAGTAACCGTTTCTCTGCCCTATAAGTCTCCAGGGTTTATTTCGCTTCCATTCTCTGTGCCCACTTCATCATCTCTGCTGCCTTTACCCACTTTTTAACTATTGTGTAAACCCCGCTTTCCCCTACCGACTTTCCGTACCGCTCGGTCAGCTGTCTGGTCCTCCGTCTCCACCGCGTGTCCACGCTCCTCATGTACAGGTAGTTAAACACCCTCGAGGCCCATTTTCGTCCTTCATATGACGAAGTCGCTCCTCAAACTTTATCTTGCTCTGCGCCTCCCTCGCCACGAAAGACGACCACCCCATATCCCGTTGTACCGCTTAATTTGTAGTTCTGCTCTGGGTCCCTAGGGCCAATCTGCCTACCGCCCTCTGATTTACTTCCAGGCCTGCTTGGGTCCCTGGCATCATGCACAGAACCGAATTAGCGAAAGTTAATCCTGGCACCATGACCCCTTTCCAGACTCCCCTTACCACCTTGTATTTGCTGTATCCCCAGAGGGCTCTATGCTTCATTATAGCCGCGTTCCATCTTCCTTTCGTCTTAAGGTGAGCCTCATGCGCCCGCGTGTAATCTTCGCTGTTGTTCAGCCATACTCCTAAATATTTATACTCTTTCACCAATGGTATTTCTACTCACTGCACTGATACTGTTTTGTGCTCCTCGCCGTCATTAAAGACCATGATCCCCGATATTTCTCTGCTAAAGGATAGCCCTAGGTGCGTCGCTTCTTCACCGCATATATCCATCAAGCCCTGCATACTTATCCGGTTGTCCGCCATCAACAATATGTCGTCTGCATACGTTAGTCCCGGAACCCGTTGTTCCACCACCTGCCCGTTTTTCATGTAGGATAAGTCGAACCCCAGCGTGCTGACTTCTAGCTTCCTTTCTAACCCCGCCATGTTGAGCATGAACAGCAGCGGAGAGTGAGGACATCCTTGTTTCAAACCCTTGTAGGTGCATACAGGCCTATTGTATGTTACCCCCTCCAACACTATTTGCACTTGGTTCACCCGGTATAGCTCCCTCAGTAAGCTAATGAATTCTGCCCCAACTCCCTCGTCCTCCAGAATACACCAAAGCCGCTCCCTGTCTACATTATCATACGCCGCTTTAATGTCCAGAAAGGCTAACAACAAAGGTCGGTTTTGCATCTTCGCCACCTCTATGCATTGGCTTACCACGAATAAGTTGTCTAGTCTTCTGTCCTTTCGAAACCCATTTTGAAGCTCCCCTAATATCCTATTTTCTTCCACCCACTGCTCTAGGTCGACCTTCACTGCCTGCATTGCTAACCTGTACAGCACTGACCTGACGGTTACAGGCCTATACGGGCTCGGGTTTGTCCTGACCCCTTTGCCCTTGTACACTAAGTTCATCCTGCTCATTTGCCACGCGGCCGGTATTGCCTTTTCTACTATCCTTGTTCTGATGGCTTGCAGTAGCTTTCACTTGTTCTAACTGGTCCTAACTGGTCGTGTTCCTAACTGCTTAATCAACTCCATCGGTATCTCATCCGTGCCTGCCGCGGTATTTTTGTGGACCTTTTCCTCTGCTCTTTTCCATTTCAGCTTGTCCCCATCTATCTAGAGACATTCCGGCCTAACCACCGCAACATCTCTGTGTCGCTGCGGGCCCTCTGCATCCACCTTACCGAACTTCTCCGTGATGATTTTGTTTAGGTATGCAATGCTTCATCTCCCTTGAGCATCTGTCCCTGCTCGTTTTCTAAAGTACCGCCTTCTGTGGGACTCGTACGTTTCCCTAATGCCTGCACATGGTTCCAAAACCTTTTCGGCGCGTCTCTACCCCTTCCTCGTATTTTCGCTACCCATCGCTCGCTGTCCCCCTTTATTTTCGCCTGCACTAATTGCTGCACTTCCTGTTTCATTTGCTTATACTGCTCCCATTTTAGGTCCACCTCCTCCTGATGTCTCCCCATCCTCTTGGCCTGCCTGTGCTCTGAAGACGCCTGTTTACACCTCTCTATCGCCGCCTTGATTTCTTTGTTCCACCAGCTTTTGGGTGTTTTTTTTCCTCTCCATCGACTGGCCCGCTCTGCCTTGACTATTCTTTCCTGCATAGTCTTGATGAGCCTGTCATATTCCCACTCTTCTCCAGGATTTCTTTCTATGTCAGCCTCTATGCTTTTGGCTATAACCGCAATTTGTTTGCTGTTTAACTTTGTGCGCTGCCCCAGTCGACCCGTTCTTTCCACCCCCAGTTTCCCAAAACTCGGGTTTATGCGCTTGTGGTCACTGCCCAGACTGTGGCCCTCTTCCTTATCTATGGTCATTCCATCCAACCATTCATAAAGTTCATCTGAAATAAGGCATTACTCAATACTTGACTGTCTCCTGCCACACTCCCACGTTATTTGACCCTCGCATTTTGTTCCCAAGTTACTATGATCAGCTTCTGGTACTCACACATATCTAGCATTAGATTTCCGTTGAAGTCTGTGTACCCGTCTAGTTCTTCAATGTGGACGTTCATATCCCCTACCAATAGTACCTCCCCGGAACGTTTGTAATCTTCCATGTCCTTTTTTAGACACACCACCAGTATTTCGTTTTATTGTTTGCTATCCTTACTTGTCCACAGGCAAGACACCCCTAAAGCCATCTCCCTACCTTCCACTATCCCTTTCATTCACACATGTTATTTACAGTCTTCTTTCATTCCCTTACAATTAGCCCACTGCCGTACAAGCATACCTACTCCTCCGCCTTTTCTCAATTCAGCCGTCCTGTTACAACCTTCCCATACATACTCTCCGATTACCGGAGATTCCTCGAAGTCCCGTAGGTGCGTCTCGGTCACAGCGTACACCTGGACATCTTCCTCTTCTAGCTCCTTAGTGATCTTCGTCCACTTCTCTCTTTTCCTGCCACCCTGCATGTTTATGTACGCGATCTTCAGTTTCATCCTTCTCTTCTTTACACGCCGTCGGCGTCCTTTTCGTTTGCCTGCACCGATTTGCACCGACGCCGCTATCTCTCTTTGCTCCTTGCATTTGTCTACGCCATCTTCCCAAAGGCCTGTGGGCCCCATATAAAAGCCACAGTCGCGCCGCGTGTCCTCGTCCGATCGCTGCTCCCACCTGCCCGTTGAAATGCACTCCGTCACGCTGGAACACCCGTTTCCGGCCCACCCATCGGACATCCCTGTTGATGTTTACGACAGCGAAACTCAGCTCCTTGCCCGCTCCCGTATGTCTCGGTTTACCGCTACAACTTCCCTTTCCACATGTACCCCTCTCCAAATTATCTCTGGTACTGTGCTCACGACGACCTGCACATGTGGGCGCAGCACCCGAAGTTCCTTCACCCCCTTTTTTAGCTGTTTGCGCACTCCTGCGCGCCTTCCTTGCAGAACGACATTGGTTCCTCCTGCGATAATCACTAGGTTCTGCCCCTGCATATTTTCCCACATTTTATCCTTTGCCTTTTCTAACGCTACCCTGACCGTCTGCCCCGGGAACACGCCAACCTGTACGCTCTCGTCCTCTCTCACCCGGCCTCTAATCTCCATTTCTGAGTACCGCATGTTGGAGTCCCCCGCCACGATTACCATGCGCCTTTTTTCCTTTTCCTGGGTGCCCCCTGGCTGCCGGCTGGCGCCCTCTGGAGTCACCCCGCGCAACCCATTGCTGGGCCTCGCGGCGTAGGCTACGCGTTCCCTTAGCGCGCCTCGAGTAGCTGGAGGGCGGTGACCCGTGCGCGCTGGAGGGCGGTGACCCAGTCGTGTATTACCAAACCATATCCCGTAGGGGCCCAGGCCAACCACACCCCCTAAGCAGCGGCGCAGCCAATGAGGTTACAAAAAGTGCAATTTTTTAACCTCCTTGGACACAGAACCGTGACGTCACTTCCTCTATGAGCGCGACTTCATGCGAGGTGGTTTTTCTTTTTTCCCCCTCCCCTCGTTTCGGCTGCTTAGCGGGCGGCCGATGGTTTCGCTCCGTGGGTGGGGCTGGCCTGCCGCGCTGGGGAAGCTGACGCACATGTGGTAGAAGTTAACCTTTTGTACCTGAGCCCCTGATCTCTCCGCGCTCTTCTTGCGTGCCTGCAAGTTGACGCTGACCACCGGCCGTGTTCGGCTCGGTGCTCGAAGTGCGCGCGCGCGGATGGACGCTTTCACGCGCATGTGGCAATTATACACGTTCCGGAAAGCAAACAGCCTCATTGAAAGCTCATTCTACAGCACACAGAAGGGTATACAATTGAGTTGGGTGCTCTTTCACTATATACACACCTCAAAAAACGATTTGGTGCTGCAGGTAAGGATTACAAGAAAGGCAGCCAATTACCCATGACTACATTTACAAACTGTCCTACCCTTGCGAAATATTACAGCTGCTTGAGCTGCTACAATATGGCACTTTCATAAGCACTATTACATTAAATTTCGTTAACATTAACTTCATTGCAATAATTCTTTATCAGGAACAGTGCCACTAAGGAAAACATTGACATTTTGTTAACAGCAATGGAAGGTATGAATCGTTCTTGCAAGGGTGATACGTTGATAAGAAAGACAGCAGCTCAAACGTACACGTTTTACACTCGGTCATGAATTCTTCATAATTTGCACTTCTGGTCATAACAATTTAGGGAAACAAGATCGAAAATATATACCAACCAAAGGCTAAGTAATAGTTGGATTGTACAGCTACTTAAGTACTCGAGGAGTTTATATATGTCTTCTGTACAGGGCTATTGACCACAGTCTCTTCACTGAAGCCATGACGGCGCAGTTTGATATCAGTAATCATGCGTGCTACCACTCACACTGTTGCCAATGTCGATTAGTTATTTTTAACAATTTGTGCTTCATGCACACACAGATTTTGCTGCATAAGATACGTTATTTATAAATAGACTGATCCAGCAGGATCCGAATGGCGCTGATGTCCTCCCTGTAATCGGGAAGGCACACGAAATTGTTACCACTTAATTTGGTTCTGTCCATTATTCGACCGTAATCGCCACCAGCTTTTAACTCTAGGTCCCTCCCCTGCGACTGAACAGGAACATGTTAGTCGGGTCCGTGACGATCGCACCGCACTAGAAGCAATTACCGAGAACGCCCTTGAAAACGGACTCTAAAAATTCGTGTAGCAGCCTGGCCGGCTTCCCCATTCGGTCTACAATGTGAACTGTCTGCAGCGTGCACTGTTTTCAGTGTGAACCACATTGTCTACAGTGTGAACTGTACCTTTAAGTGTGAAATGTGCGTTTTGCTCCCACTGAGTGACTTTAGTTTGTTCATTTTGCGATAAGGACCCCAAGACTGCAACTGTGTTCATTGTGCGAGTTGTGACCTTCCCCTTTCCTCCTCATCCTTGCTCCTCCAGGGCCCCATGGCCTCTCATTTAATAAACTTTTACACTCACACAGATACGTATATTCTTTTCGCTGGGAGTAATGAGTAGTTGCGCGTCAGCTTGAAGTCATGGTAGTCGCAGCAGAGATAAAACTAAGTAAAAACGTTATCTCCTTGGTGCACTATTTTTGCGATAGCGATCTGGGAGTCCAAATAGCGGCGCAAAATTGTCACTTATCGAGATCTACTGATGGGTATAGATGTGCAGTTTGTGTCTGTTCCCTGCGGCGCATTTTTAGCTACCACATATATAGATTTCTGTAGTGTCTGGCCTTTTAATTCGCCAGCATTGTGTCACAGCTCGCGCCTCAACTGTAAGCCACACACACGCAAAAAAGTATACAAATGTATAAACAAGAAATTGCAGGAATAATACTACAAATAGTACAACACAAGTTGCAAAACGCCGCAACGCTTCGTATCGAAAAACATACCTTTCACCCCGTTTCTGGACCTTTTGGACAATCCAGGTTGTGTTGGTGCACCCGCTCTACGTGTCCATGAAGGCGTTGACTGCTACTTCGTCAGACAGGTTCGCGCGGAGCACAGACTCAAGATTTGTTGACGCGAGGTCATCTCTCACGAACTCGAGCGGCTGCTCGGGCTTATCCGTGAAGCAGAAGTTATAAGCTTCGCGACCATCGCGTGAATGCGGGGGGGACGCGCGTGGCGCACACAATTATGAGAATGGACCTTGTGATGGGCAGTTCTGCGCGATTGTGAGGCACAGACGAGTATGGTGAATAACACGCTCGCTGATGTTCGCAGCAGACGAGCGACCGACGTACGCGTGTGCTTTCGACCGAATGAGAGCAAACGTTCTGTGCTTCAGTAGAGAGTCAAAAGGACCACCCAAGACCAAAAAAAACATTTTTGCCGTCACTTTAATGGGAGTGCTTGCTTTCCGGAACGTAAACAATAACGACATATGTACGTGCAAAAGCATCCATACGGGCGTGCACTTTGAGCAACGCGCCGAGCGCTAGATTAACTAGGAACAGCATGAGAGACGGGCGACTCACGGCGCACAAGAGAGCGCGGAGAGGGAGCTTCATCTTCGCAGCGCGTACGCCAGGCTTGTGCTAGGAGCGAAACCATCGGCCGCCGCGAAGCAGCGCGATCACAAAAGATCAAAAGAAAGCTTTGTCTTCATTTTTATGAGAGTGTTTGCTTTCCGGAACTTGTATAATTGCCACATGTACGTGAAAGCGTCCATCCGCGAGCGCGCACTTCGAGCACCGAGCCGAGCGCTTATCTAGAAACACGATCGGAGGTCAGAGTCAACTTGCAGATGCGCAAGAAGAACGCGGAGAGATCAGGTGCTCAGGTACAAAAGGTTAACTTCTACCACATGTGGGTCAGCTTCTCCAGCCCCGCATGCCAGCCCCACCCACGGAGCGAAACCATCGGCCGCCCGCAAAGCAGCCGAAACTAGGGGAGGGGGAAAAAAGAAAACAAATCCACCTCCCATGAAGTCGCGCACATATAGGTAGTGACGTGACGGTGCTGCGTCCAAGGAGGTTAAAAAATTGCAATTTTTTAACCTCATTGGCTGCGCCGCTGCTTAGGAGGTGTGGTCGGCCTGGACCCCTACGGGATATGGTTTGGGGATACGCGACCCGGTCAGCGATCTCGCCGGTTGCGGGTGTTGTAGCGATGCGTGGGGAACCTTCCTTCCGTACCTCCCTCGAGCTCACGACCTCGCGAGTCCGAAGTGGGAGCGTCGGCAGTTTCTCCTCTTGGAAAGTACTGCTTCAGCTCGCCCACATGAATGGGGCCGCTGATTCGACCAGACCTCGGGTCTTTCAGCTTGGAATTCAGCCGCGAGATCTTCTCGGCGACTACTAACGGTCCTACCCACTTGGGTGTGAGACCGGCCGCGAACCCCGCGCTGGCATCGCTCAGCGCGTGGTTACGTTTCAAGACAGTGTCGCCCACTTGGTACGCCACGTCTCGATGAGCTCGGTCGTAGGCCGCCTTTTGGCCGTCCCTAGCTTTACCGCGGCTGTGGTTCGCCTCCTTGATGGTTTCTGCCAAACGCTCGCGCAAGCGCCGCGCGTAAGCCGCATTTGCTGCTTTCGTGGGGACTGCGGTAGACCTCCTGGCCAAACCGTGTCCGTCGGTGTGTTCAGCTCCCTGCCGAACATCAGGAATGCAGGCGTGAAGCCCGTGCACCGATTCACGCTTGTGCGCACAGGCGTTGTCGGTAATCAGCCGCTATGGAAATCCGTAGCGACAGAACACCTCGAACAGCTTTTGCAGGACCTCCTGTGCTGTCGCTTTGCGCAGCGGATAGGATTCAGCGATCCCACTGAAGTGCCATGTCACCACGAGTACAAACTTGTACCCTCTCTCGCTGCGCGGCAGCGGGCCCATCAGATCGCACGCCAGGACCTACCATGGCTTTGTGCTCACGATAGGCTGAAGCAAGCCCGGTGCCTTACCGCCTGGCGGTTTGCGCTCTTGGCAGACGTGGCGTGTGCGTACATACCTACATACTTGTGCCTTCATGCCGGGCCAGGTAGTATACCGACAAGCCTCCGCCATGTCTTTGGCGCGCTACCATGGCCGTCTGCGTCGTGGTAGTGCTGCAGTGCACCACACCTGAGCTTGCTCGGGATTACGGCTTTAAAACACTCACTTGAGTTATTTTTACCAGGCACGTATTTCAGCAGAGCTCCGTCGGCGTCAAGCAGGTAACTTTCCAGCTCGCTGGCAGGAATACCAGCTGCGTTAGAGCCCGCGCCATCCGCAATACCAGCAGCTTCCCGGCGCCCGTCATTCTCTGGTGTTCGATTTGCCTGAGGGTCCGTCTCTTCGCTAAGACTGGCGATCACCTCCCGACAAAACAAGTCCTCCTGCTGAGCCTCGACTAGCTCTTCCCGACTGAACACAAACTCAAGCGGAAGTGCTCCCCCGACGAAATGCACGTGCGCTGAGCTTCCTGCGCTCTTCCCGCGCCGAAAAGGGTCGCTGACCTTAAGCGTCCTCCTTGGCCTTTCCGGCCGGTTGGGTGTCGTCCACCGGCGCCCGTGACAGAGCGTCCGTAACTACATTCCTTTGCGTTAGCGAACTTCGAATTCGAAGCGTTGCAATATCAGGGCCCATCGCGCGAGCCTCCCGCTGGGCTCACGGAGGCGGGAAAGCCATGTGAGGGCCATTTGATCAGTCTCGATCGTGAATTTGACCCCCTCTACGTACATCTCGAACTTTCGAAGTGCGTAGATTATGGCCAGACACTCCTTCTCGGTGACCGAGTAGTTTCGCTCTGCCGGTGTCAGCGCACAGCTCGCAGTTGTTCTCCATCCACCTGGAGGAGCACTGCCCCTACGCCGAGGTCACTCGCGTCCGTTGGGATCACGAATGGCCTGTTCAGATCTGGATGTTTCAGCGATTCAGTGTCTGCAACAGCTTTCGCCAGTTGGCGTAGGCTGCTCTCCTGCTCCTCTCCCCACTCCCATCGCGCGGATTTCCTCAACAACTTCGTCAAGGGTTCTGGCAGGCGCACGCAAGCGGGGATAAACTGGTGGTATACCACCAGTTTACCACCAGTAGCCAATCATCCCTAAGAAGCGCCGAACTCCGCCGACATCCTTCGGCGTGGGAACCTCCAAGATTGCCCGGAGTTTCTCGGGATCGGGGGACACCTGTCCGCGTTCGATCCGATAGCCGAGCAGGTTCACTTGAGCGCTGCATATTTGCGCCTTGGCAGGATTGATGGTTGGCAGGAGGACGTCTCTCAGATGGCAGAGGTGCTCCTCGAAAGTGCGGAGTAGACGACAATGTCGTCCAAATAGGCGAGGGCATGCTGCCACTTTGCCTCACCGAGCACCCGGTCGATCAGGCGTTGGAATGTGCTCGGACTTCCGCACAAACCGAAGGTCATACGTACGAACTCGTAGAGCCGCCCATGGCAAGCGAACGCTGTCTTGCATTCATCGCCGGGACGCATCTCGACCTGAAGGTACCCCTTGCTGGCGTCCAAAATGGAGAAGTATTTTGCGCCACCGAGATTCGCGACGATTTCATCAACACTCGGGAAGGGGTACGCATCTTTTTTTTGTGACCGCATTCAGCCGCCGATAGTCGACGCATAAACGCCAGCTACCGTCCTTCTTTTGAACGAGCCCCACTGGGAATCCTTTTCGTCGAGCGGCGGATAATGCCTGCTTTCAGCAGTTCCTCCAGCGCCTCATCAGTTGCCTGCCTCTTGGCAGGGCTGACGGGCCGGGGACTTCCATGGTTGAGCATCGCCGGTGTCTATGCAGTGCTGCACTAACCTTGGGCAACCTGCTTGCTCAGTGAATATCTCGCCGAAGTCACCTAACAACGACAAGACGCGGTCACGCTGCGCTGCTGTCAGCTCGCTAGCACTTGCTAGGAGCGCGCCCAATTCCTCGCCCTGGCCTCGGGGTGGAAGGCGCGCAGCACAGAAGAAATCAGTCGCGGCAGCAGCAGTGACCAAGCCCGGAGGTTGCTGCGTGCGCCGGCTACCGGCAGAGCCTGAAGCTTTTGCTTTCTGCGGCGCCAGGGACGTTTCGGCGGCGCGCCCATGCAGCGACTTCGCTGCAGGCGGCGGCTCGGAAAACGATTTTAGCGGCATAAACGGGCCCTCCCGATAGCATCCGTTGCCGACGTCCACGACACGGTTACACTGCGCCGCTGTCAGCTCACTATCATCTGCAAGGAGCACGCCTAACTCCTTGCTCTGATTTCGGGCTGGAGGGCCGGCGGCGCAGGAGAAATCCACCGCGCCGGCAGCAGCAACAAACGAGCTGGGAGGGTGCTGCGCGCGCCAGCTATCGGCTGTGCCGGAAGCTTTTGCTTCCCTCGGCGCGCGGGACGTTTCGGCGGCGCGCTTACACAGCGACCTCGCTGCAGGCGGCGGCACGGCGAACGGATTTAGCGGCGTAAACGGGCCCTCCTTATACACCATTTTCCATAAGCAGCCGGGAAAGGAGGAAAATACTCTCAAACCAGTTCTCTCGGTGGCCGACCAGTGTTGCCTGAGCGCGCTGGGCTGCTACATCCACGTCGGCGCGTTCCACTACTGGCTACGGCAGGAGCGGGACCGCATCAACGCAGCCATCCGCAAGGCTTACAAGAAGGCCCTGGGCTTGATATGCAGCACCAGCACGGCCATGCTACCCGAGCTCGGGGTGCACAACACCCTCGAGGAAATCAGCGAGGCCCAAACGACGGCGCAGCTCGAGCGCCTCGCCTACACAAGAACGGGCAGGCGCATCCTGGAGCGCCTTGGGATGGGACCGACGACCACGGACTCGCATTGGCACGATACGACGCAGCTCCAGCCGGAGGTGATGCAGCGGCTCCGGATCTTCCCGCTACCACGCAACGTCCAACCCGACCGCAACCGCGGCCGCCGAGGAGCGAGGGCGCGCGCCCTCGCCGCGACGCACGCAAACGACACGGGCGCCCTGTACGTGGACGCCGCCCGGTTCCCTGACAGACCCGACGCCTACGTCGCGGTGGCGGTCCGCGCCACCACGGCTGAAGTGTACAGCGCCTGCAGCGTCCGCGCCCCGTCCGCCCGCCAGGCGGAGGAGACGGCGACCGCAGTGGCGCTGACGGACCCGCGACGCACCACGGTGATCAGTGACTCGCGCACGGCCATCGCGGACTACGCCAATAACAACGTGTGTGAAAGTGCAGTGCGCGTTGTGAGGTGTCGTGCAGTGATCAGTGAAGCGGTGCTGGCCACCCACCTCCGGTGGTTTCCGGCGCACACGGAGATCAGAGATGTGGGCGGCGGTCTCCCCAACCGCAACGAGACGGCAGCCGGAAGCTCGGCCGGAAGCTCGGTGGCCGCCGGCCGGACTCGCCGTCGCCGCCGCCGCGCGGTTGGTCATTCGTCGCGCGGCGGCGGCGACGGCGAGTCCGGCCGGCGGCCACCGAGCTTCCGGCGGGGCCCCCTCTCCTCCTCCGAGCTCCGCGGCGGAAGACCACCGAGAAGACGACGACGACCCCCGCACGGCGCACCTTGAGTATTCATGGTGACGGTGAGCAGCGACACCGCGGACCCCGAGCTCCCAACATAAGCCGTGTCCAACCGTGGCGAGGTGTTTAAAGGTGAAGGGTGGAAGCCGTAAACGGTGGCCGTCGGAGCCTTGGTCAAGCTCCGGCCGATGGGCTCCCTGCCTGTCTACCAGGCAGGGAGCTCCGGGACCTCTTTGACTACCAGGGTAAGGTCAAAGAAGAAAGTACCCCCGTCTCCCTGCTTTCCAATGTATCATATGGCATTTTCGAAACCCCCCCCCAGACGTGATCGGCCCCCGAAAAGGGGCCGCACCGAAGTTTCCTTTCCACCCCTACCAACTATCAACGTTCCGAAACATGACAACTATCCCCGTTTTTTGGTCCTTGAATCAATAGACAAATCCAAACCCGTCTCCTCCCAGTCTGTATTCCTCGTCTCCAAGTTCCATGAAGGGATCATTGGCAAATCTTTCGAAGCAAAAAAACTACGAACAGGGGAAGTGTTGGTTGAAGTCAAGACGCAGCAGCAAGCCACAAATCTCCTAACCCAAACCCGCATGGCAGATCTGGACATCACTGTCACACCCCACCGCCGCCTCAACAGCTCGCAGGGGGTGATATCTCAACCAGATCTGCTAAGTGAAACAGAGGCCGACCTTCTAGAAGGCCTGAAGGATCAGGGCGTAACAGCTGTCAGGAGAGTCACCATCCGTCGCGACAATGTAGAAATACCCACAAAGCACATAATCTTAACATTCAGCAGTTCAAAACTTCCTGAGCACATCAATGCTGGTTTCATTAGGTGTGGTGTACGTCCGTACATACCTAACCCGTGCCGCTGGTGCAAGTGCCAGCGGTTCGGGCACGCTACGACTTCTTGCCGCGGCAAACAGACCTGCGCAAAATGCGCCGCACACGACCACCCCACTGAAAAGTGTGATTCCACCACCTTCACCTGCGCAAACTGTCAGGGGCCGCACGCGGCATACTCCCGTAGCTGTGAGAAGTTTCACCAGGAAAAGAAGATCATCCACGTGAAAGTAACTGAGAACATCTCCTTCCCCGAGGCGCCAAAGAGGTTCGCCTCTTTCCCCTTGGGGAGGTACGCTGACGCAGCTCGCCGGGGGGCGGAGCAGCGTCTTGTTTCGGCGGGGACCCAGTACCACGAGTCGGACTTGGTCCCGCCTTCGCCCCCCCCCTGGGTTGCCTCCGGTGGCCCAACCAGCCACCTGCTCAGTCAGCAGCGGCTCTGGTGTGGTGGCATCCACGTCCGTTGGGGATTCTGCAGGACCCTCTGTTTGCTCCTCTCCACCGGCCCGAAGCACATGCGAGGGCCCAGAGGAGATGGAGCTGGAGAAAAACGCAGCACTTCCCACCTCCGCCGCACCGCCTGTGCCACCCGGGGCGCTCGTGACGCCCTCGGCGGTCGCGGCCAAAACGAAGGGCACCTGAAAGGGTGCCAGGTCCGGGGGGTCCGGTACGTGGGGTACCCCTTCCAAATCAGATGATGACTTGAATGTGGAACCCTTCATGTCTGCTTTGCAGCGGAAGGAGCGGGTCCCTCTATCTAAACCTCCAGAGGAGGTAAAGAAACCTCGTCCAAGAGTCCAAGCCCCATAAGACCCTACATTAATAGTCACACTCCAGTAGATCTAATACATCATAATGGGAAGAGAAAATATTGTTCAATGGAACTGCAGAGGCCTTCTGAATACTCTTGACGACGTGTATCAGATTCTGCATACCAATCAGCCAAGTGTAATGTGTGTTCAGGAAACACATTTGAATTCTAAACACACAAACTTCTTGAATAGTTACCACGTATACAGGAAACACAGGGATGGCTGCACACACTCTTCTGGCGGTGTGGCCATAATCGTCCGGAAATCCTTAGCATACCACCCTGTCACTTTAAACACTATCCTTGAGGCTGTAGCAATTCGAACAATAATATTTAATAGGTTGATAACGGTATGCTCCATATACATTGCTCCTGATGTTTCACTTTCGAGCTCTGACTTCGAGGCGCTGGCTGACCAGCTGCCCGAACCGTACATCCTTACAGGCGACCCTAATGCTCACAACACTCTTTGGGGCTCTTCTCGCACGGATGAACGAGGTCGCCTGATAGAGACATTCCTTACATCTTCAGGAACATGCCTTTTCAACAATAAACAGCCTACATACCATAACATAGGACACAACACATACTCATATCTTGACTTGGCGATTGGCTCCACAGTTCTTTTTCCTCTTCTCGAGTGGGGTGTGGGCACTGACCCATATGGTAGTGACCACTTCCCCACCTCGCTAACGTATAGGCAAAGGCCCATGCAGTCCATCTTCGCAAAACAGGTTTAATGAAGCAAGAGCTAACTGGAATACATTTACAGACACATCCAAACTACACCACACATCCATAGGACACCTACACGTTGAAGAAGCTACCCAACTACTCACGGCGCACATCCTCGACGCCGCCGAAAAGTCGATTTCCCACGCCTCTGGTGCCCCGCGCAACCAGCGGAGGCCGTGGTGGAATGAGGACTGTAGGCGGCCGCGAGAGGCCCAGAACAAGGCGTGGGGTATCCTCCACTCGGGAAACCTCCTCTTGTTCAAACGGGCCAAGGCATTCGGAAAACGTGTGCGCCGTGAGGCAAAAAGAGATAGTTGGCGCTCATTCATAACATCTATAAACTCGTACACAGACACACGCAAGGTATGGACACGTATACGCAAACTCAAAGGACAACAGACACACAGCCTGCCCCTGGTCAGTACAACAAGGGACACACTGGAAGACCAGGCTGACACACTCGCACAACACTTCCAACACGTGTCCAGTTCAGCCCACTACACGAACACTTTCCTGAAACATAAAGCCTCTTGTGAAAAGGAGTCCCTACACGACAACAACAAATCACAGACTTCTTACAACTCCCTGTTTTTACTACATGAGCTGAGGGCTGCTCTGAGCACTTGTAAACCCTCAGCTCCAGGCCCAGACAACATCACATATACAATGATACAGCACCTACACTCAGACACCCTTCTAACACTCCTCCACCTATATAACAAGATTTGGCTTTCGGGGCACATTCCTCGCTCTTGGAGGGAGGCCATAGTAGTGGCTTTCTTGAAGGAGGGAAAGGACCCGTTGTCCCCCTCAAGCTACCGTCCAATAGCCCTGACGAGCTCCCTGTGCAAGCTTCTCGAGAAGATCATAAATCGCAGGCTTGTGTACTTCCTTGAATACAACGGTCTTCTCCAAAGCTGCCAGGCAGGCTTCAGGGCGGGGCGATGCACAAACGATCAACTCGTATCTCTTGAATCGTATATAAAGGATGCCTTCGTTCATAAACAGTATTGTGTAACTGTGTTTTTCGACCTCGAGAAGGCCTACGACACCGCTTGGCGGTACGGGATCCTCAGTGACCTCAAGTCATTCGGTGTCTCGGGTAACATGTTAAACACTCTTGTCAGTTACTTGTCAGAACGAACGTTTCGAGTGAGAGTCGGTGGTGCACTCTCAAGGGTTCACGTGCAAGAAAATGGCGTGCCACAAGGTGGTGTGTTAAGCTGCACTCTATTCATAGTTAAGATGAACTCCCTTGGGAAGGCATTGCCACCTACAATTTCCTATTCCATATATGTAGATGACGTCCAGATATCCTATAAATCATGTAATATGTCAATCTGCGAACGTCAAGTCCAGCTTGGTGTCAAGAAACTTGCTGGCTGGGCAGACAAGAATGGTTTTAAATTGAATCCTGCAAAAAGTTTCTGCATTGTGTTCTCCAGGAAGCGTGGGGTCCATCCGGACCCAGACATTCATCTTAATGGCGTGGCGCTTCCTGTGAACAAAGAGCACACGTTCTTAGGTGTGGTGTTTGACCACAAACTCACATTCATTCCCCACACCGAGGAACTTAAAAATAAATGTCTCAAAACAATGAATATACTTAAGGTTCTCTCCCACCATTCCTATGGTTCCGACAAAGAACTCTTGCTTCGCTTGTATACTGCTTTGGTTGGGTCTCGTTTGGACTATGGCAGTGTAGTGTATGGGTCGGCGACTAAGACAGCCTTGCGAATTCTTGACCCAGTGCTACACTTGGGCCTTCGTCTTTCCTCGGGTGCTTTTCGCACTAGCCCTGCTGAGAGTCTTTATGGCGAGTGTAATAAGTGGAGCCTTGAGAACCAACGAACGTACATGGACTTGCTGTATGCTTTTAAAATTTCATTGCTGAATAATCATCCTTTTTATCCTGTCTTTAACGATACATCAACATCTCTGCTCTTTGTAAATCGCCCATCCGTTCCTCTGCCCTTTTCACTTAGAGTGGAAGAGCGAGCCTCGGATCTCAGTGCTTTTTTCTTAGATGTGTACAGGTCATCTTTTTCAAACAGTTTACCGCCTTGGCAAGTTCGCCCTGTGTCGTGCGACCTTTCTTTTATTACACTTGACAAAAACCGGGTACCACGAGCTGCAATACTGCAGCACTTTCTGTGTTTGCAGTTTAAATACACGTGTGCAGAATTTTATAGTGACGCTTCTAAAACCTCCACTATGGTGTCGTGCGCTGCTCATGGCCCAAATTTCAATGCAGCCAGAACCATGAGCGTGCACACAACAATTTTTTCAGCAGAAGCGTATGAAATTTTACTGATTGTACGACACATTCTTGAAACTCAAATTCCCAATTCCATCATCTATACAGATTCTTTGAGTGTTGTTCGCGCACTGGCATCGCACAAGCCCTTCACAAACCACATAGTTAATCTTGTATTCAACACTATCATGTCTGTGTATGCACAAAATCATGAGCTGGTCCTCTGCTGGGTCCCAGGGCACGCAGGGATCGCTGGGAACGAGTTGGCAGACAAGAGGGCTGCTGCTACTGCACTAAGGAACACTGTAGACATTACAACGATACCCTACACGGACCTCAAGCCACACATAAAACAACACCTGCGCAGAACATGGCAAACACACTGGGATGAACAGACAGACAACAAACTAGATGTAATAAAGCCACACTTGGGATGGTACACAGCTGACTCACACAACAGACACACGGAAGTCGCCTTGGCTAGGCTGCGGATAGGGCACACCCATGCGCACTCGTATCTGCTGACGGGATCTTCTAGACCCCAGTGCAGAAGGTGTGGAGAGGCCCTATCCGTGGTGCACATACTAATCACATGCAAGGCACTTCACACAACACGACAAAAACACTTCAGAGAACCCTACAGACAACATATCCCACTACATCCATCGCTGTTTATAGTGACGATGCCATAGTTTCCGTGAAACGTGTGTTTAAGTATTTATCAGACGTAAAGTTTTTAAACCTCATTTCCTATCACGCATAATCAAATCTGCCCCTATACACCAGCCATCACCATTGCCGTTAATTGATTTTATTGTTGTTCTGGCTTTAGTAGCCACTACTTTTTTTAAGATACTTTTGTTTGGCGCTCTTTGCCCTAGCTGGCCTTGCGCCAAAAAACTCCAACCATCATCATCAAGACGACGACGACGACGACGACGGGTGGGACCCGGAGCCCCTCCTCACGTACGGGGAGGTGCTGGAGTGGTACCGGCTCGGCCGCCGCACCGCGCCACCGCCCCACCCGGGACTCACGCGTTCGCAGACAGTGCTGTTACGCCAGTTACAGGGACTATCGGTAATCACGCCGGCACTCGCACGCCACGTGTGCCGAGGCGTATACGTCAGTGATGTGTGCAGTGTATGTGAGCGCGAACGCGCAACTTTGGCCCACATCCTATGGCACTGTGCAGTGCATCCTGTAGAAGCAGCCGACCTCTACGGTCGGTTGCCGGACATCATCGTCAGTGTCGCGAACTCACCGGACCTAACATCACAAACCTTCGCCGTCCAGCAGCTCGAGGCTGCTCTCGCCAGGCAGAGGCGGAGAGAGCCGCCGACGGGGGGAAAGGGACGAGTTCCCGAGCACCTTTCGCGCCGCTCTCGCCGACGCCGGCGGGGCCTAGTCCCGAGGGCGACGTAAACGCGTCGGGGGGAGGGAGCGGTTCTGCGTAGCCCGGACCTCCCCTCTGCTGGCATTGAATAAAGTCTTTATCTCTCTCTCTCAACATCGCTCGGCGCGGTGTGCTCCGCTGCGTAGTTCGGGAGTATTTCGCACCGCGTGCTTAGTTTTTGCGGAACTTTCAACTGTTTTAGCCAATGCTGCGATGCCGTTCAAGGCGCAAACGTCGCTTGGTCAGAACTGCGCGGTGGTGGGTTATTGAACAACCAGAGAAAGCGAGAAACAGTCGCTGACAGCACGCATGTGCACGACACTGCCTGGAGAAAATGCAGTGCGGTTGCGGCATGTTTTTGCGGCATCGCTTCCCAACGCACACCGAGTTGAGATATCGGTGGATTCCGTTGATAAATCGCAACGACTTTGTACCAACGACCAACTCCAGGGTTTGTTGGGTGCACTTGGACGGCAAGCAGACGGAGCAAAATTCATTTATCACACGCAAAGCTGCGACAGGGAGCGGAACCCCCTGAAATGTTAGAAGCAACTTTATTCATTACAATACACCATTGGTTGGTTGGTTGATTGATTGATTGATTCATTCATTCATTATGGTGTTTCACGCCCCGACGCTTCATGGGTGATGAGGCGCGCCGTAGTGGAGGGCTGCGGGTTAATTTTGACCACTTGGGGATCTTTCACGAGCGCCGATGCAATACAACATTACAATCACTTCTGATTCCTTGTAGTCAATTTAAAATGCCATATATTGTACGGTCATTACAGCCGATTGGCATTAAACAATGCCCTCTTCATCTAATCTAGCCGTTAAAATCACGGCGTTTTGTTTACTTTTTTTTTCAGGCCAACGCATTGCACTGCCAAGCGATATGAAAGGATAAATTTCTCCATCGCACACTGCTGGTCGATAGCAGGATAAGCATGCAGCCTAATGCGGAAACGCAGCTCGAGATACGCGTGAACGCTGCATTTGGAAAATAGCTCAACCTGTTCACAACGCGGTCAAAGGACAAGCTTCTAAACCTTTTGCGTTACCACGGAATGTAAAGTATTACAATTACAAAACAGTTACTGCTTGTCGCGTAAAGCATTTGTGGATCAAGCAGCGGTTTCACAAAGGTGGGCTCCGAGCGACAGGCCACATGCGCTGCGCAGAGTTAGGTCAATCATGATCACGATCAGGATCAACCAATATTAACTCGCCCGAACGTCAACCCTTTCGCTCAACCTTCGAATAGTAATTTGACTGGTTGTGCGGTCGTGTTATTTTGCCGCCCAGGTAATTTCGTTTCGTCAGTAACCGTCATAAGTCTAGTTAAGAAATATTATATTGCATTGCAATCTCAACAGCGTAGCAATCGCCTCGTCGAAAGTCCATCGCGAGCACGGATCACCGTGACCCCACATATGCTGTGCGCGCTCCGCATTCGACGTCCGCGCTTCCGTAAACATGACTAATCGGTGAACATAACAAACACGGTGGCATTGAAAACATATTTACTCCCCGATATCGATTTCTATGTCAGTCGGTGCCATACCAGTACGTTTGCATCGCGGAACTGCGGAGCACCACCGGCACCACCACCACACTAGAGTGAACTCTAACCACACTGCTACTGCTGCTCGCAACAGCCGGGATCGGAATTTCCCACTTTGTCAGCCAATTAGGACCTAAAATCCGTCCCCACATAATGAAAACAAAACCGAACACACACACACAAGCACTGCAACCGCTAATTTAACGCCAGACCACTACGGTTCACTTGGTAATGCACAGATACCGAGCAGACGCACGCAGAGAACGGCGCACTTAACAGGCCAGCGCGGAGGTTTCGGCGGTCGCTTCATAGACGGCGCTAGCGTCTGGTCAGAAAAAGCAAATCGCGGCGCCCACCTCTAGCAAGGAAAATGGTGTATAGGCACCGGACAGCGCCCAGAGGGCGACACGGAGCCCGCGACACCCAGCGCGCCCTTTGGCAGATATGCGCACCACTGGGTCGGTCCCCGCAAGCCGGTACGCTGCTGGCTCGGGGCGCTCTTCTTTTTGCAGCGCGGTTGAATCACATTAGCCCCCCCTTTTGGGCTTAAGACGAAGAAAGAGATTGTAAAGTAATCCTGCCACATAATGTATGTGAATGAAGAAGGATTTATTCAGTTGAACTCGCGTATAGGAAGGCATATAGAGGTCGCATAGGAGTGATACCCAGAAGAGAAACGCTTGTACAGCCTGCCAGCGGGGCAAACCTTTCTAAAGATCAGCATGCTTCACTTCAAAAGAAAACGTAATTTATATTTTTCAATCCACAAAAGACGAGGCTTTGTCTGCAAATATATCAGACGTTGCGCGATGTTTCTGCACGGGGTATTCCATCCATGTGAGTGCACTTGCATGCGACTGCAGAACTACTAACTGGACCACATGGGAGTTACATACAGGTCTTTGATCCGAATGCGATGCTCCATACATGTAACAGTATGAAATTCACGTCTGTTGCGGTATAGTGAAAGTTCGAACGTTAATACGTGCCCGCTTCGCTGAGAAACTTTTGGGCTTCCAGTTGTAGCCCAGTACGCTAGTAGCATCATGTTAACACGCCCCAAAAAAATAAGCTCTTCACCAGTAGGGCATCACAAGAAATTCCTTTGGGCAGGGATGGGATGGGGGAGGGGTAAGCAGAACACCTAAAAGGCGTATCGGAATAAATGACGGAATATTCATATTCTTCGGGTATTTTTTTTCTCTCCGCGCCAACGGGTTCGCCAGGAGACCTCCGTTAGGAAGGAATAGTACCGCTTTTATTACAGCCTACACCTTTGCAACAAAAGTCACGGGAGAAAGATTTAGTTCCCTGAATGCACTCCTCACTGGTCCAGAGTGACCGCAATCACAACGGATGGGATAAATAAAGCTTGTCCTCCTCCTCCATTTCCTCTTCTCCTCCCCGAACGCGAAAATTTTTTTTATGTGTACATATTGTTCCAACTTTTATTGCGGCACGTCTTAGCTCTATTTTTCTTTGCTTTTCAGTGGCTTAGACAACAATTTCATTGTTTCTTTTGCAACAAGAGGCGGTGATTTTATGCTATCTGAAAGCTCGCGAAACATTTGGGAACGTTGACGCCTATAAGTATCCGAGCCCCATATGGGGTTATATGTATTTAATACGGCGGTATAAGCTCCTGGAGTATAAGCTCGTGGCGGCATAAGCTCGTGGAGAGTAGAACCGCTGGGTGACAAAACTAAAATGCTGTAACTGTGCTTGGGGGCTGTAAGGTCCACGTATAAGCTCCTGGAGTGTAAGCTCGTGGCGGTATAAGCTCGTGGAGAGTAGAACCGCTGGGTGACAAAACTAAAATGCTATAACTGTGCTTGGGGGCTGTAAGGTCCACTTATGCGGTCAGTGGCCAGGCGCGCAGGCTGCGCGTGAGAGCCCGCCACTCTGTCTGGCGACGTAGCACTGCCAAATATGCGCTGCAGCCGTCGCCAATTCGTCACGGCGCGCGGGGGAGACGGATTGTTTGGCCCACCGCATACCACAGGGATGATCCCCCATTGAGAAAGCCGACAGCGCCGCCAGATTCCGGGAACCGTCTGCTTGACGCACGGAGGTGGTGGGATTACCGGCGTCGGGACGAGCGCCGCGCGAGCCTCCATTGTTAACGCGCCCTGGTCAGCCTGACGCACTGTCGCCGCCTTTCGCTCGCACCCCGCGGGGTCGCACGCACCTTCTCGTCGGCGAGCGTGCCGTTGACCCAAAAGATGGCGGCGCCTCATTGAATATTTCGTGGCGTGCTGAGTGACAGCTCTCTACGTGAATTTGGGCACTCCCTTCCGCGTGTACGATAGCTACAGGGGCGTTCCCGAGAGAAAGTGATCTCGAGGTTTTATAAGGCCGAACTTGGCCGTTGGAAATCGTTCTCGTCTGAGCGCCGATCTGGGCAGTTCCCGGCGGGACAAGGAGACTCGACCGTTAAAGCTAGGTAGGGATTTGTGAGCCCCCTATTGGACGTTAAGATGGCGTCGGAGGTTTAGGGTGCAGCGCCGTACTGGGCAACTAGACGGATCTTGCGGCGAGACAGAGTCTCGGCCGTCGTTTCTCGAGCGGTTTGTGTACGCTCAGAGAATAGGAGAGTTAGACGAAGTTGAGGAGCTCGAATAGCAGCCTACCATTGTCGCTGAAGAAGAAAGTGTATGACAGCTGCATCTTACCGGTACTCACCTACGGGGCAGACACTTGGTGGCTCACTAAGAGGGTTCAACTTAAATTGAGAACGACTCAGCGGGCAACGGAGCGTAAAATGATAGGTGTAACATTAAGGGACAAGAAGAGAGCGGAGTGGGTCAGGGAACAAACACGTGTTCAGGACATATTAGTGGAGATTAGGAAGAAGAAATGGACGTGAGCAGGGCACGTAATGAGAAGGCAAGATAACCGTTGGTCATTAAGGGTGACAGAGTGGATCCCTAGAGAAGGCAAGCGTTGCAGGGGGCGGCAGAAAGTTAGATGGGCAGAAGAGATTAAGAAGTTTGGGGGGACAAACTGGTCACAGTTGGCACAGGACCGAGGTAATTGGAGAATAATGGGAGAGGCCTTTGCCCTGCAGTGGGCGTAGATAGGCTGATGATGATGATGATGTGGAGGAGGAGGAGCTCGAGTGATTTGTGCGCACTCGGAGCTAGCGTCTAGCTGAAGTTTGCAGTTTTCCCTTATTACTCATGTCCCCAGTTTTCCTACTGTAAATAGCTGTATATAAACCCTTCGCTTCATTTAATCAACCCCAACGCCTTGAGTTCGTCAATTTGACCGCCGTCTCCAAGAACTGCAACACCATCGCCCTGCCAGCCTCCTGCCAAATCGACCGGAGCCCGGGCGATTCGGTTCCTGATCGACACCGGACTTCGGGGAAACGATCTTTACTGGGGCCCTCTTTGTTGCCAAGTTTAAAGGAGCCATGAAGAGAAAACACAAGTTTGGTTCATTCAAAAGATGGTCTCGTTAGAATCATACTGACACCACTTTTAACGTAAACTTCGCTCAAATAAGCTACATAATTAGGAAAAACGGGAATGGTCATGCGACCCACCAGCTCATTTCCCGCAACAGAACCTGTGATGTCACATGGGCTAAGCTCTGCGATTGGCGGAGGCTGGCAGAAGCAGACGCAAATTAGGTAGAGCTTACAAACTAGACGAACGAGCGATTTGCGCTTAAATTTAGGGCACATTCTTTACAAAGCAATAGGAATGATGGGACAAACAGTGGAAGTTACGAAAGCACATGTAAACATAGAAGTACTGATGCGTTCTGCTGTTTGTACTGCGCACAGCATGCTTTGGTTTAGCTGCACAGCACTACGGGGCTTGGGGTTGTCTCAGACGACACTGGCCGATTGACGCAAGCAACGGTGTCTTACGTGACCCCATTTGTCGAGCGAGCACTGTTTCAGGGAACGAATATTTTCTCCCAGAACGAAAACAAGCCAGGTTTAAATGCAGGCAAAAACAAACCAAACGCTTGCCACGGTATGGTGGCGCCATCTAGGTTACGGAGCGTAAAGAAACGCGGGAACAAACCAACACCGCTACAGGGTGGAGACAACCCTTGAACGGTCCCGTGCTGCCGCAATTGGGCCAACGGGCTCAACGCGTTATTCTTTTCGTTTCCCACGAGACCTAGCAACGCAAAACAGACAATATGATTCAAACTTCTTCAGTAAACCGCGTTGCGGCGATAATTTTAGCACGGTTTTGACACAATGACTTGCTTCGGCGGCGAGCGAGCAACCGAACATGGCGGCGCCAGCGTTACGTGTCTCTACCCTGTACGGCGGATGCCTGAATGAAGGTACTCTAGGCTGCAGAGCGGTCGGTTCCCGTGATGTCACTTGGGACCACGAAAACGCACGATTGAGCGGGAAAATCAAACTTTTAACCTAAACTGTTTAATTTCTCAGTGAATAAAGCACCGTTTGTATCCGGACAAGCGCTGGGGGCACTATAAAACACGAAATCTTTCGAATAAAACCAACTTGCATTTTCTCTTCATGGCTCCTTTAAAGCGCACTTATGTGTATTGACCGCCTGCTAACCAGCTTACTACCAAGCTGATCGTACACCATGGCAGCATGTAATCCGCTCGCTTAATGCGGGCCTTTTAAGATTCAGTAACCATGCTTGGTATCTGCGAAAAAAAAAACAGAGAAGAAGAATCCGTGGGAGAATGCAAAGCCTTGAAATCCTGCTTCCCTGTTCTGTTAGCCAACAGAATTTAATCAGCGCTCCGTTTTATTTAAAGACTTACCCTGACTATATAACATTTTGCACGACGTTTTTGCACTATGTAGTACATATACGCGCAAATAGCGTTATAACACACGTTTTTTGCAAAGTTGCGTTCACTGGCGCTGAAGGGGACCGACCCAGAGTTGCGCGTGTCTATCGCGGCTGGGGTTGCGCTCGCGCGGCAAACTTCGCTGTCCGGAGCCTATAGCCTCGTTGCCGATGTCCACAACCAGTTCAACCTTGGACATAAAGTCTCTCTCCAGAATGACTGGGACCGTCAGTCCGGGCAAATGGACGAAACGCATTCGCCGTACGCGCTGACTCCAACGCACGACGAGGCGTACGTCACCACCTGCCGTAACATCCCCACACGCAAGCTGGAGCGGCAACTTCCGCGCGCGCAGCCGAACAGCTTTGCGCTCGAGATGGGAAACGACCTCGTCCCCTACGAGTGAAGCGCTTGCCACGGTGGCCAGCAGTGCCTTCAAACTCCGCCCCGCAATTGCGAGGTCGAGAAAGGGCGCACGCGTGCTGGTCGGAACTCCGACTCTGAATGCGGCGGGCGCGGTGATGTTTTCCTCTCGGGCGCGTTGATGAGCCGCCGGCGAATTCACCGGCGGCCCGCTGCGTTTCCCTGCCCACCTGGGCAGATTCGCATCATGTGACCAACTTGGCCACACTTGAAACAGCGAACAGAATTCCGTGCTGCTTGGTGCGCCGTTAGAGGGTGCTCGTACGCTCCACGGCCAGCTGGCCGCATCCGATTCTCCGGGGGCGAGTTGTGAGTGGGTGCAGGCAGCTGCGGCAGCGCCGATCCCGTGTACGGAAGCCCACTTGGGCGTGCGTTCGCCGGCAGATCACCTGACCGGTTTGTTGTGTGCACTGCGCGTTGGGCTGGCAGGACCTCCGGCCGCATCGCCTCCGCGTTCCGCAACCCATACAAGTGCGGGTCCAGCGCTCGGTACCCGAGACCGAGCGTTTCTCGCTGGCTAGGTATCAACGTAGAGCTGTCCTCGACTCGTCCGCTGCCCGTAACGCCGCCCCAAGCACAGCTTGGTTCCAGTGTTTCCACCGGAGGCGGCCGTGGCCGATACGCGCGTGAAGCCGCAATTACTGCTTGCACACGCCGAGCTTCGGCCGCCAGCTCGTTGAGATCCCTGCACCTGCAGTTCCTCAAGTACAAGTAAAAGGTGGGGTGGCATTGCCTGACGACCCGATCGACCCGCTCCGAATTCGGGGCCTGTGGGTCGGCGTACTCGTAAAGCTCATCATCGATTGGTCCGGAGCTTGGGTGCGCATTTCCAACTCTCTGCGCATCCGCGGGAGGTAGTCGACGGGCAGGAATTCTTCCCTGAACATCGTTCGGAAGTCGTCCATCGTGCGCGCCGTATGGCCCATCACTAGATACCACAGGGCGGCATGGTCGACTAGGGCTGCGAGCAGAACTCTGTGCAGCACCTCGCTCTCGCTGATGCCGGTCGCCTGCTCGTAACGGCTCAGAGCCAGCAGGAAAGCGTTCGCGCTCACTTGATCGCTGTAACCGCTATACGTCGGCATCGGTAGCAGCACCCTAGGAGCGGGTGAGCGCGCCTCCTGAAGCACTTGCTGCATGGCGCTTGCGAGAGCGTTCGCGATGGAAGCTGCATCCACAGTCATTCCTTTGCTTACAGGCGCCTGCGTGCTCGCTTGCACGAGAGGCGCGCCGCATGGGGCTTCAGCATCCGCGTAGGCCCGGCGCATGGTGGTCGAAAGCGCGGCGTCACCTGACGTAGAGCGCTCGCAGAATTTGGAACTTTCCGAAATTCTCGTCGGTGCGCAAGCCGCACTCGCGATTGCGTAGGGGCCGTGGAGAAGGGGGACCCGAGCCGCTCCTGCGGCTGCGATGGGCGCTGTTGATGCAGAGCATCGCGGGACAAAGATCGACAGCATCAAATCCGCCAACTTATAATCCTGTGCCATGTTCCTCGGAACTAGCGAACCTCGAATTCACTTGAAGACGAGTCCCACGTTCGGGCGCCAAAAATGTGGGGACCAGGGTTCTTACGGCGGCCTAGCTCGATCCTCGAGATTCGGCCGCAAGGCTAGCTCTGCTGAACACCGCCACAGATCGCCAACTTGGTGTAGCGGCAGCGAACGGCAAGGAACACAGGACACAGAATTCGCCCACTCCGACGCAATTGCACTGCAATAAGGGGACGTCGGGCACGTCGCTCTACACCGCCAAGACCACCTCAGCCAGGACGGGCGAAACAGGCGCGAGGGCGTACAAAGGAAGGCCAAAAGGAGCAAGTCGTACTTACGGCCGCTCCCGATGATTGTTCGTATCCAAAGAGAGCCTCCCTCCGTCGGCCGTCCCGGACCAGGCCGCCGGAACTTCCGGGCAAACCTGTCATGTGAAGGGTTCGGCCGCGCCCCCTCCCGCTCTCACGGGCATCCTCCCGGAGGGGGCAGCGCGCAACCGCAAAGAGAGAGGTACCACCCCTCTCGCCTCCGCGACGGGCCGAGAGGGATAGGTAGATTGCGGACCTCCGCAATTCCCACAAGGTGCGGGCAGAACGGTGTTTACGTACGCGATCGGCGATAGTGTTGAGTTGGTCCTCGGCCTCCGGAGTTGGTACCGGGGTAATTCGGGATACATCAATGACCTCCCGCATGTCATCTCGGTTGATGGCTTCTAAGCGATTCCAGTCCCTCATAGTGAGATAGTTGAACTGGGCCTGATACACAAGTCGGTTTTGTAAGGCAGACTGTCCAATGAGGCGAGCAATTCTGCTTCGCGACCGGCCAGCCTTCCTCGTTATTCAGCGTAACAGGTGTATTGTGCGTGCAGTCTTTGCCCCCTTCACCCATGGAGCCACAGATCCCCACGAGGCGACGTCAAGACCAAGCACTTGTAGACCTAAAATTTCCTCTGGTGGTAGCTCATCAAAGAAAAACCGAGCAGGCCACTTCTCAAGTCGGAGGCGCCCGTTGGTATTGGCAACTGGAATATATGCCGTTTTTTTTTTCTTTTGAGAGTTCAAGCTCTACCTTGCCGCAACAGGAGTTGGTCGTGTTTAACGCCGTTTGTAGAGTTCTTTCTTGTATATCGATGTCAGGCTGCATAGACCACGCAGCAATGTCATCAGCGTGCATTATGTACTTTGCATTCAGAATTCCCGCAACTGCCAGGATAAGGGAAGCGAGGCGATATTAAGTAATATTGGCGCCAGGACTGAGCCCTGTAGAACCCCCGATACGGGGTGAAATAGCCTGTAGTTTTTTCGGCTAAGCAAACAGAGAAGGTGCGATTCCGAAAAAAGGTGTTCACAAACGTGCATACACGACTTGGGAGTTTGCGCCACTCAACTATCGCACCATTAGCTTCGCTGCTACGTTGTCGTATGCTTTCTTGATATCCATTGCCAGGACTATTCGAATCCGACGAGAGCGACCTCTTATAAGAACTATAGAGAAGAAATGCTGGAGCCTGTCTTCAAAACATATTTGTGGCTTGAATCAAATTTCATTAGGGTGGTACCACGAATAGTGCTCCAGCCACCACGAAAGGCGAGTCGCTAGCATGCGCTCCATCAGCTTGCATATCGTCTATAAAAGACGGTAGCATCCTGGGCATGTCGCTACTCCATTACTAAAGCTAACTGCGCAAAAATGGGGGAGGCACGCACTAAGTGACGATGGACACGCACGTCCGTCTTCACTTCGTCCGTGTTTCCCCCCTTTTCGCACAAATATTTTAGTAACGATGCAAGATATATTGGCCGCAGGTTTGAAATGTGGTCGGAGGTGTTGCCTTGCTTAGGAATCGTAACGATTTCCGCGTGGCACCAAGAAACTGTAATGATGGCTGAAGTCAAAAGCTGTGCTTATAGCCTCAAGCAATACTTTGGAGTTGTTCTATTGTTTTCTTGAACAGCTTGTTAGGAACGCCTTTCGGTACCGGTGCTGCTCTGGGCTTGGCATGGTCGATGGCTGCCAAAAGTTGCGCCATTGTGAAAGGAGCTTCAATCCATGTTATCTGCACTTGCACAGTAAAGGCAGCTGACGGGGTGTCAAAGGCGGGAAAGAAGCTACGTTTGGCTGTATATTCGAAAGTGGACGGGTCTTCCCCAGATGCTAGCAGTGCACTAGTCGCTGGATACGGAGTACGTTGACCACGTTCCATAGCTCGAAATATTCGCCAGACTGAACAATTCAATGACAAAGGGCCAAATGAACCGCACCAGTCTAGCCAGCAGCCACGTGCCAGCCGTAGTTTATGTCGGCGTACTGCTGCTGTGAGGCATTAAAGCTTCATCCGAGCGTCGATTGACGACGGCTTTCGAACTGGAGCAAATTCAGCTTGGCGGCGGGCGGCCCACAGACGGCATAGTAGCCCATCCGGAGCCGGCCGCAATTCCACCCTCAGCCAGCTAGTGCGCGTAGCTGCCTCCCAAGCTGCACGCAGCCTGGAACATGGGTCAGGCAAGGGGATAGAGACCACCGTAGCTTGTGCGGATCGATAGACGTCTCAGTCTACCACCCGACACAGTCTTCGAAGGCGATCCCTACGACCGGGAGAAAGGTCGAGATGAATCGGATGGTGATCGCTCCCCCAGCAGTCTGGTTCCCACATCCAGGTAACTGACCGCTACCTCTCACACGGTTATGTCATTGCATCTTTTATCCTACACGATCTAGGATTAAAAAATAGGGCATTATACGACCTAATACCTTCAATTAGCCTTCCACGCCCATGCGAATAATATTTCTGCCGTGTAACCCAGAACAGCTGAACAGTTCTTCGCTCTTTTTGCCTGCGTTGCGCATGCGTATGAAAATACCTATAGTTCGACCAGAAACCACATGCACGAGACGCAGCCGTGCAGTTTTGCGAATTTAAACTTCATGAAGTATGTGGCACACCGATTGCAAAATACGAACCTAACACTATATTTTGAATGGTACTTTGAATGGACGACGCACGCGAGTCTAGGGTAGAGTGCATTCACCAAGAAATGTTAGGCAAAGAACGGGAGCTAAGCCCTAAAACAACTCACACAACCCATACCAGCTGATGGCTAATCGGACCTTCGGATTTATAAACACCCCAGAAGAAATCTTGGGTTGGCTCAACGCGCTCATAACTCTGTGCTCGTAACTCAGAACACAGACAATGATATACAGGAAATGAATGTCGTGATCGAAGGACGAAATTAGCGTTGGAAATATACTGCATGGCTCCAAACAACGGGGCGGATGGCCCGATATGCAGTGCGGATTGGCGTCAAGTAGCGTAGAGGCTACGCCAAAACTCGGGCTTGAAAGACAACTCACACATATGACAGTCGAGAATCACCACTCATTTTGTGCTGATAAGGAAGTTATTATTTGAAAAAAAGGTACCGGCTCATCTTTTAGACACGCAGCCGATGCACTTCCCCAACATGTTCAAATTTTGAGATAAAATAATGCGACAGTGCCCAAACTGCTGTACGAGGAAGCGCTATTGAACACTTCATTCAGTTCCAAGGTACCAGCGTCTTTGTGATGCTTGCTCTGCCCACAGCATTTCTTCTTGTGCCGACGTGCGCGTGGGTGGGGCCAGTCCCCAGCGAAGGAAGGGTGGGTGAAGGAGGAAGTTGAAACAAGATGGCGATGGCATTGAGCTGTCCATGTTTAAATGTTTGTTTCACGTTTATCTTTAATATTTGAAAAACATTGTTCACACGTCCCATAAAAGCAGCTTGATATCTCCGCAATCAAAACTTGAGGAAGCTTGTGTTTCCCAGAAAATATTAAAAGCCCATTTCTCTGACCAGCAACCTTGGTAAAGCTGATTAAAAGGTCGACTTCAACTTTGACTTCTTGGGTTTCTGAACATTACCAATACTCTAATCCCCACTCACGTGGGCTTTAGGTACAAGTATTCTATTTGAAAGAGTCACCAAGAGCGCGCTAAACTAGCCTAGAACACGACAGCGCCCTTGTAACCCCAGACAAAGCAAAGGCTACGTGGAGTACATCACTGTGATATCGCCTATTAAACGTTCAGTCTTGCGAGATTCTAGGGTAACATCGCTCTTGGAGTAGTGCTTTTTTTAATGCAAGAAACAGTTGTGCACTAAACATGGTTTATGTACGCCAATTTTATGGGGTTCGTCGCAAATCAGGTATTTTTCTTGTTATTTTTGAAATATTTCTTAATTGGAACCCTGTTGAGAGAAGTACATGTACTTACTTTAATACCGTTCTTTTCACTCCCCATCCAAAGCTCCCTCAACGACCACAAAACTAATAGGTTGTCTGTGACGTAAGGACAAAAAATGGCGGAGCTCACAGGAAATTTTGTTTCCGCGGCAATACATTGTTTTTGCAGCGAACGCTACAGAACCAGTGCTCACACATTTGTCAGTTTTGTAGCAAATACAAAAGCTTCCAAGGTTACTCTTGCTTTTTCGCTCCAAACACCGCTCAGGACGCATTTCACCTGAGAGTCAGTCGTGCAGGAGCAAATCCTGTTGTCACTTCCCAAGTGCCCTCTTCAGCCAACGACTCAACAGCGCTGCGATACTCCCCTAATTTGTCATTTTTGCACAGTATAGTCTGGCGGACGTGACATGTTTCACATTGTAGTGGATTCCTGAGGAGCACAATGACTTCACAGCCTGCGAATCGCGTAGCGTGCTGTAAATTCCACTACAGGATTGTACTTTGCCCGTAGCGCAGGCCGAACCAAAGCCATTTAGCTGGAACCCAAATGGATGCGGCTTCTCCAAGCACAGCCATAGACGTGCTGCTCCCTCTAAAGCAACAAAACACTCGCCTACACAGTTATGTGTACGCTGATGTCGACACACTTTGACAAAAAAATAAATATTACAGCCCTGAGTTGAATTTCCGTTTTTTTTTTTTTTGCAGAGAAATATTTGTGGACGGTACACCGCACTCATATGACGAAATAGTGAATCCTGGAGAGCAGACACTTGTGCTGCGGGTCTTAAGTGACAAGTGCTTTGTGACATCGTCATTAAAGCCTCTTAAAATCTTTTTAGTTAATCAATCGCCGATTGTTTCCAACGTCGACATCACCAGACCGGCAAAAAAGCTTTACAACTTGACAATAGTAAGTAATAAATGTAGTCTCTAGAGTGCCATACAAAAAAAGCTTTCGGTAGCATCACTGTAAACATTTTAAATTTGTAATGCATTATTGATTTGGGATAGTTCGTAACCCTTTATTTTATGTGGCTGTTTCCTTTCTTGGTGGGCATCGGAAAGCTGGTATGCATACCCTGCGCATCACCAAGGAAATAAAAAAATTACACCATCTTCCCACGTGGGAACCCTGAGGGGATGCAAAGCCGTGGAGTAGTAGCGTGTTAATTGGTTGTTAGAGTAAAGACACGTGTACTAGCGTATCAAATGTCTTCTTTTTTTATCGAGTAGTGGGGAACGTTTTGCGGCTTCTCGTCCTCAGAGCGAGGAATCCGCTGTTCGACGCTGGCGTTTCGAAGCGTTGTCACGTTGCCGAACGCATTCCCACTACGCTACGCCAACTCTTGCATTTACGCCCACTGCCTCGCAATATGCACCCCCACCACCACGCCGACCGCCGACTGGCCAGGGCCCCGCAAGGGGCACCTTGAGTAATCTTGGTGACGGTGAGTCGCGACACCGCGTACCCCGAGCCCCCCATCCTTAAGCTGTCACCTACCGTGGCTAGAAGTTGAAAGGTGAAGGGTTAAAAGCCGTGAACGGTGGCCGTCGGAGCCTTGGTCAAGCTCCGGACGCTGGGCTCCCTGCCTGTCTACCAGGCAGGGAGCTCCGGGACCTCTTTGACTACCAGGGTAAGGTCAAAGGAGAAAGTACCCCCGTCTCCCTGCTTTCCAATGTATCATATGGTATTTTCCAAACCCCCCCCCCCAGACGTGATCGGCCCCCGAAACGGGGCCGCACCGAAATATCTTTTTCTTCTTTGCCTTCTATATCGCTCTCAAAGCCAGATAACTACCCTCGTTTTTTGATCATTGAATCTGTGGACAAATCGAAGCCGGTTTCCTGTCAATCTGTATTTCTTGTTTCTAAATACCTTGAAGGTATCATCGGCAAAACATATGATGCCAAAAAGCTCAGAACTGGTGAAGTGCTAGTTGAAGTTAAAACTCAGCAGCAATCCACAATCCTCCTGAAACAAACCCGCATTTCAGATCTGGAGATCAGGGTCACACCCCACCGCAGCCTCAACAGTTGTCAAGGTGCGATCTCTGAGGCAGATCTCCTAACCGAGACAGAGACTGATCTAATAGAAGGCTTAATAGGCTTAAAAGACCAAGGCGTGACAGCAGTAAGGCGCATCGTCATTAGGAGAGACAACAAAGAAATAGCCACCAAAACATCTCATCCTGACTTTCGACCGCTTCACACTGCCCGAGCATGTCGACGCAGGTTTCATCCGTTGTTTTGTCCGGCCCTACATCCCGAACCCGCGGCGCTGTTTCAAGTGCCAGAGGTTCGGGCATGGTACCAACTCCTGTCGAGGCAGAACAACATGTGCCAAATGCGCCCAGCACAATCATCTCTCCGACAACTGCTCTGCAACCAACTTCACCTGCCCGAATTGCCAGGGTCCACACGCAGCATACTCTCGCGCTTGTGAAAAGTTTCATCTTGAGAAAAAAATCATTAACCTTAAGATAACCGAAAATATCACCTTCCCAGAGGCGCGATAGAGGTTCGCCTCCTTCACTCTGGGCAGGTACGCCGACGCAGCTCGCCGGGGGGCGGAGCGCCGTCTGGTCTCGGCAGGGACCCAGTACATCGAGTCAGACTTGGTCCGCCCCCCCTCCCCCTGGGTTGCCTATGGCAGCCCAACCCACCTCCGCACCGCTCGCTCAACCAGCACCGGCTGCGGTGGCAACAACGTCTGTTGGGGATGCCGCTGCATCCACTGCTTCCTCTCCACCGGCCCAAAGCACACGCAAGGGCACGGAGATGGAGACGGAGGCAGTCGCAGTGACCCCCTCCCCCGCCTCACTGCCTGTGCCACCTGTGGCCAGAAGGCCAGAAAACCCCTTCCAAGAGTCCAAGCCCCGAAAGACCCTACTTAAATAGTCACACTCCGGTAGCTCCGAACACATCACAATGGGAAGAGGAAACATAATAAAATGGAACTGCAGAGGCCTTCTGAATATTCTTGATGACGTGTATGAGATTCTGCATGCCAATCAGGCAAGTGTAATGTGTGTCTAGGAAACACATCTGAATTCCAAACACACAAATTTCTTGAATAGTTAGTTACCTGGTATACAGGAAAGACAGGGATGGCTGCACACACTCTTCAGGCGATGTGGCCATAATCGCTCGCAAATCCTTAGCATGCCACCCTGTCACCTTGAACACCGTCCTTGAGGCTGTAGCCGTTCGCACAATAATATTTAATAGGTTGATAACGGTATGCTCCATATACATTCCTCCTGATGTTGCACTTACGAGCTCCGACTTCGAGGCGCTGGTTGACCAGCTGCCCAAAACCATACATCCTTACAGGCGACCTTAATGCTCACAACTCTCTTTGGGGCTCTTCCAGAACGGATGCCCGAGGTCACCTGATAGAGAAATTCCTTACATCTTCTGGAGCATGCCTTTTCAACAACAAACAGCCTACATACCATAACATAGGTCACAATACATACATCTTGACCTGGCTATTGGTTCGGCAATTCTCCTTCGATGTCTTGAGTGGGATGTGGGCACGGACCCGTATGGTAGTGACCATTTCCCCACTTCATTAACGTATATAGGTACAGGCCCGAGCAGTCCATCTTCCCATAAAAGGTTTAATGAAGCAAGAGCTAACTGGAATACTTTTACAGAGACATCCAAACTACATCACACATCCATAGGACACCTACACGTTGAAGAAGCTACCCAACTGCTCACGGCGCACATCCTCGACGCCGCCGAAAAGTCCGTTCCCCACGCCTCTGGTGCCCCGTGCAACCAGAGGAGGCCGTGGTGGAATGAGGACTGTAGGCGGGCTCGAGAGGCCCAGAACAAGGCGTGGGGTATCCTTCGTCGATACCACACGTCGGGTAACCTTATTTTGTTCAAACGGGCCAAGGCGTTTGGAAAACGTGTGCGCCGTGAGGCAAAACGAGAGAGTTGGCACACCTTCTTGACATCCATTAATTCATACACAGACATACACATAGTCTGGACACGTATACGCAAGCTCAAAGGACAACAGACACACAGCCTGCCCCTGGTTAGCACAACAGGGGACACACTGGAAGACCAAGCTAACACACTTGCACAACACTTCCAACACGTGTCTAGTTCAGCACACTACACAAACTCTTTCATGAAACACAAAACATCTGCAGAAAAAAAGCCCTTACACGACAAAGACAAATCAAAAACTTCTTACAACTCTGAATTCACTCTCTATGAGTTTAGGGCTGCCCTGAGCACGTGCAAACCTTCAGCTCCAGGCGCAGATAAGATTACAGACACCATGATACAGCACCTACACCCAGACACTCTTGAAATACTCTTACACCAGTACAATAAAATATGGCTTTCGGGTCACATTACACACTCTTGGAGGGAGGCCATAGTAGTGGCTTTCCTAAAGGAAGGGAAGGACCCTTCCTCTCCCGCCAGTTATCGTCCCATTGCCCTGACAAGCTGCCCGTGTAAGCTCTTCGAAAAGATGATAAACAGGAGACTCGTGTACTTCTTAGAGTACAACGGTCTTCTCGAGAGCTGCCAGGCGGTCTTTAGGGCGGGGCGATCTACGAACGATCAACTTGTTGCGCTGGAGTCATATATTAAAGATGCTTTCCTCTATAAGCAGTACTGTATGACAGTATTCTTTGATCTTGAAAAGGCGTACGACACTGCTTGGCGGTAGGGCATCCTCAACGATTTGAAGTCCTTTGGCATGTCGGGTAACATGATGAATACGCTTGTTAGTTACCTGTCTGAAAGAACGTTTCGCGTGCGAGTTGGAGCTGCACTCTCTAGGGTTCATGTGCAGGAAAACGGCGTGCCGCTAGGTGGTGTTTTGAGTTGCACTTTGTTTACTGTAAAAATGAATTCTCTTCGGAAGGCACTGCCACCACCGATCTCCTGTTCAATCTATGTAGACGATGTTCAACTGTCCTTCAAATCGTGTAACTTGTCTAGCTGCGAGCGACAAGTGCAGCTTGGTGTGAACAAGCTAGCCGGCTGGGCAGATAGCAACGGTTTTAAATTTAATCCAGGAAAGTGCACTTGTGTTCTCTTTTCCAAGAGGCGTGGCATTCGGCCGGATCCATACATTCGACTCCTTCAGTGGTTCTATTCCTGTCAAAAAGAAACACAAGTTTTTAGGTACAATCTTTGACGAAAAGCTCACATTCATCCCACACATAAAACAACTAAAACATAAATGCTTAAAACAAGGAATATCCTGAAGGTTGTTTCGCACATCTCTTTTGGTGCTGACAAACAACTTCTTTTACGTGTTTTTACCAGCCTAATAGGTTCACGACTGGACTATGGTAGCGTTGTCTATGGGTCAGCCACTAAAACATCCCTCAGATTGCTGGACCCTGTGCTTCATCTAGGGCTCCGCTTGTCGTGTGGTGCCTTCCGAACTAGTCCAGTTGAAAGCCTCTATGTAGAGTGCAACAAATGGAACCTACAACGTCAGCGAGCATACACAGACCTCCTTGACGCTTTTAAAATTTCATCCATGCCTCACCGTCATTTTAAATCAGTTTTTTATGATACCTTCATGAGTGAACTCCTTTTAAATCGACCATCGTTTTCTGCGCGCTTCTCTTACAGAGTTAGAAAGGAAGCGTCAGAGCTTGCTGTCTCCTTTTTAGACACCATCCAAAGTTCTGTAACAGACTTCATAGCACCATGGCATCTCCGCCCTGTATCATGCGACGCATCTTTCACACATGTAGATAAAAACCGAGCTCCCACATGTGCAATTCTGCAGCATTTCTTGTATTTGCAGCAGAAGTATGAGTGTTCCGAATTTTATACGGACGCTTCTAGAACTGCCACCTCTGTGTCCTGCGTGGCGCATGGACCCGGCCTTAGTGTCACTAGAACTCTGAATAGTCATACTAGTATCTTTACGGCAGAGGCTTACGGTGTACTTCTTGTTGTCAATCATATACTTCAAAGCCACATCCCACAATCCATTATCTATACAGATTCCCTCAGTGTTGTGCGGGCACTGTCGTCAACAGTGCCTTCGAAAAACCACGTTGTCAATCTGATCGTCAAGGGTATTATGTCTGTGTATGTACGCAAATTTGAACTGGTTCTTTGCTGGGTCCCTGGCCACTGTGGTATAGCCGGGAACGAAGCAGCGGACCGAATGGCTGCTGCTGCTACACTCTTGAATACAGTAGACATAACCACATTACCCTACACCGACGTGAAACCACACATCAGACAACAACTTCGCAAAACGTGGCAAACACACTGGAGTGAACAAACAGACAACACGTTTCACGTAATTAAACCTCACTTGGGACCATACACCAGCGACACACGCAATAGATACTCTGAAGTCGCCTTGGCCAGATTACGGATGGGGCACACACATGCAACGCACTTGCACCTTCTTACTGCATCTCCAAGACCTCTGTGCAGCAGGTGCGGAGAGGCCCTATCCGTGATCCACATCCTCATAGAATGTAAGGCACGTCACACAACACGACACAAAAACTTCAGAGAACTCTACAGACAACATATCCCACTACATCCATCGCTGTTTCTAGGTGACGATGCGAGTGTTTCTGTGAAACGTGTGTTTGATTATTTGTCAGACGTTAAGTTTTTAAACCTGATTTCCTATCACTTATAATCAAATCTGGCCCTAAACACCAGTCATCACCATTATCTTTAACTTATTTTACTCTGTTCGGTTGACACGTTTCTTTACCTACGTTTTTGTGGTAATCACTTCACTTCATTAAATAAACTTTTCTCTGGCGCTCTTTGCCCTTAGTCGACCTTGCGCCATGAAAACCCAACCATCATCATCTTCACTGGCCAGGGCTAGACATATGCAGCGCACATTCCCTCCCTCCCAGCATCATTTATACGTCGACGCACCTAGCTACCACGCTAAGCCGGCTTTCGCCACTACCGTCATTTCATCGCTCGACAGCCCTCCCTTAGACGCACTCACGATACATACAAAATCAGTTACTGCTGCGGAGGAGGAGGGTATCGCCCTCGCCCTACTACAGTCTCCCACACCCAGAGTTGTCCTTTCGGATTCTCAGTCGGCAATTCGCAACTTCCCTCCAAAGCTACTCTCCCCACTCACCCTCAAAATCCTCTCCAGCAGAACACCATCCCACCCCGTGGCTCTGCTGTGGACCCCGGACCACACGGGAACAGAAGCCAATGAAGCGGCCCACCGTACAGCTCGAGCTTTTGTCACCCGAGCAGGCCCTTCTTTTGGCTCTACCCACGGCACCCCCAGCTTCCGGGACACTCTAGTCTTGTACCGGGACATTACCCAGCACTTCCGCCTCCTCCACTGGATATATCCTCCCCCCCACCCTTCCCTCACCCACGAAGCCGCTCGCCACTGGCGGCTACTTCAAACCCACACAACCCCCTGCCGAACTCTCCTACACCGCATCAACCCCAATCTGTACCCTTCGCCTCTTTGCCCTAAATGTCTCCAGCCGGATACCCGCTACCATTCCCTTTGCGAGTGTCCCCACGACCCATTTCCCTCTTTTCCTTCCCCCTTACACTGGGAGCAGGCCCTGGAGAGCTCCGACCCGGAAGTGCAGTTGGCACTAACCACCTGGGCCGCCCAGGTCGCATCCTCCGCCACCCCTCTCCCCTAGACCCAGTTTGCAAATAAAGTGTTTCTCATCCTCCTCCATCTGGATCAGCTACTCGCCGCTGGCGTTTCAAGAGAGAGAGAGAGAGAGAAACTTTTATTGCCGCAAGGGCTAATTCTGGGGAGGGGTGGTGACCGAGGGAGGAAGGTCCCCAGTGACTTTGGCAGCCCGGGCGACGATGGCATCTTGCACCGCCGAATCCGAGCTGCCCAACGCCCTCGCCCAGTGCTCGCCGTCTCGATATGGGGGGAATAGGTTTTGGGGGCATTGCCAGAGGAGGTGATCCATGGTTTGGACCACCCCACAAGCGGGGCAGTGGGGTGAAGGGTACAGACCGGGATACAAGCGGTGCAGGCGGGACCGGCAAGGAAGGGTGTACGTTTGCACTAAGCGCCATAGGCGTTCTTCGGTGTGAGAGAGTACCGGGTGTGCAGGGGGCAGTAGACGGCGGGAGAGGCGGTAATGAGACGTAATCTCATGAAAGGAAAGGAGCCGATCTCGAGCTGACAGGGCTCCATGGGAGGGTTCAAAGCGGCTTCTCGTTCTCAAAGCGAGAAATCCGCTGCTCGATGCTGCCGTTTACGTTCGGCGTCGCGAGCTCTCCTCTGTGCAGCCTTGTCTTCGGGTGTGCTCGCGGTTCTGACAGTGTGCTGGCTGCCGCTAGTTGAAGGTGTGCCAGCCGCTTCGCTGACGGAATTCTTGCCGTCCATTTCCAGTCATCAGACGGCGCGGTACCGAAGAAGCAACTGAGCGGAGTGTGCACCGGGTTTATCTGCAGAGCAGAGGGAGTGGAGAGCAGGAGCAGCGCGCATGCGCGTGATTGGACAGCTGGTGTGGAGAGGGAAGAGGAGGAGCAGCGCTTGCAGTGCACAGGTGGTGTGGAGAGGAGGAGCAGCGCGCACTAGTGCACAGGTGGTATGGAGAGGAGGCGTGGAGGGAGTGTTGTTATCACAGGTGGTGTGGAGAGGAGATGTGCGGACGCCGGACGACGGACTACGGAGGGTCGACTAAGAGATGCTTTGCATCTAAAACCTCAGTCTAGGGACACAGGGCAAAATCAAATAGTGAAAGAAGGAACAATCACATTTGCTTGAAGAACAAGTACTCAGAATTTTGGGGTACTGAAATGGGCTGTTGAGTTCCCAGCCAGAGTTAAAATTGACGGTTACCTATTTCTAGCATTGAATGATGGTACAGCATGACTATTTAAAAAAACGGTATTTTTTATAGAACCAAAAAATATTCACAATTTAAGTATATCGAACGGCAGCTCAATAAAAATACTAAGTTGAACGTAGCAGTAACCGCAAGAAGGAACACCCAAGTACATGTTAACAGGGCATCATTTCCTAAAATTGCGCTGGTTTCCATGGCTCATAATTTCAGCGGCGATATTTTGAACTATAAATACAGTGAAATGTTTTAATAGGGGTATTCCTCAAGGATCAATAGTCGGCCACTTCTCTTCACCTTGACCAATAAGTGGGTGGCAAGCGCACTTCAGCGGAACACCTCAGCCCGACTTACATACGATTTACGCTGATGAGATGACATGGCCGTCTAGACGAGAGCGGCTGATTACAATGGAAAAGACCGCACGCAAACAGAACAACCGACAACAGTATTCAGCTTTGAAAGTTCTCTAGCAGGACTTGGCTTGGAACTACCGCTGAGAAAAATATAACCAGCACTACCCCACCACTCGACGTCCAAGTTAGCATCTGCTACACACCCAACGCACGGATTCCTATCCTCTGCAGAACCTGGCGACAGACACTTCACCTCATTTTCTGTATCTCAAGAAAATCGGTGGATCCAGCCAACGGGCCTGCCTTACGCTTGCGCGAGCGTTGGCGTTCGGCAGAATAATTGATGGCGTGTTACCGTACAGACTGTCACAAAAATGGATACGAGACCTCAAGTTTCTGTACTGTGCAACAATCTCGAGAATCACTGGGCTCCCTAAACATAGCCGCATTGATATCCCCGAAACGGCCGCCAACGCTTGCAAGAAAGTCGTAAGCACCTCCAAGGCATCACCCGCCATGTCTTCCGCTTCCTGCTGGCTGGAACCCCTTCTGACGGCAAAAACACTTTTCTTCTTAACAAACCCTACCCAACGCGGCATATAGCCCAGAGGTAATTCTAAAATGGCATAACGGTGCCACTTCCCTCATATCAGCGCCCACGTACCTTTTTTCTTGGTAGGCTACAGGGCTAACCTGCACTGTCCGACATTTCGACAGGGCAGAGCCGCCCTGCTTGATAAATGGCTATTGCCATCTGACGCTCACGTACGGCTACTCCGAAGTAACCCATTCTTACTCGAAGCAATAGGCCAATACGCACACACCCCACACGGGGCACCTTGAGTAATCTTGGTGACGGTGTTGGCGACACCGCGGACCCGGAGCCCCCACAGTCACGCTGTAACCGACCGTGGTAATGGGTTTTAAGGTGAAGGGTAGAAACCTCAAACGGTGGCCGTCGGAGCCCAGGTCAAGCTCCGGCGGATGGGCTCCCTGTCTGTTTACCAGGCAGGGAGCTCCGGGACCTCTTTGACCATCAGGGTAAAGTCAAAGAAGAAAGTACCCCCGTCCCCTGCTTTCCAATGTATCCTATGGAATTTTCCAAACCCCCCCCCCCCCCCCCAGACGTGATCGGCCCCCGAAACGGGGCCGCACCGAAATATCTTTTTCTTCTTTGCCTTCTATATCGCTCTCAAAGCCAGATAACTACCCTCGTTTTTTGATCATTGAATCTGTGGACAAATCGAAGCCGGTTTCCTGTTAATCTGTATTTCGTGTTTCTAAATACCTTGAAGGTATCATCGGCAAAACATATGATGCCAAAAAGCTCAGAACTGGTGAAGTGCTACTTAAAGTTAAAACTCAGCAGCAATCCACAATCCTCCTGAAACAAACCCGCATGGCAGATCTGGAGATCAGGGTCACACCCCACCGCAGCCTCAACAGTTGTCAAGGTGCGATCTCTGGGGCAGATCTCCTAACCGAGACAAAGACTGATCTACTCAAAGGCTTAAAAGACCAAGGCGTGACAGCAGTAAGGCGCATCGTCATTAGGAGAGACAACAAAGAAATAGCCACCAAACATCTGATCCTGACTTTCGACCGCTTCACACTGCCCGAGCATGTCAACGCAGGTTTCATCCGTTGTTTTGTCCGGCCGTACATCCCGAACCCGCGGCGCTGTTTCAAGTGCCAGAGGTTCGGGCATGGTACCAACTCCTGTCGAGGCAGAACAACATGTGCCAAATGCGCCCAGCATGATCATCTCTCTGACAACTGCACTGCAACCAACTTCACCTGCCCGAATTGCCAGGGTCCACACGCAGCATACTCTCGCGCTTGTGAAAAGTTTCATCTTGAGAAAAAAATCATTAACCTTAAGATAACCGAAAACATCACCTTCCCAGAGGCGCGAAAGAGGTTCGCCTCCTTCCCTCTGGGCAGGTACGCCGACGCAGCTCGCCGGGGGGCGGAGCGCCGTCTGGTCTCGGCAGGGACCCAGTACATCGAGTCAGACTTGGTCCCGCCCCCCCCCCCTCCCCCCGTGTTGCCTATGGCAGCCCAACCCGCCTTGGCACCGCTCGCTCAACCAGCACCGGCTGCGGTGGCAACAACGTCTGTTGGGGATGCCGCTGCATCCACTGCTTCCTCTCCACCGGCCCAAAGCACACGCAAGGGCACGGAGATGGAGACGGAGGCAGTCGCAGTGACCCCCTCCCCCGCCTCACTGCCTGTGCCACCTGTGGCCAGAAGGCCAGAAAACCCCTTCCAAGAGTCCAAGCCCCGAAAGACCCTACTTAAATAGTCACACTGAGGTAGCTCCGAACACATCACAATGGGAAGAGGAAACATAATAAAATGGAACTGCAGAGGCCTTCTGAATATTCTTGATGACGTGTATGAGATTCTGCATGCCAATCAGCCAAGTGTAATGTGTGTCCAGGAAACACATCTGAATTCCAAACACACAAATTTCTTGAATAGTTAGTTACCGGTATACAGGAAAGACAGGGATGGCTGCACACACTCTTCAGGCGGTGTGGCCATAATCGCCCGCAAATCCTTAGCATGCCACCCTGTCACCTTGAACACCGTCCTTGAGGCTGTAGCCGTTCGCACAATAATATTTAATAGGTTGATAACGGTATGCTCCATATACAATCCTCCTGATGTTGCACTTACGAGCTCCGACTTTGAGGCGCTGGTTGACCAGCTGCCCAAAACCATACATCCTTACAGGCGACCTTAATGCTCACAACTCTCTTTGGGGCTCTTCCAGACGGATGCCCGAGGTCGCCTGATAGAGATATTCCTTTCATCTTCTGGAGCATGCCTTTTCAACAACAAACAGCCTACATACCATAACATAGGTCACAACACATACTCACATCTTGACCTGGCTATTGGTTCTGCAATTCTCTTTCGATGTCTTGAGTGGGGTGTGGGCACGGCCCCTTATGGTAGTGACCATTTCCCCACTTCATTAAGGAGGAGGAGGAGGAATGCCTTTAATGAATGAAGAGAAGTCAGCCTGGCAGCGAGCTTGGCTTGCTACTCCACATGAACATGAGATGTGCGAAAGTGAAGGGAAACGAAAACACTAAAACTCACACAGACACTACAAAAGCAAATAAGCACACAAACTGACAAATGCAGGATCACGCACACGGCGCACAAATAGAAGTGAAGTTAAGGCACACATTCACAGAGTTTCGTTCAGGCCGGAGTCGCGGAGAAATGACACCAAAGCCCGTGTACTCCGTGTTGCCGGGGCAGTTGAGTGCCAAGGACCAATGGCGTCACAAAGCTTCAATGGTGCATCAGCACGCAGTCCCAAAGTTGTCTTCCAGGTTAACCGCGGGGTGTCATAACGGGGACACACAGACAGAACATGTTCTATGTCTTCACGGACACTGCATACTTGACAGTGAGGGGAGGCAACTCGGCGCGTCTTGTGCAGGTAGTGGCTGGTAAAAGCGACGTTGAGGCAAATTCGGTGAACGACTTCTTCGTCGCGCTTTCCCAGGCCACACGGCATTCGAAAAGTGCAGGCGGGATCTATTCTGTATAGTGGCTGATAATTTTTTGTCCCGTCCGTCCATGTGGAGAGTTGTGACTGCCGCGCCACGGAGTACGCAAGTGTCGCGGCGTCACGTCTAGAGAAAGGAATCGGGATGATGACACCAGATTGGGTGTGGGCCGCGCAAGCTGTTTCGTCGGCCACCACATTCCCATTCACCCCACAATGTCCAGGTAGCCACTGTAACACTACCTCGTGAAGCATTCTGGCAGCTTGTGTATGCAGGGTGTGTATTTCGTGGGCCAGTTGCTCGCGCGGGAATGATGCTAGTTGCTGTAGCGCCGCCCGTGAATCTGTGAAAATCACCCACACAGAAGCTTCTTGCCCAAGAATGTACTGCAAAGCGGAGCGCAAGGCAGCAAGTTATGAGGTCGTCGACGTTGTTTTGTGGCTTAACCTGGCCGCAATTGTGGTGCACGTTGATGGAACCCAGATTCCGACAGCAGATGATGTGGTCGTTACCGATCCATCAGTGTAGATATGCTTGTGGTTAGGGTAGCAATTCCACATGTGCTCTAGAGTGAAGTACTTTAGGGCTGGAATTGGCAACCTTGATTTACTGCTGATGCCCGGTATTGTGGTGACGATTCGCCAGGGGGAGTACAACCAGGGCGGGAGATGAAGCGGTGCAGGGCACTTCTGACACAAGGGTAGTAGAGTGTCTTTTACCTCTAAAGCAGAGCTAGAACTCAGCGGATGTCCATGGGCCCTATCGCCAGCCGCAGATGTAGGCGAAGCTGCTCCTCTTTCACCAGTACACTGGGTAAGAAGCGCCTAGACTCTCGTATGGTCCCCAGCGTAGAAGTTGTCTTCGGAAGAACCAGACAAAACCGCAGAGCTCGGGCCTGCATACTTTCTAACAGCCTTGTGTTGGTCTTGGAAAGAGGGCCGAGTACCGGGAGGCTGTATCGGAGCAGTCCTTCACAGAGTACCGTGTAGAGACGTAGGAGGGGCCCAGCTGAACAACCTCCTGAGCCGCTGGTCAGCATGCGTAGCACCTGAGCAAAAGAGCCCAGTTTCTCCTTCAGGAGACGAACGTGGGGGGACCACGTCATCGACCTGTCAAGTGTTACGCCCAGGAATCGGTGTGAGTCCACAAAGGGTATTGGACCCCTGCCGCTGAAAGATGATAGCGGGAGACATCACGCCTGGTGAAGGCTATTGCCGCACATTTCCTAGCCGAGATTTCGAGGCCACGTCTCGTCAAAAAGTCCGCTATAGAATTGATGGCTTTTTGAAGGCGAGCTTGTAAAACTCGCCTGTTGCGGCCAGAGCTCCAGATGCAGATATCGTCAGCATAGAGCGATATTTCGACAGTGTGTGGCACGCACTTCTCAATTCCAATGAGGCTGATAATAAAGAGGGTTGGGCTTAAAATGCCGCCCTGTGGCACACCTCGCGTGACATTGTGAGGGGCTGTTTCGCCGTCTTTCGTGGACATAAAGGCGGATCTGTCAGACAGATAATCGGATATCCACGCATACATGCGACCTCCGATGCCTACCGACTCCAATGCAGATCTTATTGCCTCATGTGCCACACAGTCAAAGGCTGCTTTAATGTCAATGAACACTGCTAGAGTGATGCGACGCTGGGCTTTCGCACTCTTAACGTCATTGACAAGGGCAAGCACGTTGTCGATGCTGCTGCGGGACTGTCTGAATCCAGTCATCTGTGGGGCATACACGTTCCGCTCTGTCAAGTCCCAGTCTAGGCGAGCAAGGACCATCCTCTCCATCAGCTTCCCCACGCAGCTCAGGAGTGCAATGGGCCGGTAAGACTCAATTTCCGTAGGGATTTTGCCGGGTTTGAGCACGGGAACAAGGCGACCGCGTTTCCAGCCCGGTTCGAGGCGGCCCGTTTCCCAGCTGTGGTTGTATGGGCCGAGAAGGAAGCACTTAGCTTTGTCTCCAAGGTGTGACAAAGCTGCATAGCTTATGCCATCTGGGCCCGGTGCAGAAGCCTTGTTTACGGAAGACAAGGCAGCAAATAGTTCTGCCATTGTAAATGGCTTGTCCATGACGGTCACACTTGCAGAGGGCGGAGAGGCATCGGTCAATCTGGCAGGTAAGACTGGAGCCGACAAGGCTGTGACCTTGGCGCAGAAATCTTCAGCGACGTCTAGATCACGGCGGTTCTGTCGCAAAGCGATACAGAGGAAAGGATGCAGAACAGTAGGTGGTGCCCGTAGGCTGCGTACTAAGCTCCAAATTCTCGTAAGAGGTTTTCGGGGGTCTAATTTTGAGCAGAACGACTGCCATTCCCGCTTAGCCAGTTTCTTCATATGTCGCTGTACGTGCCTCTGTGCTCGTCTAGCGGCTTGCATATCTTCAGATGTTCGTGTTTTGCGAGCACGCCTTTCAGCCCTGCGACGCATTGCGCGGAGCCTTTGGTACTCCGCATCGGCCACAGAGAACCGCGAGGGTAGACGGAAAAACTTCATACAGGAGCTTCTCGCCCGTGTCATGGCGTCTATTAGGTCGCTGTACGATTCAAAATTCCCATCGAGCTCCTCAATAAGAGCAGAATACAGAGACCAATCCAGGCAACGAATTTCTTGATTGAAGGGCCCTCCACAGAGACCATCCAGCAAGATATATGTTGGCAGGTGATCGCTCCCATGTGACTCGATGTCGACGTACCACTGGGCCCTACGTGACAGTCCGAGGGAGGCCATGGTGACATCTAGTGTGCTCGATACTGCGCCTCGGCTGAACGTGGGTTCACCGGTATTAATGACAGCCAAGCCGTTACGGCAAGCCGCATCGAAGGGGCGCCTGCCTCTAATTGTGGTCTTAATGCTGCCCCAGGAGGGATGGTGCGCGTTAAAATCTCCAGTTAGCACGTGCGGTGCCGGTGTCGTGCGTACAATGTGCTGGAGCCTATCCACGTTAAATGCAGCATCAGGTGGAATGTATGCCGCTATAAGGGTGAACTGCTGCGCAGAACTTTTAATAGTCGCTGTGACGTACTCGTTTGTGTAGTCTGGAGGCAAGGTATGCTCCATGTACGTCAGGTCGTTCCTGATCGCGAGCAGAACTCTTGAAAGAGCCTCACCTGTCTAGACTGCAAAACAGTGTGGCCAGAGAGCCGAATGTTTGCGCGTAACCGCGTCTCTGATATTGCGATAATTGGAAAGCGGTGTTGCTGTATGAACCGTCGGAAGTCCGGAAGGCGGCTCCGAAGACCGCATGCGTTCCATTGAAACACAGTGGCCTTGTTCCGTATTTCCAGAGTTTTTGGTGTCACCGTTCCTATCGCCATTGCGTGAGGAGAGGCAATACAAGGTCAATGATTGTGCCTATGCCCTTGGCCACCGGAGATGAAAGCAGAGCCAGGAAAACACGAATGGCCTCCACAACTGAAACGATGAGCATAAAAATGTTGCCGGAGTTTTGGTGGACACGGCGCCTGGGCCTCTTCTGGTTTGCCTGCTGTCCGGAAGACTCCGCTGTCGCTGTCACAATCGACGACGCAGCTGCAGGCGCGGTCTCGCTTGAGGACGCGGCTGCAGGTGGAGGAAGCGACTGCGACGTCTCCATGGGTACCGACTCGGATGATGGCATGGGTGTCGCTGTAGTGGGCGCCGCAGGTTTCACGGTTCCGCAAGCAGGCAGGGGTGGGAAGTCATCGCCGAAACTTGCATCTGAAGTGTTGGAGGCTGGCGGGTGCCTTTTGGCGGCCTTCTGGGTTGCTGAAGAGGACTTTTTCCAGGCAGCACCCTTCCCCCGCTGATCATGCAGGGTCGCCTTCGCTGACTTGTAGTCAATGTTTTTGTCCCCCTTAAGCTTGTGTATGGCCTTCTCTTTCCGAAGGACCGGACAGCGGGCAAACGTCGACTCGTGACTGTTCCCACAGTTGGGGCACCGAAGATTATCAGCGTCACACGCAGAACTTTCGTAACTGCCACTGCACCGAGCACAGCGGCTCGGAAGTCTACACATGGTTGCCACGTGGCCAAAACGCTGGCACTTAGTGCATTGCCTGGGCGTCTCAACATAAGGATATACGCGGTAGCGCGTGTCGCCTAGGAAAACGTGTTCAGGCGCTATTTCAGTGGCAGATACAATCCGCACGCTCTTGGATAACTTGCCTAGACGACGCACAGATTTGACAGGGGTTTTCTGACGCAGAGCTACGAGGATTTCAGGCTCCGACAGATCAACTGGAACATCCCTGATCACTCCTACTCCGCACTCACTCGAGCGAGGCTCATACGCCTGAATAGGGATGCCCTGAATGGTTTTTATTTTCAGGAGACGTGCAGTAGCGTCAGCGTTTCGCGTGTCCACTGCTAGAAGGTTGAGCCGATAGTTTGGCCTTACTTGAAGTACTCCATCTGGTGCCATAGACTCGAGGCCACTTTTCAGAGCGAGCGGGTTGAAACGGGTAATGACGCTCTCCGCCTTTGTGGGTTTGAGAATTACTATACGCCCGTGCTTCGGAAATGTAATGATAGGCTGGCAACTGAGAGTCAAATGCTGTCTCTTAGAGCCGCGTCACTGTTTAGGAGGCATCACGGTCTGGAACTTTTCTTGCTCGTCCGTACTCCTGGAGTTTTCTTGAGCATAAATAATTGTGGCAGAGGTTGCATCTGTCATGTCTGAGAAGGCATCCTCATCGTCCGGCAGCGGTTGATCAGAAGGGCAAGGAGATGAGAGGGGACTTGCCTGACCAGCTGGTATCGGCGACGATTCCAATGAGGAGGCGTTAGGGGCGTCTTCAGAGACGTTAGGAGCGTGTTCAGAAGCCGTTTCGGAGGTTGCCTGATGAGAGGGGTTCATCTCCATGTGACCGGTAGCAGCCTCCGGAACGGGAACAGAGAGGTGACATCCAGACGTAGCACTTGGCAGCATACTAGGAGGCGAGCCCGGCGGCAGCCCCGGCGGGGCTGCGCCCGCCGCAGGAAACATGTCCATGACTTATGTGACGTACCAAATTCGACACGCAAAACGTTGAAACTTATTTAAAATGAACTGCAAGGAGAGACAAGCGCAGCCGGCCGAACGCGTCTTCCTCACTTCATTAACGTATATAGGTACAGGCCCGAGCGGTCAATCTTCCCATAAAAGGTTTAATGAAGCAAGAGCTAACTGGAATACATTTACAGAGACATCCAAACTACACCACTCATCCATAGGACACCTACACGTTGAAGAAGCTACCCAACTGCTCACGGCGCACATCCTCGACGCCGCCGAAAAGTGCGTTCCCCACGCCTCTGGTGCCCCGTGCAACCAGAGGAGGCCGTGGTGGAATGAGGACTTTAGGCGGGCGCGAGAGGCCCACAACAAGGCGTGGGGTATCCTTCGTCGATACCACACGTCGGGTAACCTTATTTTGTTCAAACCGGCCAAGGCGTTTGGAAAACGTGTGCGCCGTGAGGCAAAACGAGAGAGTTGGCACACCTTCTTGACATCCATTAATTCATACGCAGACATACACAAAGTCTGGGAGCCTGAACACACCCTGGGAGCCTGAACAGCTCCCAGGGTGTGATTTCAGAGTCGGATCTCCTTACAGAAATAGATTCCGACCTTCTTGAAGGGTTAAAGGACCAGGGCATCACAGCCGTGCGCCGCATCACGATGCGCAGGGACGATAAGATAATCCCCACCAGACACATTATCCTGACCTTCGACCGATCGACACTTCCGTAATATAGAAATGCAGGCTACATCCTATGCTTTATTCGTCCGTACATACCGAACCCGCGCCGCTGCTTTAAGTGCCAGCGGTTCGGGCACAGTACAACCTCTTGCCATGGCAAAACAACCTGTGCGAAATGCGCAGCGCAGGACCACCCCACCGACAATTGCAATTCTGACAACTTTACTTGCGCAAACTGCAGGGGCCCACATGCGGCCTACTCCAGGCAGTGCGAGAAATTTCAAGTTGAAAAGAAAATAACCAACGTGAAAGTGCAGAGAACATCACCTACTCAGAGGCGCGGAAGAGGTTCACCTCTTTCCCTCTGGGGAGGTACGCCGACGCAGCTCGCCGGGGGGCGGAGCGGCGTCTGGTTTCGGCGGGGACCCAGTACCGCGAGTCGGACTTGGTCCCGTCCCCGCCCCGCCCCCCCTGGGTTGCCTCAGGCAGCCCAACCCGCCTCCGCACCGCTCGCTGAGCCAGCAGCGGCTGTCGGGGCAACCACGTCTGGTGGGAGCGATGCTGCATCTTCCACTTCCACTCCAGCGTCCCAAACCACAGGCCAGGGCGCAGAGGAGATGGACATGGAAGAACCAGCGGCAGCTCCCACCCCCACCGCGCCGCCTGTGCCATCCGAGGCATTCCTTAAACCCTCGGTGGTTGTGGGTCTATCAAAGCGCGCCCAAAAGGGTGCGCGGTCCAAGGGGCCTGATCAGTCAGGCATTCCGAGGACATGAGACGACGAAACGGATGTCGGACCGTTCTTGTCTGCGGTGCACCGCAAGGAACGTGTCCCGACGCCAAAGCCTCCCGACAAGCCCAAAAAGACGAGAGTCACAGCCCCGAAAGACCACACGTAAACATACACACTCTAGTTGCTCTCACACTAAATAATGGAAGAATAATTCAATGGAACTGTAGAGGCCTTCTTAAAAATCTTGATGATGTCTACAAAATACTGCACTCGAATCAGCCAAGTGCCATGTGTATACAAGAAACACATTTAAATTCCAAACATACAAACTTTTTGAATAGTTACCTGGTAATTAGAAAGGACAGGGACGGTGGTGCTACATCTTCCGGTGGTGTAGCCATTATTTCCCGAAAGTCCCTGGCGTGTCACACTATCCAATTACAAACCGTCCTTGAGGCTGTTGCCATTCGTACCATAATCTTCAATAGGCTAATAACAGTATGCTCCGTTTACATCCCCCCTGATTTCCAGCTCTCGAGCTCGGATTTCGAGGGCCTCGTAGATCAGCTACCTGCACCATTTATCCTTTTAGGCGACCTCAATGCACACAATGCACTCTGGGGCTCTTCTCGCACGGATGCCCGAGGTCGCCTTATAGAAAAATTTCTAACATCCTCAGGAGCATGCCTTTTCAATAAAAACAAGCCTGAAAGGACAACAGACACGCAGAAAGGACAAGCTGAATGCCCGAGGTTGCCTTATATAAAAATTTCTAACATCCTCAGGAGCATGCCTTTTCAATAAAAACAAGCTGAAAGGACAACAGACACGCAGCCTGCCCCTGGTTAGCCCAACAGAGGGCACACTCGAAGACCAGGCCAACACACTTGGCCTGGAGGCCGTGGTGGAATGATGACTGTAGGCGGGCGCGGGAGGCGCAGAACAAGGCGTGTGGTATCCTTCGTCGGCACCACACGTCGGGAATGACATTCTTGCTAGTTATTTGTCCAAAAGAACATTTCGTGTGAGAGTTGGTAGCGTACTCTCAAGGGTTCATGTACAAGAAATATAGGACACAACACATATTCACACCTCGACTTGGCTATTGGTTCCGCAGTTCTCTTTCCATCTCTTAAGTGGGATGTTGGCACTAACCCATATGGTAATGACCACTTCCCAATAACATTAACCTACATAGGTAAAGGTTCGAACAGTTCACCTTCGCAGAGCAGGTTCAATGAAGCCAGAGCAAACTGGAGTACATTTACAGAGACATCCCAACTACACCACACAACCATTAGACACCTACAGGTTGAAGAAGCTTCCCAACAACTCACAGCGCACATCCTCGACGCCGCTGAAAAGTCCATTCCCCACGCCTCTGGTGCCCCGTGCAACCAGAGGAGGCCGTGGTGGAATGATGACTGTAGGCGGGCGCGGGAGGCGCAGAACAAGGCGTGGGGTATCCTTCGTCGGTACCCCACGTCGGGAAACCTCCTCTTGCTCAAAAGGGCAAAGGCGATGGGAAAACGTGTGCGCCATGAGGCAAATCGAGAGATGGCGCACCTTCTTGACATCCATTAATTCATACACGGACGCACACAAAGTCAGGACACATATGGGGAAGCTGAAAGGACAACAGACACGCAGCCTGCCCCTGGTTAGCCCAACAGGGGGCACACTCGAAGACCAGGCCAACACACTTGCACAACACTTTGAACACGTGTCCAGTTCAGCACAGTGCACAAACACTTTCATGTTGCACAAAGCGTCTGCGGAAAGAAGTCCCTTCGTGATAGCAACAAGTCACACACTTCTTACAATCCTCCTTTTTCTATTCATGAGCTGAAGGCAGTCCTGACAACATGTAAGCCTTCAGCTCCAGGCGCAGATAAGATTACATACACCATGATACAGAACCTACACTCAGACACCCTTGAAACACTCCTACATCTATACAAAAACATATGGCTTTTGCGGAACATTCCTCGCTCTTGGGGGAAGGCCATAGTAGTGGCTTTCCTGAAGGAAGGAAAGGACCCTTCCTATCCCGCTAGCTATCGGCCCATCGCCCTTACAAGCTGACTGTGCAAGCTCCTCGAGAAGATGATAAACAGGAGACTTGTGTACTTTCTTGAGTACAAAGGTCTTCTCGAGAGCTGCCAGGCAGGCTTCAGGGCAGGCCGATCCACTAATGATCAACTCGTCGCGCTCGAGTCTTACATAAATGATGCATTTATTCATAAACAGTTTTGCGCAACGGTGTTTTTTTTTACCTTTAGAAGGCATATGACACCGTCTGGCGCTACGGGACCCTCAGTGACCTTAAGTCATTTGGTGTCTCAGGGAACATTATGAACATTCTTGCTAGTTATTTGTCCAAAAGAACATTTCGTGTGAGAGTTGGTAGCGCACTCTCAAGGGTTCATGTACAAGAAAACGGCGTTCCGCAAGGTGTAATTTTAAGCTGCACTCTTTTCATAGTTAAAATGAACTCTGTTGGGAAGGCATTGCAACGTACAATTTCTTATGCCATGTATGTAGACGACGTCCAGGTATCTTTTAAATCATGCAATATGTCCATCTGTGAGCGTCAAGTCCAGCTCGCTGTCAAAAAACTTGTCAGCTGGGCAAACAACAATGGGTTTCAACTTAATCCAGACAAAAAGCACCTGTGTTGTCTTCTCCAGGACGCTTGGGATCCATCCGGACTCAGACATTACACGTAATGGCGTTTCGCTTCCTGTGAGGAAGCGAAACGCCATTAGGTGTAATGTCTGTAAAAACACCACTCTGTGTTTTTAGGAGTGGTGTTGGATGAAAAACTTACATTCATCCCTCACATTAAGCAATTGAAACATAAATGTCTAAAGGCTCTCAACATTCTTAAAATCTTGTCACACCAGTCCTATGGAACGGACAAGCAACTCCTCTTACGTATTTTTACAAGCCTAGTGGGGTCCCGATTGGAATATGAAAGCGTCATTTATGGGTCTGCAACAAAAACGGCACGAAAATGCTCGACCCAGTGCTGCATCTGGGTCTTCGCCTTGTATGTGGTGCTTTTCGCACTAGCCCAGTCGAGAGCCTCTACGCCGAGTGTGATAAATGGTCCCTATATCACCAGAGGATTTACATGGATTTGTTGTATGCCTCGAGAATAATGGCCCTGACTAACCACCCTTTTAATTCCACCATTAATAACACATCCTCACAACAACTGTTCTTAAATCGTCCATCCATCTCTCTGCCTTTTTCACTTAGGGTAAGAGAGGAAGCCTCTGAGCATAAGGTACCCTTTTTAGACATTCACAAGACACCCATCACTGATTTTGTACCACCATGGAATCTGCGCCCTGTGTTCTGTGACCTGTCTTTTATGCATCTTGATAAGAACAGGGCACCAAGAATTGCGATTCAGCAGCATTTCATGTATCTGCAGGATAAATACAGGGCTGCAGAGTTTTTCAGTGATGCTTCCAAAACGTTCACTGCGGTGTCTTGTGCTGCTCATGGACCCAATTTTGAAGGAGGTAGAACCATGAATGCAAAGACAAGTATTTTTTCGGCAGAAGCATATGGCATCTTTCTGGCTGTAAATCACATAGTTGAACACAATATTCCCAAATCCATCATCTATAGAGATTCGCTGAGCGTCGTCCGTGCATTATGATCCGGAAAGTCATCGAAAAACCATGTAGTTAACCTTGTCTTGAAATCAATTATGCTGGCGTATTCTTCAAACCTTGAGGTGACGGTGTGTTCGGTACCAGGCCACTCTAACATCGGCGGAAATGAACTGGCGGATGAAATGGCCGCCAATGCTGCACTCCGAAACACAGTAAACATAACAACACTACCTTACGCCGACCTCAAGCCACACATAAGACAGCAACTCCGTAAAACTTCGCAAGCAGACTGGAGCGAACAGACAGACAACTACACGTAATAAAACCACACTTGGGACAATACACTACTGACTCACAAAACAGGCACATTGAAGTTACCTTAGCTAGACTACGGATAGGCCATACACATGTAACGCACTCGCACCTGCTAACGGGAGCTCCAAGACCCCTGTGTAGCAGGTGTGGGCAGGGCCTATCCGTGGTCCACATACTCATACAATGCAAGGCACTTGACACAACACGATACGAACACTTCAGAGAACTCTACAGACAACATATTCCCCTACACCCATCGTTGTTTCTGGGTGACTCTGCCATGGTTTCTGTGAAACGCGTGTTTAAGTATTTGTCAGACGTTAAGTTTTTAAACCTCATTTCCTGTCATGCATAATCAAATCTGGCCCTATACACCAGCCATCATCATTATCTTTAATTGATTTTACTATGCCCGGTTTATAAGTTTTATACGTACCTTTTGTGGTAATCACTTCTCTTCATTAAATAACTCATTCTCTGGCGCTCTTTGCCCTTGCCCTCGTTGGCCTTGCGCCATTAAACACCAACCATCATCATCAATACGCACTACAGAGAGGTCTCTGCAAAGATGTTAGAGTGGGCCTCCCATGTGGGCCTTTGATCCCACAATTAACTTCGGTGGTATCCTCTTATTTCCCTTTTCTACTTACTTCCTTCCCCTCAATGGGCTCCGTGCCTCGTTATATTAAAGTATGTACGTTTATGCTCGTTTATTCTTCCAAGCATGCAAACTTTCCGCGCAAGTTTTAGAACGTGCAGATGCACGAAACTCCCTTTGTTTTATTTAGAACTCCCAGTGGGCATTCAGCCCTGCCTGGAGTCTCGTCTTCCCTGCTCCTGTTTTTCGCGCTGTTTTTGCGTCACACTTTGGAACGCCCCAATTGCGAACACAGTGGGTGTGCAGTACCGCCGACATATTCAGAGAAAAAAAGGTATCACGCCAACGGTACTTTATACAGACTGGACACCGGCTGCCGAAGTTGGCCCTGTTCGGACAGACGCCCTTCACGGTCACTTAACGTGACGAGGCCTCAGGAGAGTTACTGGAGTTGTCCTGATCGCCAATGAAAGGAGAGGGTTGCGCGAGCTGTAAATATCTCCCAGGCTTGTCATGCCGTGCGGAAGCACCAGCCCGCGTAGAATCGATAGGTATTCGGGTAATGTCTTGTTCCGTGGGACCCGACCTGTGGGCTATAGAAGCAGAGAAATATGAGTTATTCATTTCAAGGTATGTAAATATATAATAGGAATGATATTGCCAGTCAGTTGTTCGATAATCGCAGCGGCCATGTACTAACGGTGCCGAAGTAATTGACGGCGCACATTCCATGACTTTCAGGTGAACGGTTCTTATGCTTGTCCGCCAGTGGTACTGGATGGCCTACCTTCAGTGATTTGTATTCTGTTGCGGGATGGGTTCACGTTACACAAAAGGGACGCTCCGAAAGCAACTTTCCATCTGACGGAAAACGTATTTGGAATAGCTTCTGATGTATCCCTGTTAACTTGAGCATCATTCCAGCCTGTTGCGAACGTGACACGACTGGAGGAAAGAACAGTGGCTTCTATCTGCTGCGGAAACGTTCCCTAGCAAGCGAGGGGAGGTAAATTTCGATGTTAAATCGGAGGTAACAGTGCTCTTGGCGAACGAAGGTTTAGGCAGCTCTGCACGCCTAGGAGTTTCGTCGCGGCACAATTAGGGCTGCGTCGTAGTTCTATAGGGCAAGGGTTGGGTCCCTGACACCTCGGTGGAGCGCCGTTCTGTCGCCTGGATATGTTTCAGACTTTCATGTCATCCTTTTACACTTCGCGAATGTATCCAGATTGTTCTGCGTGCGCTCATACCAAATTTTACGAGGTACACCGGCTCTTTGGATGGCGAATACGTCAGGTAACTGTGGTTTTGTGTCCACTGATCCCCGCGCCACTGAAAAACTAGGCAGCAACCAACAGAATCAATGCCAACTCACTGTCTCTGTGCGTAGAGCCATACGCTCACCAGTTGCCGTTTACGCTCTGACTTTGCCACGCGTAGTATTGAGTTGCTCTTGCAAAGGTGCACTCTCCGGATGGAGGACGGCCGCATCCGAGAGCGGCGAGTCCGCCCAGAGCCGTGGAAGTTTCTCGAAATCATAGGAAAATCACCTCAGCTACCCCACTCGTCCACCGAAGCGGACACCACGTACTGGTCTGACCAATCCCACTGATTTTGTAGACCGTACCATCGTCCGGAAATACTCTCTGTGCTGGTTAGTGGAGGACCACGTTGTGCCTCATATAGGCTTAAGGCAAAGCTACAAGTACGTCCACCTGGTGCCGTTGAGGGAACTTGTAGGCGCCACTCCCGACAGACCCGATTCCCAAATACACTCAAGAGAACAGATGGTGCAATCTCGTCTCGGCAACAAGGTGGGCAACCATGAATTCAACACACTCATACTGTGACCGCGCGGAGGCCTTAACCTCGCCGCATTGAACCCCCGCGGGCTTCACAGGGATCTATCTCTAGTATCTCAACCCACCCAACGGCACCGCTAACGCGGCAGTGAGCCTCTATCCTGCCAAGAACCTTTCATTCATATCATGCAATGACCACACTTCAGCGAAGAAATTAGGGGCACGCCACAATATCGCAACAGAGAATGGCTTTTACGACATCAAGATACATGCGGTGACCGCGAGGGAAACCTATCGCTGCGACATTCGTAACGTCCAGTGTCGAACGGAATCAGCGACCCTAATGAAGTACTTGAAAGCGTCAGGCCTTGCAATTCTCTCCTCCAGGGATATGGCAACGACTAGTATTACCATCATTAACTTTAAGGGCACTTACATTCAGAGAGAAGGCAACTACGACGGGTGAGTATGCCACTGCCACCTTCACTGACCAAGTGCTCATCCATAGGGCACCGAGCGGATGTGTGTACCAAGGTGACGCACCCACACTGCCCCGAAAGTAGCCGAGCGAAAAAAGACGACGCAGCACTCACCTGCATGTGCAACGTGCAAACAGCAGTAGGTTGCACAGCGCATAAAAGAGCTGGGAAGTACGACATGCAGCGGAGGGGGCAGTTCGCTACCATGAATACCAAAAGCGCATCGCTACACAAGCAATTATGGACACCGCTTGGTGTCTACTAAGCCTTGAGGCTATTAAATAAACGAACAAACAACAACAACAATTATGGACACGACGCAACAACCCCGCAGAGCCCAAACAGGATCACTGAAGACCATAGCTCAGAAAAGACAGGGGAAAGCCACCCCACAGACACCCAGGAAATAGCCGAGTAACCTGCTATTACGCCCAGGACTGGCCTAGGAGAAACTCATCACGAAACAGGAACACCAACCTGAAAGAAAATTTCGGCGCACGTTAAAGATCCTCAGGTAGTCAAAACTAATCCGGAGCTGTCCACTACGGTGCGCCTCATCGCCTGTGTAGCGGGAGAGCGTCAAACCCCACAACCAATCAATCAACCTTAAGGGAGGGTAAGTCAGCTACTCTATAAGTACCGAACACACAAAAACAGCACTAAGCTAGCGCACAAATCTTACGTGACGCCCTCCGTCACCGAAGAAGCCACAACACAGCTCACATGCCCGCAGAACATTTCATCAACCCTTTGGTGAAAACAACACCCAGCGTTAAAAATCAAAATGTGGAAGCAGACGTGCTCACAGCACCCGAAAGGTTCTGCACGTAGCGACTGAGGAGGCTTTGGCTAAAGTTTATGGTCCCACTTCTAGCTTCGTGTAGCCACTTCAACCGAGAGTTTTTCCACCTTTTCCCATTGTTCACTGTAATATTCGAAGTGCGCGGAAAAACGGGAACTTGCTGTTAAGTTTTCTGAGCAGGCACCAGTTTAGTTTCCATGTTGTTGCTTTATGGGAAACATGGTTGAAGAACGGCGAGCACATTTCAGTTCAGTTTCAGTGTCAGTTTATTTTCCACAAGTGGATGGTTCCTCGGGTAAAAGCCACTTTTGCAGCTTGACAAAGCCCGAGGAACCGGTACACCAGACAACGGTATGCAATCGGTTTGCATGTAACACGGAAACAAGACAAAATTCATTCCATGATAAAAAGAAAAAGAAAAAAAATCGCCACGTGTTTCGTGTTTGCAAAAAATGACAATAAAGAATAGTGCAGTTTCTTCGTTTTTTTTTTTAGTCATATAAAACTACATTGGCACACTTAAGTACATATATTTGTGGACATTTTTATAGTATATTCATATATACTTATACATAATCCATGAAATCACACACATCATATATGTACATACGGCAACAAGAAAGAGAAAAATAAGGAATGTATAAACAGCAAATAATGTGAGAGTACAAGATGAAAATAAAAATAAAAACCGAGATAATATTTCTATCATAACGGAACTGTGCGCGAGATAAGAATACGCTTTGGACGCGTAAGATAAGGATAGTAATTAATTCACATTATAATCACCTTTTGTTCATACTCTTGGAAAAAAAAATGGAACATGTTAATCGCAACAAGCAATCATTCCTGTAACAGCACGAAATGATTTCGCAGCTCCTTGCGAGTCATTCCGCTTGTGTTTTTGTGCTGATTCAGCAATGTTGGAATGTTATATGTTAATGACTGTAATTTATAGTTCGTGCGAAATGAAGGTACAGCCCATAAAATTGGATTTCGTGTATTAACATTAGTGTAGTGACTTTGCAACCCAGCTAATTGTTTTAGATAGTTTGCAATAACCGGTGAAGTGTAATACATTGTATCTAATAGCCGGAATTGGTACATGTTATCAAATCGAACAATATTGTATTTTGCGAAAGCCTCTTTTGTTGTTTGCATTCGGTCGATGTTATCAATGACACGAATATTTTTTTTTGAAGGATAGTAAGTCTATTTATATTGGATGTGGTTGTTGTACCCCATACTAGGCTGCAGTTTGTTAAACGTGAATGAAATAAGGCATAATATATCTGTAGTTTTGCCTGCAGTGGGATTAAGGAACGACAACGAAATAAAACTCCATTTACCTGAGCCAGTTTCTTGCATATATAATCAATATGGGTGTTCCAGCTTAAATTTGATGAAAAGTGAACACCTAGTATTTTATGTTCATGGACTATTTCAACAAGTCGATTTTCAAGATAAATGCTATTTTGTAGACTAACTTTTTTATTTCGTGCACAAAAAATGACAGCCTTAGTCTTGCTAGGGTTTATTTTCATATCGTTTAACTGGGCCCATCTTGATAATTTTGAAAGAACTTCGTTGGAAATAATAATTATATCATCTAATTTGGTGCCAGACAGAAGCAGAGTAATATCATCCGCATACATGACAAGGTGTGCTTTGGGATCTATATCAGCCACATCATTTATGAAAACATTAAATAAAAGTGGACCTAAAATACTGCCCTGAGGCACACCACAATTCAAGGACAAGAAAGAGGATTTGTAGTCGTGAATACATACGCACTGGCTTCTGTTTCTTAGGTAACTATCAAATAATGATAATGCTGAGCCACGAATGCCTATATTCGACAGCTTGTTTATGAGGATATCGTGATTGATGCAGTCAAAAGCTTTGCTCAGGTCAATGAATACACCTATAGTATAAAGGTTATTTTGTATATTTTGTAATACATTCTCCTTTATGGCAAGTAACGCCGTTCCTGTACTTCTGCCTTTCCTAAAGCCAAATTGAAAATCTGTCAAGGTGTTATTTTTCTCCAAAAACGTAGTTACGCGGGCGAAAATAATCTTTTCGAGTCCTTTGGAAAAGACAGGAAGTACCGATATTGGCCGGTAGTTGCAGGCAACATCTGTATCCCCACCTTTGTGAATTACAGAAACCTTGGCTTTTTTCATATTACTGGGAAATCTTCCTGTTTCTAGAACTAAATTAAAGATGTGAGCCAGTACCCGAGAAATCGATGATAGCACATATTTAATTGGCTTTATTTGGAGGTGGTCAACATCAGTAGCTGTACTATTTCGTATGTTCATAAACGTACTATATATTTCAGTTTCATCAGTTGGAGTCAAGAAAATACTCTGAACCGGTCCGGACTATTTATTAGTAATATGCAAGACATTTGCACTAGGCCTTACAATATTTACAAAATAATCATTAAAGTGGTCTGCCACGGATTTGCCCGTCAATTCGACAGAGTCGTAAGTTATTGCGCTAGGGTAGGAGGAAGTGCAATTTCGACCTAAAATTTTATTGATAGCGTTCCAAGTAGAAACTGGGCGCTTTTGACTGGCGTCAGCAAACAGGTTTTGATAGTAGGCTGCTTTGGCGAGCCTCAATTTTTTATTTATGTTGTTTCGCAATTTTTTTAATTTGTTTAGGGTTTCTTCTGATTGTGTACGTTGAAAGGAATGATATAGACTGTTCTTATGTTTGATCATTTTCAAGTGTTCTAATGACACCCAGGGTTTTCTGACTTTTTTTGAACGTCTTACGGTTTCAAGAGGGAAACATTTCTCATACAGACGCAAAAAAATTTTCAAGAAACTATTGTATGCATCATCCGCAGTCGTTTTTTCGAAAATCGAAGACCAATCGTGCCTCTCAACTTCCAGTTTAAATAGGGCCAAGCCTAGCTCTGTGATTGGCTGAAAAGGGAAGCCATCGCCTAACTCATTCTTTTTTTTAATGTCTGTGTTGTATATACAAAAAATCGGACAATGATCACTGATGTCACAAGAGAGGGTTCCGACTCTGAGAATCTTGGTTTCAACAATTGTAAGAAAAAGGTCAATTGCAGATAAAGTAGTGCTCGTTATTCTGGTCGGTGTCGTGATTAGCTTTACGAAACCGCAGGACTGTAACTGTAAATTAAGTTCACGGCTACTAGTACTTTGCTCTAAGACATTAATATTGAAATCACCCGCACATACGAGTCGGAAATTGTTTTTCGCGACATACTCTAGAAAACCTTCAAAGAAATCTAAAAATCTAACAATATTTCCATTTGGCGGACGATACACAACACAAAAAATTTTGTTTTTGCTTTGTAGAACCAGAACTTCATAATCCTCGCTACTTTTTGTAAAATCTGTAACTAGATTACAATGTGTACTAGATGCAACCATAGCTGCCACACCACCACCTCGTTTGTTAACACGGTTAATATAAAAAAGCTCATACCCTGGTAATGTAAGCATGTTGCTGCTGTCGTGATACCACGTTTCTGAAAGCATTATTATATCAAATTTAAAAGAGAAATCACTCAAAAAGATTGAAATTTCGTCTTCCTTATTGACTACTGAGCGCGCATTTAAATGTAAGACAGATTTGGAGGCTGCGCCTGCCTCTTTGATGGAACGCGGTGATGCTAGTTCCTGAGAATCTGCCATTTGTGTGCGTCAGAAATGCTTAAGACACCACGTCGGACATGCGCTGAGGGCATATTTTTGCAACATCGTTTTCATTTTTGATAGGTACTATAGGGGAGTCGTCAGTGCGCTTTGCAAAAATTCTACCCTTAAATGACCACGCAGACTTCCAGTTGTGCTCGTGCTTTTTTTTTTTTATTGCCATACCTAGAAGCTTCTTGAGAGCAGGGCAAAGGTGCTTGTTTACGTAGATCGGTTCGGAACTGTCGAGCGCGATGTCCTCGTTTGTCAGACGCGACCCGCCGCGGTGGCTCAGTGGCTAAGGCGTTGCGCTGCTGAGCACGAGGTCGCGGGTTCGTTTCCCGGCCGCGGCGGCCGCTTTTCTGATGGAGGCGAAAAGCAAAAACGCCCGTGTGTACGAGATTTCGGCGCACGTTAAAGATCCCCAGGTGGTCAAAATTAATCCGGAGCCCTCCACTACGGCGCGCCTCATCGCCTTCGTTGCGTCGGCGCGTTAAACCCTACAATCAATCAATCAAATCGTTTGTCAGACGCATCTTTTTTGCCTTTTTGAGTACAGTGCCACGCTTAGCTCGTGACTTAAACTGAACAATGATGTTCGTTTTGTTTGCATTTCGCGTAGGCACACGGTGACATATCTCGATATCTGATTCAGCAACCGGTTCACTAATAGCTTCACCAAGTTTGGACATGATGTCGACAACAGATTCGTTTTCTTTTTCAATGACGCCTTGGATTTCTATGTTAACGTTTCGGGAGTACTGTTCTGTCTGGACCAAACGCACGTCCAGATCACGTGCCTTGTTTTCAACATCTGAGCATTGCTCACGAAGCGCCCTGTTTTCTGCTTCAAGCCTGGCATTGTTTGCAGTTTCAACATTAAGCCTCGTTTTCAAATCGGCAATTTCCGCGTGAGCAAATTCGAGACTTTTGCACATGCTGGTTTGTTCGTTTTTTAGGTCGCGGATTTCATTTCCTGTCATCCTGTATAATTTCCTGTCATCTTGTAGGGATACATCATCGCGTGGTGGTGGAGTAGCACTGCTTATAAAGTCTTCCGTGCTGTATAACGTTAGACGAAATGTATCTGTTATTGACGATGTCTCAAAAATCATATTTGTAACGTTGTCATCTGGAACAATTGTAGGCGTCGTCTATCGACCTCCTAGTTCTAGCGTACCACTCTTCCTTGACACAATGGAAAATATTCTAAACGTTTTCAGCTTCGGCAATAAGCATCCTGTACTAATGACAGGTGACTTTTATATTGACACCTCAGTGGAACAAAACATTGATTACACATTACTTCTTCAGTCAAATCGTTTTCATAACCTGAATAGTGTGCCTACTAGAACACAAAAAATACCGCCACGACCACTGACCATATTTTGTGTAACATGAACTCAGCCTTTGCTGGCACTTACGATGAATGCGTGAGCGACCATTTCCCTGTGTTTGCTTTGCTTCGCACTGGCATGGCTGCTCCCAATAAGAAGAAAACTACAACGAATGCGAGGATCTTATGCTCAGCTGCGCAGTAATCTTCAAAACACGCCCTACCATGAAATCTTGTCTGCAGACGGGCCTACAGAGTTATTCAACTTCATTAGTTCTTTATCGTTCATAATTTCCAGCTGCACAACCCACCATAGCTGAGAGTACGAGCAAACACTCTGCCCTTGGATGACAAAGCCCATACTGAACGCCATAAAAGAACGAAACGCGTGGTATCGTAAATGGACGCTGCATAAAAAGAACGACTTTACGCGCAGCAATTCCGACTCGCTAGGAACAAAGTGGTCGATATGATCATAAAAAGAAAGAAACAATAATATACCTCACAGGAGCAGCGTTGTAGGCAAACCCACGTTGTACGCAAACCCACTAAATCTTCTGTCATTCCAGACTGAGTTGATACTAGTACCGTAAAAAATTTTAATTCATACTTTACTACCATAGGGTCCCACTTAGCGAGCCAGGTTCCTTCGACGCAATGGGATGCAAGCGACAACGCGATGATATGCTCCTTTACGATTGACAAAATTGAATATCCAAAAATTGTGAACGTGATATCAATGCTGACAGACAGGAAAGCCGCCGGTCATGATGGTATAACCGTCGCTATACTGAAGGACTATATTGATGTACTTGGGCCCCAATTACTTCGTCTGTTTAGTTATGCCATATTTAAAGGTGTATACCCTCACAACCTGAAAGTAGCAAGAGTGTCACCAATTTTCAGAAGTGGTGACCATAATGAACCTCGCCGTTATCGACCAATATCCGTCTGGAGCGTTATACACACTGTGTTTGAAAAACATATCTCTGTTCGTCTACGGAAGTACATAGAACTTAATAACATCACAACGTAAGCCCAACATGGATTTACTACAAATAGGTCCACGTCCTCTGCTGTAATGGCATTAGCTCAAGAAGTGTACGCCTCCTTAAATAACAGTGAAATAGCGGGTGTGGTATTTCTTGATCTCAAAAAAGGGGTTCGACTCCATAACTCATTCTATTCTCTTGGAAATTTCAGAACAGTACGGGTTTCAGGGACGTACCCTAGAATTCTTTTCCAGATACTTGTCCAATCGCAGACAGTATGTTTCTGTTGCCAATGTTTCACCATCACAATTACAAATGTCAACAGGTATTCCTCAGGGCTCGGTCCTCGGTCCGGTGCTATTTTTCCTGTACGTCAACGACCTTCCTACGTATTTGACATCATCCAAGGTCATAATGTATGCGGACGATACCGCAATTATAGTCAGTGGAAAATCAGCTGAACATGTAGTAAATGCAATAAATCATGAGTTGTTGCGCTTATCAAATTGGCTTAACGGGCGTAAATTAACTCTAAACTGTTGGAAAACGAAGTACATCCTTTTCGTTCCCAACATAGGGAATTTGATGCAGAGTTCATGAAAACATATTTTAATAGTTGTTTGCTGGAGCAAGTTGACTCCATCAAATACCGTTCTTGAGTATCTCGGTTCTGAAGGTCATTTACCACTCGCACTTTCATTGTCACTTTACGTATTGTTGCGAATCTTCGGCATTCACATATCCAACTTGCTTAGATTACATCATCCGCCTTGAAGAACGAGCATTACGTATTATGACATTTTCCAACTATTGTGTTCGCAGCCGTCCGTTATTCTCTGAGCTTCAAATACTTCCATTCTTGCTTGTCCGTGAAATCAAGGTCTGTATTGTTGTCAACAAAATTATTCTCCATTGACATCCTTTTTCAATAAATGTGTTTGTGTTACCTACAAGTAACACTAGGAGTGCTAGTAACGTGAGTTTTAACTTGCCTGTAACCCAAAAATACCTATGGTCAATGGCTACTACAATATTATAGGGCAAAAGTTGGGAACACTTTACCTATAGAAATAAAAACAGATAATAACTTTGTGTTGACACTAAAGAGGTACTACCAATCTAACATCACATGAACTCCACTTTCCTTTTTGTTCTGTTCAATTTTTCGCACTTATTCGGTTTTCGTGCATTGTTTTGTAATCAGTATCTTTTGACTCACCTGTTCAATGTTTGCTGCTGTATTGTGTATTTATGTAATGGGCCTAAACTAGCTTCGGCTATTGGCCCAATAGTTTGTGTTTGGTATTTTGAACAACTTGTTAGTGAATAAACAAATATCAACTAACGACGTTGAAGCGGAAGCATTCTGACAATCATGCTCCCAGTCCTTTCATCTGAAACGAAGAAAATCGGGAAATAAATCGATTGAACACCAGATGCTGAGGCAACGCATCTAAGAAATGGAAACCAGTATTAAGCAGCTAACCAAAACCTTGGAGTAAAATTTTGAGGAAAAAACCACAAAGCAATGTGCAACCATACTGGCCGCGTAGCACAATAGAAAGTTTCTGACCGTTTCTGACGGTCCGCTCCGCTCCGATAGCAAGCGGGAGCGCCATTGCGCATGCGTGGCACGCTAGCGCTCTACCGGCGATACCAGAGTGGCCTCTTAGCGGACCGTCGCGGGAGCTCACGCTACCGTGCGGAATAAAAACATGGCTGCCTCTGCGATGCGAGCGCGCTACGGCGAACTTCGTTTCTTCAGTTGAAACACGATCGCCGAAGCCGCGAAAGCGCTTCCGAATAGGCAATGATGCCACATACCTCAAAGATCTTTAGCACGGAAGCGAAAAACGTCGACCGAAGCGCGGGGCTGCTTCTATGTAGCGCCGAGAAAGACAGCCTTGGCTTGGAGTTTATCGGCTTGTTTATTGATATTTTGAAACATTATACCATGTCAGCCACTACAATAACAAAAAAAAAGTTTAAATGAGGCCAAGAAACACGGTATTTTGCTTTGTTTGGGCGACCAAATACGAATTCTTGTTTGCTTTAGGATAAAGTTTCGGTTTACACGCGCGCGCGAAACGACCAGTCACGCGAATCATTCCGCGTCGAAGGAGATACGGTTATCGCTTAGCTAAAAGCCTTTCGACTTCTAACGCTCCGATTGTGCTGCGCGGCACGTTGGGAGCATAGCGGAGCATCAAAAACGGTTAGCTAAAACTCTCTAATACCTTCCAATCAATAGCCCGTTGACGAGAATTTCTCAACACTTTTATATTGCAGATTAGGATGGTGCGCGAGCATGAGCTGCGCGATGGAGTTTCAGGGGTTTTTGGAGGACGTGCAATGCCCTCGAACACTGGATCTCAGCGCAGGCAGCCAAATCGGACATACTTTTTCTTCAGGAAACGGGCAAACAGCCCCAGTTAGCTGGTTACATTCCACTCCAAAAATAAAATCACCCTGCTACACGTGTACTCTCGTCCACACATGCAGAAATCGAGTTCGACTCGGAGCATAGCCTTAAAACCGCAATAATAATTCCAAATGGCGCTCTTCATGTACAAATTTCAATAGCTCATCTGAAAAGACCGATAAGACCTAGACGCCAATGCTACCGCATTCTTGCGGGCGACTTCAACGCTCCCGTGCACTGCTTGGGGGGTATAAGCGAGATAGTAAAAAAGGAAGCAAACTTATTCGCACACTGCCAGAAGCCAATTACTGCGTTCATGAGCTATTTCAGGATAACACTAGACTAGGGACTTCTGTAGAACGAAATACAAATCCCGATTTCACTACAGCCACAGCGGGGGCGGGGATCAACTGGATGTATTCTCACGAATACCTGGGTAGCGATCACGCCATTTTCCTAATCAATATTCGGCATCATCCCAAAAAGCTCAAATAAAAAAAACACTGTAGCATACTGGACAAGTGCAGCAAGAATCAAGAGGGCTAACACACATCAGACCCTGGTGGTTGGACCACTGAAGTATGGACCACCATGCAGAATCACACCAAATATTAATGTGACAAACAAAATGAGCCCCGCATCGTCACACACCTGTTCCACTCTTGGGACGCCCGAACGGTCCTGGTAAGAAAATGGAAAAAAATTCAATACCAATCCGAGGCTCAGTGCACGCATTTCTAAGCTTAACAACCACATCGAAGAGTACTCCTATAAACTGCACCGTTAGCGATGGATGAAGACTTGCGAACGCTTACAAGCCACACTCAACATGAATAAAACTGCACAAATTTTAAGAGCGCTCATCGCACTAGACGTCACAAAGACCATGACCCAGCTCAAACTATAAAACTTTATAAATAAATATGAACACCCAACTACATCATTACTGAGAATCCAGAATCAATACATAGCTCCGAAATGCCAACCGCACTACTTTAACTACATGAGACCGGACAATGATCAAAATGATGTCGAATTAACTGTGGTGGAATTGTGAGTAGCGTTACGTCAATGCAAAGAAATTAGTGCTCCTGGCCCGCGCACAATCACTGCCATTCACCTCCGATTTTGATTTGATTTAGAAACGTTCATTTTTGCCTCCAGGGAGCACTCGCGCCCTCCGACGTGGCCTACGTCGTCTTCGGGGCGCCTGCCGCACGGGCTGCGTCTGCGCTTGTTGTAAGCGGCTCCCCGGGTCTCTTCCTGGCTAGCACCTCGATGACCTGCTGGACGTAATAGTGCCAATATTCCGGGTTGTCGCTCCCAGTGACTGCTTCCTGTCGCGGTGGAATTCTTCCTCACTAGGCTCCTTCTGGGTGCTTGGTGCAACACCGCAGGATGCGCGTGGAGCTTGCCGTCTCTACTCGGCAGACTTGGCACTTCTCGGCAGGGTGCGTCTCACGGTACATACGAAGCATCAGTGACGGGCTGGGTAGCGAGCTGGTCCGGAGCTTTATAATAATATGGTTTATTCTAGACTCAAAGCGGGCACGGGGGCGGGAGAGTTCGGCGAACCAAGCGGAAAGCCTTTGTTACTTCGCTGTACACGGTCATACGATCTTTCGTGCTGAGCCGCGTCGCGCGGTCTCCCAGGTGCGGTCTGCGAGTGCTCGTGCGTGGGCCTGCGCCGTCTCGTTGTGATTGTCGTTTCAGTCCGACGCGTTGCCCGTGTGTGCCAGGAACCACTTCACTCTTCCCACTTTTCTGCCGTTTTTGGTAACCGACTGCTGTGTGGGTGCAGCTTCCTTTGATACCATGCACTTGGCGCAATTTCGTACTGCTGGTCTGAGTCACAGAGCTCCGTGTGACAGTCGCAATCCGATATGGCCAGGGCAATGGCCACCTCCTCCGCTTGTGTGGATCTCACGCTGGTGACCGTTCACACCACGCCGGTCGCAGCAACGACGGCTGCCGTGAAGCTGTTCTTGAGATGGGCGTACTCCGCCGCGTCCACGTAGCGCGTGTGCCTGTCGTTGGTGTGCACTGAAAGCGCAAATTAGACACGGACAAAGAACGGGGACAACAGGACGAGCGCTAAACTACTAACAAAATGTAGTTGGAAAAAAAGCCACAATATATACATGCCACGCTTTCCACTTGCATACCACCACACATGCGCAGAGACACTTATAATCACTTGAGATAAGAGTTCTTTTTGAGAAAGGGATACAGATGGTGTGCTCACGCATTGAAACTGCAACCTATCTACGTTTTCAGGTTCTATAATTTCTATTGTTAATCTATCTTTATTCTTGCCGATCATGCTGCATGCATTTGTCGAAAAGCGGTTCGCAGTGCGGTTTGTGGTGACACCTGGAACAGTGATGCGCTAACCATCCGCTACGCCCGTTTTTGACATTGCCAGAGTGCTCGCTAAGCCGGTCATTAACACAGCGACCAGTCTGCCCAATGTAACGTTTGCCGCAAGGAAGAGGAAATTCATATACCACGTTTTCTGTGCATGTTGTGCGCTTACATTTATGTTTTATTCCGCAACGGCTAGAGCCTTGACCCCAGGGATAGCTCGTTATGCATAACTTGCCCAGTTTTTCTGGGGCAGAAAAAACCACTGTAATATTGGCACGTCCGGCAATTTTCTTCAAGTTGTGGGAAATATTGTGGAGGTAAGGTATAACCGCATACTTTTGACGGTTTTTGAGTGAGGCTGGCTGCTCTCCCTGCGTTCGGGCTCGCAACTTTTTTAGCAGGGACTCAGCAACAGCGATAAGCAACAGAGCCGGATACCCCGAGTTGGACAATCTTTGCGATTGTTGACGGAGGCTGGTAGCCATTAAATGGTCACACGATTTTTTGATAGCGTTCTTAAAACACATGTCTATGATTCCCCTCTTCACCAAATTTTGAGTGCACGGAAGGAGGGGAGGAGTGGTTTGCTGCTCCTTGGTTGGTGTGCCCAACAAGTGTGATCTGGGTGAAATGTCAAGTTTATGTCGAGAAACTGTATTGAGTTATTAATCGGAAGTTCGAAAGTACACTCGAGGGGCCTAAAATTTTCTTTAACAATGGATAACACATCATGGGCGCGACATTCTTGAGCATCAGAATTACAATCTAAGAAGAATAAATAATCATCCACAAAGCGAAACACACGAACAACATTCATGCTGTCAAGGCGGCAGGCCACAATTCTATCTAGTTTGGATAAAAACAAATCACTGAAAGCGCACAACATGCACAGAAAACGCGGTATATGAATTTCCTCTTTCTTGCGGCAAACTTGACATTGAGCAGGCTGGTCGCTGTGTTAATGACCGGCTTCGCGAGCACTCTGGCAATGTCAAAAACGGGAGTGGCGGATGGTTAGCGCATCACTGTTCCACGTGTCACCACAAACCGCACTGCGAACCGCTCTTCGACAAATGCATCATAATCGTCAAGAATAAAGATAGATTAACAAGACAAATATAGAAGCTGAAAAAATAGATATGTTGCAGTCTCAATGCGTGAGCACACCATCTGTATCCCTTTCTCAAAAAGAACTCTGTCATCTCAGGCGATTATAAGTGTCTCTGCGCATGTGTGGTGGTATGCAAGTGGAAAGCGTGGCATCTATATATATTGTGTTTTTTTTTTTCAAATATATTTTGTTGGTAGTTTAGCGCTCGTCCTGTGGTCCCCTTTCTTTGTCCGTGTCTAATTTGCGCTTTCAGTTCCAATTATGCATCACCAACAGGCCGAAACAATGACACTGTTGGTGTGCAGGTAGGTCAGGGCCTTCACCCCCGCTGCCCTTCTTTTCTCGTGTTGTACTCGGTCTTCACGCTCTTGGGTATCCGGACTAGCCGGATGTTGCTCAGGATCTCGTCGGGAACGGCGACTTGCGTTTCCGTCCTGACTGGGTATCCTATTCCTAGTGCCTCCAGCATCTGTCTCCCTGTCTCCCGGCAGGCCCTGGTTGTAGACAGCCGCTCGAGTTTCACGGTGCGTTGTGCATCCGCTATTTCCTTGAGCGTGTATTCCCAGTGGCCCGAGACGGGTCGTGCTCGTTGTTTCGCAGAGCCTCAGTGCTGTCTGGTATACTGTTGTGATGAGGTTGTCTATCTTGTCACGCTCGTACTGCAACCACTTGTGGTAGGCAGCTACGTACGTGACGTTGCTCATACCGAAAGACTGGACGAGCCTAATTAGGCTCTTCTCCGTCATGCCACCTCTTTGGGATGCTACTCCTTTCCGTAATTGCGTTGCATTAGCGCCTTTTGCCATGGGCCTGGCCATGGTGTCGCTGCTTTTTCACACATTTCGACTTCCATGCCTAGTATTCTGATCTTGCTGACCTTTGAGACTACGTTGCCTGATCTAGTTGTCATATTGATCTCCTTGCATTCTCGCAGTGTTGTACACCTTCCTCTAAAACAGGAAGGCAAGCTCGTTCCTCGTTACTTCCAAATTTGCAAACGAGTTCCTGTTACAAGTTCCTTTATTGCGAAAGGAATGCGTTCCAGTGCCGCTTGGAATATTGGAACGTGTCGTTACATTAACGTTACAATTAAGCTTTTAAATTGAAACATAGTGTCGGATAATCCTGGGAAGAAATTGCGAGAAATTTAAAACTCACATCGAACTACGTATAGTATATGAATATTAACACCGCCGGCAGCAGATTATCTGGAGGTTAAAATATTCCAAAGAAACGCTCGCTCCTGGGCGACTTTTTCCAGGGAGCACCAGACAAACTACAGACGGGTCTAGGACATTTCGGTGCAGGCTTTTTCGGTGCGCAAACTTTTCGGCATCTAAATTATGCGGTGCCTGCCTGTTTGCTGCGGCCGCTATATTTTGATTTCCGCCTAACGTGGGTTATGGTAAGCAATCTGCAGCAGTGAATTTATTTTTTGATTGATGCCATGTTTGATCTTTGCCAGGTATTTTTAGAAATTTTACATTTATATATTTTTGTTTATTACCTCATCCTGAGTACACCTGTTATGCAGCCGATTGAATTCTTTAGCACACGTTTTTTTATATATTTACGACAGGTTGTTAATTTATATTTGCTGTTTTTGGCGGCATGCAAATCAGCTAAGACAATGAACCGGTGTTTACGATGGTCTAAACCCTTCTTTGTGTCTTTTTTAAAGTTACATACACTCAAAATACAGAAATTACATGCACACTCTCAATATCCAAAACATAACAAACATTAGATAGCCACCCAGAATGAAGAAAACCTTATGAAGAGTATTACGTAGGGAGGGCTGTCTGGCTCAAATAAATTTGCGAACACTGATCTAGGATATTGTCGTGGAGGAAGAACGGGCATTTTTTGAAAACAGCCGCAGCTTCTATATCTACTAAATGCTTATTAAGCGCGTGCCGGTAGTGCATGCAAATACCACTGTAGTGTTGTGCAATAGCACCAGGTGCCGCCACTCATCTGCGATTATCTGTAGACGCCAAGATGTGGCGCCACACTCGTTATAGTATGCATGGAGGAAAAAAAAGTTAGGAGACGGCATTACGTCACGCAGCTAGCCTTCGCAAGCCCAGGTCCGTTGAAGCCGTTCCCTCCGCCGTTTCCCTTTCTCAAGCCGCCGCAGTCGGCCCTCCAAGGTCGGGTGGGCCGGCGGCGGCGGCGGTCTCCGACTCCGGGGCATCTCTCGTGTTTCGTTGGCGGTAGCTGTTCCCCGTCCTTCCTGCATTTGTCTGCTCGGCGATCTCATGCCCGTGTGCGGGCAGGAGTGCCGCGTACGTGCGGAATACAAAAGCCGTGGGAAAAAAAAAAAACAACATATAGCAGGCTTTGCGACAACGGGCCGCAGAGCAGTTTCGAGCAGACGAAATTGAAGAGCGCGGCGGCCCATACAGAGACGGTGCGGTGGGGTCACGTGGTGCAGTGACGCCTGGGCCGACTTCGATTTTACTTTTTATGTATAGGCTTCCTGTTTCTCCGGCGGCGCCGTCTCCTAACTTTTTCTTCCTCCATGATAGTATGTATATATATAGGACAGACATCCTTCAATAAAGACTTCCGTTCGTCTGGGCTACGATGTGTGGTGTGGTGCATCCGTCCGGCCGCACCGTCCGGCCGACATAACAAACTGGCGACGAGGATGCTACCCGGAATTTCGCCGCCGCCGCCGTTCCTCGTTTCACCAGGCACGCCCGCCATCCCCTGGCCGCGATGGCTGCGCCTGTTCGAAAACTTCACGCTCGCCTCTGGAGCGTCTGAGCTATCGGCGGCCCGCCGCCGAGCCCTCCTTCTGCACTGCCTCGGACCCGAAGGACAACGAATTTTCGACGCCCTGCCACCGCCCCCACCACCGAACGCCCCAGACCACCCGCCCCCGCATCCGAGTACGGGAACCGCCCCCCTTCAGACGGTTACGCCTTCTGCAACCACCGCTGCAGTTGGAACAACAGAGATCAAACAAGCCGATGCCGAGCTCGCACAGCCACCGGACGAGTACGACGCAGCTGTTCAAGCCCTGGCTCGACACTTTTCCGCTACTTGCAACGTACGCGTCGAGCGACATCGCTTCCGTGACCGTCGTCAACTGCACGGTGAGCCGATATCGGAGTTTGCTCTTGCGCTTCGCGAACTGGCTTCGTCATGCAACTTTGCCGCGCAAGCGGATACAAATCTGTGCGACCAGTTCGTCGCCGGGGTCACATGCCCGCGCCTACGGGAGCGGCTATTGCTCGAGGGTGACGCGCTCACGTTTGACCGCGCCGTGGAGATAGCGCTTCTTCGCGAGCAAGTGCAGCGCGAATCCGAAGCTCTCGGAACAGCCCCTGTGGATCGAGTAGTACCACAACATAACCGCGGACGCAACCCGGCAGGCCGTCGCAGACATGTACGCCAGTCCAGCAGTACCGACCGACGTAGTACACCTAGCTCTTCGCGCTCCGGCTTCGTTCGTCCGCCTGCACCGGAGATTGCTAGCGCCGTCGTCCCGTACTCCGTAAACACAAACGTGTGCGGCAACTGCGGCGCACAAAACTGCCAGCCGTCAGCCTGTGCAGCCTGCGGTCGAGCCTGCTTCGCGTGCGGCCGCCGAGGCCACTTTCAACAGTACTGCCGAAATTCGCGTCGCGGACGTGGACGACGCCCGGCTCGAGTTGCCGAAATCGTTTCCGAGGAAGACGCTGAGAGTGTCGTGAACATTCTTACTGTTCACGCTGAGAAGCGTACGGGCGTCTACGTTGATGTCGGGGTTGAACCTGTTGCTCTGGCATCACGCCCGTGCATCATAACATTCTTAGTGGACACTGGCTCAGCTGTGTCGATAATGGGAGAACATAACTTTAGGAGCCGGTTCAGAGACCAAGTTGAGCTGAAAAAGTCGCAAATAACGTTGCTGGATTTTTCACGTCGGAAAATTTCTGTGCATGGCCAGTTCACCGCCCTCGTAACGTACAAATCAGAAACGGCTGTGGTAACGTTTCACGTTACACCAGGTGGAACATCACTCCTGGGTATTGATGCTGTAAAAGCTCTTGGTCTCCAGATTGTAGGCACAGAATTGCGCTGCCTTAATATGGCCGCTGAACCGAACGTCGACACAAAAGGCCCCAAAATGCTACGCCCCGAAATGCATTCGCAGGACACAAACAAGTTGTCTCCGCCCACCACGAAGCCACCACTGGGTCCACCCAAGTTTGGTATGCCTACTTCATTATGGGCCAAGTTCGGACACTTGTTTTCACCGGAGCTAGGACTTGCCAAAGGTGTCCAGCATCGGGTCAAGCTCAAACAGTCGGTAGCTCCTGTCACGCAGAAGCTCAGACGCCTACCACTTTCAGTGCGAGAAGCAGTCAGCGACGAACTGAGGAACCTACTTTCTGCTGATGTCATTGAATGCGTAAATGCGTCAGAGTGGGTTCCCCCTATTGTTGCAGCTCGCAAGAAAGATGGCAGCATTCGCATCTGCGTGGACCTCCGTGAAGCTAACAAAGCTGTGGTGGTCGACAGCTTTCCCCTGCCACACACAGAAGAGTTGCTGCATGCCCTGAACGGTGCCCGTTACTTTTCTAAGTTGGATTTGGCCTCCGCATACTACCAGGTTCTGCTTCATCCAGACAGTAGAGATATTACAGCGTTCATAACGCACGATGGCCTTTTCGGATTTAAGAGAGTATGTTTCGGCCTAGCCTTAGCACCAGCAGCATTCCAGCAACTCATGACGTCAATTCTACAGGGATGCAAAGGCGTTCTCTGCTACCTGGACGATGTCATCATCTTCGGCAAGTCGGAGAAAGAGCACATGCGGAACTTAGAGGAAGTCCTGCAACGAATTTCACACGCTGGGCTCAAGCTAAATGACAAATGTGTTTTCAACACATCCGAACTCTCGTTTCTTGGGCACCGCGTTAGCGCCGAAGGAGTAGCACCCCTTCAGACCAAAGTTGACGCCATTGTTCACGCTGCCACCCCTACAGATGCTGGCAAGCTCCGGTCGTTCCTGGGACTAGTAGAATACTATGCTAGATTTGTTCCACGCCTAGCAGAGGAAGTGGAGCCCATGCGCAGACTTCTTCGTAAGGACACTCCTTTTAACTGGGACACTGCTGCTGAGAACAGTCTTACAAGAGTAAAGAGCCTCCTAGCCTCCCACAGGGTACTACAAATGTTCGATCCAGCACTTCCCGTCATTGTAGCCACCGATGCATCCGCATATGGTTTAGGTGCGGTACTGCAACAAGTTGATGGTCGGCACATTCGAACTGTGGCATTCGCGTCACGAACATTGACGGAAGCTGAACGGAAGTACTCGACTGGTGAACGTGAGGCTCTAGCTTGCTTGTGGGCTCTAGAGAAATGGCATGTGTACCTATGGGGTCGTCCAGTTACTCTGCAAACGGATCACCAAGCTCTAGTAGTCCTGCTTTCTGCTCAAGGCACAGGACAGCGACCACTCCGCATAGCAAGATGGACTGCACGGTTACTGCGGTACAACTTCACGGTGCAGTACAGGCGTTGTGAGCACAACAAGGTAGCTGATGCCTTATCCCGGCTACCTCTTCCAGACACTGAAGGTGGCCCCGAGTCAGAAGAAGAAATAGTGTCTCTGGTAAGGTGTGTACATCAAGATGAACTGAAGCATGCAACCGCGGAGGATAGCACTCTCCAATACGTTGCCCGTTACGTACAGACATCGTGGCCGCCACGCAAAAACCTGGCACTTTACCTGACTCCCTACTATGAAGTCCGAAAGGAGTTGACAGTGGTTGATGGCATACTCTTGCGTACTGAGCGCATCGTAGTCCCCGCCAAGCTCACAGCCACTTTTGTCCAGCTGGCTCACGAATCACACCCTGGTATCGTGAAAACCAAAGAACGCCTACGAGAGAAGTATTGGTGGCCAGGGTTAGACAAACACGTTGAAACAACTATCCGCAGTTGTGCCATTTGTCAGAGCGCGGACAAAAGTGCCAAGAACTCGCCCACACCACTGCAGCCAATCCCTCTTCCTGACAAACCTTGGGACAAGATAGCTATTGACATTGTTGGTCCTTTCGAGCGTGCACCTACAGACTGCAGGTTCGCCATTTCAGTAGTTGACTATTTTTCGAAATGGCCAGAAGTGGCTTTTTGCGCTGATGTTACCTCCCACACGGTGACGAAGTTTCTACTCTCACTCTTCGCACGTGAGGTTTACCCGACAGAGATAGTGTCTGATCACGGCAGACAGTTCACATCGAGGGAATTTGAATCCTTCCTTGAAGACCGTGGAATCAGGCACATCTTTTCTGCCGTGTACCACCCACAGGCAAATGGTCTAGTGGAAAGATTTAATCGTGTACTGAAGTCGTACATTCAACTGGCCCTGCTGGAGCAGCGTCCAGTGAAGGCAACTGTGACTGAATACTTAGGAGTATACAGAGCCACCCCTCACAGCACCACCGGTCTCTCACCGGCCGTTCTTCTACATGGCCGACACATGAGAACATCGCTGGATGTAATTGGTCAGCCTACGGCCGACTTCAGCACAAATCCATCGCGGGAGATGAGCGTGCTCAGGAAAAGAGTCGCAGAGCATCAACGGAAGAGCAAGGCCTACGCTGATCAACGGCGAGCTGCTAGGGTCCCCAAGTTCCAAGTTAGCACCTACGTACGAGTGAAAAAACCTATTCCCGGACCAAAGGGCACTCCAAGTTATGGACCACCATTGAAAATCCTCAAAAGAATCGGCCGCTGGTCTTTCCATCTGGAAGACGGTCGAACCTGGAACGCTTCGCCGCTGTCAGCGGTACCAAAAGAAGCATCGCCAGAGCAAGAAACTAACGTAGACATCTCTGGCGCGCACGACATGCCCCCGTTGACAGACTGTCACAGGAGAGATGTACCATCGAAGACTTGGATCACTACGCCTGCTGGTCCGCATCAAACGCAGGAAGCGAGTTCCGCTGATTAACTTGCGTCTCCTTCACGCCCTGTACCACTACCCGTGCCGCCGAGCCCACCACAGCCGCAAGGTTCGCAACCGCATAGGCTGGCTTCAGGCTCTCGCACGGAGGAGTGCAGTGTACCGGTAGAGGGCAATGGACTCGATGCCGAGCCACCGCCTGACCGGCCAAGGAGAAATCGCAGACCTCCAGTGCGCTTCCAAGAAGATTACGTGCAGTGATTTGACAGCAGTGAGTGTTCACACAGATAGTGACTGTTTTGTGATTTCTGTGTACAGATAGTGACTGTTTTGTGATTTCTGTGTACAGACAGTGACTGTTTTGTGATTTCTGTGTACAGACAGTGACTGCAATTGTGATTGCTTTGTGCGGACTGGACTTTCTAATGATTCATACGTTTCTTCCCAGGGAGGGAAAGATGTAGTGTTGTACAATAGCACCAGGTGCCGCCACTCATCTGCGATTATCTGTAGACGCCAAGATGTGGCGCCACACTTGTTATAGTATGTATATATATATATAGGACAGACATCCTTCAATAAAGACTTCCGTTCGTCTGGGCTACGATGTGTGGTGTGGTGCATCCTTCCGGCCTCACCGTCCGGCCGACATAACAACCACCCATTCTGTTCCGGAAAACCAACCTTCGTTTTATGTTTGCATGCTTACATTCACTTCATTTTAATTCTGTGTCCTAGCAGCCCTTTTTGTTTCCCCTGAAAATCTTAGAGGCCTGGAGGAGTTCACGGTCTCTGAAGCTTCACCGCAGTGATACAGGAGAAAGCTTTACATTCACCCCAAGCTCACAAAACCGCTATAATGTGCAACAAAAAGCCACCCAGCAAGACGCTGAGGACACCATGGCCACTATCGTTGGTGCCTCCCCCCTCGAGGAACAAGCTTGCTGGCTACGCCTTTCCGCGCGTCGCGGTCATACAGACGGCGCCCCCTCTCCAGGAATCGTTCTTTCTTCGCCTACAGTCGCCCCATAGGGAATTAACTCTTGAAGTCGCGCATATCATGGACACCACAGGCATGCATCGCTCTCTTCCATTATAAGGAGAAAGAAATTGAATAGGCGAGTGTGACGACAGCGGCAACAGACGTCTCCAAGTTTTCGAAGTCCAATGGTGAAGCACAAGTGACACCCCTCTCTCTCTCTCTACCAAGGGTGCTGGTAACCGGCGGGGCTCAGCCTTCCCTTCCCCAAAGTAACGCCACCCTAAGTGCGATCACTGGTTAGGTTGAAGTAGAACCGACACCGAATGCAACGAAGACGATATTGATGGAGAAAATAACTAAAAGGGAGTGCCCACGTGCTTAATCTACCTCGTTTTTTTTTTCGTTTTTCTCGCGGTGGTTTGGCGTAGAAGGGGGGCGGGTACGAGAGATAGGAATGGACTAAAAGCAGCAGCATCTTGCACCGTTGGGTGAACTGAAAGCAAAGCGCTTCGGTTGCTTTCACTTAAAAAATTAGGGTTGCTCAAATGTATGTTTAAGAAAAGGTTGAACAGATGTAAATTAAGAACGTTCATTTTTAACATCTACTACCGTAATTGGGTTTTACGTGGAAATGCTCTGCGTCGGTTTAGCGGTCGTTTCCACGCACGGCGCCGCAAACACAAGTCTCGAACGTAAAATCACATCAAGTGACGGAATTACAATATTAAAGCTAAAATTTTCCAAGAATGCCTGGGACATCCCGTGCCTCAAAATGTCTGCGCCAAGATGTCCTGCACCGAAATGTTCCTGCCCCGAAAAGTCCGCACCGAAACGTTTTGCACCAAAACGTCCTACACCGGGATGTCCGGATCCCGTCTTAGACAACCTTTCTTCGACAGGGAACATTTCTATCGGCCAGACACGTACCCTGGCCTCCCTAGACAAACGATGAAAGGTGAAAAGAATTCTCGCGGCTGCACTATTCACCCGCCGAACGCCGCGTAAGCTCAACCAGCATAAAAGCAAGGACGAGGAGCGGCCCGCTGCGTGGTTATTCTTTTGCCTTTACTTTCGAGGAAGCACGTACCGCTGAAGGGCGGGCAATTTGGCCAGCTTATAGCAACACAAACACAGTCACGACTTGTAGATTTTTTACTGGAGCCTTGGCATAAGAAACAGCCAAATACTGGTGATGTAACGTTTGCAGAAGGAACGCCGTTCCTGCCGTTCCTTCAAAAACCTAACGAGTTACTGTTACAGTTCCACCGCCTCTTAATGTAACGGGGGCGTCCCTCCGTTCCTCCAAAAAGGAAATAGTTCCAGGAACGCCGTTCCTTGTAACGCCGTTCCGTACAACACTGCATTCTCGTTAGTTCGCCTTGGTTTTGCCATGCTTGATGGGGGATATACGAGCCGATTTGCTGGGAAAGCTCCTGAGTATGGTACCTTCAAGTTGAAACCCAATTGCGTCGACTGCCGCTTGTAGTGTTGCCGCGATGTGGGGGCCGCTGCCACCTACCACCCACACCGTTATGTAGTCGCTGTAGGTGGTATGTCTTGCGTCTTCGATACTCACGAGCCTCTCGGCCACCCCAATTATTACTAGGTTAAGAAAGCATCATCGAATGACCTAGCCTTGTGGCGTGGCGGTGCTGCTGAGCTTCTACTGCGCTTGAAAGTTGCCTGCTCGTACCTCACCGGTCCTCCCCGTGAGGGAATATTTGATGTAATTGTAGGATCTTACGGCCATATTGAGCTTGAGGACCGGGGACGGGATCGCCGAGGGCTTCACCTTACAAAGGCACTCTGCAGGTCCAGACCCAGTGTCGCTTTGTTCTCGTCGTTGTTACCGTCGCTTAATTGGTGTATGACCTGTACCATTGCATCTTGCGTGTCTGGGTTCTGTCTGTATTCACGACCGTATCCGGGTAGAGGTCCTCCTGTTCCACGTAGCCTTTCCATCTCTTCAGCAGGACGTGCTCCAATACTTTGCCCACACAGCATCAGCACAGGACTTCTTTAGCACTGAACCGAAACACGAAGTGGCCAACCGGTTGTTGATAATCTTGGAATATGCAGAATGAGAATTTAACAAGGGTGTTTGCTGGTCGTATTCCCCCCAATCTGCAAAACCATTGTTAACTTTTCATTCTGCACATTCCAAGATTTGCAGAAACGGGTTGAGCACTTCGTGTCTCGGATCCGTGCTAAAGAAGTGCTGTGCTCATGCGATGCAATAAATTTTTTCTCGCCGAATTAGCAGATTGGAAGCGGCAGGCTTCCCGCGCTTGGCTCTTGCTTCCGTGTCGCAACGATTGCTCAATCGACGTAAGGAAGAAGAAATCTCAGGCCAGGACGCAGCGGCAACGCTCCCAGATAGGCGAAGAAAGAGAGCTGTTATTCCGTATCTGCATTCTGTTTCACAACGCATGGAAAAGATTGCCAGCAAGTATGACGTTAATGTCGTCTTTCATGCAGACAAGAAGCCGGTGAGTGCGTGTGCCGGTATTGATAGAAGGTTGCAAGAAGGAGGAGCAGCTAGTGGCGGTGAAAAGAGCACCATAAGGTACGAAAAACGTTTCAACAACTGCGTTTCGTTAGTCGTGTACTCTATTCCGCTGCTTCCCTGCGCTGGCAAGTATATCGGCCAGACTGCACGAGGCCTAAACGTCCGCTTAAGAGAACACGCCGCGGCACTGAAGCGCGTGCCATCCTCGCACTTGTCCCGCCACTGCAACGAGTGCGGGTGCGCTCTGCAGTTTGATCGGACAGTCGTGACGACGAGAAGCAAAAGCCAGCGATTGCGCCAAATAGCCGAAGCCTATAATATTACAAAGAACGGGGACACGCGCGTGACCCATCCGCTAATTTCGCATACAGATGGTGAGGTTGTCTAGACAAGTCGGGAATTTAAGTGGTTGTGTGACAGAAGTTTTTAAAGCAACGCTTTACTACTTTCGTCCAGCGATTTTGTGGAGGATGCGCACATGACCTTTTGACCGGAGACTCACCCCCGGCGACACACCCAATTGGAATTGCTGTGAGCAAGCTGAGGCCTTGGCGGCGCAACGGATAGGCAAAACGAATCGAGCTGTTCTAACCTTCGCCTCTTCAACAATTCCGCACGTCGTCAAATACTATATGGCTATAGTTAAAGTATCTCCTTATGAGCCCAAACGAATGGTTTGCTTCATATGCCACAACATTGGGCACATGGCGAAGTACTGCCCGCATCAATCTGTGTGTCGTAAAGTGGGCGCGTACATGCCGAAGCTGAACCATGCGAGCGCACACTTTATTGCGTGGCATGTGAAAAGGATGGGCATCTGGCAGTGGACCCCACGTGTCCGGCCCGCACGGCCTCCTGCCCTCGCACCAATTCAAAAGTGCAAGACGGCGTGCCCTGGGCTTATCGGATTCGTAATCATTGCAACCCAAGCACCAATGCCGTCAGCGCAGTGTCGTCGCGTGCTGCAGCTACAGTTGACCCTCCACCCGATTCTGCAGACAGTATTGTCCGAACTAGCCAGACTTTGAACTGAAAACTCCACCAGCTTCGTGAGGAGAACGCGCAGCTCAAGGCTGAACTTGCATCATCCAAGCAGGGGTCTCATACCACGCCCAGCCATGCAGCTTCCTCGACCTCAATCACGCCCGAAAAAATGGCTGATCCCCCCTCTACTTCCATTATTGCACCTCCAAAGTCGGCCCTCCGCAATCCCCTTCCCTTCATGCCTAAGCAACGAGAAAGCCGCAGTACTAGCGTCAAGCGTACACCCACCTCGCAAAAAACGACCAACACGAACGATATTATGGAGATTCTAAAATTTATTCGCGTGACATCCAGCAAGAACGGCGTGCTCGAATGGCTGACGAGGACAAGCTTCGCACCTTCACAGAAAAACATGCTGAGCAAACTACGGCCATGATGAATTACCTCCAAACCCTTGATTGATTGATTGTAGGGTCTAACGCGCCGACGCAACGCAGACGATGAGGCGCGCCGTAGTGGGGGGCTCCAGATTAATTTTGACCACCTGGGGATCTTTATCGTGCGCCGAAATCTCGTACACACGGGCGTTTTTCCTTTTCGCCTCCATCAGAAAAGCGGCCGAATCGAACCCGCGACCTCGTGCTCAGCAGCGCAACGCCTTAGCCACTGAGCCACCGCGGCGGGTCCTCCAAACCCTACCCGGTCGACCAAACGAAGGCAATGAACCACCTAGAAAGATAACCCTCTGGGCAACCCTTGGGCAATGAAGCGGTGCCTTTGCGTTTTACAGTGGAACTGCCGTAGTTGAAATCAATCGCCTTCAATTCTTTCCAGTCGAGTATCACAAATTCTTCCTGTTCTCATTCTCCTTCAAGAAACCCGATCCATGGCCAAACTTAGAGGATACACCAGTTATTCAGAACCATCAATAACTCACTGCGGCAAGACCACACCACTCGCCCAGCCTCTAGTGGTCGAACAAGCAGCTGTTTGGGTACAATCGGACCTAGGTTGCTGCAAGCTGTCCATCTCAGGCCAATGCTCTAAGGATCACGAGGTGGTTATCGTGCAGGTTCGCCTACCAGATGGGAAACCAATAATTGCAGCATCCGTGTACTATCGTCCAGTCAACGGCTCTCAAACATCCATCAACTATAATTGGCTACACCACCTCATTACGCAGTACCCCCGCGCTCCCATTATCATCGGCGGCGACTTTAATGCGAAAAGTACCACATGGGGATATGCCTCTACCGATAGCCGAAGCTCCTGCCTTGAGCCGGCCATTGACGACTGTGGCTCTCCCTTCTCAATGACCCTACGTTACCCACGAGGGTGGGTCTTTATCCCAAGCAAAATAACAGTTCACCTGACCTCACAATTTCTACTACTGGGGTGATTCGCGCGTGGAGCACCTATACCACCACTTGGGGAAGCGATCATTACCCGATCCTCCTTACTCTTCGAGGAAAGCGCTTTCGCGCTCGCAAATGCCTTTCGCACATCAACTGGACAGCCTTTCGAACCAACGTTGATATCCCTGGAAATGCTACCCTGTCGCAATTCACTGCGGCTATACAGTGTGCGAAATTGCAGGCTACAGAGAAAATCGTATGCGACTCTTCAACACCTGCCCTGGACGCACATCTCACTAACCTCTGGAAGCGCGTGCAATCTCTCACCACTCGTTACCTCACCAACGGCAAACGTCAGCAAGACCCGATCCGGATTCATCGCCAATACCAAGTCATCTGAGATTACCAAGAATCCCTTTCCAACGAGCATTGTCATAGTCTCTGAAAATCTTGGTAAAGAACGAGGGCTTTCCAAACTATGGAGCACATTTCGGAGCTTGTCGGGCAAGCGCAAGCAAAAACCCACGTTGTTTGCTTCGCTCACTCTGCGAGACACGCCAGAGGACGTTGAGCATCGCCTTATTACGGCGTTTTTTCCTCACGCCTCTCTCAGTCCCCACCCCAAGCAGCAGAAATTGCCAAGCCCAAGCATGGCAAAACATCAGTGGCCAATGTGTCCGAGCTTGGCAATACCTCGGCCGCCAATATTGGCTGGTGTTTGGGAAAGGTGACAAGCCAACAATTGGCCAAGCCCTGGAAGGCCAATATTGGACAACGCTTGGCAAAGTACCTTGCCATGATAATGCCAATTGGTGGACCCCACGCTATTTTCATGCACATTTTTGGCTTTGTGGCCAGTCCTTATGGCCAATGCTTATTTTACGAGTTGCCTCGCGGCCCGATTTCTGCTTTATACATGCCAGTATACAGGAAATTATTAAACGGGTGCGCATTATTTATTTAATGCGCACTCGTTAAATAATTTCCTGTACAATGGCATGTATAAAACAGAAATGGGACCGCGAGGCACAATAAGCAAACTGCATCAACTTTGCGAGCCAATTATACATACGTGACTTGCCAAAAACAATGGAGCAACACAACACACCGGGTCTCTCTGTGTAGCTTTTTTATTATTCTCATCAAATATACGAGAAACCTCGCTTAACAGTGGCAAGAATACGAACACAAACATGAAAGCAAACACAAATAACAGTCGAGAAAAAATTTTAAAAAGCGCTGCTCATGAAGCGCGAACCGATTATCATTCGTTTAGCTGCTTGAGATGCCTACAAAACACAAGCATTCAGGTAAATGAAAACAGGACCCTCATTCCTGGTAATTCGCCGACCTGCCAAGACCACAATATGTTTTTGAACAGCACTATTGTAGAATAGCCCAGCTTGGAAAGCTTGTCACTGCTGCATCCGCCACTTGTCCACGGGAAACACCTGTGCGTCGTAGCGCCTGTAATAAGTAAAAAAAAATAGTTCACTATAATGCTAAATTCACGCTGCTTACTAAATACAGCACCTATACAAGCCTTACCACATATCCGTGTGAAAATATTGAGCATAAAGTTCTAGCTTGTTAACACTCGCTATGAAACATAAAACGTACTGCACTATTCATTTTTCAATACTGCGTTTTACGGTGGCAGTTACTTGGCTCGTTCTTGAGAAAACAGTCCGGAATTTCACCGAAAATGGGCTTCACTCTTATTGCAGTAGCGCAAAGTAATATAAAAAGTCCAATAGACAAAGCGACACGCCAGCGGTTCCGTGAAATTTTGTTGTGCCTTCGCTCACTTCTGCCCCGTCAGACGCGGAATTCAGACGCGAACGGAACCGACGGAGAAGCCCAGCGGTAGTGTAATTACTTTGTCGCTCGACAATACCTTTACGTTGCTCAAGAAAATAATGAAACGAAAGCTTCATTAATAGGTAGAGTTTAATTAAGCCAGCGTAATACATCCGCAACTCTTATACTGCACGCGAGTCTTGCTTCAACGCATGCTGAACGTCGTGAACCTGCAGTGGGAGCACGGCTGCTTATTCGGAAAACACAAAGCCGGAAAAAGGATAGCTAGAACTGGCGTCACACAATTGGAAGCACATGTATGTGACCACTTTTTTCTTCGCAAGAACCAACAACACTAAGCAGCACTCGCGAGCGCCAGTTATAAACGACAGCTGAAGTTTTGGCGGGAACGAGCGCGAGCACTCCCGCACCGCGAAAAAATGAAATGGTGACTTACGTTTTCAGCGGCGGCCGTAGCAGGCAAACGATGTTATTACACCAGTCAGGTATACTTCACACAGCCACCGACACCAAAACGCACCTCACAGACACGTACAGGAGTACTACCGCAGTTTCAATGCCACAAAAGAGACGGAGCCGTCGGTGCAACGCACCCGTGAACCGGCCCCGCCGCGGGTTCAAAGAACGCGCAAAGGCACAACGCTGAAGTAGTTCGACGTTCACCGTTGCGTTAGGACACACAAATGACCAATTCCTACTGAACGTTTAACACTCTCTCTCACGCTGTTTTGAATAAGCTGCACTTTAGTTTAAGTACGCTTTGTTTCGTGGCACGGTGCTGTGGCTCTTTAGGTAACTACTTTTTGCTGCGTTTTGGCCTGTGCACCGCGCTCTAACCGTTTGGGGAACCGCCGCGGGCAACGACCGCAGTGCTGCCCTCGAGTGGTGCTGCTTGCGCGCCGGGTGCGCATGTACACACGCAAAATAACGCACACGAGTGCTCTACAGTGAGACTTCATGTAACAAAATGCAAAAACAGGCAAGGCTGTCGGCATTTACACCTGCCAATACTTTTTATTTAAATGTGCTACTTGACACAAGCTTGAAAATGATTTGGAACTACTTTTTTTGTTGTGCGCTGCGCGTGAAAACAAATTCAAAAACACGCAAACTTCAGTAATATTTTGAGTGAACTTGAGTGGTCATTCAACTAACAAGAACATGCCAAGACGTGCGTAAAGGCACTCAGAAATACCTGCGTCACATATAGGCTACTACTCTTCATAAAATTTAATGATCAAAAATTACGTCTGAATGAGCGCGCTGTCCAGTGTGATTTTTTGCGCACCGGCCAATGCGTGTCCTCAAGGCCGGTCGTATAGCGCTCGTTGTCCACGAATGGCTTTTGCGTACAGGCCGGCGTCTGGCCAAGCTATCGGCTGTCCAGTGTGATTTTTTGCGCACCGGCCAATGTGTGTCCTCAAGGCCGGTCGTATAGCGCTCGTTGTCCACGAATGGCTTTTGCGTACAGGCCGGCGTCTGGCCAAGCTATCGGAAGCCAAAGGGAAGCCAAGGGGCGTCCAATGATTGGCTATCGGCCAATGCTGCTTGGGACCCTCCGCGACCGACCATAATGGTTCCAGACGTGGACAGAGATCTGCACGCCATGGGGGAGTTTAAAGCGGCTATTCACCAGGGCAAACCACATTCTGCACCTGGTCATGATGGTGTGACATGACAGCACCTGCGTAACTTAGACGAGTCGGCACACTTAATACTGCTTCATATAATTAATACTTACTGGGCCTCGGGCGACATTCCCAATGACCTCAAACTGACGCTAGTGCATCCAATACCCAAGCCAAACAAAGACCCCTTTTTCCTGACCAACCTTCGGCCAATTTCACTCACGCCCACCATCTGCAAACTTATTTAGCGCCTAATCAATAACCGCCTTCAGTATTATTTGGAATACGTGCGTCCGTGGTTTCACCCGTCTCAAACGATTCCGTCCTCACCTAAGTACGCACGACTGCCTTTGGCTGCTCCGACGTGTTCTTAATCGCACATCACGGGCTGGCAACCCGGATTACGTTCTCACTTTTGACGTGCGAAAAGCGTTCGACAACGTTAGTCAATCCGCGATCCTCGAATAGCTCGCTATGGCCTTCCCCAGCCAAAGGGCCCAGAACTGGATTCGGACTTTTCTTGAAAATCGACCAATTCGGCTCAACAGCACACATCCAGGATGGTGCCCAAGAACATTTTATCTAGACAGGGGTGTTCCCCAGAGTTCTGTCCTTGGACCCGCTCTTTTTAATTTGGCCATGGCACGCGTAGCCCTCAACCTGCAACGGGACACTGCGGCTCGTTTTGCTATCTACACTGACGACCTCACAGTGTGGGTTGAAGCTGCCGACTACAAATGCACTGAACACATGGCTACAGAGTTTCAGGCGGCGGCAAACAGCCTCTCAACCACTCTCGCAACCCTCGGCCTTGAGCTGGCCCCAGATAAGACAGAATTTCTCCTGGTCCACGGTCAGCACCACCGCCTGCCAACATGCATCATACTATGTATCTACATTGGCGACACACCCATTGCCTCACACTGTGGCCATATCCGTCTACTAGGTGTTCCCCTCGCCAGCCACAACAGTGCTCGGCAATGGATAACGCAGCTGCGCAAAAATTTGAAACCGATGCTGCGCCTAATCTCTCGCCTTTCAAACAAATTTAGCGGCGCTCACTAATCGGCGTGTCTCACACTCTTAAGGGCAATAGCCGTCGGTCAACTCACTTATGGCACCCCGGCTTATGACCTCTCTTCGGTTCACAAGAAGCACTTAGCGGTGCTTTACCCGGCCATGCTTCGTACGATCACCGGACTTCCGAGGCATACTCGCATTGACGCTCTTGAACGGGCTGCCCCGGTCCCTCCGATTGAAGACCTCCTTACGGAAGCTGTACAACAACACCGGCTTCGGTGGACTCTAACACAACAGAAGACTGCACTCTAAGCGTGGGACGAACGTGTACCTCCAGTAGTTCCATCGCCCTCACCACCCACCCCCTCCCCATTGGTTAAGCCCGCGTGTCACAGTTGCTCACCAACGAACCGGAATTCCGCCTTCCCGTCGTACTGCCCGTGAAAAGGCCCTTCAGCGCGTCCTCGCAGCGATATTGCCGGACTAGGTCGATATTTTCACGGATGCTAGCCTCTCCCCTTCCCATATGGGTCTGGCATGGCGCTTCCCAGCTCGACCAGGCATGGACGGCTCCCTAACACGTCCCGTTTTAACTCGTCCCCCCTGGAAGCGGAACTCCAGAGCATCCTTGGCGCACTGGATCATTTGACCTTCACTGTTGCAAATCCGCCACCTCCACGCATCCGCATTCTCACAGACTCTCACCAAGCCCTCCAAGAGCTGCGCAAGCCCTTCACCGATCATCCAACAGTGCACCGAATCCAACATATGACCGCCATTCTGGCGCGTAATGGGATCACTACCCGTTTGGCATGGGTGCCGGGTCACACGGATTCGGATGGGGGCAACCAGGCTGCACATGATGCAGCACGGGAGCGTCTTGATAGTACACCTCCCCTGGTTGACAACGCGTCGCCCTCCTCCCCCTGCCCTCGCCTTCAACTTGATCACACACGCCAGGCACGGAAGTGCCGTCTTTTTTCCGTTACCCCTCCTGACTACCTGGCTCTGGCTCCCCCGATGCCTCGCTCTGCGGAAGTATTCGTCAACCAAGCTAGGGCCAACGCAGCTCTCACACCTCACATCACTACAAAATGGATTTACCCAACGGGGTCTCCACCTCCTTACTGTCCCCACTGCCCGATGGCCGTATTCGCCACCCTTGACCACTTAACCTGGTGCTGCTCTGCGTTTTCACTGTACCAGCCTATCCTCACCAATGCTATGCCTCCGGATGCCTCAGAAGATGACCCTCCATTTGAAGATCCAAATTTTATCATAGCCCTTGGGCTGTTCGGCGTAGAGAGTGGTCTGTCAAGATTACTGTAGACCGGGGCCTACTCCGGTCGTGAAAATACCATAATGGAAGATCTTAACCTTAGCCTGGCCTCCGCGGTCTCAAGGGAAACCCTGTGCGGTGTGCGGTCTTCATGGACGCATCTCTTTAACTGGGCTACTCCTCCCTCCCCCTCCTTCCCCTTCGCCTACTTTGGCCGCATGGGCTTCCCTCAATCAATAAAGGACTACAACAACAACAACCCCTCGAACCGCATCACGTGATTCCCTGGCCCAGCTGTTGGCGCCTGCGGGCGCCGACAGCGGTCGCCACCACAGCCGCAAAAGAGGCAGCCAACCCCCCCCCTTCCCCCCCCCCCCCCCGAAGCCCCTCATACATGCGGTGCTGGGTCGTTTCAGGCAACGTGACTCTTCTCGCGCCCTGCGAAGAGGAACGGTAGGTTGGCCTTGAATGAACGCCGCGTTCACCCGGCCTCCTTCTCGGGGCGTTACACGGAACCGAACGGCTTTAAGACGTGTTCAGAAATACAGCTAAATCAAAGGTTAACCAAGCGAAACCAAGACTCAACCAGACTGTGCCAATCTTTGGCTTTGCATATCCGACGTTAGCGTAGCTAAACCGCAGCCATTTTTTATCCGTTTGTTGTTTGTTAATCCCACTGTTTTTTAATCCGAGTTTTTTTGCTTATATAGCACGTGTTGTTTCTAATAAACGTTTAGCTGATAGACAGCACTTGTGTCGTCCTTACTCTTCTTATCCGGTTTTCTTCTGCGCTGACCTTCATGAACGCACTCCAACTCGCCCAATTCGCTACCTCCTTGAGTGCCTTGTTCTTGACAAGGTCCGGGCCGGCATCCGACCTGGTGTTGAGGTATTTCAGAATCGTGGGGACCTCTTGAATGTCGATGTTTTCGTCGAGTCTTTCGTTGTGTGCGCGCTCCGTGTTGTTGCGTGGGTGTAGTTGGCAGGTATTTCTCGCTGATGCGCATAATTACATTGTCAGTGCCGTGCTTCTAGACTTATTGGGGGATGCCCTTGGCCAGTCTGTATTGCTGGTGTAACTTTGTATGGTTTTCGTCGAGCAGATGTACCAGGTACCATGTTTTTCCGTTATGCATGTGACCGTCGGATACGTTGCATATCTCGTTCAACATCTGCGCACAAAGCGTCCGACAGTGTTCCTGGATTGCGCAGTTGAGCTCCGCGACTTTCTTTCTTGGCCTATGGTTCTTCCGCTGTTTTTCCCACCGGTTTAGTACCAACTTCTTAGTATTGATGAGGTGAGCTAGACGGCTGTCCATTCTGTTGGTTACTACGCCAGTTTCTATTTCCTTGGTTGAGTTTTCGTACGACTTTAGTGATCTCGGCGGTGCAGGTTTCGATGTCTCCGATTTTGCTCGATTCCTCATTGTTCTGACTTCTGGTGCTCTGAAAGCTTTCCCAGTCAATCCACCTGTGCTTTGTGGTGGCGGTGCCCCTGCCTTACGGAATGACAACGTCCACGACTGTGTGGTCACCGCCGAGGTCCGGCCCCGTATCCTTCCAGGTGATCGTAACAAGGTTGTTATTCTTCACGAACGTGAGATCGGGGTGGTGTCGCAATACACCAACTCCCGAATTCTCGTCGGGTGTGCCGGGTTAGTTATCAGGGTGAGGTCAAGTTCTGTTGAGTCTTGAGCTACGCTTCGGCCTGTCGCTGTTCTGTTGCAGTAGCCCCAGGGGGGTCCAGTGGTCCATCACGGTGGAGTCACCGCACACAACGAGCGTTTTGTGGCCCGCCGAGGTGCTTGCTTTGTGGAGGAGGCGTTTGAATTTCTTATTTATGTGTGATGGGTTACTATCGACGTTTAGTAGAAAGATGCTCTCTTTTATTTTCTTGTTTGATATACCGTCGCTGAGTGCGTGTTCAATCTTGAAGTTGTTCAACCGTGTTCGACGAAGGTGAGTCCCTTCCTGACTACGGTGCAGAGGCCCAACCGTCCGGCGGGCCCGCATATACCCTGTATTCGGGAAGGGAAGGTGCGTCTGTCAGAGTCTCTTGGAGTCCGGCTTGCCCGTGGAGTGCTTGATTTGCTGTTTAACGACTGCCTTTTAATGCGTAGCATCCTTTGGCGAGTACCCCAGAAGCAAGGACCGTGTAACGCCTGCATTCCCACAAAAATACAGGTATCACGGAAGTTCCACCTATAATCGCTATAATGGCGTAAATAGAGATAACTGGTCCCACGAAACTTTGAAAAATAAAAAATAAAAAATGCAGAAAAATTGCGGAAAATGGAGAAACGTGCAACTCCCGGCATTTCCACAATAATGCTGAAAAGTTGTACCTGTAATCATTATAATAGTGTAAATGGAGCTAATTCGTTCAACAACATTTTGAACAATAGGAAAATAAAAATAAATACGAAAACTTGCGAACCCGTAACGGCCTGCATGTCCACAATAATGCACATTTCGGGAAAGTTCCACCTGTACTCGTTATAATAGCGTAAATGCATAATTGGTAGAACGAAATGTTGAAATACTAAAAAAATAAAAATACACAAAATGATTACGAAAACTGGCGAACCACAATAGTCCACAATAATGCAGATTTCAGGAAAGTTTTCCCTGTAATCGTCAAAACAGCGCAAATGGAGATAATTGCTCGAACGAAATTTTGCAAAACAAAATATTAGCAAAAATATAAAGTTATTCCAGAAAATGATTAACTGTGTAACGCCCTGCATTTTCGCAGTAATTCAGATTCGAGAAAATTCCACCAGTAGTCGTTTTAATAGCGTAAATGGAGACAATTGGTCAAACAAAACTTTTGAAAAATAATAATTAACAAAGATATAAAAAATACGAAAAATGGCAAACCACACAACGTCCTGTATTTCAACAATACTGCACATTTTGCGGACGTTCTACCTATAATGTCTGCGTAAATTGGATAATTGGAACAAATAAATTTCGAAACACAAAACAACAAAGAAATATAAAAAATTACGTAAAATGGCTAACCGTGCAACGCCCTGCATTTCAAGAATAATGTGTTTGGCGCTCTTTTTCCTTGTCGGCCTTGCGCCATTAAACTCAAACCATTATCATCATTTCCCGAAACTTCAAAATGTAACAGTTATAACAGCGTAGATGGAGATAATTTGTGCAACGAAAATTCAAACGCTAAAAACTAAGAAAAATATTAAGCAATTACGATAAATGACAATCCGTATAACGCCCTGCATTTCCACAATAATCCTGATTTCGCAAATTTTAAACCTACAATGGTTATGATAGCGGAAATGGAGATAATGTGTCAGACAGGATTTCAAAAAACAAAAAAACTTCGACTGTAAAAACTCACACTGAAGACAAGCGGCATAAAAATGCTACGCATTCGTAGATAATTGTCTGAATTTCTGCGGATTTTTTTTCTTGCTGAGGCTGTGCCAGTTCCCCTGCCACACTGTTAAGACTGTTGCGTCGGAGGCCATGATTTTCCTAGCTGAGCGTGGGCGCTTGTGTTCCTTGGTTGAGTTGCTGATTACGGGTGCGAACGTCGACTGATTTGCAATTGGTTGTAGGGTTTCCTCCGGACTGGTGAGTCTGCTTATGTTCTCAGTTTGGAAGGTATCGATGGCATGTCTCATTAATATTAAAAGGTCTTAGTCTTCGCGAATTCCATTTGAAGGAACGGCCCGCTATCGCTGCTTTTTTTTAAATGCGGAGCATTTCTTAGGCTCGCCTGGTCCTCCGTCGTTGATGGCGGCGCCGTCCACACGCTCACTCCACATGCGCGTCGCGTCGAGGCGCAGGTGCGCGTCTTTCCCCCGTACCCTCCTCGCTCTCAACAACAGGTGCGGCGGTGCGGGAGGAGCGCGTCTGCCCGCGCAGGCGTCGTAGCTACCCGTGCGCTATGTCGCGCTGCTCCGTGGTCGCGCTCAACAGTAACGGCGGCAGGGCGTGTACACGTGATAACGGCGTGGTGGGTGCGTGGAAAGTTCGCGCGCTTGTGTACGGAAGTGTGCGCATGCGCGTCTCTCCCCCGTACTCCTCTGCCTCGAACGCGGGCGGTGTGTATATAAGTGGCGGAGCGCGCGTTCGGAATTCAGTCAAGGGCGTCTTTGCTTGCTTTCGCTTGACTTGACGCTTTGCTTGACTCGAGTAGGTGCGATGGAAGCAACGTCTTCGCCGGTTACGCAATCGCACGACCGCTCCTCAAACACCCCTTGACAACGTATGGGTACGAGCTAGTTGGTACTCCATCTAAACACCGTAGAGCGCAGTAGGCAAGACAAAGGACTAAGGGGACACGGACCAGCGCTAGATGGACCCCTTGACAGTGCACTTTAGCGACCACAAAGCAGTCATCCTCTCCGTCCAATACAACGACGGCACCAAGCAATAAAGACAGACTTTAACTTTACACTCCTTGCCTTCGCTTCTCCTTCATTCAATAAATAAGAATAATAAAGACGAAATAACAATTAAGCATTCCCAAACCATACCCAATTACGCAACATTCACGCGATACCCCCACCACTCTGCGACGCATTTACTCGAGTTCCCCCCGTGGGAAGATGCGGGCGGGTTTTTTTATCCTTGTGTTTGCGCTACTCTACGGCTTCTTCCTTCGATGCCGGCTCCTTGTTGGTCGACCCCTGGTTAGCCCAGACTTCTTCAGTCTTGTTACTGTTGCTGCTTCTATTATACCTTTGTTGCTCTTAAGCTGCGGAGTTCGTTTCGGATCTCCGCGATCTCCTTGGTGAGGTTATGAAGGCACGCAGAGCCACATTTTCTTTTCTAAACGCTTCGTTGATTTCCCGCTCCTTGTTCGAGGTCTTGTCATGCTTCTTAGCATTGACGTTCTTGTCAGTTGGGGTGTTCTTCGTGGTTGCTGAGTCACCCCCGCTTATGCGGTCGCGCGACGCGGATATTTTGCTTGTTGCATTGCCCGTCGTGTTTCTGCTTTAACTCCGATTGCGGCTTGTATCCCTGGATTGTGCGCGAATTCACGAGGGTGTCCTTGATTTGCAGGCAGTTGGCGTGTCGAGTGGCTGGAAGTCGCTCTCCGACGGCAGCTGGCGTTCGAACTTTCGACGCTCCCACTGGCGCTTGCGCACAATGTAAATAATTCTATATTTATCCTTACATGTTCTGACTGCGGTCGAATGCGCACCAACGCATAGCTTGCAATTGGGGGCGCACGGATTGCCGTCTATGGAGTTTGCAAATCCGCATCCTCTGTAGATATTGTTCGATGGTGTCGGAAACACGTCTTTGCGGTGTCCATCTAGGCCGCACTAGTAGCATACGTCGACCTGTTTCCTGTACAGATGACACGGTATGAGTTTGACTTCATAGCGAACGAAGATTGGTACGTCGTGTTCTTTGAAGGACGCGATGATGGTAGCGGTGCTGCCGATTCCCTTCGCGCCGCCTGCAAGCGGGTTCCTGTCGTTGGCAATGTTTCTGTCGAGCTCGTCGGCGCTTGCCTCGACGGGGATGCCTCGAATAATGTCCTTTGCGGTGTGCCATGCTATGCCGTGCGGTATGCGGTGACCTCACAGAGTCTGTCTTGTATCACTATCTGTTTAATTCGCGCATACAGGGCGGTGCGTCTGTCCTTGGGAAAACGAATTAGCAATATATTTCACGGCTCGTTCGGCAAATAGTATCCGTCGCGCTTTTCGCGCTCGCGATTCTGGCTTAGGTGAAAATGGCCACGGCGACAGTCGCAGTACCGATGTTGATTATCCTCCTCTATGTCTCGTGACTATCGTGTTCTACTCCAGCGGCTCAGCTGGCATGCGTGCTGCCTTGATGGCCGAGGCCTAACACTCACGTTGAAATTCGATGTCTTACTTCATCGCCGGTGGCGGCGAGCTTCTCGATGATGAGCTCTCCCGAGAGCGTCCATCCGGCGTCGTTGTGGAACTCTTCCGGTGTAATTTCTTCGCTTTGTACTTGAACGCACATTTGGGTGTCGAATATCGTGGAGGCCGCCTCCATCTCGGGGCGAAGCGGTGATCACCGAGGCGGTGAACCACAGCGGTGCGACTGCCACGAGGCCTATCGCTCGCAGAGCACGATTAGGCTTAGTGACCCCCGCAGGGTTGTGGTGAAAAAGACCAGCCATTCTGTGAAAAAGGCGTATCTCTGGGGTTTGGTAATATCGGTTGGTGCTCCTTGAGCTGACGGACCCGTTGATACAAAGAAAACTCCGATTCCAGAGAATTAGCACTGCGAAGTCAGCGAAATTATGGCGCCGATGTGATCGCGTTCGTTCACTTGGGGATGAAGACCTGGACACTCAGCTTGATGAAATGAATAAATAGGGAAGAGAGAACCACTTTACACCGAATGAAAACTAGGGTACATGATTTATTCCTAAACCTATCCATTAACCATTGCGGCAAGCCCGTTCAGTTAACCAATATTCGACCCATTACTCTCACATCTAACGTGGGAAAAGTAATGGACAGCGTGGGGATCTAGCGGCTCCAACACCACCTTCAGAGAAATCACATCTTACTGTGGAGCATGATCGGATTCTTTCTTTCTATTCAAGACACTCTGCTCTGAATGTACAAGAATGTCCATAAGGACCCTGAATTAGCCCAACTTAAACCAATTCTTGCATCAACCCCAAAACAGCATTTCATAATGTTCACCATGCTGGACGAATTAAAGGATCTACAATGTGGACACCGCCTTTACCGGCATGACGAAGAGTTTCTCCGTGTACTCGCGGACACCATTGGTGTCGGCGAGTACAGATCGGGCCCTATTTCGCATCCCCAGAGAGGCATTCCTCAAGGATCAGTCCCGTCGTCACCACTCCAACTCGGCGATCTAAAAATTCATGTTGCCCTCACCGAAACTCTGATATTAAACATTCTCTGTGCGCTGACATCGCAATCTGGACCAATACAGGCAACCTAGTCCAAATTTACGACAACCTTAAAAACGCACTAATATCGGTACAGGAATTCACAAAAAGTAGCGGGCTTGAATATTCCGCGGAAGAGGCAGAAATTCTTTTCGTGCATAACCAGCGATAGCAACCACCCTTCGTTTGGTTCACACATCAAGGGGAACCGATCGAACAGCAATCCAGCATCAAACTTCTTGGACTTCAGATTGAAGCAGACGGAGGTGGACAAAAAGCGCCTTACCACAACCCTAAGTTATAATACCTGAACCGTTCATCAGAAAAGCCACGAAAATAACATTAAGCCTTTCCATCAATGCTAGGAATAAAAGGCTTTATGCTACAGGAACAGTCACAAGGTTTAAGAAGTCACAGCGGTTCGTAGGCAAAATCAGTTACGCCGACTTGAATCCAATGAAGCAGGATGCCTAATCATGAGTGAATTCTGATATAGCGCAAGCCTGAGGAGCGAATTCGGCGAAACCGCAATTCCATAAAAAGTTCTGCAGCTCCTACACATAGCCGCAATCCCACTGCATACGGCTAGGGAAAAAACCTTACCCACCAAAAAATAGGAGCCAGCTATTTTTGCAAAAAAATCACACAAGGAACCAGCCAATATCATGTTTTCACCGACGATGCCAAGACAGCCAACACGTGGGCGATTGACTATGTGATCGCCAAAGGAGAAGCGGACACTAATCTCCGCAGCTGATACACATGAAGAAGGCAGAAAATCTCACCACAGCCCCCGCAGCAGATCATCAATGTAACCCTAATATTATCCCCAATATTTACACCGGTTCAAACAAAGCATGCATTTTTGGGGCAAAACTTCAGCTATCCAAACTCGATACCCCTTTTTTTCTTCCATGAAACGAACAATTAGGTTGTACAGGATCCCCGGGAACATTGGTATGGGGTGAAATGAAGAAGCTTATCTGCTCTACCGCGAAACACTTCTCTGGCTCGTGACATCCGTGGCCAAGTCCAGAACGGTAATCCTGCTATGCTCACGCTCCAGGCCTGCCGATCTGATAACAGGCTTTTGCGACCACCTCATCCCAGAATGATCCGACAACAACAGGTAATCCTGCGACAAGCGCAGACAAACAAGCGGCTGACACCCGCTCTACTTCCCTTCTACATAAACCGTAAAGAGGCGCCTCTTCCAAACTGTACATGTCGTACAGTACCCAGCATCAAATGCACATCGTCTGGGACTTGCAAAAAAACCAATAAGTCAAGGCGCACCAAACTATAAAGGGTGGCTGACTAGCGCAACCAAGTTGAAGGAGCAGAGGAGCCTGGCGAAGTTCACTATAAAGGCCACCTGGAACGAGGCAGTTCTTAGCCTCCCCCGCCACCCACATTTTCCCTTTTCCTTCGGAATTGCAATAAAGTTTTCCCTCTCTATCTCTCTTTTTATCAATTGCCGGCAGTCCCGCTCGCGCTCACCGCCAAGCAATGCTACGAGTGCTTCCGTCGATGTCGTTCGTGTTTTAAGGGGAAAGCTCCGAGTGCTCCATGGTACAAAGAAATACCTTTGTTGTAGTACTTGTCCGCTACACATGAGTCTGCCGCTGTATAGTGTAAGTGAAGAAACACATTTGGAGATCCCGGTCCTCCCGAGTGGAAGTAAAGACCTCTACGTCAGCATAACCTCCACCCCTTGGCAGCGCTAAAGATTATCCTGGCGGACGCACCGTCATCTCGCTTGAAGTAGAACGTGACGAAGCCTGAGTAGAGCACGCCAGGCACAGAGAACTCCGACTTTGAGTCTGCCTGTATTGCGACGACGAGGTCTGATGGTGAATGTGCACGTCCTGGCACGCGAGGAGAGCGAGGACTCTCCAGCAACCGATTCTGAGTTAATGTAAAAGGATGCAAAAGGAATGCAAGAGTGAATGCAAAATGATGTAATCTATGCTGAATTAGTGAAGGGAAACCACTAATAAGCTGGTTGTCTTCAAAGTACGAGGGCAGACTTCATCGTCCCGAGAATTTTTTTCGGTCGGTGTATCTGGAGCAGGGATCGTATATCAAATCAAATCAAATCAAATCGTTCATTTTCTTTTCTTTTACAAAAGAAGGGCACAACCGCAAAAAGCCACTGTTACAAGCGGCTTGACGAGGCGGCTGCAATCGCGAAATATTGCAATCGCGAACGTGTATGACTTGGAATTCAAAAGCCTCAAACATTACACACCACCAGTTCGTGGCCCCATTAACTATGATGCGTCGCCCGGAAACTCCTTTATTTTAGGCACTTAAAGGTCGGTGTAAAGTTGAAGGGAATTTTGGGGGCCAAGTGCTTTTTCTTCCAAGCATCTTCAGCATTCATTAGAGTATCTATGATTTCGCATTCCCAACCCTTCAGAAGGGCTTCAAAATCTTAAAAAAAAGTGTCACTCCCAGTAACACTGCATTGTGGTCGTTGTCGGTGATTTGAACGAGGATGTGTCAGGCCCAAAAAATGGTTGTATTTACAAGTCTTTTACTAGAGACTTGCGATGCCTCAAAGATACAAAAAACTGGCCAGCTTGCGGTCTACGTTTATCGATTTGTCAGGATGTGTCTGCAAGTTGCAACTGCCAGTGCGTATTTCACAGCGATAGACGACCATCGTGACTGCAGTTACTGAGTGGCAATTACTTCACAGCTTTTAGATTCTCAGAGCAGAATGGCCTCTATGTGTATCACATTCTTAACGATAAATTTTCGTATTCGTTTCGCGGCACTTTTTGGGAGCACCCACAAATTGCCTAAAGGAACACCGCTGAGTAATAACTCAAATATTGTAGGAAAACGTTTCTATCTAAAAGTGCTTCAAATGTGATGCAAAAAGAACCAACAGGCAGAAACCTGGCAGTTCTTGTTGTGCTTGTAAACCTGTTACATTAAAATATTGGCCGATAAATGAACATAAGAGTACTTAGAAAAAGATTTTTGGTGACTAACATCCGAATTGTTGTAGACACACATTTGCGGGCACCGTTCGCATTGAACTGAAGCAAGAAATAGCGATTCAAACTGCAAGGCTGGTTCCGCTTCGTGATTCATTTTCTTTGTTTCCTTCCAGTTTTTTGCAGAAATAAAAGCTTAGTGTTTCAGCTCCATTCACTGCGAAGAGAAGAAAGCAGCTGTGATAATTGCTCGACGGGCGGATCCCACGGTCGTCCTACAATAAACGTCGCTTTCTCTGTACTGAAGGGCTTCGGCAACGAAACAAAAAATGCTGTTTTCGTTCTGTCATTCACGGTAATTCATTGAGCTGTCAGTATTGCAGGGACGATCAATATGAGCATCAGTAGTGCAGCTTGAGGATCGCAGTGCTTAACTTTGAAAGTGCTGCGCAAGGATGATTTTCGCTCGCACACGAGAGCCAGTATACCTGCCCACCTAGTTTGGCAGCGTAATTTGGCAGCTTCATCATTGTTCACAATACAAACAATACTGCGCGCATTTGAAGAATAACGTCGATACGCGTGCGGTATTTGCAGTGCTGTTTTAATTAAAATTAGTCGCGCGCTCGATGTGCCGGGAGGAAAAAAAGCATTCGAAACAACGTTTTAACCAGTGTGTCCAACCGGAAAAAGTACCGGCTCGGTTACGGTTGGCGTTCGGATGAATTCATTTCGTTCGTGTTCAGTTCTGGTTCGACGAAATCGCAAGAAGAACCGTTTCGCGAACAGGCGCTAGCGAACAGGTACTGAGAGTTAAATATAAGCTAATAGCGAAAAACCGCTTTGTACTTGCTTTGAAATTGTAAAACTAATTACAATTCAGGTGCATTCAAAATACTGTTTTTCTATGTAAAATCCCTTTATTTTATATACCACAGTCAGCAATTATGCCATATATTAGGGGAAAATAGATGTAGTGACGATTTACAAGCTACTTTCCCTGCTAGCGCCTATGTTGTCCTTGTGCCTGCGTAAAGAAAATACCAAAGCTCATGACGGTCTTTGAGATACACTTTCTCTCGCTTCCTTCTTTTGGTTCTGTAGATGAAATCGCAATCCCCTTGGTGGAATCGCCCTTACCTTGAACGTTTAACCCTTGAGATAGGCCTGCGTACCGACCCGTCACCTCGGTGCATTACCAAAGGTCCTGTTTAAATACGAACACCAGTGGTGTGCATTTTTTCATCAGTTGTAGCCATAATGAGATTACAATAGACGATATTATCAGTAATAATAATAATAACATAATGAGTGGCAAGGATAATCAATCACCTTTATTTATGCGCACAGGACAGCGCAACCGACCATTACGAGCATGCGAACATTACGAGCATCCGAACATAGCAAATTGTTGGGCCATTTGAGGTCGGCTAAGGTGAACGGGCGGCCACCTACGCAACCTCAAAAGGCAGCCTCATTTAAGGCGACCATCACAACCGCCACTGGTTGTAGCATAACAAAAGAAGTGCTTCAGCAGCCACGTAAATGCTAGCAATGAATTCGACCGTTTGGCTGCCAAGGAGGATTTGTTAGAAGTTACTTTCTTTAGAACGAGAGCAAAGGTCTTGTAAAAGTCACCTTTAGTTGACCGTCAGTCACTAAATTGTTCCTCTCATCAGGGGAAAAGAATTAGAGCCAGCTATATTTATGTGTGCATCACCGTAAATACGTCTCCCTTTCCCCTGACCACCGCCTTCGCTCCGTCTGCTACGTTGCGGAATCTTATAACAGAGTATGCGATTACAAATTGAAAGGTAAGTGTGAAGCACGAGATCGAGCTCTTTTGGGACAGCTCTTTTTAATTTGTCGACAGCACTACCCCCCTCCAGAACCAGTATCAGCAGCGGAGTAGTGAGTTAGACTAGTAAGACAAGTGCATCTCCGAAAGCAAAGACCCCTGAAAGAGACAAATGAGCAAAACAATCGCCAAGTATGAGCGCTGGGCAAATGGGATATAGCGGGACCGGCCTGCCTTTATGCAAGTGTCATCGACTTCCACTGCCCCATTTTTTGTCCACGACGAAATACATAACGCTTGCCAGGATTGGGGATACAGTTTTTTGAAAAAAGAGAACGTGCCTGCCATATGCTGACACCTTTCTCTGCTATATCTGTCATTGTTTGAATGTGTTAAAGCGGGCCAAGTTGCTCGCTCTACGCGTCCTAAAAATTTGACCGCCTACCGGCTCCTTTTGCTGCAAATTTTTTTCTATACACGACGGTCTTCTGTCGCTCCTGCCACGTGACTGCCTCTTCTCACTCTACCGCCTACCGCTGACGCTTTTCCCCTCCAGTCTAGGCTCTTCCGTGATATACGCAAGGCCGGTTGGCTGAATTCTAATCACATTTGCCGCGTTCGCCCTGCTTCCTAGCCCTCTGCAGTTGAAACCATTTTTTTATAATTGCGAGCCGCAGCCCAAGGTTCCAGCGCGAGCCCTTTTTGCATTTTGAGGCAAACATTTACGCAAAAACGATTCCCATGTCTTTTTTTTAAGTTAGATAACACGGCAGGTATCAGAGATGTATTATTGTTTTGCCTCGAATACCCCTAATGCTTGCTTTTCGCTGATCAATTACTTGAGAATAATGAAGCATTATTCGAGCTTTCGGAGTTTCATAATTGTAATGCCTAAATATTCATCTCGTTGAAGGGTTCTATTAAAAAAATCTTTTAGCCGGGCGGCTGAATCGGGGGACAAACAGCCAGGAATACACAGTAAAATTTTCCCGTTTAAGTAGCCGAATAAAGAAATCCTCTATAAAAAATGGCTGTTATAGAAGGGCCACGGAACTCGATGAATACGTTTGGATATGCTAAACGCTGGCGAAAAAAAAAAGGGATGTCTACAGCAAAATCTACCTTTTGGAGTTTTGCTTATTCAATGGCTGACGGCCGGACAAAATAGCCCAAATTATTTATATGGGAAATCGGCGTGGAATAATTTGAAACCACGTGTTGGGCATTTTTTTTTTTTTCTGGAAACACCCTTCTCAAAAATAGGGGCGCATTTGATGCCCCGAAGCTGCTCTGGTGCTGCAAGGTACAGTGTACCTTGCAGGCCGGCAGAGCAATTTAGCCCACCTGGGGATCTTTAGCATCCCTCGAAATCTCGGGACAAAGAACTTTTCGTTTCTCATCTACGTGAGAAAAACGGCAGCTGGGTGCTGTCATCAAAACCGCATTCTTCGGGTCAGCAGCCAGCATCTCAGCCCCCGAGCATCTCCTAGAGGTAGCACTTGTGACGTATTTACACATTCTATGTCTTCTACCTTTTTTAAGCCAAAAACCAAATGCAACAAAATGCACAATTCAGGTGTTGGCGCCGTGCAGCAAACCTACGGTCCGACTGTCCCTAAACAGTCGATGTCTCATATTGTCTGCGGTCTGCTGAGAGTGTTACGCTTCGTTTGGTCAGCCGTGTGCTTTGCTCGCGCTACAAGCAGTAGCATGCCGTTGCATCATTCCTTCGTGTGACTACGAAGTCAGCATTGAGAGTGCTGTGACTGATATGGAAAGTAAAGTACGTGAAAAGTTACCTAGTTGATGGTGCGTGGCAGAGAAAGGCCGCGAATGGCGTTAACCGCGCATTATTATTAGCGTATGATTTAATCGTTTCGTCGTGATCCAGTAACCACTATTTTATTTTTTTGTTCACTTAGGTTCGGGTTCAGTGGGCTAAAAAACAACGGTTTGGGTTCGAATTCACTTGAGGAAGAAATACGGGCTCCGTTTCGATTCTCGGTTCGATTCACTTCCAGCTCGACACCCTGGCTTTAACCACACAATATAAGCAAGAACGGCGCCTGAGCCGCGCGCAGGCCGAAGTTCTAGGGGCAAACAGACCGACGAGTGCGCGCCAGCAATTCAAACGTGGAGAATGTGTACTCTGCAGTCAAGTGGAACAGCGTGAGACGCGGGCGGATGAGAGAGGAAAGGCTGCTACGCTGCAGGAACGCCAGAAGACTATCGTCTTTCGATGACATGGGCCCCGACGCGAGCAGATGCATGGCCAATTGCCTGGTTATTGAAGCCTTGCCGTTATTATGGCGATTCAGCACTACTTCTGTGGGAGATAGCCGTGAACCGTGTCCATGAGTAGGGTGTAGATACGAGATCGGTTGCGTTCGTTTTTCTGAACTATTGCTTGAAGGCGTATGTTTTAAAGTTTCAGTGCTTGACTGTAGAGAGGCTGTCGTAACTTCCCACTGCTCAGGGACTTCCAGTGGTGTCGCACTCGTGGCATTGTGTGCTGACCTTAGGTGGTTATGTATGGAAGGAGGTTTTTTTTGTTTGTTTGGGGTGCAGCAGTGCAGATACCTGCTGAGCCCACCCTACCTGTTTTAAGTCGTCCTAGTTGTAAGGCCGTCCGGCTTTCTCCCCACCCAGCCGCTTGCTTTGGCATCTGCAGCGGCGTCTCGAGATTAAAGGGAGTCATTTAGGGGCACTAAAAACGGAAAGTGAAAGCATTTTGAGCACATAAATGAACAACCACAATGTTAGGTTGGGTGGTCAACGTCATCTGTTCTCAGTATTACTTTTTACTTGCAGTGGAAAGCTCACACTTTCGCTGCAAAGTGTGTTGCCGCTCCTTCATCCTTTGGCTACGTATATACGGATACCGCCATTTAAACGCATGAACGTCATCGATTCTCCCATATACGTCACGAAGCAGGGATCCCGCTCTTGGACGCCTTTTTTCTGGCACTTCCGGCGGAGCAAAAGCTTCGTCTGCTCAGCGTCGGCGGGGTGCGCGGCACCTTTGCTGAGTTGCCACTTCCTGGAGCACGCTTACACACTTTCTTTTCGGTCTATAGTTATGTTTTTTTCCTCTAGTACCACGCTTATCGTTAAGGCAATCTCACACAAAGCCGACAAGACGACGGCACGATGGTGACACCGACTTCTGGGTTGGCAGACCATGTTGTCACTCGAAGCCGACGGGGACACAGACACGTAGTCCGACAGAACGTCTGCATGGTATGACTGGCTCGCCTACCGAAGACGCCAACAAAATCGCTCTGCCGACCGGTCGGCTGACGGCTGGCTCGATCGAGTAGCGGAAACTGCGGAACGACGTCATTTCTGCCGTAGTAGTTGTGGCTCCTTTTTTTTTACTTCGTAGAGTGCAATAAACTAAATAAGGTTCATGAAGCCCACATAACTCAACACCAGCGTTAATCCGATCCGTGTTTCCCTTACGCTGCTTCGGCCGTGTGCGTGGGTGACTACACTGGCCGACCTGTTTTCCGGACCTGGAGGAGAAAGAAAAATATTCCGAATAAAAGAGCAGTCCGAAAAATCCGCAAGTAGCAAAGCTAACATTGGGAAACGCAAAAACGAACAACGTGCACGACGCGCGGCATAGGACAAGCATGATGATTTTGCTAGATTAGAAGAACTTGTTGGTGTGCGAGTTGGTGCATCTTCAACGTAAAGTAAAAAACTGCGCGATTTTGGACGGCCACAAAAAGAGAGGAAACACAGGACAGACGCAGTCCTGTCCTGTGTTCCCTCCCTTTTTGTGGCCGTCCAAAATCGCGCAGTTTTTTACTTTACGTTGATGTTGCTGGAGCCACTAAATAAGCTACGCTTCTATTGGTTCTAGATGTTGCTTATAGTCAGTGTTCCCTGGTGTTAAAAAACGTGGTATCTAAGAGAAAAACTGGCCACGTATGACCACTTTCCGGCTTTCGAGGTTGCGTCCACCACAGACGGCACTTGCAAAATTAGGCCCTCCAAGATCAAACTGCGTTACCCCGGCTCGAGTCAAGCCAATCCCCATCCAATCCGAATGTAGCCAGGTGCCTTGGGATTCAAAGCGGCGCTGCCCCCGAGTCATAACGTGGCTACGTCGTGGAAATCTGTGTCCGAAAAATCAACCTTCTTACTGTCATCATCATCAGCAGCAGCCTATCTACGCCCACTGGAGGGCAAAGGCCCCTCCCATAGATCTTCAATTATCCCGGTCCTGTGCTATCACGGCCACCAATTTATCCCCGCAAACGTATCGGTCTCATCTGCCTACCTAACCTTCTGCCGCATCCTGCCACGCTTTTCTTCTCTAGAAACCAACTCTGTCACCCCTAATGACCAACGGTTATATTGCCTTCGTACTACCGGTCCCCCCCCACGCCCATTGCTTCTTATTTTTCTACTAATATGTCCTTAACACCTCTGGCTATATTTTGTGTGAAATATCCGTTGTTTATATACATTACTCCTGTCGGACAACTGCCGGTTTCTCGGAAAATTCTGGAGTATCCAGCAAGTTCGAATTTCGGCATTCAGAATAAACGGTCGGCTACTGTATTCCGCTTAAACGGAGACGCAAAATGCATATGCATGTGTGACCGCGTGGCTTGTAGAAAATATAAGTGTACTTAGGTGCCGAAGAGTGACGGAAGGTATTTTAAGCAACAAAGAACAAATATCAGCCATGGATAAAGAAGTATTTGAGGAGGGTAATCTGCTAGATGCGACAGCGCGGGCGGGCGGCACGTTAATGTCACTGTCTGGCAAGGAGAAAATGCGGCTTGCGGAGCAGCACAAGAGATGGCGCCTCGAGCGCGTTGCCATTAAAGGAGCCATGACGAGAAAACAAAAGTTCGTTTTATTCGAAAGATTAGGTGTTTCATAGTACCCCAAGCGCTTTCCCGGAAGCAAATGATGCTTTATTCACTGAGAAATAAGGCAATTTAAGCCAAAATTTTCAATCTCCCGCTAAAATTGCACATTTCGTCACGTGAACAATGGCGTCACATGAGCCGGTCCATGAAACAGATACTTAGTATGTCGACTCCATATAGCACCCACACGCGGGAGTCGACCGAGACGGCGGCCATTTTAAAAATACTAGTAAAACCTAGTGCACCCGCAGCCCTAGTCATGGAATCGCCTGATCCGGAGAACAAAACTCTCGCCGAGGAGCTCGGGCTTGCATTTAACAACCTCACTCCACTTGAACGCTCAATGCTTCAAAGTGCACGAGGGGCAAGAGTTGTGGGATACGCGGTAGACGGGAAAGCGACCATTCCGCAATAGCCACAACAGACGAACGCCCAGCCGTCGGCACCGCTGCCTCGTCAGCCCCGTCGCGACGGACGAATACAGACTGGTACGTATGGGCCGTATTTTCAATTTCAGTAGCAGTATCGCTTATGCCAGTTGGCCGGTGTCGTGTATGGAAAGCCGTTCGCTCGAGCTCTCTGCTCCGACCAGAAAGATTCGAGCGTCAATGCGTGGTGTGTACGGCAATTTTTTTCCCCAAGGTCAGAGCGCTTTGACGAAGTCGGCGACGAGCGCCAGCATGTCCGGTTCCCTGCCGTAATCACTTCCTCGGAAATGAAGCGAGCACACTCGTACTTCCTTTAGCTCTCTTTCTCCTCCGTTTGCAAAGTTCACAAAACGTAGCCACTTGCTTCGCCGAGGTTCGTCGTTGGGCAGCACATGAAAGGAGATCTCACCGGCGGGGATGTCGCACTCCCTCGACGATTGGCCCGTACTACATGGGCATTTCAAAACACAGCAACGAAATTTCATTGTAAAGTACTCGAACAAACTGAAGTTTTCAGTGGTTGTAAACTGTAAACGAGCTCGTAACGATAGCAGCAAGCCAACACGACCTCCATACCGAAACCTGTGCGGCGAGTGGCACTATCTCGTTGCTGCTCTGTGTTCCTTACTCCCCTTGTTTCTATTTTTACCTTTGCTGGTTGGCGATATGACGGCCAACCTCCTGTGAAGGGATTACGATACCAAGCAAGGTCACGGCTGTGCGTGCTGGGACGGTTCGTTGGCCCCGAAGAGCCTTGAACCCGAAAATTCGTCTGCGCGACGGTGGCAACGGCGAAATGTCGAGCTCGGCCAACGGTACGCATTGGCATACACGCTTGCGTGTTCGTTCGGAACTTCAACCGTTTAGTCCACCGTTCTTTGTCATTAAAAGGCTGTGCAGTATGCTTCACGGGCATTTAGCTCGCTATGCAAACTGTAAGCCCTGCCTAACATGCGTTTGCTTTTGCCGGCCTCCGCCAATCGCAGAGCATTCTCAAGTGACATCATAGGTTCTGTTGCGGAAAATGAGCTGGTGGGTCGCATGGTCATTTCCTTTTTTCCTAATTATGTAGCTTATTTGAGCGAAGTTTGCGTTGTGTCGTTATGGTTCTAACGAGGCAATCTTTCGAATGAACCAAACTTGTGTTTTCTCTTTAAGGTCCCTCCTTTAAGGTCCCTAAAATGACTAAGGTAGCGCCAACTGCTCCCTCCTTCTCCGCTGCCCTCCTCTTTTTTCTCTCCCCTCGCCCGCGGCGCCGCGGTCCCTTTAACTCCGCAGCGGACCTGCAATTTTTGTTGGCTTCCTCAGAGCAGACGCCCTCGCAACGCATCGGGCCGCTCGCTGCAGTTTTTCGTGCAGTTTGCTCTTGTTTTCGCGCCGCAATCGCTCTTTGGTAGCATTAATAGTATTTCTAGAGCCCCGTTTTACCAACACTCATTAAAGGAGCCATGAAGAGAAAATACAACTTCGTTTAATTTGAAAGAACTAGGATTCAGTATCTCACTCAGCTCCATTACAGCCACAAAAGATGTTTTTTAACGAAAAAAAATCAAGAAGTATTTAAAAACTTTCAAATTTTGCGCCACAGTGACGTGTTATGAGCAAGAATGACGTCATACGGGCCAACAATAAAACATAATTTTCAGTGCGTTAACTGCACGTTGGCATTCAAGTGATGCGGTCAAATGGAACTAGAGGCCCCATTACAGACGTCCAGTCATGTGTTGTCGCGACAGTTCAGTTAGGCGGCCGCCAATCGCACAAACAAGGTTCCGTGACGTCATAGAAAAGTTGCGGGAAATTGGCTAGGGGGTCGCGACTGCTTCACACGTTTTCTTTAATATCTCCGTTATTTGTTCGAAGATTTCGATGACATTGGTATCATTGTTATCGGGACCAAGCAGTCTTTCTAATAAACCCAACTTGTATTTTGTCTTCATGGCTCCTTTAAGTGAGGCTGTTCTGTTGTATATTTTTGTCTAGAATGGGATATTTGCGGGGTGGATGCCGCGGGCGCATACGGACAGCGCGGTGTTTGCGTGTGCGGCATGCTCAGGATATATAGTTCGTGAACGCGAAAGGATCGAACGTGGACGTTTCAAACTGCTCTGTTACATAGTATTTCTAGAGCCCCGTATTACCAACACGCCCTAAGTGAGGCTGTTTTGTTGTATATTTTTGTGTAGAAGGGGATATTTGCGGGGTGGATGCCGCTGGCGCATACGGACAGCGCGGTGTTTGTTTACGTGTGCGGCATGCTCAGGATAGTTCGTGAACGCGAAAGGATCGAACGTGGACATTTCAAATTGCTCTGTTACAGTAATTCCGTTCTTGCAATTGCGTAATTAAGTTGTGGTGTGCAAGCGCTGCACAGAGGGCTTGCGCATGGTTCGCGGTGACCTTGGTTCGCAGCAGTTCGAGCGCTGCGCTGGCTTTTTTGCGTTCGCGTTTTTTGCGTTAGTTGCAGATCATTAGGCAGCGCTCAGTATGCGTCCCGCATTAGCTACTGACATTCACGCCACCTTTATTCCGTGCACTTTCCGGTGCTTTGACGTTGTTGCAAAATATATGTCACCTTCACGTCGTTATAGGCTGCTGTCAGGGTCAAAGTTCTCGCGTCTCCTCGTTGGCCTCGCCTATGACGGCTGTACTTTTGGCAGTGCGTCCGTGGCATAGCAATGTTCGTGCGATTGGCGTTCACAATTATTTCGAGTAAGGCCCTGTCGGGCATATCTGGAACAGGCTCGCACAAAGAACGCGCAGTTAAATAATGCGCTCAGCTTACAATTAGCTGTAGTGCCCAGTTCTATAATAACTACCGTATTCCAAGGCCACAAGCGCGCTAACAAGCGCAATTGGGAATACTTTTTATGCTGTACAGCTAACATTGATTCATGTGTGGGCTTTGATTAATTACAGCTTGTTACAGCCGAGCTGGCCGTGACTGCACTGACCTTATTAGAGCAGCCGAAGGCACAACAACTCGGCATCGCGAAGGTACATAAAGTGACGCCGACGCAACACTTGTTTGAAACGAGCAGCTGACTCTTCGGTTGTTATCGGTTGTTATACGCTGGCGGCTTCGATAAGGCCTGCTACAAGGCAGCTGAGCCTAAAATGGCGAATTTCAATGGACAGTGGCGGCGAAGAGAAGAAAAAACAAACAACGCGGGGACGAGGTTCTACGTCACTGGCCGTTGGCCAATGGCGCGCGGCGTTCGCCGGCGAAAAAGAAAATGGCAAAAAACGAAGGAGGAAAGGAGCGCGGGCGAGGGCGAAAGGCGGCGAGATCTAAAGATGGCGCTACCTTAGTAATTTCAGGGACCTTAGTTGCCATAGTTTACGTGTTCTTCTATGGACGCGACGCACAAAATTCATAATATCATTGAACATATTGCAACAATTTCCAGATTTCTTTCTGAAAAATACCCAGAAGTGCTGGGAATTATAGCAGAAGTTAATAATAAATACTGCCCTAGTTACATGCTGTACCGCGCTTGAAGCGAAGTACTATACTCGGTGACAACTTAAGAACGGCACCGGAAGTTGCCGCTGTGCCTTATCACCGTAGCCGGATGTTTCTCCGCGCGGCGCCAATAGCGCGTTACTGGGAATATTTTGAACATGGCGTGAGCCGTTCCAGTGATTTTTTGGTCTTAATATGCTTATAAACGACTCCAGTGACGACAAACAAACTGCGTGAGACAAGGCAGACGATATCACGCATTCATAGCAAACCTCTTTCAAAACGCGCGCGCACTGACGTCACGGGTCAGGCGCTTTGGCGGAGTGATACACTACATGAGGTGGTGCCGTTCTTGAGTTGTAACTGAGTATACACCATTTTCCTTGCTAGAGGTGGGCGCCGCCATTTGCTTTTTCTGACCAGACGCTAGCGCCGTCTATGAAGCGACCGCCGAAACCTCCGCGCTGGGCTGTTAAGTGCGCCGTTCTTTGCGTGCGTCTGCTCTGTATCCGTGCATTACCGAGTGAACTGTAGTGGTTTCGCGTTAAGTTAGCGGTTGCAGTGCTTGTGTGTGTGTGTTCTGTTTTGTTTTCATCATCTGCGGACGGATTTTAGGTCCTAATTTGCTGCCAGAGCGGGAAATTCCGACCTCGGCTGTTGCGAGCAGCAGTAGCAGTGTGGTGGTGGTGCCGGTGGTGCTGCGCAGTTACGCGATGCAAACGTACCGCTATGGCCCCGACTGACATAGAAATCGATATCGGGGAGTAAATACGTGTTTTCAATGCCACCGTGCTTGTTATGTTCACCGATTAGTCATGTTTACGGAAGCGCGGACGTCGAATGCGGAGCGCGCACAGCATATGTGGGTCACGGTGATCCGTGCTCGCTATGGACTTTCGACGAGGCGATTGCTACACTGTTGACATTGCAATGCAATATAATCTTTCTTAACGAGACTTATGACGGTTACTGACGAAACAAAATTGCCTGGGCGGAAAAATAACACGACCGCACAACTGCAGTCAAATTACTATTCGAATGTTGAGCAAAAGGGTCGACGTTCGGGCGAGTTAATATTGGTTGATCATGACCGTGATCATGATTGACCTAACTCCGCGCAGCGCATGTGGCCTGTCGCTCGGAGCCCACCCTTGTGAAACCGCTGCTTGCACCACAAATGCTTTACGCGACCAGCAGTAACTGTTTTGTAATTGTAATACTTTAGATTCCGTGGCAACGCAAAAGGATTAGAATCTTTTCCTTTGACCGCGTTGTGGACAGGTTGAGCTATTTTCCAAATGCAGCGTTCACGCGTATCGAGCTGCGTTTCCACATTTGGCTGCCTGCTTATCCTGCTATCGACCAGCAGTGTGCGATGGAGAAAGCTATCCTTTCATATCGTTTGGCAGTGTAATGCGCGTTGGCCTGAAAAAAAGTAAACAAAACGCCGTGATTTTAAAGGTTAGATTATATGAAAAGGGGATTGTTTAATGCCAATCGGCTGTAATGACCAAACAATATATGGTATTTTAAATTGACTAAAAGGAACCAGAAGTTATTGTAATGTTGTATCGGCGCTCGTGATCAAAATTAACCCGCAGCCCTCCACTACGGCGCGCCTCATCACCCATGAAGCGTCGGGGCGTTAAACACCTAATGAATGAATGAATCAATCAATCAACCAACCAATCAATGCTATATCGTAAAGGATAAAGTTGCTTCTAACATTTCAGGGGGTTCCGTTCACTGTCGCGGGTTTGCGTGTGATAAATGGATTTTGCTCCGTCTGCTTGCCGTCCAAGTGCACCCAACAAACCCTGGATTTGGTCGTTGGTACAAAGTCGTTGCGATTTATCAACGGAATCCACCGATATCTCAACTCGGTGTGCGTTGGGAAGCGATGCTGCAAAAACACGCCGCAACCGCACTGCATTTTCTCCAGGCAGTGTCGTGCACATGCGTGCTGTCAGCGACTGTTTCTCGCTTTCTCTGGTTGTTCAATAACCCACCAACGCGCAGTGCTGACCAAGCGACGTTTGCACCTTGAACGGCATCGCAGCATCGGCTAAAACAGTTGAAAGTTCCGCAAAAACTAAGCACACGGTGCGAAATACTCCTGAACTATGCAGCGGAGCACACCGCGCCGAGCGATGTTAGCAGCCCAGCGCGCTCAGGCAACACTGGTCGGCCGCCGAGAGAACTGGTTTGAGAGTATTTTCCTCCTTTCCCGGCTGCTTATGGAAAAGGAATCTCCGAGCAGACGACGTCTGCCGACGCGACATTCCCGCCACGAATGGTTCACTCAGGCCGCTCTCGCCTCTCGATTCTCGCTGGTTAATCAGATTTGCGCGCGCTCTTCACGTTGCACAAAAGCAAGCATTCATCCATGCTTCCTGGGGATGGGGCGGAAATGTGTCGTGCGAAACTGCAACAGTGGCTACGCATCCTGCGAAGAAAATGTAATTACCTTTAACGTTCCCATTGACCCGGTACGGTTGGAAGTGTGGGCTCGTGCTATCCCCAGGAAAGATCGGCTGCTCACGTCTCGTGACTAAGTTTGCGCGTTCTAGACAAACTTAAACGGCCTGTCCTGTTACCAGACACCGTGCCGTGATTTTTCAGAGCTGTCCCAGCTACTTGTATTCTGCTCGCGAAAAAGAAGAAGCCGGCATAGCCGGCTGCGGGCTTTGTACGGGCTGACCTTGAACCGGCAAGACTTCGGAAATCAAGCCGCGCGTGTTTTGCCTTTGCACCTCGCGACAGAGGGCGCGTCGATGCCGTGCCCGGCCTACATTGCCCGGCGCCATGACTTTATCGCGCCGCCGGAGCAAGCCCTCTTCCTCCTCCCCAATAATTCTTGCTCCGTGATATCGGCAAAAGATTTTAGCGTCAAGCGTAAAACAAAAATCAATGCCGTTCCACTCAAAACGAATGCTGTAGGAAGTGCAGGGCAGTGATTCCTCATAAGGAGTGGTGCAGCCTTTATCCGCTCCCTGCTACCACCCATCACGCTCTTCGCCTGCCTGTCTCACTCCATTCTTGATTAATTGAACGGAGGTTTGTCCAATGCAATTAAAATTTTCCGACTTCCCAGTTCTCGCGCGCCCTGTGCCTTAAACAGAGCGGGCGGGAGTTCTCTTCTTTGAGTGCTTGCTTTTATATCGCACGTGCCGCCGCCTTACTGCGCAGTTTGGAACGCGTCGTTTTTGGAGGCCACTTTTCAGGGAGACCTGTCAGGGGCAGGGGCCACCCGACGATGATATGTCGGTCTCGAGTTGGCTTAGTCGCCTTATAGAAATTAACACATTTTTCACAATCTTCCCGCAGGGGAACCCTGAGTAGTATGCGAAGCAGCCGTGGGGTCGACTCAAGTTCCCATTAGTTTTCAGTTCGATCGCAGCGGTGCGGGAGGAGAATGAGGGGAGCGGAGCGCGCGCGCCAGTCATTTATACCGCGGAGCTACAGTGGCGCCCCCAGCGGAGTATGCAGCGGGTACCGACGCGTCTCTAACCCTAAGATGCTTCGCATTATCGCGCGTGAACCAGCAGGTGTTGCCATTCGTTGCGAAACCCCGGAGAGGAGAGGAGCGTCGGAGAGGAGAGGAGGAATGCCAGAGAGGAGAGGAGTGTAGGAGAGGAGAGGAAGAATCCCTCGTATACTACTCATTGTTCCCCTACGGGAAGGTGACGACGGTGGTTGAACGCGAAGCCATTTCGTGATGGATTCTTTGGTTGGCCAATCCCTAGGGGCATCCTACCACAATCATCATCAGCGGTACCTGGCCAGGCATGCGCAGTGGGGGTGTGGTACTCAAGGTTCCCCTAAGGGAAGATGACGACGGTGGTTGAAAGCGAATCTATCTCGTGATGGATTTTTTGGTCGGCCAATTCCTAGGGGCATCCTGCCACAATCATCATCAGCGGTGCCTGGCCAGGCATGCGCAGTGGGTGGCGGACGGCGGACAACGACAACAAGGGAGGGAGGGACACAGCCCCGAGCTAGAGATGCTTCGCATCTAAAAACTCATGACCTCCCTTTGGACGCGGACATTCCTTCAGAACCAGTCTACACGCGTTTGCAACATCTATGGGAGGCTTACACAAGCCCCCAAACGCGATGGCGCCGACAAAAACACAAGCGCCGTCTACGACTTAAACTAGCCCGCCTCAATAAAACGATTGAGACTTACACAGCCGGATTAACCCGAGCTCATTGGGGGCAATTTTGCGACAGGTTGAGAGGTAACCTCGGCATGCGTCGTACATAGGCTATTTTAAGGAACATGATCGACCCAACCTACTCTAAAAATGACTAGCGGAAATGGTCTTACTACAATCATACACAAATTTGACGAAACCAACGAGCAAATTCTATCAAGACTCCGGTAGATATATCTAGCACAGGGTACTCAGGAGCCCCTCCCTATTGGCTACGAAAACTCAGACATGGACCGTGCAATCATGGTTTCAGAGGTTCGCGCCGCATTAATCAAAATTCGCCCGGGCTCGGCACCTGGAGAAGACGGCATTACCAACAAGCTCCTTCGCAACCTGGATGATCAATCCATCGAGATCTTAACGTATACAATCATCACTGCGAAGCCGGTACCATCCCCCTCGAATGGCGCTCATTCCTAAACCCGGCAAGCCTCTCGACCTCGCGTATCTCCGGCCCATCTCCCTCCCCTCTTGTGTAGGAAACGTCCTTGAACATGTCATTCACGCACGCTTGGTACAGCATCTCACCCACACAGGACAATTCCCCCACACCATGTTCGGCTTTCGGGCCTGACTCTCCACTCAGGACGTTCACCTTTAACTAAAGCACGACATTATAACTCCCCAGTCTCGTGTAGACTCTGCAGCGATACTCGCCTCGATTTGCGAAAGGCTTTCGACCGAGTCTCACACAAAGCCATTCTACAAAACCTGATAGCCCTAGCCCCGGGGGCTCGTGCTTACAGTTACATTCGCGGTTTCCTTACCGATCGCCCTGCAGTCCTTCAGATCAACGACCTACGCACTGACATAATACCGCTACCCTCAATATGCACCCCACAGGGCGCTGTCCTGTCGCAACTGTTATTGATTAATCTCCCCCAGCAGTTGAATAACATACCATCCCTTCATCACAGTCTTTCGGCCGACGACATCACCTTGTGGACGACCGGGGGCAGTGATGGGCACATGAGGATACCCTTCAACAGCGAGCAGATGCCGTCACTGCCTACGCTAGTGCCATTGAACTTCAATGCTGACCGAAGAAAACGGAGCTACTAATCCTTCCTGCTAAACGTACCAGCAGAGACCCTTCTCCTCCGGACATTACAATCCGAGTTCACGAACAACCTGTTCCCCAGGTGCAGTGCCTGAAGATCTTAGGCCTATACATACAGAGCAACCGTGCTAACACCACGTTCATATCACGCCTCACTTTTCAGGTCAATCAAAATACCAATCTCATACGTCGTACAGCTACCCGACATCAGGGGCTCAAAGAGGCAGAACACCTTCGGCTGATAGAGGCTTTCGTTATTAGTAGCATCGCTTACTTTCTTCCCTGCCTGCCTGCAACGCAGCGCAAGGAGCGGCCCCCGACGTCTAAGCCTACAGAAAGGACCAAAGAGCCCAATCCCAGAGTAACAGCCCCGAGAGAGGACACACGAGCACGCACGCGCGCGCGCACGCACACACACGCGCGCGCGCACACACACACACACACACACACACACACACTCTCTCTCTCTCTCTCTCTCTCTCTCTCTCTCTCTCTCTCTCTCTCTCTCTCTCTCTCTCTCCAGTCATTTAAATGTAAATAATGGGAACAGAAAACATCTCTCAATGTAACTGCAGAGGCCTCCTTCAAAATCTTGACGATATGTATGAGATGCTGCCTGCCAATCAGCCAAGTGTCATGTGTCTCCAAGAAACACACCTCAATTCCAAACAAACAAATTTCTTAAACACGTAAATGCTATTCAGAAAGGACAGGGTTGGCTGCACACACTCTTCGGGCGGTGTGGTCATTGTCGCCCGGAAATCATTAGCATGCCACCCTCTCTCTTTAAACACTGTCCTTGAGGCTGTAGCAATCCGTACGATCATATTTAATAGGTGGGTAGCGGTATGCTCCATTTACATCTCTCCTGATTTTGCACTTCTGAGCCCCGATCTTGAGGCACTGGTTGACCAGCGGCCCGAACCATACATCCTCACAGGCGACCTTAATCCGCACAACTCCCTTGGGGCTCTTCCAGAACGGATTCCCGAGGTCGCCTGATAGAGAAGTTTCTTACATCCTCTGGAGCATGCCGTTTCAACAAAAACAGCATGGATACCAAAACTTAGCACACAATACATACTCACATCTTGACTTGGCTATTGGTTCCGTAGTTCTCTTTTCATGTCTTGAGTGGGGCGTGGGCACGGACCCATACGGTAGTGTGTCCACTTCCCTACTTCACTAACGTGTATAGGTAGAGGCCCAAGCAGTCCATCTTCCCATAACAGGTTTAATGAATCAAAAGCAAACTGGAGTACATTCACAGAAACATCTAAACTACATCACACATTCATAAAACATCTACACATGGAGAAAGCAACCCAACTAATCTCGGCGCACATCCTCGACGCCGACTAAAAGTCTATTCCCCACGCCTCCGGTGCGCTGCTCAACCAGATGAGGCCGTGGTGTAATAAAGACTGTAGGCTAGCGCGGGAGGCCCAGAATAAGACGTGGGGTATCCTCCGTCGGTACCCCACATCCAATAACTTTGTATCATTTTAAAGGGCGAAGGCATTTGGTAAGCGTGTGCACCGTGAGGCAAATCCAGATAGTTGGCGCACCTTCCTTACATCCAATAACTCATACACAGACACACACAAGGTATGGAGAAGAATACGCAAACTTAAAGAACAACATACACAAGCCTGCCCCTGGTCAGCTCTACTGGGGACACACTTGAAGACCAGACTAACGCACTTGCACAACACTTCCAACATGTGTCCAGTTCAGCACACTACACCAACACTTTCATAAAACACAAAACAACCTGTCAGAAGATGTCCTTGCGAGATAGAAATAAGCCGACTTCATTTTAAAACACCCCCTTCTCACTTCATGAGCTGAAGATCGCACTCAGTACCTGTAAACCTTCAGCTCCAGGTGCAGACAACATTGCATACACTATGATACAACACTTACATGAAGGGACTCTTGAAACCCTCCTTCACCTCTACAACAAAATATTTCTTTCGGGGCGCCTTCCAGGGTCTTGGAGGGAGGCCATCGTAGTGGCCTTTCTGAAAGAGGGGAAGGACCCTTCCTCTTCCTCAAGTTATGGTCCCATCGCCCTGACAAGCTGCCTGTGTAAGCTGCTCGAGAAGATGATCAATAGGAGACTCATGTACTTCTTAGAGTACAGTGGTATTCTAGATAGCTACCCGGCTGGATTTAGGGTGGGGAGATCCACCAACAATCAACTGGTTGTGTTGGAATCGTATGTTAAAGATGCCTTCACCCATATACAGTTTTGCTTAACAGTCTTCTTCGATATGGAAACGGCCTATGACGCAGCCTGGCGGTACGGCATTTTGAAGTGACCTCAAGCCAATTGGCGTTTCAGGCAACATGCTGAACACCCCTCTAGCTACACGTCGGAAAGAACCTTTCGAGTGAGGGTGGAAGTGCACTTTCCAATGTATATGTGCAGGAATATGGCGTTACTCAAGGTGGTGTCTTGAGCTGTACACTATTTATTGTTCAGATTAACTCGCTCCGGAAGGCATTGCCACCAACCATTTCCTGTTCTATATATGTAGATGACATCCGAAAATAGCCAAGCACGAGGTCGCGGGTTCGATTCCCGACCGTGGCGGCCGCTTTTCTGATGGAGACGAAAAGCAAAAACGCCCGTGCCTACGAGATTTCGACGCACGTTAAAGATCCCCAGGTGGTCAAACTTAATCCGGAGCCCTCCACTACGGCGCGCCTCATCGCCTGCGTTGCGTCGGTGCGTTAAACCCTACAATCATCATCATCATCATCCAAAAATATCTTTTAATTATTTTAACTTCTCAATTTGTAAATGCCAAGTCCAGCTTGCAGCGAACAAACTTGCTGGCTGGGCAGACACAAATGGTTTTAAACTGAACCTTGTAAAAATTACTTTTTTTGTGTTCTCCCGGAAGCGCGGGATGCATGCGGACCCTGATATCTCTATTAATGGTATACTAATCCCTGTCAGATGGGAACATAAGTAGGATGGAAAGTTGGGCGAGTTGGTAGGTCGACATGATGTAAAAACAGCGCGTTGAAGACATGTACTACTCACTGCCTCAGAAACATCTTTTGGTTGCAGTAGAAGAGTATATTCAGGTTGACAATTACGAATTGGCCTTTCGAAACGGTAATGGAATCAGCGTGGAGTTCTTTCTTGAACTGCTTTCGTTCTATTTGAACTCTACGTATGACGGTGTCAACGATGATGTGTTCTTGCAGAAATCTGGTGTATGCATCGGTTCAAAAGTAGCTCCCATATAAGTGACATTTTTCTTAGTAAGGTTGATCGTGCTTGGGATGAAAGTCTGTCGGGGATGATGGAAAGCGTTTTCAGGTATGTAGACTACTATTTAGTGATTGTCGAAAGGCGTGATATTCTCAACAGAACTGTAGATGTCTTGAAGGTTTTTAAAGAGAAGGGTATGCCCTTGAGTTCACCTTTGAAGCCATGAAAAACACCTGTATGCAATTTCTGGACCTTTCGTTAAAATTCGGAGCGAACCACGTTTGCTGGAAATTTGCACCCAGGTCTGTAAAGCCTTGCTGAATTACAATTCGGGCCACAGCAAGATTGTCAAAAACACTATAGCTTTTTCAAGCCTTCGGTGAGCATGGTCGAAATCGTGCGTACACTCAATGGACTCAAGTTTCCAAGAACAGGTAAAAAAGCTAAAAGAAGCTGGTTTTCCAACTAGTGCGCTGCGTCAGCATGCAATAAGCTTGTAAGAATGATAAAAGGCTGCGACAAGCGTAGCGCACAAGAAGAAGTAGATCAACAAAAAAGTTCGCTGTAGTTCCGTACATCCACCGTACCACTCACCCATTAAAAAAGGTTGCTTCCAGATATGGGGTGCCGGTTGCCATATCAGCACCAAATAAACTAGGTAAAGTCTGTGCCATAGTCGACAGAAAGAAACGAGACACAAATTCAGATAGTCCATACATTTGCGCTGTCACCCACAAGAACAAGAACATCCCGTGTAGTGTTGGTGTTGTTTATAAAATACCTTTGTCTTGTGGTCATGTTTACGTTGGCCAAACGGGCGGTTGTGTAAATGTGCGTTTGAGAGAGCATTTCAATTCTTTGAAAGGAACACCTACATCTCATTTGTCTGATCACTGTCGTTCGTGTCCTACGCGCTCATGTCAGCCCCAATTTGAAAAAACGGTCTTACTGTTCCGTCATTCTAATCAGCTAAAGCGCGAAATAATAGAGGCGTTCTATATGAACAGGCTTGGTGACGAGTGCATTTGTCAGGCATCCAATACTATACATGCTAAAGAAGTGGCTGATCTTGCTTGTGGTTGACATTATGAAGGAGCAAACCAGTTTCTCCCCTTTTTCGCTATCAGTGTCGGTATGGCACAGATGTTAGCGCATGCGTCGTTTCAATGTTTTTATGTGTATATGTCTTTCCGGTCAAATAAAATTTTTAGTTGATAGTCAGCGCTCGTCCTGTCTGGTTCCTTTCGTCGTGTATTTCGTCCTACCGCGCTGTTTTTACATCATGGGAACATAAGTAAACTCATATTTATCCCTCACTTGAAGCAGTTAATACAGAAATGCCTAAAAACAATGAACATTCATAAAGTCCTGTCACACCAATCCTACGGTTCTGACAAGGAGCTCCTCTTGCGCCTTTATACTGCAGTGGTGGGATCTCGCTTGGATTATGGCCGTGTCGTGTATGGGTCGGCGACAAAAACAACGATAAAAATTATTGACCCAGTGCTGCATTTGGGGCTTCGTCTTGCCTGTGGCGCCTTTCGCACTAGCCCCGTTGAAAGCCACAATGCAGAGTCACAAATGGTCCCTGTATTACCAGAGGACACACACTGACTTGTTGTATGCCCCTAAAGTTATATCTATGACAAATCTTCCTTTTAATTCAACCATTCATGATGCATCCTCACAGCAGCTCTTTTTAAACTGTCCATCTATTTCCATGCCGTTCCCTTTTAGAGTGAGAGCAGAAGCTTCTGAGCTAGCCGTGTCATCTTCACACATCCACAAGACACCCATCACTGATTTTATTGCACCGTGGCAACTACGGGTGGTCTGTTTTGATTTGTCCCTTCTTCAATTCGATAAAAACAGGGCACCAAGAGTAGCCATTATTTAGGATTTCCTCTTCCTGTCGGAGAAGCATCAATGCGCAGAGTTTTACTGCGATGCATCAAAGACAGCTACGGCTGTGTTTTGTGCTGCACATGGGCCGAACTTCAATGTGTGTAAAAGAATGCACTCCCACAATAGCATTTTTACGGCTGAAGCACACGGCATTTTACTTGTTTTACATCACATCGCTCTAAATCACATCTCAAATTCCATGGTGTTTACAGATTCTCTTAGCGTTCTACGTGCACTTTTGTCCAGAAAACGCTCAAAAAATTATGTAATCAATCTTGTTTTTAAGGCCCTTATATCGGCATACGCCTCAAGTCTTGAAATAACAATATGTTGGGTTCCTGTCCATGGTGTCATAGCCGGGAATGGAACCGCAGATCAAATGACCACTGCTGCTACACTTCTGAATACAGTGGACATAGCAACAGTGCCGTACACAGACATGAAGCCACACATTAGACACCAACTGCGGAACACATGGCAAACCCACTGGATTGAACAGACAGATAACACGTTACACGTAATAAAACCACACTTGGGATCATACACTACTGACTCACACAACAGACACATTGAAGTTACCTTAGTGAGGTTAAGGATAGGCCATACACACGCAACACACTCACACCTGCTCACTATCTCTCCAAAACTTGTGTGTAGCAGGTGTGGGGAGGGCCTATCCGTAGTCCACATCTTAATGACATGCAAGGAACTCGACACAACAAGACACAAGCACATCAAGAAACTATGCAGACAACACATCCCGCTAGACCCTTCCTTGTTTTCGGGTGATACTGCCATGGTTTCTGTGCAACGCGTTTTTTAATATTTGTCTGATTTTAACTTTTTAAACCTCATATCCTATCATGGCGTAATCGAAACTGGTCCTATACACCAGCTATCCCCATTGCTTTTAATTTGATTTTACTGTTATTCTGGCTTACACATTTTAGTAGCCACTGTTTTCTGTTGTATAATTTTGCTTGGCGCTCTTTGCTCCAGCTGGCCTTGCGCCAAAAATATCCAACCATCATCCTCATCAGAAATACCTGGTAGAAAATATTAAAGGTATTCAGAACCTCGCTACCAGATTCGCGTTTTCAGATTATTCATTGTTCACCAGTGTGCCAGAATTAAAAAATGGCACCATCTCCCCTCCGTGGATGATGGCGAGGTTGCGGAGTACGTGGACTCAAAATGACCTACATGTTGCACCCCGAGTGACATCCGATTTGCGCCCCAACCGTCATTCAATTCGAGCCGTGATTTTCACCTTGAATATTCCCTAAATGAAACTGCAACTCAAGGCTCAAATTGAATGACGGTTGGGGCGCAAATCGGGTGGTGTGCGCGTGGATGGACTCAGACGGACATTAGGAGGTTCTAAGGTACTCCGCACTGTTCCAGGCGAGGGAGTAAGCCGTTTGACTCTCGGGGACTACCTCACGGGCGTAGTCTAGTGGATAAGACGACTGACGATAGCTCTGTCTGGTCTACCAGACACAGTCTCGAATCCTGCCGGTGCCTGTGCAATTTTTTGCGGTTGTAAATGCTATGGGCACGGCCGCCGACGGACATTGTGACGTCCTTGTGACGGACATTGTGACGCACCTAAAAAACGAGCCGCCCTTACTCCGCTCAGCCCCCCTTCGAAAAATATCAAGACTACCTCTGTTCCACAAATTCTACTGCGCATCGCCACAGAGCATCTACATCACACCACGCACCCATTCTTCTGATCGTAGTAGCGACTCCAAGCAAGTTCTATACCCTCGCCTTAGACCAACACCTTTGCGCAGTCATTCTTTATTCGCACTACGATCGTTCTACCGTATAACATCGTTAATACCAAAGATACAGAAACATTCAAAAAGTTACTAATCCTCCTTTCCGAGCCTGGGTGTCCACTTGTGTTTATTGTTTGTGTGCTCTCTGTTTATTTTCTCATTTTTCGCTTCAAACGGTATCATATACTGTATTTCGAATTGCAGTACTGATTTCCGCGGTTGGCTTTTTGTATCTGTGGTACCCTTGCAGTTGTGCCACTGTGCAACTGCGATCTTTGTGCCACGGCGATTGTATATCCCCCAACCGCGCAAAAGATTCTGCCTTTGTTACGTAACATTGCGAGTGTATTCACACATTTTTGTGTTCGCTTACGCCGACGTTTGTTTGCTGTTTCCAGTGCTCTTTGCATATCCCCATTTGAAATATTCAAATATTTGTATTCCCACCCCTCATGAAATGTCGCTTCCAGGGACCCTGGAGGAAAACAAAATAAATAAAATAGTTTGTGGTCTTGTCCTGTGTGAGGCAGGGGTGTGGTGGGATCGTGGCTCTTGAGGAGGCGGTAATGTTGTGTGATCTCCCGGTACGAGATGAGAACGTCCCGGGAGCTGGGAAGCCCGTGGTTGGGAACCGACGAAGGGCCGGCCGGCCTGCTCGTCATAGCTCGAGCTCCTGGGTCGGCCGCCTCGTTGGCACCTATTCCCGTATGGGCGGGGACCTACAACAAGACCACGGAGTGGCGAGGTGATTTTGGGGGATAATTTAGACGGCAATTTCGGATATCATGTTAATTTGAAATTTCTTATTTCGGATTGCGACTCTGACAGGACGCTGCATGGACAGGGGACTCGGGCTAAGGCGATGCATATAGACGCCTTCTCCGCCGCTGCGACAGAGCTTGTGAGGGCAGTGAGAGAGGTGGGCTATTCTCTTAGAG